>NC_083736.1:28144824-28748574 GCF_028564815.1 Eubalaena glacialis
ATTACCCCCCAAAAGCAAGGAAAGTGGTATTGTGAAATGAGAAAGCCAAGTAATATACATAGCTACTAGAAATGCAGAACTAAATAGTAAGTTTATGATATATTTTCTACTTTGTTCTCAACAATTTACTTTTTTCCTACAAGTAGACAGAAGTCCAGCACAGACTACCTTCCAAGGTCGTTCTCTCTAGATAGTGGATAGTTATTCCAGCCAAGTGAAAAAAATGAGAAATGTTATATAGCATGTTAAATTAGTTCTACCTCCTAAGTCTTCCCTCACAAGTTCAGCCTGCCCATGACTCCCACCCCCCGTAGTACTAGCCATACTATATCAAACATTGATTAAATGTGTGCCTTCTTCCATGAGACTTTCAGCTCCACAATATGCATGTTTTTAATCATAATGACTTATAAGTGGTGTGACAGTTCATAAAAAACATTCTATCATAGGGTGGATGGGCATGTCGATCCTTTGATATCATTAGGGTGGCCACGCCATTCTTTGAGAAATTAAAAACAGCTGTCCCTGTTTTACAAATCAGGTTTTTCCAGGACCAGAGGTGTAGCTCCAGGAACAATCCAAAGCCCACAATCCTTTACCATTCCCAAATCCCTCCCCTATTTATCTTAAAAGAGGCTTGTAGTAGTGGCGGGGGCGGGCGGGGTGGATCTGGCCTTAAGGAACAAAGTCCACCTAGGAGAAGCTTGCATTTCTCCTCCTATGCCTTTGAGATGCCAAAGTTCTAGCTGGTCTACTCCAGGAATGCTTATCTAGGCCATTTTTAAAATGCAAATTTCGAAGGTAACTAACTCTTATCAATAAGAAAAAATAAAGGGGGGCTAGGTAACTTGGAATTTGGCTTGTCAAGGACAAATACAAATCTTAAGTGTCTTCTCTATAAATATTAGTAAAGAAGGTTTAACCATCTAAATAGGTGACCTTGATTTGTTCAATCTGCCAGAAACCCAATTTGAATCCAAACTCTTTTGTAAGTGGTGGGTTTCATATTATCGTACCTGGTTCATGGCTGAAATTTTGGCATGGGAAGTACTGGGTCTCTGTGTCTGTTTGCGTGTTTGGATGTATGTATATATGTACTGATTTTGGTAACACCACATACCTACAATCTATAAAAGAGCTCTATTTAATTGGCTTCAATGAAATTAAGCGCTTAGATAAATACTCAGAAATATAAAAGAAAACAAACCAAATGAATTTCAGGACCATGATCTAGGATTAATTTTAATGAATGAAAACAAGTTTAAGTTTGTTGGTTTAATGAATACAGACCATACAGTCATCAACATGAACTTTTATTGTACCTAGGTTGACTAGAAGTCAAGCAAGATGTTACTATTCCTGTTACAAAATTTGTCAGCAAGAAAATAAGTTGATATGATGAAACTTCTTTAAAGGTAAATGAGATGAGAGTTTTTAGGTGAACTCTTTAGGAATAATGTTTTAGGACTGCCTACACAGAACAGTTTCTCCAGATTTTTGGTAACTTGAAACTGCTAAATTAAGCAATGGGAATTCACTGAATATTCAGATCATTTCCAAATAAGATACTAGAACATTAGCTGCTAAACAAGTCTGTTTGAGTTCACTGGACATGTCTTGGGACCCACTAAAGAAAGAAATTAATTAGGTTATTAAAGAAAGAGATTAGGATATGTTCATAGTTTGTCATACCAGCATTTCCTGATTGGCAAACAGTTCATAATTAATTACTTCTTAGCTTTTGCTAGAAACTAAGGCTTTAAGGTTAAGAATTCTAATTAAAATATGTAAGTACTAAAAACTAGTAAGGAAAAACATCCTTGTATGCAAGGAAAAAGAAGGTGCATAAAGAATGAAAATGTGTTCTGTTAAGGGACTAGAAAGTAATTTTGTCATAAAGCTGGTTATGGGAAAGAAAATAAGGGAGAAATTAATACGAATATAGAAAGTTGTAGAAGGTTTGTGAGAAAAAAGAATCTTTAGAAAGGAATTCTATGGGTGGTCAGGACTAAGATTAAATTTAATTGAGTGTGGGAGGGAGACGCAAGAGGGAGGAGATAGGGGGATATATGTATATGTATAGCTGATTTGCTTTGTTATAAAGCAGAAACTAACACACCATTGTAAAGCAGTTATGCTCCAATAAAGATATTAAAAAAAAAAAGAAAAAATTTAATTGAGTACATAAACTTTAATGTTAAAGGGAAAGTGGTGCAAAACCTGAACTTGGTTATCTCTCTGTTAAGAGTACAAAGTTTTCTTATAATATTAATCTGCTTTTGATAACATATTGTAAAGTCCAGAACTTTCAAGTTCAAGTTGTTTTTTATTTATTTACTTGGCCTTGTTTTCTAGATACTGTTAGAGGAATCTGTCCCATATGGTGGCCACTAGAAATGCAGCCACTCTGAATTGAAATGTGCTCTAAGTGTAAAATATACACCATATTTGGAAGATTTAGTATGAAATAAAGAATGTAAAATAAAATACCTCACTAATTTTATATTGATTTCATAGTGAAATGTTATTTCACTTTTCTCTTTTACTTTGGCTAATAGAAAATTTTAAATTATGTACGTGGCTTCAACTGTACTTCTGTTGGACAGCACAGCCTTAGAAACTCAGTAGAGAGTAATTTCTTAAGGGAAAAAAAAGGTTGGCCTTTACTTATGAGAACTCTACATGGGTTAACACATGTGTTTGGACATTTTGCACAAACTTCAGACACACAAGTACAAACCATCTGCAGCTGCTGCCTGGGTGTCATGGATGTCCTCCTGTACTTTGGAGGTCACGCTAATTCTTCGGGCTTTCCTCTCAACTGTGCAGGTGTCTGATGAGTCTGCATGAGAAGAAGCAGAGCCAGGAAGAAGGGATCAAGCTGTTCATTAGAAGAGCGGACAGGCTCACGAGGACCTTTCACAGAACACACACAGTTGAGTATTTACTCTATTACCTCATGCTACCTTTCGTTCTCCCATGAAGGCAAGTGCCATATTTAATACTGCTTTTACAACCTATCCAGAGCAGTGGATAAGGTTGTATCCACTTTTTCCATCCTCTCTAATTACTTGGAATAAATGACTTTGAAAAATCAGAACCAACTCAAAGTAATACTATATACTATACTGATAATACATACTCCCCAATCTTTTCATAAATTCCAGTTACCTGTGTGTGCAAAAGCCCAGTAGACACTTCACAACATGGACTGCAGGCACACCAATTTCTTGCTAGAATACTGTTTCTATTAATTTATAGGTAGTTAGTAAGTAGTGTTTTGTATTAAGTAAAAACAAAAAAATGGCAGACTTCATATGATTTACCCTTAAGAACCAAAGAAAGATCTTATATTTTGTAATCAGTTCTGAGCCCATAAGCAGTCCTCTAGTACAACCTACCTTTGGAAATCAGTGCTCCACAATCCTAAGCATCGGGCTTAGGCATTTTAAACACTGTTATCAGAGTAAAACAAAAGCAGAGTGAACATCTTAGGCTCCAGAGAATAGAATAAGGTAAAGTTCTACTTCTTAGATCTGTTAACCACTTTTATAGCATCACATACCTCCTCCTCACTGACTCTTAAAACAACCCTGTACAGAAGCACCTCTCTGGATCTGAACAAGGTCAGGTGGCCAAGACAACCAGGACCAGTGCTCAAGTTGTACCACACCAAGGTCAGTGCTCTCGCCACTATGAGTTACCAATGTCAAGGTGGGGGGGGGGGGCGGGACGACGACGACTTTCTGAATCAGCTGAGGGAGCTTATTACACACACACTTGCATTGCTTAACTACAAAGTCTAGTCCAAAAAGATTTCTCAGTCTCCCTTTCTGTCTTTCCTTCTTTCTCTCTAATTATCACACTTATTATTCAGATAAACATCTATATTCCACTTGGATATTCTAGGTCTTCTGCATTTCCATATGAATTTCAGAATCAGCTTATTAATTTCTACCAAAAAAAGAAAAAAACAGTTAAATCTGGTATTGCATCAATATGAAAAGAATAGGTACCTTAATAAAATTGATTTAATAACAGACATGGTTTATTACTATTTAGGTCTTCTTTGGCAGTGTTTTATAATATTCAATGTACATATCTGGTTAAATTTATTAGTAAGTGTCATTTTTTGGATGGTATTGTAATTATCCTTTTATTTCCACTTTCCAATTGTTGGCTAATATGGTTTTTGGCTCCTGACTGTATATCCCAAAACCTTGTTAAATTCACTTATTAGTGCTAACAGTTGTTTTTTGGTATCCTTAGATTTTCTTTGCAAATAATCATGTCATCTGAATTTTATCAGATGTTTTTCAGTTATCTAATGAAATGATCATATGCTTTTTCTCCTTTACTTTCTTCATATTGCATTCCTGAGGCTAAACCCAATTTGGTCATGATGTATTATCTATCTTTTTTTTATATAGTGAATACTTTGTTATGAGGGTTATTGATCTGTAACTTTGTTTTCTTTCAGGGAGGTAGGTAATGTCTATCAGGTTTTAGAATCAGGGTCCTGCTGGCTACATAAAGAAAATCGGAAGCTTTCCTTCCTCCTCTATTTTCTCAGAGTTTGTATGATTGGCATTATCTCTTCCTTAAATATTTGATAGAATTCACCCACTGGTGCAACCATCTGGGTCTAAAGTTTTCTTTCTGGGAAAACTTTTGATAATGGATTCAATTTCTTTAATTACATATATAACTAGTTATATTTCCCTTTTCTTCATCTTGTTCTCAGTAGTGGTAGGATACGTTTTTCAAGGAATGTGTCCATTTCATCTATGGTGTTGAGTTTATTGGCATAAAGATGTTCATGCATTCCCTTATTTTAACAGAGAGAGAATCATCTTTCATTGCTGATTTTGGTAATCTGTTATTCTTCTTCTAGATCAGTCAACCTGAGAGTTTACTGATTTTTTTGTTTATCCTTCAAAGATCAAAGTTTTGGCTTTGATGCCTTTCTCTGTTATTTGTATTTTCTGTCTGTCTCATTCATTGATGTTTCTTATATTTTCTTTCTTTCACTTACCTTGTTCTTTTCTATATTCTTAGGGTAGAATTTTATGTCACTGACATTAGATCTCCTTGTCTTATATGAGCATTTAAGGCTATAAATTTCCTTCTAAGCACTACTTTAACTGTTGTAAAGAAAAGAATTTGGCCTTGCTCAAAGAAAGCTCTAGCTTTGTCCCCAGCTCCTGGAAGATAACCTCTAAAATCTTGCAATTTCTCAAGAGACAGGAGTGTCCTTGTTAATTATGGTGGGCCCTTCAGACCATAGAGTTTATGCTAATAAGGTGGCTCACAGTGGACATATCCCTTAAACAGGGTGATTCCTCCCACAGCCCTTGAATCAATTAACTGGATTACCACTAGGTAATGCCTCCTTAGTAGATACAAATCTGGTACTTGGTAGTCATCCACTAAGATTCTTCTTTGCACCATTTTTAGACAGCAGTAGGCTATTTTAAATGCAGAGCAGTCAAAACATCCATAGTATTGGCTTGGCCGAACAGTTCGTTCAGGTTTTTCTGTAACATCTTATAGAAAAGCCTGAACGAACTGTTTGGCCAACCCAACAGTATTAAACAATAAAAAGAACACGTACTGCATTGCCACCTATAAATGAAATACTTAAAACACTCTGTACTGAGTGTTGAACACAAAGCTGTTCAACCAAACTTAGGTTAGGTAACATTATTTGTGTAGAATTTTAAATTCTCTGATTAATCAGTTTGATGTGATGATTTTAAAATGTTACACCCTTAGGTAACTTTTTTTTAAGTAAGGCCTTCTCCAATATTGTATGTCCTCATGATCAACCTACCTTGAGTTCTTTAAACCAAAGAGGATTAAGATATGAAATGCATACTTCACCTCAGTCTTGAGAATTATAAGAATGGAGAAGAAAAAGATTAAACTCAAAAGAAAAGATTTGATATCTTTAATACTACACAGAAATGATTTAATAACTAACTAACTATGCAAAAGTGATTCCTCCAAATCTTGGTGATGTAGGATTTACTTTGTCCTTGATGAGAAAACACCTAGTCCCAATCTAATTGTTATGCCTGCCTGTTGAGTACACAAGGATTCTTTTGTGGCCTGTCAATTAAATAATCGTAGATCTACTGCAGATCAAACTTCCCATTCTAAAATAAGACCTTTAAAATTCCCATTACACTGTAAGAATTATCTTTTAGGACTATAGTTTTTATAATGCTGAGTAAATTTATAATGTTAACTATATTATATACAGTTTCAACTTATTCTGGGGGAAGGGAGACAACATAGCAGAGTAGAAGGACTTGAGCTCACCTGCTCTCACCAAGACACCAAAATCACAACAAACTGCTGAACAACAATCAACAAAAAACAAACACTGGAACCTACCGAAAAAGATATTCTACATCCAAAGGCAAAGAAGAAGCCACAAAGAGATGGTAGGAGGGGCACTTTCACCATATAATCAAATCCCATACCCACCAGGTGGGAGACCCACAAACTGAAAAATAATTATATGGCAGAGGTTCTCCCAAAGGAATGAGGGAATGTAAATTGGTATAGCCACTGTGGAAAACAGTAAGATTTCTCCAAAAACTAAAAATAGAGCTACCCTATGATCCAGCAATCCCACTCCTGGGCATATATCTGGAGAAAACCATACTTCAAAAAGATACATGTACCCCAATGTCCATTGCAGCACTATTTACAATAGCCAGGTCATGGAAGCAACCTAAATGCCCATCAACAGACGAATGGATAAAGAAGATGTGGTACATATATACAATGGACTATTGCTCAGCCATTAAAAAGAATGAAATAATGCCATTTGCAGCAACATGGATGGACCCAGAGATGATCATACTAAGCAAAGTAAGTCTGAGAAAGACAAATATCACTTATATGTGGATTCTCAAAAAAGGGTACAAGTTCACGTATCTACAAAATAGAAATAGAGTTATAGATAGATGTAGAAAACAAACTTATGGTTACCAGGGGTAAGGGGGGGAGGGATAAATTGGGAGACTGACATAGACACACTACTGTATATAAAATAGATAACTAATAAGGACCTACTATATAGCACAGGGAACTCTACTCAATATTCTGTAATGGCCTATATGGGAAAGTGGCAAAGAATCTAAAAACGAGTGGATACATGTATGTATAACTGATTCACTTCGCTATACACCTGAAACTAACACAACATTGTAATCAACCATACTCCAATAAAAATTAAAAAACAAAACTCATGGGGATCGGAAACCAAAAATCTACAACAGATACACAAAAGAGAAAAAGCAATCCAAACACAACACTATAAAGATAGTCATCAAATCACAAGAGAACAAAAGAGGAAGAAAAAAGACGTACAAAAAAATCCAAAACAATTAGTAAAATGGCAATAAGCACATACATATCTATAATTACCTTAAACGTAAAAGGACTGAATGCTCCAACAAGGAGACATTGAATGGATACAAAAACAAGTCCCATGTATATGCTGTCTATAAGAGACCCAATTCAGATCTAGGAACACAAACAGACTGAAAGTGACAGGATGGGAAAAGGTATTCCATGCAAATGGAAATCAAAAGAGCTGGAGTAGCAATTCTCATATCAGACAAAATAGCCTTTACAATAAAGACTGTTACAAGAGACAAAGAAAGACACTACATAATGATCAAGGGATCAATCCCAGAAGAAAATCTAACAATTGTAAATATCTATGCACCCAACACAGGAGCACCTCAATAAGGCAAATGCTAACAGCCTTCAAAGGAGAAATTAACAGTAACACAATGATAGTGGCAGACTTCAACACCCCACCTACATCAATGGACAGATCCACACAGAAAATCAATAAGAAAACACAGGCCTTAAAATGACATATTAGACCAGATGCACTTAATTGATATTTATAGAGCATTCCATCCAAAAGCAGCAGAATACACATTCTTCTCAAGTGCGCATGGAACATTCTCCAGGATTGATCACATGCTGGGCACAAAGTGAGCCTCAGTAAATTTAAGAACATTGAAATGATATCAGCATCTTTTCCAACCACAACACTATGAGATTAGAAATCAACTACAAGAAAAAAACACAAACACGTGGAGGCTAAACAACATAGTACTAAACCACCAGTGGATCACTGAAGAAATCACAAAATGCCTAGGGACAAATGAAAAAAAAAGCACGACGATCTAAAACATATGGACGCAGCAAAAGCAGTTCTAAGAGGGAAGTTTATAGCAATACAATCTTACCTCAGGAAACAAGAAAAATCTCAAATAAACAACCTAACCTTACACCTAAATTAACTTGGAAGAGAACAAACAAAACCTAAAATTAGTAGAGAAAGAAATAATAAAGATCAGAGCAGAAATAAATGAAATAGAGACAAAGAAAAAAATAGAAAAGATCAATGAAACTGAAAGCTGGTTCTTGGAAAAGATAAGCAAAATTGATAAACCTTTAGCCAGACTCATCAAGATAAAGAGGGAGAGGGCTCAAGTCAATAAAACTAGAAATGAAAAAGGAGAAGTTACAATGGACACCACAGAAATACAAAGGATCATAAGAGACTACTACAAGCAAGTCTATGCCAAAAATATGGACATCCTAGAAGAAATGGACAAATTCTTAGAAAGGTACAATCTCCTAAGACTGAACCAGGAAGAATTAGAAAATATGAACAGACCAATCACAAACACTGAAATTGAAACTGTGATTTTAAAACTCCCAGCAAACAGTCCAGGAGCACATGACATCACAGGCAAATTCTATCAAACATTTAGAGAAGAGCTAACACCCATCCTTCTCAAACTGTTCCAAAAAATTGCTGAGGAAGGAACACTCCCAAACTCATTCTATGAGGCCACCATCACCCTGATACCAAAACCAGAGAAAGATACTACAAAAAAAGAAAATTACACACCAATATCACTGATGAATATAGATGCAAAAGTCCTCAACAAAATACTAGCAAACAGAACCCCAACAACACATTAAAAGGATCATACACCATGATCAACTGGGATTTATCCTAGGGATGCAAGGATTCTTCAATATCTACAAATCAATCAGTGTGATACATAACATTAACATACTGAAGAATAAAAACCATATGATCATCACAATAGATGCAAAAAAAGCTTTTGACAAAATTCAACACCCATGTATGATAAAAACTCTCCAGAAAGTGGGCATAGAGGAAACCTGCCTCAACATAACAAAGGCCATATATGGCAAACCCACAGCAAACATCATTCTCAGTGGTGAAAAACTGAAAGCATTTCCTCTAAGATCAGGAACAAGACAAGGATGTCCACTCTCGCCACTTTTATTCAACATAGTTTTGGAAGTCCTAGCCACAGCAATCAGAGAAGAAAAAGAAATAAAAGGAATACAAATTGGAAAAGAACAAGTAAAACTGTCACTGTTTACAGACAACATCATACTATACGTAGAAAATCCTAAAGATGCCACAAAACTATTAAGAGCTCATCAATGAATTTGGTGAAGTTGCAGCGTACAAAATTAATACACAGAAATCTGTTGCATTCCTATACATGAACAATGAAAGATCAGAAAGAGAAATTAAGGAAACAATCTCATTTACCATTGCATCAAAAAGAAGAAAATACCTAGGAATAAACCTACCAAAGGAGGCCAAAGACCTATACTCTGAAAACCATAGGACACTAGTGAATGAAATCGGAGATGACACAGAAAGATGGAAAGACAGACCGTGTTCTTGGATTTGAAGATTCAATACTGTTATAAATGACCACACTACCCAAGGCAATCTACAGATTCAATGCAATCCCTATCAAATTACCAATGACACTTTTCACAGAATTAGAACAACAAATTTTGAAATTTGTATGGAGACACAAAAGACCCTGAATAACCAAAGCAATCCTGAGAAAGAAAAACGGAGCTAGAGGAATCAGGCTCCCTGACTTCAGACTATACTACAAACCTACAGTAATCAAGACAGTCTGGTACTGGCACAAAAACAGAAATATACATCAATGGAACAGAATAGAAAGCCCAGAGAAACTCACACACCTATGGTCACCTAATCTATGACAAAGCAGATAAGAATATACAGTGGAGGAAAGACAGTCTCTTCAATAAGTGGTGCTGGGAAAACTGGACAGCTACACGTAAAAGAATGAAATTAGAACATTCTCTAACACCATACAGAAAAAGAAACTCAAAATGGATCAAAGACCTAAATGTAACCAGATACTATAAACCTCTTAGAAGAAAAACATAGGCAAAATACTCTTCGACATAAATCGCAGCAGTATGTTTTTGGATCCACCTCCCAGAGTAATGAAAATAAAAACAAACAAAAAAAACCCCCAATGGAATCGAATTCAACTTAAAAGCATTTGCACAGCAAAGGAAACCATAAACAAAACAAAAAGTCAACCCCCAGAATGGGAGAAAATATTTGCAAATGATGCGATCGACAAGGGATTAGTCTTCAAAATATACAAACAGCTCATGCAGCTCAATATCAAAAAACAAACAACCCAATCATAAAATGGGCAGACCGAAATAGACATTTCTCCAAAGAAGACATACAGATGGCCAAGAGGCACATGAAAAGATGCTCAACATCAGTGATTATTAGAGAAATGCAAGTCAAAACTACAATGAGATATCATCTCACACCAGTCAGAATGGCCATCATGAAAAAGCCTACAAACAATAAACGCTGGACAGGATGTGGAGAAAAGGGAACCCTCCTACACTGTTGGTGGGAATGTCAATTGGTACAACCACTGTGGAGAACAGTATGAGGTTCCTTTAAAAACTAAAAATAGAACTACCATATGTTCCAGCAATCCCACTCCTGGGCATATATCTGGAGAAAACCATACTTTGAAAAGGTACATGCACCCCAATGTTCATCGCAGCACTATTTACAATAGCCAAGACATGGAAGCAACGTAAATGCCCATCGACAGAGGAATGGATAAAGAAGGTATGGATGATGTGGCACATATATATATACAATGGAATATTACTCAGCCATAAAAAAGAATGAAACAATCCCATTTGCAGCAACATGGATGGACCCAGAGATTATCATACTAAGTGAAGTAAGTCAGACAGAAAAAGACAAATATATGGTATCACTTACATGTGGAATCTTAAAAAAATAATACAAATGAACTTATTCACAAAATAGAAACAGACTCACAGACTTCAAAAACAAACTTACAGTTACCAAAGGGGAAAGATGGTGGGGGAGGAATAATTTAGGAGCTTGGGATTAACGTATACACGACTATATATAAAACAGATACTCAACAAGGACCTACTTATAGCACAGGGAACTCTACTCAATATTCTGTAATAACCTACATGGGAAAAGAATCTGAAAAAAGAATGGGTATACGTATATCATAACAGAACCAAATTCACTGTACACCTGAAACTAACATAACAGTGTAAATCACCTATACAAAATAACAATTTTTTCAAGTTACTTTTTAAAAAATAAATTGTATATCGTATTTTAGTTACCTTTGACCTCTAGGAGTTATTAATTTTAGTACTTTTTAGAAATTAAGGTTTCGGGACATTTCATTATTGCCACAGTAACATCAACAGGGTAACTTTTAAAATGCTATCTCTAATGGAAATTTCTTCAGCTTTTTAGGTGAACTGCCAAGGAATTTTCATATTCATTTCTATGACGTCTGTGACATTTCCCTACTTACCTTTTTTAGGTGGCTTGGGTGGTACAACTGGACCAGGTTCTATGTTGTCATAAAAATTATTCATAGCTTTTGGATCAAAGTTACCTATAAAGAAAATAAAATCAGCAGGCATTTAGGACTCTTTCTCCTGTTATTTGAATTTTTTGTTGAAAATATGGAAATAAAACATGTAAAAAGGGGAAGTGTTTTTCCAGGGTTTCAAAACTCATTATACTATCCTACCCTTCTCCCACTGAAATTGTTTTACCATTTTGAGAAAATACCCAAGCAAACTACCACTTCAGTTTCTTTCTACAATGTATCACCTAAAGGAACATTTTTCTAACTATAAAGCTCATCTCTTTACACAGGATTAAGTATGTGGCGCACATAGGGAGGTAAATGAAGAAGAGAAATGAAAGGATGACTGAACTGTTTTCTCTGTTTGTTTTGATTTTAATGAACAAAACCATGAGAAAGCTCACGTTTATGTCTTTCATATTAACCTTAAAATTTTATCCATTATAAATTCAAGTATGGAAGAAGCTAAACATAAATTTACAAAGATTAATCAAGTTGTTATGATATCAGCAGCTCAGGGATTCCTATCTTCAAGAAAAGGAGTATCTTAAATGTTGCCTACAGACTTATCAATAATAAAAGATGATATGCTGCCAATTTCAGAATAACAGATAGAACAATCTCACCTCTCTCAAAATGTTCACTCCCTGATACAGTGTCTGTTTCAGCCCCTTCTCCTGACATGACTCCTGCAAGGTCAGTTTTGATCCAATGCCAAGTTTGGGTCCTACGTTCACATCTGTGAACCCATCATTGCAATCTGCCAGTTCTGCATAATTCCAGTTAAGCTTTTAAACTGTATACATGTTTATTTACAGAGGATGATATGTGGTACTGATAGTTCAAATATATTGGATCTCTTGATTTCTAGAACTAATTTTCTCCCTCAACAAAAGTTTTCCTCACCAAAACCAACAACGAAGCTGCTTTTCATCAACTCGCGCACTGATCTGTATCTAATCTAAATGCCCTGCCCCCCAAAATGTCTAGATTCCTTCTCTGGCTTAAAAATTTAGGCTGAAAACTCAGTATAAAATTTTTCCAGAGGATGGAGGAGTAGAATTTAGTATAAAATGGATATATTTGGACCCCTTATGAAGGGAGATTTAGAACTGCTTAAGCACCAAAAAGAGCTCTTTATTGCCCAACAGAGACCAAAAACACAGGTCCTCGTTTATAAAACCTCAATAACGAACAGTTTTCCTTGCAGGTACTATACACAAATGTTTTAATCCATTTAGATATGCTATTTTTAAATAATTTTCTGAAAATAATTCCTATGATGGCTCATGAAAGCCACAATGCTATTTAATTTATTAATTAGATCTTTTTATGCTTTAAGATGCTGCATATGTATTTCTTCAATTACTTAAGTTACAGCTGATGATCTAATTTCTAGATCCCATAAGGCTTACTAAAAATATCCTAACTAAATGTTTTAGTGTTTCTTGTTTAGCTTCAAAGAACACATTAAGCAAAAAAATTGATGCAACCTTCTAATATACTAGCAATAGTTTGTCTAACCCCCACACAGTAGTTCTTTCATTGCTTAAAGCTACTAGGCTGTAGAGTCCCCTAGGCTTCTGAAAATAACTTCAAGGGTACCCAAACAGATTGCTCAACTTTCACATGGAAATGTGCTTCTGTCTATTGTTCACAGAGTTCCGTATCTTTTTGGTTCCCCCGCTTCTACTGTATAATCTTGCCTTAAAATGGCAACGGGGTACTTTACAGTAGAAGCTCTCTTAGCTGCCATAATTAAGAACAGTAAGTGGCGGTGGGGGAGGGGTGGCTGACTAAAACGGAATTCTTAAGAAAAATTACACGCCAACTTTATTATTTATTTATTTAATTTATTTTTGGCTGCGTTGGGTCAGTTGCTGTGCACGGGCATTTTTCTAGTTGCGGCGAGCGGGGGCTACTCTTCCTTGCAGTGCGCGGGCTTCTCATTGCGGGGGCTTCTCTTGTTGCAGAGCATGGGCTCTAGAGTGCAGGCTCAGTAGTTGTGGCGCACGGGCTTAGTTGCTCCGTGGCATGTGGGATCTTCCTGGACCAGGGTTCGAACCCGTGTCCCCTGCATTGGCAGGCGGATTCTTAACCGCTGTGCCACCAGGGAAGCCCAGGCCAACTTTAATGTAACAAAACATATAAACATAGCAATATTTTAATGTTGGACCAAGACCTTTTCTTTATGTATCTGTTGACCAGACTTCTATATTGTCTTTCTTACATTAACTACACCCATCATGATGATCTAAAGTGGGGGTGGGCAAACTTTTTCTGTAAAGGGCCAGATAATAAAAGTTTTAGGCTTTGTGGACCTGTAATACAGTTGTAAGCCCTCAACTGCTGTTGAAACACAAAAGCAGCCCCAGACAATATGCAGACAAATGGGTCTGGCTATGTTCCACTAAAACTATTTACAGAAACAGAGAGCAGGCTAGTTTGCTGCACCCTGATCTATAATTCCCTGTTTTGATTTTAGAATGGAGCAAAAAAGATACTTTAAGAACATTTAATTTGAGAATAGAATCCTCTTAGATTTTTGATTTACCTCTGCAACCCTTTTCAGTTGTTTTCAACCATATCTAATTCACAGTCCCTATTTTTTTTTTTTAAGTGTTTGCCTTTGAGTCTTTAAAAAGCAGTTGCCTATGGCTTTTATAGAAAGAGCAGCTTCTCCTGCATTCATGTCAGTTTTGAAAACATTATGCCAGTTACAATACTTCTGTAATTTAAACGGGTTTAAAAACAGGCACAACTGACTCTTGGTAAGCAGACAATTCAGCTGATGCGAGCAATAGTACAGAGACATGCCAGAATGCAGCCTCCTGGCTGTGTATTATTTTACAGAGGAAAATGAAGAATATCTCTAACCTGGCGAGTTGGGTAAATCAAAGTCAATTAAGAGAGCTTCTACTGTAGTACACTTCTATAAGAGAGCCAAAAAAAACCCAAAAACAAAATATCTAAGATAGAGTTGAATGTTTTCATGTAACAGATAACATAAAAAACCGCATATGAAATTTATTTTTAAAGTGAGAAATCTGATGTTCTGATTTGGGATCCCTATTTTTACAGATATCTTAGATTACTATCACATAATATAAATCTACTCAGTTTTAGAATTAAACCCTAGCAATTTATAAAATATTCACAGTAAATGACTAAAAGAGGATAAATACAGAGTAACAACATAAAACAGTCTAAATGGTAAGAACTTAATGATGAAGTTGCCAAAGTAATACTATTTTTTGATCACCCAAATCCGATCTATGACCATGGAGTAAGGGATCTCTTTACCAGGACTGTGATCTTTTAAGAGAGAGTTTTTATCCATTATTTCTGTAAAACCAAAATGATAGCTATTTAAGCAGCTTAAAACACCACACTATTACTTATGGTTTACCAAATAATCAAGTCTATACCTCTAGATTGAAGGAGGTCAACTTCTTTCAGTGTACAGTCAACATTTATCTGGAGTTGTCTGTTCATGCTTCTCAATCTTGTCATTTCCTCAGGCTAGTAAGAAAGGACCCAAAATAGCAATTGTGGGAAAGTCATTATCAAGCCCAACATTTAAGAACTGCTATTCGCGTTAATCGTTCTGATTGGTTATTACCAAGAAAATGGCCCTAATCCATTAGAGGGCATGTTTAAGACGTCCTGTATGTTTTTCAAGGAATAGTCAGGTAAAGTGGTGACATCGATATGGCCACATATAAACAAAATCTGCATATAATGTGGCGGGGCTATAATACTACACTATGTTCTCTCATACAAATACTACCATATTTTAATCACAAAGCATTGAGAATATTTTATTTCTACGTTTTCATGGTAAGGGAAACTAAGAATCAACCTTTTAAACAAGCAATGTCCACGATTTTAGTCTCGTCAAGGCTGGTAAAAATTACAACAGTACTAATTTTAATTAATGCTTATTAACTGTCAGGCACTATGTTCACCAGAATTCTCTCATTCTTTCCTCAAAACAATCTTCCCAGGTAAGTACTGATATCACCCCCAATTTATACATGAGAAAGCTGAGGCACAAAGAAGTTATATACTTTTCCCAAGGTTATAAGAAACATAATTGATAAAGCCAGGATTTATATAGAGGTCTTCTATATAAACTTACATAGAAATCTTTTTGTCTTTTTTTCTAGATCAAAGGAAGCTATTAACCTAGTACATGAAAATTTCAGAAACAAATGGATTCCATTCTTCCTCCAACTCTGTTTCCTTCTGCCTTGACCTTTCCAGCCCAGCCTACTCCCTAGGTCTTTCAGGGGCATACATGAGACTCTGAAATGTGAAGAGAGCCCTATTTTTCAGTTAAATAAAGCTTTTTGGAAGCCGCTACTTCCCTTGAGATTCTGAATTTCCTTACTATTTACATATATGTACAGTAAAAAATAGAGTTTAGACTCCAGAGGCATGGGTACTGAATCTTTCAGCACAGCACAGCTATGAACCCAGTTACTCAGGTGATTTCAACTACATGAAGTAAAAGATAAATATCTGCTATGATAGGAAGACAATAAAATCCTATTCTGTTAAAAACATGTTGTTTTGCTAAAAACTAAATACAAAAGTGAAGAAAAATAAGCAAAATGGATTATTTTAATTACCAATAATGCAAGATATTATGCTGTTAGGACATGTTATCAGAATAACTGGGAATGCCCATTAAATTAGCAGGTGTCAAAAGTTTTTAAAATGATATAACAGGCAGAATATAATAAGAGCTACAATCCCTTAGAATGCTAGGGGAACAAAAAAGTCATTGAGAAATATTTATTAGGGATTGCTTTTCTTTTCTCCTTCCTAGGGGCAAACCATGTGATGTTAACATGCAAAATGCTTACACCTTGTAATTAAATATTAAAAGTTTAAAACACATCTGAGCATTTATATTAAAGATAAAGCACTTGGTCAAGGGTTTCAAAGAGTGATGCTGTCTTCCTAGGAGTATGTGAAAGAACCTATTCTTTTCTTTGTAGAATCACTGGGAAAGTCAAGTACCTAAAGGAGCAAATCCTTCCTATGTATTTGCGGGGGGAAGGGAATGTTTCAGCCACAGCGGTCCTGAATAGTGAAGGTCTGTAACTAAGTATGGAAATATTATAATACACTTTATACTCAAGAGGCTATTATACATGTGCTTATAACAACAAAAAAACTCTCGTCAACACGCTCATTTCCAAAGACAGTAGAACCACTGGAACTCACTAAAACTAAGAGTTTATCTGTAAGATTCCTATGTCCATCTTCATAGCTTCTGATTGAGGGGAAAAAAGCTGTTTCTGAAACATTACTACCATTTGTCCAAAAGTATACTGTATTTTCATGGGGGAGGGGGTTTCAAGATTGGTTGTGTGTAATTTAGACTTGTTTGTAAAGTACCAAGATGTTTTATATCTGACATTTCCAAGTAAAAAATTCTAAGCTTTTTTCCAAAAGGTGGCAGAAATACCTTGAGTCACCTGTTCCATCAGTTTAAGAAGTTGTCTCAAAGAGACCAAGGTCGAAGACCACTAATGTTCTTTCATGGTTTGGCCCCAATTACGCATCTGGGATTGTGGGTTGGTCCAAAAACCCAATTAATCAGGACAAGATGAATGAAGGGGAAAAACTTGTGGGAGGGAGTAATTGGAAGCTCTCCGATTATTAAAATCTTATTTTTCCTTCAAGGTATAACTTAAATTTCCCCCTTCTCCATGAAAGTGTCCCATCTTTGAACGCTACTAGCAAAAACTAACATTTCTATCTCAGAACTCTGAAAGTACTTAATATCACTACCATTTAGTTGGCCAGCACTTCTGATTTACTGTCTTACATTATCTTTTCTCTCTCTCTCTCTCTCTCACACACACACACACACACACACGTACAGGTTCATAGACAGATATACGTATGTCTTTTCACATACAGATGTTGTTAAGAGATGACATCTCCCACAGCATTTAATACAATGCTTTGCAAAAAGGAGACTGAGAAAAATGATGGCCGTTATGCATCCTTCACTTCTGCCCTCCTTGGAAAGGTTATTTCACTGCTCCTCTAAGCATCTGCAACTGCACATATAGCTGGTCACAAACCTGCATTTCAGTTTCATGAGGCACACAGGTTTCTAACCAATTTTTTAATACACTACTTGGTAAGAAATTAGTTTGAAACGTAAAGGAGGCAATATGTGCTTAGCAGCAAAAAAGTTAATTCTCTTGTATAATCCTACACGAGTGGGACAATGATAGTGATACCCATTTACTGAGCACCCACTTCACACCAGGCACTTTACATATACTGCCTCTTTATCTTGACAATAATATTAAAATATACCTCTTATGATTCCCTTTTATAGATAGGGAAAATCAGATACAGAGAAGTTAGAACCAGTGAGTAAGGAGTTATTCTGGCTCCAGAGCCTATGTAGGCACCCTTTCAACTACATCATGGTGCCACGAATGAGCCTCTATGAACAAAAAGGGAATTATGACTAAATGCTTTATTTCTTAATTAATTTCCTACATAATATATACCCTTGTTACACATGTTCCTAAAGTTAAAAGGAAATCAAATTTTTTCAAAATATTTCAGATTTGTGTTATGTATATACATACCTAAAGCAGATTTCTCCAGTATCCTGTAAACAACATTTACTGTTGGGCATTGTATAAATTGTTTAATACATTGTTTAATGTATATTATCTTACTTAATTCTAACAAAAATCCCATGAGATGGGTACTCCCCAGAAAACAAGCATAAAGGAAGTTGCTTATCCAAGGATATATGAGTGACACAGAAGGAGCAGAAAGAAGTAGGATTCAAATTCACACCTGCATTGAGAGCCCAGATCATAACCACCACGTATAACTGTTCTTCAGCCACGCATTCCTATTAGTCTTCTATTTTACTCTAGGTCTGGCAGTGGAAACACATGGGAATCACACGCTCAAATTTCTCACCTCTCAGATATTATCACCCACATGAGCCACTAATCTCTGAAGCTGGGTGATGGCTACACAGGAGTTCACTATACTATTCTGCTTATTTTATGTATGTTTGAAATTCTTTATAACAAAAAGTTAAAAATAAATTATAGCGTAGGGCAGCAGTTTGACTAACTTCCCTCTTTAAAAGAAGTCTCATCAATAAAAGCTCTCGTGTAAAATCTGTTTTGTTTTTTTTTTTAAGCACTGATCGTTGCGTTAGACAATTCTCTACTTCCAACAACAACAAAGAAATCAATAGGGCTTTAGCAGGGATTATTATACAGCGAGAAGTTGCTAAACAAAGTTTATATGGTTATTTTAGAGAAATGACTTCTATGCTAAGAAAATTTGTTTATACTCTACAAGTACCTAAAGGACTCCGAAGTGCCCACCCACCACTGGTGGATTCCCATTTGGGTTATGTTCTTCAATATCTCCCCCAATCAGAGGATATAATTAAGATTTCGAGTGGGGAAAAAAATGAGGCACAGATGTGATTTACATTAGTATCATCTTTCAGTTGAAGATAGCTTTGTAATTTTCCATGTGTCTTAAGTAATTAAAACCCTTCCTTCTCACTTCTGATATTGACTATACTTAGGTATTTAGTCAATATTAGAAAAAATTTCATTACATTATTAAATATGCCTTTTTCTCAATAGTTAACTTCTCAAAAACTTCCACTGGTTCCCCATTACCAGCAGAATACAGTTCAAACACCTCCACTATTCTACCTATGCACATTAACCTGTTAAGACATCAGAAATCTCAGCTTAAGTGAGGGAACTGTAAAGACTCCTTAAAGTCTGTCTTGACTTCAAGCCTTCATTACCTCATGCTCTTTTTCCCTTCTAAAATGCCTTCCCCTTTCCTCTATGCCTACATAGCAATACTGTACTGTTTAGTATTTTTAGGTTATGCTGTAATACTGATTTTCATACAGTTATTAAAGGAAAAAGGTGAGTTCTAATAACCTTATGAAAATCAGATGAAAGCTATAGACCTGCTTCCCATATAAACACACATATGAAACTCTGCATATAATTTCAGGGACTCACGGATCTCCTTTGAAGCCACGAACTTCAGTTAAAAACTTCTCTATGAGGGCATAGCTGCAGACATCCTGTCTGCAAGAGGCCTGACATATACACTAACTTCTCTAAACTTGTACACTCTGAGAAAGAGATTACCCTTAGTTAGAGACGGTAAGAACATGAGGAATGGCTCCATGAAAAAGTAGAGATTAAGCTGAGCCCTGAAGAACAGACAGCATTTATACACACAGAGCTTCAGAAGACCACTCCAGCAGGAGCATAATGTGAGAGAGCAAAGTGTATTGAGTACACACGGATAAACTAGCTGATGTATGAGTTCTCTCATTACCCGTGAGCAGACACAGCACTTACCATACTGTATTACAGTTATCTATTGATGGGTCTATTTCTCCCACTAGCAGGTATATACACTAAGCTCCTAGCATAGGACCACATTCATAAACTGTAAAAAAAAAAATGCTTGTTGAACGAACGAATGTTGAAAGATGAAATGATAGGTTGGATCACAGAAAGCTTGTGATGTCACAGGATTTTAGGACACTTGTTTCAAATTTTTCGGAATTTTTAAAGAACTTTAGAACTCACAAATATTAACCAACATGTTAAAAATATATTACCGAATCTTTTCATGAGAGCAGTTCCTGTTAGGACCGCTGTTAATACTATCATCTTAGTTTCTACAATTATTTACACTAACAAAATTGCTCTGCTTTAAAATATTCTATAGTCAACACTTTCCCAAAATGCATATTCATCTTGATCTAACTCATGTGCATTAATGTACTTAGAAAAATAACTTTTAAATGTTTGAAAAATATATATACAATATGCTTAAAAGAATAAATGAATACATGAGAACAATGTATAAGATATTTGGTCAAGGTGTACTTTTCATTTCTATTCAGACAGAAAGCAATTTACAGTGAATGAGATGCTTTACCTTGATTATAACTGTCAGTGTTTGAAAATAGTGATGAGTCTATGGAATTCACACAAGAAAAAAAAATAAAGCATCAAATTATTTTGATGAGAACAGAAGGCAGAAGTCCTTCATCCATTGTTTAAAAAACAGAAACAAAACCAAAACTGTGCCAGGAACAGAACCTAAAAGAAAAACAAACAGCCTGGACAGCCAACATGTCCACCTTCCTATCCATGCATCCTAATAGATCGTACTTACCGTTGGGATCGCAGTGGTGCAGCTGACCCTTCTGAGCCGTCTCTGCATCAGGTCATGCTCCATACTGTTAACTTCAGCCTTCAATTGCTCTAGCTCCTCTTTCTCAAGTTTCAATTGCTTTGCTAACCTCTCCATCCTTGCTCGCTGATGTAACAGCAAGGCTATAGCATTACAGATAAAGTCATTGCAGAAAGTAACATTGAACAAGTGACTGGGAAATTTCTATATGCATTGCTAACGTATGAAATACCTGTAAAGAACCCTGTCATTCAACTTCAGGTGACATTTACTCTCATGTCTTTCTAATGCTATTCTGCCTTCAAATCTGCTTTAATTTAGCTCTTGTAACTTCTGCCAAAATGACACCATCTATACATTCCTCTTGTTCTATTGTCCTTCATTTCCCCAAGATTCTCTTTAACTATACCTGTGTGCGTTTTAAACAGGCTCAAAACCAGGCATATTGAATTACAATCATAATTACTTCCCTTCTTATATACTGAAAGAATACTAAATTATCACATATCTTGAAACAAACTTTTAAAATACTCTATTCTCCTTATATTTAGTTAGGTCCACTGTGAACTAATCCAATAATGTTCTTCATTACCAATCCCACTTCTTATAAATATATATTACTTATAAATATTACACCCTTCAGGCCATCCTCTTAGAAAATATTCAAATTTTTCACCTTGATAAACTTTACTCCACCCTCTATGAATCTTTTTTTCCCACTCTGTATCAAATTTTTCACCTTGATAAACTTTACTCCACCCTCTATGAATCTTTTTTTCCCACTCTGTAGTTTGTATTTTTGACAATATTGATTTCACTTGTCTATATTTTTCTCCCAAAGAATGTTCTTCCTAAAAAAGAAGTCTTTTAGGTCACTGTTATCATGCCTATAATTTTATATTTTAAAGCAAAGTCTGTAGATGATTCTGAAGCACTAACCCTATTCTTAATAGCAATGCTAGTGCCCAATATTTAATAAACACTAAATATTTAATTAAAATTAAACAGCTAATATAAATTATTTTATTTTGAATAGGAGATTGCCACCTCACCGCAAAGATTAAATTTCAAAAAAGGGGTAAAATTACCTTGTGTATAGGCATAGTCATCTGATCCAGAACTAGAACTTCTCTGATATTTATGGCTTCCCTTTTCTCCCCCAGAGCCTGGTATCACTGAAATGGGCTGAATAGGTTCTGGGGCTGCAGAACGTTCTTCTTGGTCCACTAAATTTAAAAGATTTTCAGTTGTTGCTCGGCCTACAGTAATTTTAAAAACTGTAGTTGGGTTTGGTATCATCCGAGGAGACGGTGATGGAGCGCAAGAAGGTCCAGTTGGCTGTGTATATGTAATATACACAGGATTGACACTAAATGGAGGTTTTGGTTGACTGGATATCCCTCTTGAAGGAGAACTTGAAGGTGGCGTGGTGGCTGTGTACAGTGAGTGCTGATTCCGTGGAGATGGCTGATTACTGATAGGTGAAGGACTCCTATTAATTGCTGTCCCAGATCTCTGAGAGGGTTCGACTGTAATTTCTATCTTCTTCATGGATCCTTTGGGTAAGCTAGATGGTGTATATGGGAGATAGGCTACTGAATGACTTCCCTGTTTCTGATAGCTAGGAGGTCCTTGTTGATATGGATGGGGCGGAGTAGTTGAAGGACTAGGTGGCATAAAGACATGGGAACTAGGGTGGCCCAACTGGGATGGTTGTACTTGATGCTGTGGAGAGCTGAAGGGTGAAGGACATTGAGAAGGTGGTGGTGAATGGTAAGCAGGTTGAGGGATCTGCTGTTGTTTGGGAGAATACTGAGAAGGCTGATAGTTCTGTTGATGTGGATAAACAGGTAAAGGACGCTGGCTATAATGAGGCACTGGGCCCTGTGGTGAGGACTGCCATGGCGTACTCTGAGGAGTTTGTCTTCCTGATGAACTCTGAGATGTCTGTCTAATATAGATAGAACCAGGAGACCCATAAAGATTGCTTGGAATTTGTGGAAGAATTTGTAAAGCTCTTGGTACAGTCTGTCCAGAAGGGAGGTTCTGGGATACTGTAACAGTAATTGGATTTGTACTATACCGAGGTATGTGCATGTATGAAGGAGGTGGCGGTGGTGGTGGTGAAGGCCCTTGCATAGCAGATGGATTCATTCCTGTTTGAATGGACGATGGCTGTTGAGGTGGCTGTGAAGGAGGAGTAGCTGCACTTCTGTTCTGTTCATTCATAAAAAATGGATTGTAGTTGGGAGTAGCAGCGACAACAGCTGGAGCTGAGTGTGGTTCCTGAACTAAACATATCAGCTGTTTGCCTGCTGCATGCTGTGGATCAATATGTCCATCACTTGAGCTATGTACCAGTGTTCGACCACCGTTAAGTTGCACTCCATCTCCTGGGTGGTAGCTACTAGGAGAATGAATACCCAGGTTAATATGCAAAAGGCGATTTCTATTCATCCTGTTGTCATCTGGACTGTGGTATTCCATATATAAGTATTTGCTACTCTCCTGGGAAAGCGCTCGGCAACAGGCTTCAAGATTGTTGTTGTTCTAGGGGGAAGAAATGGTAAAAATAACATTGGCAAAATGGACAAACCCTAATAGTGGGAAGTCAAGCTTTGCCACAGAATTATGTAAATATAATTGTCATAGAATAAGTAGAGAACAGTATTTTAAACACAAAAAGCTTTATGGTCATCGACCCTGAAAAGGAGATCCCAAACAATCCATATTATTTTACAGACATTCAGCTCACATAACTAGTACTACCGCTACTGCTACTGCTACAGAAATGTAAAGTACCTACTAATGAACATTGTGACTCAACCCCAACTTTTCTGACTCCAAATCCAGGACTCATCTTACACTTGTTGCATCTCAACAAATTAAAATGCTGGGCTAATCTTGGATTCACCACACTTGCTGTAATATATAAGTATAAGTAATATCCATCATTAATATTTAAACTGACAAACATGAAAATAACCATGCATTAGTTTTCAAAAGGTAATGAAACCCCAAACAGAAAGAAGTTATAATAAAATTCCTAAAGACTCAAAACAACAAAAATTCTAAAGCAGCCTTTACTTTTCGTTTAACCAAAGTTAACCCTATCTAACTTCAACTGTCTGTTTCATTATGAAAGATTGTTAAAAAAAGATATCAGTATAAAAACAAAACCACTTTTTGAATTATGCTCCCATGACTTTGCCAAGTTATGGTAATTTAACACAAAACCAGGTCTTGACTGCCTTAATGAAATTCATTCACACTCCCACAGTCTCAAAAGTTTTTACCCGCTCAAACATAGCTTGGTAAACTTCCAAAATCTTTTAAAGATTTCAATTTTTTGAATTATATACACACACAATGATGGTAAACAGCAAACTGACATTTTAGATGTTCCAATTGACAGTAATCAAACTAATAAAAGGTTTCCTCTTTTGAAAATTTTAAGGTACTATAAGATAGTTTTCCATTAAAATACAGAATTCAGAACTATTTTATTGGCCTAAAACACAATTATTCATTGCCTTTGAGATAATCTATTGAAGTTTCTCAATTATCATGACCTTCTCCGTATTTCATAAATATATATACCAATATGCACATATACACATATTACTATATTCTAGGGAAAAGTACATTTTATATAAAAATGAAAGCAAACACTTCACTTCTGCTGAGAACCAAATAAAGCTAAATGTAAAACAGGACATCAAATGTTTTAATTTTAGAGCTGAGAGAACTCTTAGGGTTCCCATCTACTCCAACTCAGCTCATTTACAGATGAGCAAAGAGACGCCTGGGAAGTTACATGACTTGACAACAAGCGCTTAACTAGTTAACTGGAGAGCCAGTTCTAGATTCTTGGTCTTCTGACTCCCAGTGCTCTTTCTACTATAACACAGTAATTTCAAGGGACAGGATGTTAGGCCAAAAGTACATTACTATACTGAAACTTTAGGAAGTAAAAGAAAATTCAGTCAAGCAAACCTTTGTAAAATGAATTCTCAGAAATTCAAAGAATTGGCTTTATCAAAAACTCCACAATAACTTTTATCCTTCTCCTTATATAAAACTTTTTTTTTTTAAAGGTGTAGGCTTATTTATTTATTTATTTTTGGTTGTGTTGGGTCTTCGTTTCTGTGCGAGGGCCTTCTCCAGTCGCGGCGAGCGGGGGCCAGTCTTCATCGCGGTGCGCGGGCCTCTCACTGTCGCAGCCTCTCTTGTTGCGGAGCACAGGCTCCAGACGTGCAGGCTCAGTAATTGTGGCTCACGGGCCTAGTTGCTCCGCGGCATGTGGGATCCTCCCAGACCAGGGCTCGAACCCGTGTCCCCTGCACTGGCAGGCAGACTCCCAAGCACTGTGCCACCAGGGAAGCCCTCCTTATATAAAACTTTTGATACAAAAATTCAAATACTTTTTAAAATACTTTCTGAGCCAAAGAAAAAAGTAATTGTTGAAATATAAGAAAACAAGTTAAGTTTGGGCTTTTTCTTATCCTGCTTGAAACCATGCTGATGAAGGGAAGGAAGACAGATATTAAGATAGAAGACAGATATTGCTAGATACTAAGCAAATTTGGAGCCAAAGGATTCAAATTGATTGCCAACAAGACAATGTCACTGACAGATATCTGAAGGGGGAAAAAAAAAAGATTATTAGCTCCTTCAAGTTTTTTAATATAAACCTATGGATTAAAAGGAGAACAAAAACTAGAGTTTTATTTGAAACCTAAGCAGTAACACTTTACTATTTGACATTCTTATTAATTATACTAAAATTTCATGTTTTCTACATTGAATTAGGTTGCCTAATTAGTACTGCCACAAAAAAGATACAAGTTTAAATGATGCAAAGTTGGAGTTGTCAGCCTATTCAAATGTATGTCTACAGTGACAAGCTGAGTACATTTTCTTAGGAAGAAAAATTTAAAGA
Organism: Eubalaena glacialis; assembly: GCF_028564815.1. Lineage (NCBI taxonomy): Eukaryota > Metazoa > Chordata > Mammalia > Artiodactyla > Balaenidae > Eubalaena > Eubalaena glacialis. Next base: position 28,170,835 of record NC_083736.1, read on the forward strand.
CACAAATACAAGATATTTAAGTATTATCTTTATGGAAGTATTTTAAAAATACCACCACAATAGATTCAAATGTCATATCTGACCTGCTAAATGTCTTAAAAAGAAAAAAAAAGGATAAAAAATTTATCAAACGGTAAATATGAAGAAGAAAGAAATAAAAATTGTTTAGCTGGATAAAGAGGTCAGAAGTTTTAAGAAGACATATGTGAACACTCATGAAAGGACTGAGCCAATAAAGCATCATATCCCTAAAAACTGGTCCTAAACTGGGAGATGATAACCTAGAGAGAGGCTTTAAAGCTTGTGTATTAAATGCAAACTACTGGAGAGGGAGGGAGGGATAAATTAAGAGTTTGGGATAAATAGATAAACAAGGACCTACTGTATAGCACAGGGAACTATACTGTATTCAAAATCTTGTAATAACCTATAATGGAAAAGAATCTGAAAAAGAATGCATATATGTGTATGTATAACTGAATCACTTTGCTGTACACCTGAAACTAACACAACATTGTAAATCAACTATACTTCAATTAAAAGGAAAAAAAGGGGCTTCCCTGGTGGTGCAGTGGTTGAGAATCTGCCTGCCAATGCAGGGGACACGGGTTCGAGCCCTGGTCTGGGAAGATCCCACATGCCGCGGAGCAACTAGGCCCGTGAGCCACAATTACTGAGCCTGCGCGTCTGGAGCCTGTGCTCCGCAACAAGAGAGGCTGCGATAATGAGAGGCCCGCGCACTGCGATGAAGAGCGGCCCCCACTTGCCGCAACTAGAGAAAGCCCTCGCACAGAAACGAAGACCCAACACAGCCATACATACATACATACATACATAAAAATAAATAAATATTTTTTAAAAAAGGGAAAAAAAGGCAAACTACTGAGTCTTATATATTTTAATGCAAAAAGAGAAACTTTCCAGAGCCAGCAGGTGATAAGTGTCCATACTGATAAACAATATTAATCCCAAAGGAACAAAAAAGTAAAAGACTTAGGACAATGTAAGTTATCAACAAATGTTCACTGAGTTGAATTTAAAGTTCCACTCTTTCAATTTAGTAAAACGAAGACAATAAGCCTTGAAAAAATAAAGGGCTAAATAAAATTAAATTAAAAAAACAAGGTGGGGCCCTAGAGTAAGTTAGGAAGGTAACTGCTAGGAAGTTGGTAAAACGAGACCTAGTAGAAGGGCTTGCAAACAAAGGAAGCACCTCTGTTACCACCACTGATCTATGAGTCTCTATTTGCAATTAACCTCAACTATATATAGGTTTACATTATATCCTGAGCACCTCACACTGTAAGGGAGAGCTTGCATATTATGCAGTAACATAGAGTTTGGACTGATTGTGTAAGGAAGTCCAGTGGGCAGGATAGAAACACTGCTCCCAAAAGTCAACCAACTAGGGAAATGCTGTAACCCCAAACACTGCGATTCTGTGAAGGATGATGCAAAACTCAACAGGGGGAGTGTTAGGCCTATTTCTCTGTGGCCCCTTAAGTGGGAAGACACGTTCTATCAGAGATGAAAGATTTATTTCAATAGAAGACAACAAGACAAAAGTAATGTGATTAAACTAAAGAAAGTAGCCTTCCACTTAAAATTAGATGTTAGTAAGCATTTACTAACTAGAAAAACAGTAAGAAAGGGAGGGAACTTTCTAAAAACTTTAAAAAATAGGCTAAAAAAGTATATAGTTTACGAAATTATAATGATAAATTTGAAATTCAGAATTCAATTCTAAGGATTTGGGGACTGATGACACAACCCCCAAAATTTAAGAAGTGAAATGCATGAAGAATCTTTCTTTTTGCTACATGCCTTTATTCTTTTCTCTAAATCACTGGTTCTCAATGGGGGAGATTGTGCCTCCCATGGAACATGGAGATTTTGTCTCCCATGGAGACATTTTTGGTTGTCACAACTGCAGGGATACTAATGGCATTTAGTGGGTGGAAGCCAGGGATGCTACTAAACATCCTACAATGCACAAGGCAGACCCCCACAACAAACAATATATCCAGCCCAAAATGTCGACAGTGCCAAGGTTGAGAAATCCTGCTCTAAATGTTCCCCCAACATAAACAAGAAAACTTAACTGAGTTCTAGTCACTGCAACACAAAGTCACCTCTAATAAGGAAAACTGTAACTTAATATCACTATCATTGGTGGGTAATCTACCTGTAACATGCACTGAGACACCACACCCTCCGGAATCTCAGGGAAACGTTGTCGGAGGTCATGGAGAACCTGCATATCAAGCTGTGGACTGTTTTGCGCCATGCCAGAGCAAATGATGGTCAAGCTTCTCTTATGAAATGGATGCTAATCGGTCTTCCAATAGTAATGATCTTCCAATACTGCAGTCATTTTCTATTAAAAGAAATTAAAGTATGGTTATATTTAATTACATATTTCACTTTATTCAAATAGAAACCATCAATACATTAAAATGAGCAATCTAAAATAAGTATACCAAATTCTAAAGTTGGAAAATGGACAAATTCTACTTAGCCAAAGATTTTTCTGATGTAATATATAGCTTAATCACTGGTTTAAAAACAACAACAAAATTCCCAAACCTTCAGTTCCATTTTAATGCTTCAAAAATGAAAAAAGCAGCAGCTAGATTAAAAATACAGAGTATTATTATTTGGCAACCATATTTTTCTAAGTCTTGAGAAATCCTACTTATGTATAATCACTCATGTTTTCCTAAGGGCCATCACATCACTCCTCTAAAGTGGGATAATCATTTTGATGTCTGAAGTAATAAAATCAGGCAACAGGAATTGATAATAACACCACAAACCACACATGTCCTGTTTGCCTTACATTCTCCCTCCACTTTGAAGCCAAAAGGCTTGAATTTGAAGTCTGAGTAAAGCAAACCCAATGTCTAAATGAAACTACTGGGCAAACAAAAATGGAAATGCAGAATCCTTTGTCTTCAAAGATGATGCTGGTGGTCCATCAGTAGCCAGACTTGCCTAGCTAAGGTTTCACCTAGTTCTGGTGTAACTGGCACAGGTGCAAAGATGCCAGGATTTGGGGGCACAGTTTGAGTAGAGGCAAGTGACCCCCAATCTCACTGGTATTAGTCAAGTTAAGCACCCATGTAAATAAAGGCAGCTAGTGAAGTAATAATGAAATCATAAATCAAGTGGCACCATCAAGGATCAATTAACTGACCCATTTTTTAATCTATCGCTCCCATTTTTATAAGGGGAAAAAATGTACAGTGTATACCATATAATCCCGTAATATTTCTGCTGTGATCACTCATGAGATGGTAAAATATTTTTAAGACTGAGAAGTAAACACCTGCATCTTCATAAGATGCACGGAAATCATGATTTTAAGATGCAAGTCTAAACCACACACAATAAGGGAGGGTCCTCCCACACCAAATCCGTTTCTTGCAAACAGGCCCTGAAACTGTAAATAATACCATTACCTGGGGCAATGTACAGAACTACAGAGAATATTTTAAAACCTTAAAATGCTGCAGGAAAATACTGAATTACTTTTGCTGCTTTATAATTAAGTATATAATTAAAAAATAAATACCATGTAATCTCAAATTTGACTTTCATTATAAACAGGGAATTTCATTTTGCATGCAATCTCTTGACTTTTACTGGGCATCGAGCTCTCTCTTTTCTTCCTTCTAAGCCAAGACTGTCAAGAGTAATTACACTCTTTGTGTCTACAAGGTGGCAACAAAGCCCCTATGAATAAGACCCTGCCTAACCACAGGTAAAAACAGCTATTAGGGACTGCTTTAGTGACTTCCAACATCAACATGGAGGATATCTAGTGAATCTAAAGAAAAATCAAAATATGGGAAAAGAATAAAGATAACTTGCAATATGCACATACATATATAGGCTTTCTGGCCTCCGTATACAATTCTGCTCCCTGCAATGCATTCCTTAGTCTGCTCTAATCTGGCTCAAATCACTGTTCCACTGAAATACTCTCTTCATCATCTCTCTGCTGCTAAATTCAGAGGATTTATCTTCTGGTTCCTATGCCCCTGGACCTTTGCAGCATCTGACACTACAGATCATTCCTTCCTTTTTTCAGCCTCTATGACATCACACTAGCCTGGTTTCTTCCCACCTCTCTTGTCACATTAATGTTTGCCTGGTTTGGGCCCTAAGCCGCCGCCTCTTCTCATTCTACATCCTTGTGCCCAGTGATGACGTCCACTACTAAGGTTTCAAAAACATTTAAAGGCTGATGATTCCCAAATTACTATTAAGCACCATGCATGCTCTCTCTCAAGACTCCAGACACATAGAGTCTACTGCCTACACACAGCACCATCTGGATAAACCCAAAGACATTAGTCAATATGTACAAAAGGGAACTCCTTACCACAATCCTTCCCCAAACACTGTGTTCTCTCTATGAATGTTACTACTATTCACTCAGTTAACAAAACTAGAAACCAGAGTGTGCTCCTTGACTTCCCATTCTTGCACAACCAACTACACAAGAATATTAAAACAAATGGGTGATGGTGTGCACCCTGGTTCTGCCATTTAGTAGCATCTAGGAAAGATACTCAACTTTTAAGCCTTTGAAGCTTCATATTTAAAATGGAAGTAATTGTAGGGTTGTAGTAAAATTTAAAAAGCAAACAGTAATAAGTCAGGAAGCATTAGTTACTATTATTCAGGGCATGTCTGAATATTGTTCTCATCAACATTACACCAGCAACTTCCTGCTGCTCTTCCCACCTCAGGTCTTGCCTTCCCCCACATCACAGCCAGAGTATCTGTTTTCTAATCTCAACCAAACAGAGCTATCTGTGATCCTGTGCATGGATGTCCCACACTGCCTCCTCTCAGGGCATTAGCCCATGATCATCCATCTGCCTGAGATACTTTTCTATCTTCCTCCCTCCCACTGCTTCTCCGAGCCATATTGATACCGTACATGTCAGTATTGGTGGCACCTCCTCCTCTAAGGAGGCTTCCACTGACAGTCACCACCACCCCCCAACTTAGTCCAGCTGCCGTAACTCTCCTCCACCTACTCTGGGCTAAAGGACCCTCCACTGTGCTTCCACAGCAGGCTGTGCTTATCCTCACAGGAGCACCAAACACACTATACTGGAGCCACCTGTGTATCTGAAGGTCTCACATGTAGAACTGTAGCTCCACCTAGAATGTGTTATGCCAGAGAGTGGGGACGTACTCAAAGAATGATGGGAGCTTGTTACACGGGCCTGAAAGTCAGCTTGAAGAGGCTCCCACTGACCAAATCTGTGACAATTTGAGCACCAAAACAATTAAGGACAGTAATGAATTATAGGCCTGTAGAAAAGCGGAACCCATGAGTCCTTAGCCCAATAATAAATAGTTAAATACACACATACACAAATAAAGGCGAAGGGAGGGCTTTTGCTTAGTGGAATCCAACTGGTAAATGTGTGCAGGAAGTGCTGGAGCTGGAAAAATCATCATTTTGCAGCCATCACAGTACAGACTACTTCAATAAAGAATCATCAATGGATGCTAAATCTAGGGGGAAATTTGGATGAAGTTAGGCTATATTAATGGTCTTAAAGTGTCTCCCCAGAGAACTGCTTATTAGCTGCAAGGGAAAATTTAACTATATAGTGGACAAATCAAACAACATCTTGGATAATCAAAATTAACATCACCAATGAGGGGCAGATGGACAGCGCACGCCTCCAGATGTGATACCGTGAGAAGAATATATCACTTTATAATATTCCAGTTAGGAATATGTAATCTGAAACTATTTATGAAAGAAGACAAAACCAAAATGAGAAATGTTCTATTAAAAATAAAAAGCAGGGAGTGGGAAGGTGAAAATGTCATCTTAAAAAAATGCCAATGTCATAAAAGACAAAGGCTAGAAAAATCAAAGATTAAAGGAGATACTAGAACCATGACAACTAAATCTAATGACTGATCTCAGACTGGATTCTATACTAAATGGAGAAAATGTTATAAAAGAAATGAATGGATCAATTGACAAAATTGAAATGTGGACGGTACATTAGGAAAAGTATTCTACCAATGTTAAATTTATTGAATTTAATAAATTTACTGACTTGGTAATTGTGCTGTGGTTATATACGAGAATATTCCTATTTTTAGGAATTAGGCAATGAAGCATTTAGGAGTAAAGGGCAACTTTACTTTCAAATGGTTCAGGAAAAAAAATCAAATGTATGTATATATGTGCATATATACAAACATGCACACACACACATGCGCACAGAGAGAGGGAGCAAGTTACAAAAGCACAAAGGGAAAGGACTTACAACAAGATGGCAGAGTAGGAAGGCCCTGAGCTCACCTCCTCTCATGGGCACACCAAAATTACAACTATTTACAGAGCAACTATTGATAAGAAAGTCACGAATCTACCAGAAAAGATCTACAACTAAAGATATAAAGAAAGAACCACAACAAGATGAGTAGAAGAGGTAGAGTTGCAGTATACTCAAGACCCAAACCCCCAGGTGGGCAACCCACATATAGGAGGAGAATTACAACTGCAGAGGTTCTCCCCAAGGAGCAAGGGGTCTGAACTCCACATGGGGCTCCCCAGCCCTGGCATCCTGCACTGGGAAGACGAGCCACCAGAACATTTGGCTTTGAAGGCCAGCAGGGCTTTCCTTCTGGAGAACCAAGGGCAGTGGGAAACAGAGACTCCACTCTTAAGGGCACACACAAAATCTCACACGCTCCAGAAACCAGGGCAGAAACAGTAATTTGAAAGGAGCCTGGGTCAGACCCACCTGCTGACCTTGAAGAGTCTCCCAGAGAGGCAGGAGGCAATTGGCACTCACCCTGGGGACATAGGCACTGGTGGCAGTCATTTTGGGGAGCTTGTTCTATCATATAGACACTGTTGTTGGCAAGCATCACTTTGGAATCCTCCATCTAGCTTATGAGCCACAGGATCCCACACAGTCCCTGCACCAGTACTGGGATGCCTCAGGCCAAGCAACTAACCAGGTGGGGAATGCAGCCCCACCTACCAACAGAGCAGCAGTAGCCACAGGACCCACTAGGCCCCTTCCCCACCCACCAGCAGGTCAACAACAGCTCTGAGACAACTCGAGCCCCTCAGCCAGCCACACTGGGATCCAGCCCCACTCACCAGTGGGCCAGCACCAGCTTTGGACACCACAGAACCCACAGCCAGTCGAGTCAAGAACCGGCCCTACCTACCAGCAGGCTGACACTAGATCTGGGAACCCCGGCCCCAAAACTACCCACCCCTGAACACGGGTCTGCCCACCAGTAAGCCAGCACTAGCTCTAGGACACCTGGGATTCTGTAGCCAGTTGCCTCATGACCCGGCCCACCCAACCAGCAGCTGGCAACCACTGCACAAAGCAGGACCTGGTGCCCAACCAGACCAGGAGCCAGCCACACCTAGCAAAATGACATAGTCAGCCTGCCACAACAGAAGGACCCACACAGCCCACACCCCTAGAGAATAATAACTCTGGTAACCAGAGGGGAGTGCACTGCTGGAACACTTAGGATGTCTCCTACAAAAGGCCACTTCTCCAAGGTTGGGAAACATAACCAACCTACCAGATACATAGAAATAAAAATGGCAGTCAACAGAGCAACATGTTCCAATCAAAGGAACAAGATAAAACCCCAGAAGAAAAACTAAATGAAGTGGAAATAAACCATCTACCTGATAAAGAGTTCAAGGTACTGACCATAAAGTTAATCAAAGAATCGGGAGAAGAATGGATGAACACAGTGAGAAGTTTAACAAAGAGTTAGAATACATAAAGAACCACCAACAGAAATGAAGACTACAGTAACTGAAATGAAAAATACACTAGAAGAAATCAATAGTAGACTAAATGATACAGAGGAATGGATCAGCGAGCCAGAAGACAGAGCAGTGGAAATCACTGAGTTGAACAGATTAAAAAAAAAAAAAGAATAAAACGAAATGACAACAGTTTAAGGGACTTCTAAGATATCATGAAGCATACTAACATTCGTATTATAAAGGTCCCAGAAGGATAAGACAGAGGGAAAGGGGCAGAGAACATATTTGAAGACATAACAGCTGAAAACTTCCCTAACCTGGGAAAGGATATCCTTTCTAGATATCTAGATATCCAGATCCAGGAAGCAGAGAGTCCCAAACTGGATGAACCCACAGAGGTCACACCAAGACACAATGTAATTAAACTGGCAAAAATCAAAGACAAGGATAGAATATTAAAAGCAGCATGGAAAAAGCAAGAAGTTACATTCAAGGGAACTCCAATAAAGCTATTAGCTGTTTTTTCAGCAGAAACTCTGCAGGCCAAAAGCAAGTGGCATGATGTATTTAAAGTGACGAAAGGGAAAAACCTACAACCAAGAATACTCTACTCGGCAAGCCTCTCATTCACGTTTGATGGAGAGATCAAAAGTTTTACAGACAAGCAAAAGCTAAAAAAGAGTTCAGTACTACCAAACCAGCTTTACAAGAAACATTAAAGGGCCTTCTCTAAGAGAAAAAGAAAAGGCCACATCTAGAAACGTGAAAATTATGAAAAGATGGGATCAGATCAAGATGGGCGGAGGAGTAGGACGTGGATCTCACCTTCTCCCAAAAATACATCAAAAATACATCTACGTGCAGAACGATTATCACAGAACATCTACTGAACTCTGTCAGAAGACCTCAGACTTCCAAAAGGACAAGAAAATCTCCATGTAACTGAGTAGGACAAAACTAAAAAAGAAAAAAAACAAAAGAGAGAGAGAAAGGAATCAGGAGGGATCCTGAGCCCCTGGGAGGGAGCTGTGAAAGAGGAAATGTTTCCAAACATTGGGAAGTCCCCTCACTGGCGGGAAGATCATCTGGGACAGAGGCGGAGCTTCGGAGCCTCAGAAGAGAGCGGAGAAACCAGTTTGCAGAAGGCAGAGCGGAGTGAGACCTGCAAAGACGGTCAGTGCCAACACCCAGCACTCCCCAGCCTGAGATGCTCGTACACTGGGGCAGGCGGGGGCTGGGTGCTGAGGCTCGCAATTCAGAGGTCAGACCTGGGAAGAGGACTCAGGTTGGCTGTGTGGAGACAGCCTGAGAGGGCTAGGGTGTGATGTGCCACAACCAAGGAAGTATGGGAAGAAGACTGGGCCTGCCACAGAGGCAAGGTGCTATTGTTGGGGGGCACGCAAGGAAAGGGGCAGGACCACCACAGGAGCTTCTTTCTCCGTGTGTACTATCAGGCAATAGGGCACTGCCTGCACAAGCTTTGGGGTGGGCACGAGCCACCGCTGCCACATCAGACTCCAGAGGTGGGCGCTGATTGCTGCCACTACCGAGAATTCTGTGAGCAGACACCAACCACTGTCCCCGCATTCCTGGGAGCATGCGCAGGCCACTCACCTTCACACCCCCATCAAGGGAATAACAGCTAGCACATACTGAGGAAAGAGACAGCAAGCATCCAAAGCAAAAGCAGCCCTCACGCCAAAAAAATATTAAACCCACACAAGCTTCACGGGGATACTGCCACATATAAATAGACCTCCAAAACTACAGTAGATAATTGTTCTCCTAAACTCATACAGTAAGAGAAATATAAGCAAAATGAAGAAGCAGAGGAACTACTCCCAGTTAAAAGACCAAGAGAATTCCCCTGAAAGAACAAACAATGAAACAGTGCTCTTCAGTCTAATAGACACTGAGTTCAAAAAAACAGGTAAGAAAAATACCAAAGGAATTAAGAAAGGCTATCAACAGAAATGCAGATTACTGTAAAAAAGGACCTAGAAACTATAAGAAGGAGCCAAGAAAAATTAGAAAACTCATCTGCCGAGACAAAAGCTGAACTAAAAGCAATGAATAGCAGAATGAATAATGCAGGAGAAAGAATAAGCGATCTAGAAGATAGAAGAATGGAAATTAATCGAAACAGCACACAGAAAGCCAAATGAAAACAAAGAAAACAATATAAAAGACCTATGGGATAACATAAACATGCCAATCTAAGCATAATAGGGATTCCAAAAGGAGAAGAAAGAGAAAAGGGGATTGAAAATGTATTTGAAGAAATTATGGCTGAAAACTTCCCAAACCTAAAGAGGGAACCAGATATCCAGCTATAGGAAGCACAGAGGTTCTCAAACAAGATGAACCCAAACAAACCTACACCAAGACGTATTGTAATAAAGATGGCCAAAGTTCAAGAGAGGATTCTAAAGGCAGCAAGAGAAAAACAAAGAGTCAATTACAAGGGAACCCCCATAAGGCTATCAGCTGATTTCTCTACAGAAACAATGCAGGCCAGAAGGGAGTGGCAAAATATATTCAAAGTCTTGAAAGAGAAAAATCTGCAACCTAGAATACTCTACCCACCAAGATTATCATTTAGAATAAGAGGTGAGATAAATAATTTCTCAGACAAGCAAAAACCAAAAGAATACAGCAATACTGAACCTATCCTAAAAGAAATAATGAAAGGTCTTCTCTAAATAGAAAAGAAGCAAGATATTAGGAAGGAGTAAATCACAATTGGAAACTAAATTACTTAAATAAGCCAGTATACAGATCAAAAAGGGGAAAAAAAACCTATTTGTGAAAGTGTTGATAAACAGAAGGAACGGCAAAAGGGTAAACATGAAGATGTAAAAAAGGACATCAGAATCATAAAATGTGGGGAAAGAGAGTTTAAAAATGTAGATTCTTTTTTTTTTCTTAGAATGTGTTTGAGCTTATATGACTATCAGTCGAAAAGAAGCAGATATAGGAAGGGATTAACATACCTGAAAAACAGGGCAACCACAAATCAAAAACATACAATAGATTCACAAAAACCAAAAAGAAGAGAACACAAGCAAAAAATCAAACCACAAAAAGAAAAACAGAAAGAAAAAGAAAGGAACAAAGAAGAAACGTAGAATCCACTGGAAAACAAGGGTTAAAATGGCAATAAACACATATGTATCAATAATTACCTTAAATGTCAAAGGACTGAATGCTCCAATCAAAAGACATAGGGTGGCAGACTGGATAAAAAAACAGCAGCCTACAATATGCTGCCTATAAGAGATCCACCTTAGGGCAAAGGACACAGAGATTGAAAGTGAGGGGATGAAGAAAAATATTTCATGCAAACGGAAATGACAAGAAAGCAGGAGTCGCAATACTCATATCAGACAAAATAAACTTGAAAACAAAGGCCATAAAGAAAGATAAAGAAGGATACTACATAATGATAAAAGGATCAACAAAAGAAGAGGATCTTACACTCGTGAACATATATGCACCTAATATAGGAGCACCCAAACACTTAAAACAAATACTAACAAACATAAATGGAGAAATTGAAGGGAATACAATAATAGTAGGAGACTTTAACACCCCACTCATATCAATGGACACATCTTCTAGACAGAAATATCAATAAGGCGACAGAGATCCTAAATGATACAACAGTTAGACTTAATTGATATTTTCAGGACATTACATCCAAAAAAACAGAATACACATTCAAGTGCACATGGAACATTCTCTAGGACTGGGCACATGCCAGGGCACAAAACTAACCTCAACAAAGTTAAGAGTATAGAAATTATTTCAAGCATCTTCTCTGACCACAATGGCATGAAACTAGAAAAAAACCGCAAGAGAAGAAATGACCAAAAAAAGACTACATGGAGACTAAACAACATGCTACTAAAAAAACCAATGAGTTGGGACTTCCCTGATGGTGCAGTAGTTAAGAATCTGCCTGCCAATGCAGGGGACACGGATTTGATCCCTGGTCTGGGAAGATTCCACATGCCGCAGAGCAACTAAGCCCGTGCACCACAACTACTGAGCCTGCGCTCTAAAGCCCGCAAGCCACAACTACTGAGCCCACACACCACAACTACTGAAGCCACAGGCCTAGAGCCCGTGCTCTGCAACAAAGAGAAGCCACCGCAATGAGAAGCCTGCACACCGCAACAAAGAGTAGCCCCCACTTGCTGCAACTAGAGAAAGCCTGCGCACAGCAACGAAGACCCAACACAGCCAAAAATAAATTAATTAATTAAAAAATACCAAAAACAAAAACCAGTGAGTCAATGACGAAATGAAAAACAAAATTAAAAAATACCTTGAGACAAATGACAATAAAAACACAATCATACAAAATCTTTGGGATAGAGCAAAAGCAGTTCCTAAGGGAAGTTTATAGGGATACAGGCCTTCCTCAAAAAACAAGGAAAATCTCAAACAACCTAACCTACCACCTAAAAGAATTAGAAAAAGAAGAACAAACAAAACCTGGGGGGATTGGTTCAAGATGGTGGAGTAGAAGGACGTGCGCTCACTCCCTCTTGCGAGAGCACCGGAATCACAACTAACTGCTGAACAATCATCGACAGGAAGACACTGGAACTCACCAAAAAAGATACCCCACATGCAAAGACAAAGGAGAAGCCACAATGAGACGGTAGGAGGGGTGCAATCACAATAAAATCAAATCCCATAACTGCTGGGTGGGTGACTCACAAACTAGAGAACACTTATACCACAGAACTCTACCCACTGGAGTGAAGGTTCTGAGCCCCACATCAGGCTTCCCAACCTGGGGGTCTGGCAACAGGAGGAGGAATTCCTACAGAATCAGCCTTTGAAGGCTAGTGGGATTTGACTGCAGGACTTCGACAAGACTGGGAGAAACAGAGACTCCACTCTTGGATGGCACACATAAAGCAGTGTGTGCATCGGGACCCAGGGGAAGGAGCAGTGACCCCAGGGGAGACTGAACCAGACATACCTGCTAGTGTCAGAGGGTCTCCCGCAGAGGCGGGGGATGGCTGTGTCTCACCGTGAGGACAAAGACACTGGCAGCAGAAGTTCTGGGAAGTACTCCTTGGCATGAACCCTCCCAGAGTCCACCATTAGTCCCACCAAAGAGCCCAGTAGGCTCCAGTGTTGGGTCGCCTCAGGCCAAACAACCAACAGGGAGGGAACCCAGCCCCACCCATCAGCAGACAAGTGAATTAAAGATTTACTGAGCTCTACCTACCACCAGTCCCTCCCATCAGGAAACTTGCACAAGCCTTTTAGATAGCCTCATCCACCAGAGGGCAGACAGCAGAAGCAAGAAGAACTACAATCCTGCAGCCTGTGGAACAAAAACCACATTCACAGCAAGATAGACAAGATGAAAAGGCAGAGGGCTATGTACCAGATGAAGGAACAAGATAAAACCCCAGAAAAACAACTAAATGAAGTGGAGATAGGCAACCTTCCAGAAAAAGAATTCACAATAAAGATAGTAAAGATGATCCAGGACCTCGGAAAAAGAATGGAGGCAAGAAACGTTGCAAAATGCAAGAAATGTTTAACAAAGACCGAGAAGAATTAAAGAACAAACAAACAGAGATGAACAATACAATACCTGAAATAAAAAATACACTAGAAGGAATCAATAGCAGAATAACTGAGGCAGAAGAACGGGTAAGTGACCTGGAAAACAGAATGGTGGAATTCACTGCCAAGGAACAGAATAAAGAAAAAAGAATGAAAAGAAATGAAGACAGCCTAAGAGACTTCTGGGACAACATTAAACGCAACAACACTCACATTATAGGGGTCCCAGAAGGAGAAGTGAGAGAAAAAGGACCCGAGAAAATATCTGAAGAGATTATAGTCGAATACTTCCCTAACATGGGAAAGGAAATAGACACCCAAGTCCAGGAAGCGCAGAGAGTCCCATACAGGATAAACCCGAGGAGAAACATGCCGAGACACATAGTAATCAAATGGGCAAAAATTAAAGACAAAGAAAATTTACTGAAAGCAACAAGGGAAAAACGATAAATAACATACAAGGGAATTCCCATAAGGTTAACAGCTGATTTCTCAGCAGAAACTCTACAAGCCAGAAGAGAGTGGCATGACATATTTAAAGTGATGAAAGGGAAGAACCTACAACCAAGATTACTATACCCAGCAAGGATCTCATACACATTCGATGGAGAAATCAAAAGTTTAAAGACAAGCAAAAGCTAAGAGAATTCAGCACCACAGCAAATGCTAAAGGAACTTCTCTAAGTGGGAAACACAAAAGAAGAAAAGGACCTAAAACACAAACCCATAACAATTAAGAAAATGGTAATAGGAACATACATATAATTACCTTAAACGTGAATGCATTAAATGCTCCAACCAAAAGACACAGACTGGCTGAATGGATACAAAAACAAGACCCATATCTATGCTGTCTACAAGAGAACCACTTCAGACCTGCGGGCACATACAGATTGAAAGTGAGGGGATGGAAAAAGATATTCCATGCAAATGGAAATCAAAAGAAAGCTGGAGTAGCAATACTCATATCAGATAAAATAAACCTTAAAATAAAGAATGGTACAAGGACAAGGAAGGACACTACATAATGATCAAGGGATCAATCCAAGAAGAAGATATAACAATTATAAATATATATGCACCCAACATAGGAGCACCTCAATACATAAGGCAACTGCTAACAGCTATAAAAGAGAAAATCAACAGTAACACAATAATAGTGGGGGACTTTAACACCTCACTTACACCAACGGACAGATCATCCAAACAGAAAATTAATAAGGGAACACAAGCTTTAAATGACACAACAGACCAGATAGATCTAATTGATATTTATAGGACATTCCACTCCAAAACAGCAAATTATGCTTTCTTTTCAAGTGTGCACGGTACATTCTCCAGGATAGATCACATCTTGGGTCACAAATCAAGCCTCAGTACACTTAAGAAAATTGAAATCATATCAAAAATATTTTCTGACCACAACGCAGTGAGATTAGAAATCAAATACACGGAATAAAATGTAAAAAACACAAACACATGGAGGGTAAACAATACGTTACTAAAAAACCAAGAGATCACTGAAGAAATCAAAGAGCAAATCAAAAAATACCTGGAGAAAAATGACAATGAAAACACGACGATCCAAAACCTATGGGATGCAGCAAAAGCAGTTCTAAGAGGGAAGTTTATAGCAATACAATCCTACCTCAAGAAACAACGAACATCTCAAATAAACAATCTAACCTTACACCAAAAGGAACTAGAGAAAGAAGAACAAAACCCAAAGTTAGTAGAAGGAAAGAAATCATAAAGATCAGAGCAGAAATAAATGAAATAGAAACAAAGAAAACAATAGCAAAGATCAATAAAACTAAAAGCTGGTTCTTTGAGAAGATAAACAAAATTGATAAACCATTAGCCAGACTCATCAAGAAAAAGAGGGAGAGGACTCAAATCAATAAAATTAGAAATGAAAAAGGAGAAGTTACAACAGACACCGCAGAAATACAAAGCATCCTAAGAGACTACTACAAGTAACTCTATGCCAATAAAATGGACAACCTGGAAGAAATGGACAAATTCTTAGAAAGGTATAACCTTCAAAGACTGAACCAGGAAGAAATAGAAAATATGAACAGACCAATCAAGTAATGAAATGGAAACTGTGATTAAAAATCTTCCAACAAACAAAAGTCCAGGAACAGATGGCTTCACAGGTGAATTCTATCAAACATTTAGAGAAGAGCTAACACCCATCCTTCTCAAACTCTTCCAAAAAACTGCAGAGGAAGGAACACTCCCAAACTCATTCTATGAGGCCACCATCACCCTGATACCAAAACCAGAGAAAGATACTACAAAAAAAGAAAATTACAGCCCAATATCACTGATGAATATAGACGCAAAAATCCACAACAAAATACTAGCAAACAGAATCCAACAACACATTAAAAGGATCACACACCATGATGAAGTGGGATTTATTCCAGGGATGCAAGGATTCTTCAATATACACAAATCAATCAATGTGATATACCATATTAACAAATTGAAGAATAAAGTCATATGATCATATCAATAGATGCAGTAAAAGCTTTTGACAAAATTCAACACCCATCTATGATAAAAACTCTGCAGAAAGTGGGCATAGAGGGAACCTACCTCAACATAATAAAGGCCATATACGACAAACCCACAGCAAACATCATTCTCAATGGTGAAAAACTGAAAGCATTTCCTCTAAGATCAGGAACAAAACAAGGATGTCCACTCTCACCACTATTATTCAACACAGTTTTGGAAGTCCTAGCCACGGCAATCAGAGAAGAAGAAGAAATAAAAGGAATACAAATTGGAAAAGAAGTAAAACTCACTGTTTGCAGATGACATGATACTATACATAGAGAATCCTAAAGATGCTACCAGAAAGCTACTAGAGCTAATCAATTAATTTCGTAAAGTAGCAGGATACAAAATTAATGCACAGATATCTCTTGCATTCCTATACATTAATGATGAAAATTCTGAAAAAGAAATTAAGAAAACACTCCCATTTACCATTGCAACAAAAAGAATAAAATACCTAGGAATAAACCTACCTAGGGAGACAAAAGACCTGTATGCAGAAAACTATAAGACACTGATGAAAGAAATTAAAGATGATACAAACAGATGGAGAGATATGCCATGTTCTCGGATTGGAAGAATCAATATTGTGAAAATGAGTACACTACCCAAAGCAATCTACAGATTCGATGCAATCCCTATCAAATTACCAATGGCATTTTTTACAGAACTAGAACAAAAAATCTTAAAATTTGTATGGAGACACAAAAGACCCCAAATAGCCAAAGCAGTCTTGACGGAAAAAAATGGAGCTGGAGGAATCAGACTCCCTGACTTCAGACTATACTACAAAGCTACAGTAATCAAGACAATATGGTACTGGCACAAAAACAGAAACATAGATCAATGGAACAGGATAGAAAGCCCAGAGATAAACCCACGCACCTATGGTCAACTAATCTATGACAAAGGAGGCAAGGATATACCATGGAGAAATGACAGACTCTTCAATAAGTGGTGCTGGGAAAACTGGACAGCTACACGTAAAAGAATGAAATTAGAACTCTCCCTAACACCATACACAAAAATAAACTCAAAAAGGATTAGAGACCTAAATGTAGGACCGGACACTATAAAACTCTTAGAGGAAAACATAGGAAGAACACTCTTTGACATAAATCACAGCAAGATCTTTTTGATCCACCTCCTAGAGTAATGGAAATAAAAACAAAAATAAACAAATGGGACCTAATGAAACTTCAAAGCTTTTGCAAAGCAAAGGAAACTACAAACAAGCCAAAAGGCAACCCTCAGAATGGGAGAAAATATTTGCAAACGAAGCAACTGACAAAGAATTAATCTCCAAAATATACAGGCAGCTCATGCAGCTCAATATCAAAAAAACAAACAACCAAATCCAAAAATTGGTAGAAGACCTAAATAGACATTTCTCCAAAGAAGACATACAGATGGCCAAGAAGCACATGAAAAGCTGCTCAATATCACTAATTATTAGAGAAATGCAAATCAAAACTACAATGAGGTATCACCTCACACCAGTGAGAATGGGCATCATCAGTAAATCTAGAAACAATAAATGCTGGAGAGGGTGTGGAGAAAAGGGAACCCTTTTGCACTGTTGGTGGGAATGTAAAATGATATAGCCACTGTGGAGAACAGTATGGAGATTCCTTAAAAAACTAAAAATAGAATTACCATATGACCCAGCAATCTCACTACTGGGCATACACCCAGAGAAAACCATAACTCAAAAAGAGACATGCACCCCAATGTTCACTGCAGCACTATTTACAATAGCCAGGTCATGGAAGCAACGTAAATGCCCATTGACAGACGAATGGATAAACAAGATGTGGTACATATACACAATGGAATATTACTTAGCCACAAAAAGGAACGAAACTGGGTCATTTGTACAGACGTGGATGGATCTAGAGACTGTCATACAGAGTGAAGTAAGTCAGAAAGAGGAAAACAAATATCGTATATTAACATATATATGTGAAACCTAGAAAAATGGTACAGATGAACCGGTTTACAGGGCAGAAATTGAGACACAGATGTAGAGAAGAAACGTATGGACACCAAGGGGGGAAAGTGGCGGGGGGTGGTGGTGGTGTGATGAATTGGGAGATTGGGATTGACATATGTACACTAATATGTATAAAATGGATAACTGATAAGAACCTGCTGTATAAAAAAATAAATAAAATTCAAAAATTCAAGAAAAACCAAAAAACAGAACCTGAAGTCAGCAGAAGGAAGGAAATAATAAAGATCAGAGAGGAAATAAATAAAATAGAGATTAAAAAAACAATAGAAAAAAAAAATCAAGAAAACCAAGAGCTGGTTCTTTGAAAGGGTAAACAAAATCGACAAACCTCTGGCCAGGCTCACCAAAAAGAAAAGAGAGAGAATGCAAATAAAATAAGAATTGAAAAAGGAGGAATCTCATCTGATACCACAGAAATACAAAAAACCATAAGAGAATACCAAGAACAATTATATGTCAACAAATTTGACAACCTAGAAGAAATGGACAACTTTCTTGAAACATATAGCACACCAAAATTGAATCAAGGAGAAACAGATAATTTGAACAGACTAATCACTAGAAGTGAAATAGAATCTGTAATTTTAAAAAACTCCCTACAAACTAAAGTCCTGGACCAGTTGGCTGGACTGGGGAATTCTTCCAAACATACCAAGAAGAACTTATACCAATCCTCAAACTCTTCCATAAGACTGAAGAGGAGGGAACACTCCCAAAGACATTCTATGAAGCCACCATCACCCTGATAACAAAACCAGACAAAGATATCACCAAAAAAAGAAAATTACAGGCCAATAACTTTGATGAATATAGATGCAAAAAAATCTCAACAAAATATTAGCAAACCGAATCCAAAAATACATTAAAAAGATCATACACCATATAAAAATGAAAAGACAACCTACGGAACAGGAGAAAATATTTGCAAATGATGCAACTGACAAGGGCTTAACTTCCAAAATATACAAACAGCTCATACAACTCAACAACAACAAAAACAAACAACCCAATTGAAAAATGGGCAGAAGACCTTAATAGACATTTCTCCAAAGAAGACATACAAGGACTTCCCTTGTGGTCCAGTGGCTAAGACTCCGCACTCCCAATGCAGGGGGCCCACGTTTGATCCCTGGTCAGGGAACTAGACCCACATGCTGCAACTAAGAGTTCGCATGCCGCCACTAAAAAGATCCCGCACACTACAACGAAGATCCCGCAGGCGGTAACAAAGATCTCACATGCCGCAGCTAAGACCTGATGAAGCCAAATAAATTAGTTAATTAAATAAAATAAAATAAAAAAGAAAACGTAGAGATGGCCAGTAGGCACATGAAAAAATGCTCAATGTCATTATCAGAGAAATGAAAATCAAAATTACAATGTGGTACCACCTCACACTGGTCAGAATGGCCACCATTAAAAATTTCCTCTCCCTAACACCATACACAAAAATAAACTCAAAAAGGATTAGAGACCTAAATGTAAGACTGGACACTATGAAACTCTTAGAGGAAATTTTACAAATAACAAATGCTGGAAAGGGTGTGAAGAAAAAGGAACCCTCCTACAATGTTGGTAGGCATGTAAGTTGGTGTAGCCACTATGGAAAACAGTATGGAGGTTCCTCAGAAAACTAAAAATAGAATTACCATATGATCCAGCAATCCCACTCCTAGGCATATACCCAGACAAAACTATAATTCAAAAAGATACATGCACCCCTATGTTCATAGCAGCACTATTCACAATAGCCAAGACATGGCAACAACCTTAATGTCCACTGACAGATGAATTGATAAAGAAGATGTGGTACATATATACAACGGAATACTACTCAGCCATAAAAAAGAATGAAACAATGCCATTTGCAGTGACATGGATGCAACTAGATATTATCATACTAAGTGAAATATGTCAGAAAGAGAAAGACAAATACCATATGATATCACTTATATGAGGAATCTAAAATATGGCACAGATGAACCTATCTACAAAACAGAAACAGACTCAGACATAGAGAATAGACCAGTGGTTGCCAAGGGGGAATGGGGGAGGGGGAGGGAGAGGGATGGACAGGGAGTTTGGGGTTAGTAGATGCAAACTATTACATTTAGAATGGATAAACAACAAGGTCCTACTGTACAGCACAGGGAACTATATCCAATCTCCAGGGATAAAGCATAATGGAAAAGAATATAAAAAAGAATGTATATATGTTTATAACTGAATCACTTTGCTGTACAGCAGATATTAGCACATTGTAAATTAGCTATACTTCAATAAAAAAAAGAAAATTATGAAAATAAAAAGCTCATTGGTAAAGACAAATATACAGTAAAGGTAGTAAATCAACCAAGTACAAAGCTAGTAGGAAGTTCGAAAGGCAAAAGTAGTAAAATCATCTATATCCTCAATAAGGGATACAAAAACAAAAAGATGTAAAATAATATGTCAAAAACAGTAATTATGGGGGGAGACGAGTAAAAATAAAGGGTTGTTAAAATGCATTTGAAATTAAGAGATCAGCAACTTGAAACAATCATGTATATATATAGATAGCTATATATAAACTTCATGGTAACCACAAACCAAAAAATCTATAACAGATAGAACACAAAAAGGAGAAAGGAATCCAAACATAACACTAAAGATAGTCATCAAATCAAAGGGTAGGAGAAAAAAAGAAGGAACAAAAAATAACCAGAAAAATAACCCCAAAACAACTTACAAAATGGCAGTAAGTATATACCTATCAATAATTACTTTATTTCATTTTATTTATTTATTTATATTTTTGGCTGCATTGGGTCTTCGTTGCTGCGTGCCGGCTTTCTCTAGTTGTGGCAAGCGGGGGCTACTCTTCGTTGTGGTGCATGGGTTTCTCATTGTGGTGGCTTCTCTTGTTGCATGTGGATCACGGGCTCTAGGCATGCGGGCTTCAGTAATCATGGTGCATGGCCTCTAGAGCACAGGTTCAGTAGTTGTGGCGTACAGGCTTAGCTGCTCCGCAGCATGAGGGATCTTCCCGGATCAGGGCTCGAACCCATGTCCCCTGCATTGGCAGGCGGATTCTTAACCACTGCACCACCAGGGAAGCCCCTCAATAATTACTTTAAATGTAAATGGACTAAATTCTCCAATCAAAAGACACAGAATGGCCGAACAGATACAAAAATAAGAACCATATATATGCTGCCTATAAGAGACTCACTTCAGATTTCAAGACACACAGACTGAAAGATAGAGAATGGAAAAAAGTATTCCATGCAAATGGAAATCAAAAGAAAGCCAGGGAAGCAACAGACACATAGATCAACAGAACCGAACAGAGAGCCCAGAAATAAACCCACACACACATGGTCAATTAATCTATGACAAAGGAGAAAATACAGTTTCTTCAATAAGTGGTATTGGGAAAACTGGACAGCTACATATAAAGGAATGAAATTAGAACATTTTCTCACACCATATATAAAAACAAACTCAAAATGGATTAAAGACCTAAATATAAGACCGGAAACCATAAAACTCCTGGAGGAAAACATAAGCGGAACACTCCTTGACATAAATCATAGCAACATTTTTCTGGATCTGTCTCCTAAAGCAAAAAAACAAAAACAAAAATAAATAAATGGGACATAATTAAACTTAAAAGCTTTTACACAGCAAAGAAAACCATCGACAAAAGAAAAAGACAACCTACTGAATGGGAGAAAATATTTGCAAATGATACGACCGATAAGGAGTTAATATCCAACATATACAAAGAGCTCATACAACCCAATATCCAAAGAAACAAATAACCCAATTAAAAAATGGGCAGAAGACCTGAATAGACAATTTTCCAAAGAAGACATGCAGATGGTCAACAGGCACATGAAAAGATGCTCAACACTGCTAATCGTCAAAGAAATGCAAATCAAAACCACAATGAGATATCACCTCACACCTGTCAGAATGTCCATCATCAAAAAGACAACAAATAACCAGTGCCGGCAAGGATGTAGAGAAAAGGGAACCCTTGTACACTGTTAGTGGGAATGTATATTGGCACAGCCACTGGAGAAAACAGTATGGAGGTTCCTTAGAAAGCTGAAAATAGAGTTACCATGTGATCCAGTAACTGCACTCCTGGATATATATCCAAAGAAAACAAAAACACTAATTTGAAAAGATACGTGCACCCCAATGTTCACAGCAGCATTACTTACAATAGCCTAAGTGTCCATCAAAAGATGAATGGATAAAAATGATGTGAGATATAAATTATATCTATATCTATATATAGATAGATACATAATGGAATACTACTCAACCATAAAAAAAGAAAGAAAATTCGCAATTTGCAACAACATAGATGGACCTAAAGGGTATTATGCTTAGTGAAATGAGTCAGAGAAAGAGAAATATGTATGTTATCACTTATATGCGGAATCTAAAAAATAAAACAAACTAGTGAATATAACAAAACAGAAACAGACTCACAGATACAGAGAACGAAGCAGTAGTTACCAATGGGGAGAGGAAAGGGGAGAGGGGCAAAATAGGGGTAGGGGATAAGAAGTACAACAAACTACTATGTATAAAATAAATAAGCTACAAGAATATATTGTACAGCACAGGGAATATAGCCAATATTTTATAATAACTATAAACGGAGTATAATCTATAAAAATTTGAATCACTATGTCATACACCTGAAACTAATATAATATTGTAACTCAACTATAACTCAATTTTTTAAAAAAGCACACAGGAAAAAATGTTAACAGTACATGAATCTGGATAAAGGGTATATACAGTGTTCTTTGTACTATATTTATTATTACAACTTCTTTAAGTTTAGAATTATTTTCCAAATACAAAGCCAAAACAAGACAAAAACCAAACAGAAAGCCTGTAGTTCTATTCAGGGATTATCCCTTGTTCACCACTGCATTTCCAGAACCTGACCTAGTACCTGCTCAAATGTTTGTTAAATAATGAAGAATCGATTTCATGATACTGAACCAGTCTAGCTAGTAAGATAGAAAAATATATAGATGGACCTTGCCCCCTACCTTCTGCACACCCCATCCCCCAATAAAATATTGGGGGATCAGAGATCAACTATATAATGACTTGTGAACGCTTAGAGAAATGAAAAATAGGTTTAGGTTACTGAATCAGTGGGTATATTTTTCTAGTTTGCCCCTTTTATTTTTTATTTTTATTTTTTATTATTATTTATTTTATTTATTTATTTTTGGCTGCGTTGGGTCTGTGTTGCTGTGCGCGGGCTTTCCCTAGCTGCGGTGAGCGGGAGCTACTCTTCGTTGCGGTGTGCGGGCTTCTCATTGCGGTGGCTTCTCTTGTTGCAGAGCACGGGCTCCAGGCGCCCAGGCTTTAGGAGTTGTGGCTCACGGACTCTGGAGCGCAGGCTCAGTAGTTGTGGCGCACGGGCTTAGTTGCTCCGCAGCATGTGGGATCTTCCTGGACCAGGGCTCGAACCTGTGTCCCCTGTATTGGCAGGCAGATTCTTAACCACTGCGCCACTAGGGAAGCCCCTAGTTTGCCCCCTTTTAAAGCACCCCAAATCTGAAATGCGAAGCAATTCTACCAGTTTAACAATCTAGGCTTTAATTTAAAATGTAAACTATTTAAAGTCCTTAGTGTTTAACTTTTTTCTAAAACAAGGTTTGAATTTTCCACCTTTTTGATCAAAACAAACACTACCTGCCATTTTCACAGTAAGGCGATCTATAGTTTGCACTAGCCACAGGAGTCCTAACTGGACGAGTAACCTTGCCAAGTCACTGAAGCACTGCCTTACAGTGCAGTCCAATAAAAACATAATGTGATTCATTTTAAATGTTCCAGTAGCTACACTAAGAAAGTAAAAAGAAACAGGTGAAATTAATTCTAATATATTTTATTTAATCCAAGATAGCAAAAATACTTTTGTTTTTAACATGAATTCAATATAAACATCGATATGATATTTTACATTTTTTTTTCAAACTAAGTCCTTGGAGTGCAGTGTGTGTTTTATATTTACAGCACGTCTCAATTCAGACTGGCCACGTTTCAAGTGCTCAGCAGCCACCTGTAGTTAGTCATGACTACCTTACTGGTCAGGGCAGCTCTAAGGCTTAGGATTTTCATTTAAGTTAGAGGCTAAGAGCTACAACTTTTAGATTCCCTAATTCAGTACCTCCTTTGAGGGTATACAATTGACTGGGCATAGGGCCTAGCACAGACTAGGTGTTCAATGAGTATTCGCTAGGTGACATGAACAAAATGCAATTCATTGAATTTAATGATAGGAATGACCTTAGGTGATCAAACCTGCTTGTATTTATTTATAGAAACAATAACACCTTTCCTACCAGGAAACAATTCCTCAATATTTGAGGGACTAACCACATTCAGAACACTTGATGGCTATTTAATCATTGTCAATAAAGAGCTTCTGAAGCATTCAAAGTCTTAACTCAAGCTTTCCTAGTGGCTTCAAAGAACAGTTTTTATTCATTTCTCAACCCTAATTTCAAGTCTTTAAAATATAAGGGCAATACAGTTGCCTTCTTATGAGAAAGAAGAAAAAGCGACAAGGGTCAATAAGAACAAAGATGTTTCAGATGTCAAGAGCCTAGGATCCATAGGTTACTGCAGAGCTTTTGGGAGTTCCTAGCTCTCGGCTAGCTTTATTAGCCTTCAGAACCTCGGGCGCTACTAAGACCAAAGTTACTATTAATTTTATCACTATTGTTATCAGCTACCATTTACTGAACAACTATGCCCTGAAAGGTAGCTATAATTACCTCCATTTTACAAAGAAGAAATTAAACTCAGAGAATGGGCATATGGCAGAATCGTGACTCAAATCCAAGCCTGCCTTCTCCAAAGTCTTTTCTTTCCACTATGTCATTGGTAGGTATCAAGGACATTCCCAGCAGAGTGATGATAAGCACCCTTCTTTCACTAGCTGGGGGGAAAAAAGACAGGAAACCCTCATCAGTTTATCATCCAAACAGAGGGTTACAGGTGTGTGGTATTTGGAGGGCTGAGAGGGGAGGAAAGAATCCTTTTACAAATAAGCTGTTTTTGGACATACAAGAAACAGAGCTGAAGGGGAAAAGCTGCCATTTTCTTTTTTAGTGGTTACAAATACTTGCCTTTGGAAAAACATTAAAAAGCATCTTTAAAATTGAAGCCAACAACTTACACACCCACAAAGATGGCTACCATCTGAAAAGATGATTAATAGTAGACCTACTTTTCACAACAAGTAGGAATCTAAACTGATAAAAACTTATTCTCCTCAAGGGATTATGACAGTGATCTTAAAAGTGATTAGCACTCTGCTCTGTACAAACATTCACTCACATAAGCACTAACTGATGTGGATAATCATTAAGTATTGTAAGTATTTCACAATATACAACACTCTCAAATAAATTTAACTTTTTGAGGATTATAAAATACTAAAATACTTTTTAAAAAGTTATTTCCTAGGGGGTCTGGGCAAGATGGCGGAAGAGTAAGACGCGGAGATCACCTTCCTTCCCATAGATACATTAGAAATACATCTACACGTGGAACTGCTCCTACAGAACACCCACTGAACGCTGGCAGAAGACGTCAAACCTCCCAAAAGGCAAGAAACTCCCCACGTACTTGGGTAGGGCAAAAGAAAAAAGAAATAACAGAGACAAAAGAATACGGACGGGACCTGCACCAGTGGGAGGGAGCTGTGAAGGAGGAAAGGTTTCCACACACTAGGAAGCCCCTTCGCGGGCGGAGACTGCGGGTGGCAGAGCGGGGAAGCTTCGGAGCCACGGAGGAGAGCGCAGCCACAGGGGTGCGGAGGGCAAAGCGGAGAGATTCCTGCACAGAGGATCGGTGCTGAGCAGCACTCACCAGCCCGAGAGGCTTGTCTCCTCCCCAGCCGGGGCGGGCGGGGGCTGGGAGCTGAGGCTCGGGCTTCCAGCGGATCGCACGGAGAGGACTGGGGTTGGCTGCGTGAACACAGCCTGAAGGGGTTAGC
Organism: Eubalaena glacialis; assembly: GCF_028564815.1. Lineage (NCBI taxonomy): Eukaryota > Metazoa > Chordata > Mammalia > Artiodactyla > Balaenidae > Eubalaena > Eubalaena glacialis. Next base: position 28,196,836 of record NC_083736.1, read on the forward strand.
GCACCACAGCTAGCCGGGAGGGAGTCCGGGAAAAAGTCTGCAGCTGCCGAAGAGGCAAGAGACTTTTGCTTGCCTCTTTGTTTCGCGGTGCGCAAGGAGAGGGGATTCAGAGCGCCGCCTAAATGAGCTCCAGAGACGGGCGTGAGCCACGGCTATCAGCGCGGACCCCAGAGACGGGCATGAGACGCTAAGGCTGCTGCTGCCGCCACCAAGAAGCCTGTGTGCGAGCACAGGTCACTATCCACACCGCCCCTCCCGGGAGCCTGTGCAGCCCGCCACTGCCAGGCTCCCGCGTTCCAGGGACAACTTCCCCGGGAGAACGCACGGCGCGCCTCAGGCTGCTGCAACGTCACGCCAGCCTCTGCCGCCGCAGGCTCGCCCCGCATCCGTACCCTTCCCTCCCCACGGCCTGAGTGAGCCAGAGCCCCCGAATCAGCTGCTCCTTTAACCCCGTTCTGTCTGGGCGGGGAACAGACGCCCTCAGGCGACCTACATGCAGAGGCGGGTCCAAATCCAAAGCTGAACCCCAGGAGCTGTACGAACAAAGAAGAGAAAGAGAAATTTCTCCCAGCAGCCTCAGAAGCAGCGGATTAAAGCTCTACAAACAACTTGATGTACCTGCATCTGTTGAATACCTGAATAGACAACGAATCATCCCAAATTCAGGAGGTGGACTTTGGGAGCAGGATATATTAATTTTTCCCCTTTTCCTTTTTTTGTGAGTGTGTATGTGTATGCTTCTGGGTGAGATTTTGTCTGTATAGCTTTGCTTTCACCATTTGTCCTAGGGTTCGGTCTGTCCGTTTTTTTTTTTTTTTAACTTAAAAAATTTTTTTTCTTAATAAATTTTTTCTTAATTTTTCCCTTATTTTCTATTTTAAAAAATTAAAAAAGAATTTTTTCTTAATTTTTTTCTTATTTTTTATTAAAAAAAATTTTTTTCTTAATAAATTTTTTTCTTAAATTTTTTATTTTGTATCATAAAAAATTAATAAATTTATTTTTAAAAATTTTTCTCAATAAATTTTTTCTTAATTTTTTTTCTTATTTTTTAATATAATAGCTTTATTTTATTTTATTTTATCCTCTTTCTTTCTCTCTATTTTTTCTCCCTTTTATTCTGAGCTGTGTGGATGAAAGGCTCTTGGTGCTCCAGCCAGGCATCAGGTCTGTGCCTCTGAGGTGGGAGAGCCAACTTCAGGACACTGGTCCACAAGAGACCTCCCAGCTCCACGTAATACCAAACGGCGAAAATCTCTCAGAGATCTCCATCTCAACATCAAGACCCAGCTTCACTCAATGACCAGCAAGCTACAGTGCTGGATACCCTATGCCAAACAACTAGCAAGACAGGAACACAGCCCCATCCATTAGCAGAGAGGCTGCGTAAAATCATAATAAGGCCACAGACACCCCAAAACACACCACCAGACGTGGACCTGCCCACCAGAAAGACAAGATCCAGCCTCATCCACCAAAACACAGGCACTAGTCCCCTCCACCAGGAAGCCTACACAACCCACTGAACCAACCTTAGCCACTGGGGACAGATACCAAAAACAACAGGAACTACGAACCTGCAGCCTGTGAAAAGGAGACCCCAAACACAGTAAGATAAGCAAAATGGGAAGACAGAAAAACACACAGCAGATGAAGGAGCAGGGTCAAAACACACCAGACCTAACAGGCAGTCTACCTGAAAAAGAATTCAGAATAATGATAGTAAAGATGATCCAAAATCTTGGAAATAGAATAGACAAAATGCAAGAAACATTTAACAAGGACGTAGAAGAAGTAAAGAGGAACCAAGCAACGATGAAAAACACAATAAATGAAATTAAAAATACTCTAGAAGGGATCAATAGCAGAATAACTGAGGCAGAAGAACGGGTAAGTGACCTGGAAGATAAAATGGTGGAAATAACTACTGCAGAGCAGAATAAAGAAAAAAGAATGAAAAGAACTGAGGACAGTCTCAGAGACCTCTGGGACAACATTAAACGCACCAACATTCGAATTATAGGGGTCCCAGAAAAAGAAGAGAAAAAGAAAGGGACTGAGAAAATATTTGAAGAGATTATAGTTGAAAACTTCCCTAATATGGGAAAGGAAATAGTTAATCAAGTCCAGGAAGCACAGAGAGTCCCATACAGGATAAATCAAGGAGAAACACGCCAAGACACATATTAATCAAACTATCAAAAATTAAATATAAAGAAAATATATTAAAAGCAGCAAGGGAAAAACAACAAATAACACACAAGAGAATCCCCATAAGGTTAACAGCTGATCTTTCAGCAGAAACTCTGCAAGCCAGAAGGGAGTGGCAGGATATACTTAAAGTGATGAAGGAGAAAAACCTACAACCAAGATTACTCTACCCAGCAAGGATCTCACTCAGATTTGATGGAGAAATTAAAACCTTTACAGACAAGCAAAAGCTGAGAGAGTTCAGCACCACCAAACCAGCTTTACAACAAATGCTAAGAGAACTTCTCTAGGCAAGAAACACAAGAGAAGGAAAACACCTACAATAACAAACCCAAAACATTTAAGAAAATGGGACTAGGAACATACATATCGATAATTACCTTAAATGTAAATGGATTAAATGCTCCCACCAAAAGACACAGACTGGCTGAATGGATACAAAAACAAGACCCGTATATATGCTGTCTACAAGAGACCCACTTCAGACCTAGGGACACATACAGACTGAAAGTGAGGGGATGGAAAAAGATATTCCATGCAAATGGAAATCAAAAGAAAGCTGGAGTAGCGATTCTCATATCAGACAAAATAGACTTTAAAATAAAGACTACTACAAGAGACAAAGAAGGACACTATATAATGATCAAGGGATCGATCCAAGAAGAAGGTATAACAACTGTAAATATTTATGCACCCAACATAGGAGCACCTCAATACATAAGGCAAATACTAACAGCCATAAAAGGGGAAATCGACAGTAACACAATCATAATAGGGGACTTTAACACCCCACTTTCACCAATGGACAGATCATCCAAAATGAAAATAAATAAGGAAACACAAGCTTTAAATGATACATTAAACAAGATGGACTTAATTGATATTTATAGGACATTCCACCCAAAAACAACAGAATACACATTTTTCTCAAGTGCTCATGGAATATTCTCCAGGATAGATCATATCTTGGGTCACAAATCAAGCCTTGGTAAATTTAAGAAAATTGAAATCGTATCAAGTATCTTTTCCGACCACAACGCTATGAGACTAGATATCAATTACAGGAAAAGATCTGTAAAAAATACAAACACATGGAGGCTACACAATACACTACTTAATAACGAAGTGATCACTGAAGAAATCAAAGGGGAAATCAAAAAATACCTAGAAACAAATGACAATGGAGACACGACGACCCAAAACCTATGGGATGCAGCAAAAGCAGTTCTAAGAGGGAAGTTTATAGCAATACAAGCCTACATCAAGAAACAGGAAACATCTCGAATAAACAACTTAACCTTGCACCTAAAGCAATTAGAGAAAGAAGAACAAAAAAACCCCAAAGCTAGCAGAAGGAAAGAAATCATAAAGATCAGATCAGAAATAAATGAAGAAGAAATGAAGGAGACAATAGCAAAGATCAATAAAACTAAAAGCTGGTTCTTTGAGAAGATAAACAAAATTGATAAACCATTAGCCAGACTCATCAAGAGAAAAAGGGAGAAGACTCAAATCAATAGAATTAGAAATGAAAAAGGAGAAGTAACCACTGACACTGCAGAAATACAAACGATCATGAGAGATTACTACAAGCAACTCTATGCCAATAAAATGGACAACCGGGAAGAAATGGACAAAGAAATGCACAACCTGCCGAGACTGAACCAGGAAGAAATAGAAAATATGAACAGACCAATCACAAGCACTGAAATTGAAACTGTGATTAAAAATCTTCCAACACACAAAAGCCCAGGACCAGATGGCTTCACAGGTGAATTCTATCAAACATTTAGAGAAGAGCTAACACCTATCCTTCTCAAACTCTTCCAAAATATCGCAGAGGGAGGAACACTCCCAAACTCATTCTACGAGGCCACCATCACCCTGATACCAAAACCAGACAAAGATGTCACAAAGAAAGAAAACTACAGGCCAATATCACTGATGAACATAGATGCAAAAATCCTCAACAAAATACTAGCAAACAGAATCCAACAGCACATTAAAAGGATCATACACCATGATCAAGTGGGGTTTATTCCAGGAATGCAAGGATTCTTCAATATACGCAAATCAATCAACGTGATACATCATATTAACAAACTGAAGGAGAAAAACCATATGATCATCTCAATAGATGCAGAAAAAGCTTTCGACAAAATTCAACACCCATTTATGATAAAAGCCCTGCAGAAAGCAGGCATAGAGGGAACTTTCCTCAACATAATAAAGGCCATATATGACAAACCCACAGCCAACCTTGTCCTCAATGGTGAAAAACTGAAACCATTTCCACTAAGATCAGGAACAAAACAAGGTTGCCTCCTCTCACCACTATTATCCAACATAGTTTTGGAAGTGTTAGCCACAGCAATCAGAGAAGAAAAAGAAATAAAAGGAATCCAAATCGGAAAAGAAGTAAAGCTGTCACTGTTTGCAGATGACATGATACTATACATAGAGAATCCTAAAGATGCTACCAGAAAACTAGTAGAGCTAATCAATGAATTTGGTAAAATAGCAGGATACAAAATTAATGCACAGAAATCTCTTGCATTCCTACACACTAACGATGAAAAATCTGAAAGGGAAATTAAGGAAACACTCCCATTTACCATTGCAACACAAAGAATAAAATACCTAGGAATAAACCTACCTAAGGAGACAAAAGACCTGTATGCAGAAAACTATAAGACACTGATGAAAGAAATTAAAGATGATACAAACAGATGGAGAGATATACCATGTTCTTGGATTGGAAGAATCAACATTGTGAAAATGACTCTACTACCCAAAGCAATCTACAGATTCAATGCAATCCCTATCAAACTACCAATGGCATTTTTCACAGAACTAGAACAAAAAATTTCACAATTTGTATGGAAACACAAAAGACCCCGAATAGGCATAGCAATCTTGAGAAAAAGAAAACGGAGCTGGAGGAATCAGGCTCCCAGACTTTTGACTATACTACAAAGCTGCCGTAATCAAGACAGTATGGTACTGGCACAACAACAGAAATATAGATCAATGAAACAGGATAGAAAGCCCAGAGATAAACCCACGCACATATGGTCACCTTATTTTTGATAAAGGAGGCAAGAATATACAATGGAGAAAAGACAGCCTTTTCAATAAGTGGTGCTGGGAAAACTGGACAGCTACATGTAAAAGAATGAAATTAGAACACTCTGTAACACCATACACAAAAATAAACTCAAAATGGATTAAAGACCTAAGTGTAAGGCCAGACACTATCAAACTCTTAGAGGAAAACATAGGAAGAACACTCTAGGACACAAATCACAGCAAGATCCTTTTTGACCCACCTCCTAGAGAAATGGAAATAAAAACAAAAATAAACAAATGGGACCTAATGAAACTTAAAAGCTTCTGCACAGCAAAAGAAACCATAAACAAGACGAAAAGATAAACAAAGCTGAATGACCTTATATAGTGGTAACTGAGAAAAGAAATGGGAACGCCTTGATTCTTACTTACTAGAAATATTTTGTTCAATTAAGAATGAATTGGGACTTCCCTGGTGGCACAGTGGTTAAGAATCCGCCTGCCAATGCAGGGGACACGGTTCGAGCCCTGGTCCGGGAAGATCCCACATGCCGCGGAGCAACTAAGCCCATGTGCAACAACTACTGAGCCTGTGCTCTAGAGCCCGCAAGCCACAACTACTGAGCCTGCGTGCCACAACTACTGAAGCCCACACACCTAGAGCCCGTGCTCCACAACAAGAGAAGCCACCGCAATGAGAAGCCCACGCACCGCAACGAAGAGTAGGCCCGCTCGCCGCAACTAGAAAAAGCCTGCGCGCAGCAACCAAGACGCAACGCAGCCAAAAATAAATAAATAAATAATTAAAAAAAAAAAAGAATGAATTGGTGGTGGGAGAAAAAATGGTATCTAGGTTAGAGAAATCAAAGGTTTCCTTTAGAAAGTGACTTTAAAAATATCTCAAGAACATTCTAGAAAAGGCAAAATTATAGACAGTAAAAAGATCAACGGTTGCCAGAGGTTTGTGGGGAGGAAGGGAGGGTACATAGGTGAAGCATAGGAGATTTTTAGGGCAGTGAAATTATTCTGTATGATACTGTAATGGTAGATACATGACATTATGCACTTGTCAAAACCCACAGAACTTTATAACACAAAGAATGAACCTTAAAGTATGCAAATTTTAAAAAATCCTTTAGAAAGTCAGGGGGTCCCAGGAAGGAATGGAGACCATATAACAAATCTAACTGTATTACAAATGTATGAAATAGTATCACTGGAGGGGATGGGGGGAAAGATGCTGATTGAAATAACTTTGGAAATGAGTGGAGTCTGTAAGACTAAAGGTAAAAGGAACTGTACATCAGCATTGTATTCTAGCTGATAAAGCTGTTTCCCATGGGGGTACAGGTTAACAATTCTGATATTGTTACCCATCAGGGTATCAGGTTAACAAAACTGATATACAACTATACATGTACACTGGGACTGAACAATTAAGTAAATGGATGGTGAACGGTGGGAGCCAGATTTCTCACTGTTGGAGTGGGAGGTTACAGAAAAGCAAGGGGAGGAGGCTAGAATGACCTATGTAGTAATGGATTAGAACTAGAGACATCAATATGAACTCATGTTTATCTTAATACTGATAGATATATATACAGAAATGAATACATAGAAATACTTATAAATATGCATAAATATACAGGTAATATATACATAGGATTTCAACTAAGAAGGCCTAGAAACAACAAAACTCTAGTAGCAACAAGCACACCTAGCACCCAGATCTTGATTTCCAATAGCATTCTCTAATAAAAGAAATCTGGACTTTGTGGAGAAACTGCTGATTCTAGAACTGGGATAGGGGATACACAGGATGAGCCTGGAGAATCTTGTAGTACCAGAAAGTAAGGAAGTGTCCGAAAAAACCCCAAAAGACCAAAAAACACCCCATGACGATGGGGGCATGTCAGAGTGACACAGGAGCCAACCAAAAGAGCTCCCAATGGCCAAAACAGCAAAAATTTGAGCAACAAAATAAATAAGGTAGTATTGGATTATGACCCAAAATATAAAACAAATATCTGTAAGCCCATACTGACATAAAGAAATGACTGAATAAATAAATAAATAAATGGGGGAGAAGAGACAATCTCCCATGGAGAATTCCCAGTAACTTATGTAGAATAGCCTCAAGGAGATGGAGCAAAACTTCCCACTCCTTAAGTGTGGACTACACTTAGTGACTTATTTCCAAACAACACAGCATGGAACAGAGTTTTTACCAAAAATAAAAAAGTAACTTTACAGTGGAGAAACTTGACAAACATATTCTCAGCCAGGTGACCAGAGTCAACATTAACAGTGATAAATCATGATGATAGTATGTACCCTTGATATAATGTAATGAGAATGGCACTTTACCTCCGTGGTCTTCCTCCTAAAAACCCATAACCCCAGTCTAACCATGAGAAAAACATCAGATAAATCCAATTGAGGGACACTCTACAAAATACCTGATTAAATTCTCCTCAAAACTGACAAGGTCATCAAAACAAGGGAAGTCTGAGAAACTGTCACAGTCAAGAGGAGCCTAAGGAGACGTGACGATAACTGTAATACAGGGCCCTGGTGGGATCCTGAAAGAGAAAAAATACATTAGGTAAAAACTAAGGAAATCTGCATAAAGTATAGATTTTAGTTAATAACACTTTTAATATTGGCTAACTAATTGTAACAAATATACCATGCTAATGTAAGCTGTTAATAATAAAGGAAACTGGGTGCAGGGTATAAAGAAACTGTCTGTATTATCTCAATTTTTCTGAAAAATTAAAACTGTTCCAAAAAAATAAAGTCTATTTTTAAAAAAATTTAAAAATTACCCTGGCACTGGACTCTTATTCACATCTCCAGCTCTCAAAGCATCTTCTTTTCAGTAGACTGGAAATCTGACAAAATGAGGAGCTAAGTTATCCTTTAATTAACTTCCTAACTCAATACGGAAAAATGACAAAAACTCATAGACTTCTGGTGACTTAAAGTAACAGCAGACAGGATGCCAGACCACACTTTTAGGGCAAGCAGTTCCTTCCCAAGTATCATCACAAATGGAACCTTCTTTTCCTTTAGGTCACAAATATCTTCTACAGTAATTAAATTCTACATTTGTCTGAGAGCACTTCAGAAAGACAAAAAGATAGTCCACTGCCTGTTTTCTTAAGGCTTTTGTAGCACACCTGGTTGTGACTTACCATCATGAGCCCCCCATTCTATCTAGAGAAGAAAGGATGAAGCCCAGGACTATCAAGCATGTACAAAATTTTCAATTGCATAGCCAAAATAGTATACAACTTTTTAAAAACTGCTACTTTAAAAAAAAAAAAAAGGCCCTTATTGGCTTATTTTGACAGATGAGCACTCTCTCTCTCCATCATTTAGAAACTATCTTTGTTCTCGGTAAACCTAATAATTCAATGTTAACCTTATCATTTTAGGGCAAATATTGGCTTGTATCAGAGCCATCATGCATATAAGTTTCTAATTAATCTACTGACTCAACCTCATTTTATAACCACAGTAGAGCTAAAATAACATAGCCTGTTTATAATGTATTTTTTTAGCACTTTACTATACTTTTTCTTACTTTTTAGCTTCTCAGTTACTTTATCTTAAACAGTACCTGAAAAATGAACTTCAAGTATGAGCAAGAAGTACTTGCACCTACATGAAGGCTGTTTTCGACCACGTGAAACAGCCTTTTCTGATCTCTGATATGACAACGCAAAATCCACCCCACATTCATGTTAACCTTCTCCCCATCAACTTGAATCAGAACAGTTTTCTCTCCTTCCTAAATGCCTACAAAAGTTATTGTCTGTTTGTTACTACCAGCACTTGAAATAATGTTTATCAACTTTTTATTTTCCTCTAGGTTTTATAACTGTAAACCTTGAGAATGAAAACCAAACATGTTCTTTGACCTATAGTGCCTTGTGCACACAAAATACTTTGCATAAATGAAAAAATATAGGACTTTCAAATAACTGCAAATCAAATTTGTTCTGGTTGAGGTATTCCAAGGTCTTTATTAGGTCAATTATTAAATGACATTTTCTAAGAAGACACAGTACAGCCTATTGGTAACATATGCCAGAGGCAAATCATCTTGGCATTTTATTACTTAAAGAGATTTCTTAGAACAGTGTTTTACAAATGGTGGGTTGTAACCTATTAGTAAACTGTATGATAAACTTACTAGGTGATGACAAGTATTTAAGAAAAAAAAAACAAAAAAGAAACATAACAGAAAATATCAGAGTACTTCACACATAGTACAGTAAATATTGATTCAAAAAACTTGTATGTATGTACTAGATCATGATTAAAATGTATTTCTTACTATGCGTTGCTTTGAGAAACACTGACTTAGAATATGGTGAGATATTCTGGGTTATGTAAGAAAAATATTTACTACCTTTCCTTTTTACTATTATCTGAATAAATGGCACCTTTCTAATTAACAAAGTGGAGTTATTTGAGAAACATCTGAATATGAAAGCTGAAACAACTCTCTGTTATGAATTTTTGTGTGACTTTATTTTTCTCAAAAGCAACCTCGATCTGTTTTGTGTAGCTCCCTCACACACTTTAGGAGGCTCCTTAAAAAAAAAAAAGTCATCAGTCTCACTAACCCAGAAATTCAAGATCACAAACTGTGGGAATTTCCAACTGGAAGGGTTTGAAATATTAACAAAAATGCCATTTATAATCATTTATTTTAAAATGTCTAACCTTCAATACTCCTGAACCCACTGTTCATTCATTTAATAAGATCTGAGTACTCGGCTTGGAGATACAGAAGGCCCATGCCCTCAAAGTGAGAGAAATGCACTGAGAGATATAATAGAGTAGGATTAAGTCCTGTAAGTTGTCAGAAAAAGAAATAATTAATTAAGGTAGGACCATAAAAAGGAGTGCGGGGGAAAGCTTCATGGAAGCTGGGTTGCAAAGAGCAGGATTTTTAAAAATAAAAACAATAGGATTATAAAGCTGGAAGGAAATCTACACATCATCTAATGTAGTGTTTCTCAACTGGGGATGATTTTGTCCCACAAGGCACATTTGGCAATGTCTGGAGACATTTTTGGTTGCCATACTGGGGAAGGGTGCTATTGGGATTTGGTGGGCAGAGGCCAGGGATACTGCTAATCATCCTACAGTACACAGGACAGCCCCTGACAACAAAGAATTATCCAGCCCAGTATGTCAATAGTGCCGAGGCTGAGAAACCCTGAACCCAACTCAGTACAATCCTCTTGTTTTACACAAGACGATAACTGAAGGTTAGAAGGATTTAAAAACTTGCTAGAAAGCCAGGACTACAAAACAGGCCTCATAACATCTTGTCCAGTGTTTAATTCACAACACACACCCACATATGTTATTATAATAGAAAACAGATGTTAAAAAGAATGGGAACATTATTATAAGGTGGAAAAATAAACTATCTAGAAATCAAAGCTGATACTGCTATATAGTCTTTCTTGACATAGATCTACTAATGGAATTATACCACAATACAATTTTAAAAATTATACCCTTATTTTTTCATAATACTAAACTTTTCATCTATACTACTCATTTATTGATCATGTATCTGAGACTAAGAAATATTACAATAAAAACCAGGAAGTTGGAAGATCAGCATATGCACGCACACCCCGTTACTCTTTGGGGCAGGTCTTTCAAACTCCACCAGCTCCAACCACTGGGGGTCTGGGACCTGGGTAGGATTAGCCCCTTATATTCAAAATCAACTGCTAAGTTACTCTTTCATTTGCTGATAAAGTTTCTAATAGTAAATAAACTGTACAAAGAACTTGCTTTGGGTCCTGATTTAGGGCCTAAATTTAAACATATGAAACTACCTGGACATCTATCTTTTATTTTTTCATCCTTGCTCTTATATGTACAAGAGATGGGGGCGAGGGGGTGGAGTAAACAAACATGTTAACAGCAATACAGATTAGTTTTCAAAAAACTAATCTGCTCTAATATAACTACAAAAATACACAAACACACAGATAAACATTCCTTACCTCCAATGTTTCAACTGGTGAAACTTCAACTAAAATACCTTGTCCAGTTTGACACGCAGCAACAATTCACGGTAAAAAACTTGAAGAAAAGGCTGAAGACACTGTCCTAGGTAAACGAAAGACCAAAGTGGTAATATTCAAACTGTGAAAGGCTTAAGGAAGGCCGTATGAGCAAGTGATACAGTATACAAATAAAAGGTCACGAAAAAGAAAAGCAGCCATTTGTATACCTTTACCACCTGAAATTTCAGTGAATGAAGTTTATGTTCAGTCAGTAACAAAAAGTTCCCCTGACTGCCTGAGCCACCCTGCTCCCCTTCCTAGTCAGTCACCTCTAGTCCCTAAGGCAGAGCTGACAACAGCAGAGGGGATGGCCAAAGCTTTTCTGAGGTTTTGGCTTCAGAGAAAGCTGGCAAGAACTTTAGCTGCATCCCTGGCAAACCATCAGGGGTCCTTGCAGCTCCGCATGAAATACTAGTCATTAAATTTGAATGGGTTTGATTACAAAACTGTGCTAAGACGCTTTAAGGGCCATACGTCCTTAAATTTAAATGACTCTATACTGCGTCTATACGGAATCTATATTGAGTCTAATTTATCCTCTGGGAAAGTAGAAGAATGTTTGAAATTTCCACACCCCAAGTGAGCACCACACCCTCAGTACAAAGCCCAACAGTGAAGGGGGGTATATATTTTTTCCTTTGTATTCCTTTCCTTTCCCCACCATTCACCCCCCACTATACCTTCTCAAGAGAATTTGAACTGCTCACTCAGGACTGGGAGGCCCTCCCCATAACCCAACCCACAAAATCACTAATCTACCACTCAAGAATAACTTTAACTTCCTCAAGAAGGAAAAAAAATACTTTAGTATAGGCCTTAGTGAAATAATATAAAGAGTCTTACTAGCTAAAAAAGAAAGCAGAGTCTTCTTTCCCCAGTAGAGGGTATTAACAACTGAAGAACTAACTAGATATTTTAGGTTAACCAACTAGCCTTAGTGAATGAGGAAAAAGTTCTTCCAGAGAGAAAAGTTTCAGCTAATAATGGCAGAAGTAACCAAATTAGAACGCTCACAATTTGGCAATTTTTAATTTAATAACTAATCCATGCAATTGTAATCGATGAATGGTACAAGCATTAGGGTGAAAAGTGGGGCTTCATGAAGGGATCAGGCTGTCAACACCTGAACTCTTGCATAAATCAAACCAACCAACTACAAAACAAATTTTTTTAGACAACTGGGAGAACTTGAACGTGGACTAATAAGTATTATATACGCAATTAAGGAATCATTACCAGGTGTGTTGTATATGACACTGCATTGTGGTTATGTAAGAAAATGTGTTGTTTTAGATACATGTTATTTAGGGATGAAATAATGTCTTGGATACGCCATAAATTCTCAGCAAAAAAAAAAAGCAATAGGGGGAAGATGAAACAAGTATGGAGAAATGTTGATGTCTGCAGCATAGAGGTTCACTGAACTTTTTGTGTACATTTGGAAATGTTCACAAATAAAAATTTAAAAATAAAAACAATCAACTAGGAGTCACTACAGAGTCCTTTAAGGAGAAAAAAACCAATGTATTCAAAATAATACTTAAAAGCTGATGATTTTCATTCTTTTGTACAGAGATCACAGAAAAAGAAGCTAAAGATATAAAACTACTGAGAGGGTTCTTAAGGCAGTCCAGAGATAAAATCCTTAAAGAGCCAAAACCATTATATTTAAACGTCAATTAACATTAACTAATATTATGATTAATAATTATATTAATTAGTAATTATAATTATCAGCATAACTTACAATTAATTATAATGTTAAGTATAAACTTAAATAATTACTGAATCTTATTATATGCAAGGTCCTGCAATAAGTGATAAAGCAGGGATTCCCTGGTGGCGCAGCGGTTAAGAATCCGCCTGCCAATGCAGGGGACATGGGTTCGAGCCCTGGTTGGGGAAGATCCCACATGCCACAGAGCAACTAAGCCCATGCGCCACAACTACTGAGCCTGTGCTCTAGAGCCCATGAGCCTCAACTACTGAGGCCCGCATACCTAGAGCCCGTGCTCCACAACGAGAAGCCACCGCAATGAGAAGCCCACGCGCCACAATGAAGAGTAGCCCCCGCTCGCTGCAACTAGAGAAAGCCCGCGCGCAGCAACAAAGACCCAACTCAGCCAAAAATAAATAATAAATAAATTTTAAAATTTATTAAAAAAAATAAGTGATAAAGCATAAGGGTGAAGCCCATGCCCTGACTTTTTTTTTTTTTAATTGCCCATGCCCTGTCTTAAAGCTTACTCTTGAGCTGGTGAAAAAGAACATATGTACTCTGTACCCTGATAACAAAAAGAGTTCAGAGAAGGGAGAGATGACTTCATGTAAATCAAGTTTACTGAAGAAAAATAAAGTGGACAACAGAAAAGATACAGGATTAAAAGAGAAGGAAAAGGGAAAAGTGCAAAGGTTTGAAATAGGACATTCAAAAGATACTGGTACCACTCACAATTCTACCAACATTTTAAAGCATGACAGTTTTGTGAGTGATATGGGGAGAAAACTAATGAATAAACTTCCAAGAAAAGAATCCTTGGATAGGGACAAAATAAAAAAACAAACCACACACAGACACGACAGTTCTCAAGAGAAAATGGAGTATTACTAAATTTGAGGAGGTGGCATCCTCATACCCTTAAACAAGTAGTAACTGAACACTATGTAATTGAACATGCTCCAAGCAAACAAGGGCATTTGACATCCACAGTCCTAATGTAAGATAACTGTTCAAGCTTTTCATTACAAGGATGTTGAAAATGAGATGTGAGTACCATTCAGAAGCAGAAGCACCACCAGACATATAGCAGCACTGACTCTACTACTAGGAAAAGGGTCTGAGGCAGAAAAGCTTTTTGCTCTCCTTAAGATTCAGAGGATCAGAGCAAACAAGACTTTGGCTAGGATCTTATAAAGAGCGATTAGAAAAGAAAGGAAGGCTTACAGAAAATATCCAGTAAGGAAGTTAGAGAGTTTGAGTCTAACCATAAGAGTGACAAGAAAGATGGCAAGTGCACTGGAAAGAAAAGAGGCATCTTTCTTAGAAACAGAAAAATTGAGGCATGCATAAAGAGAAGGAAAGGGACTGACTATACATGTGGGGTGAGAAAGGACTAGTGACAAAGCAAGCTTTCCAACAGGGCAGAGGAGGTGGCAAATTCCAGGGCTGGTGTGACCATATTCTAGAAATGGGGTGGGCTGAGAGGCAGTGAGGATGGGATATGAAGGAGTGATATCCCAATTGTCTCAATCTTCAGGACATGATTCATGAGATCATTATATTACATGGTGTACAGAAAGAAGAAAGCATAACGTGACAAAACTGGGAAGTCAGTGAGCATCTACAGGCAAGCATTAACAGGCCACAACAGCTGAAATAAAACACTGTAATAATCACAGACGACATAAGCCACTCACCAGATGTGGAGCCACAGACAAGTTACTTAACCTCTCTTAGGCCCTGTTTCCAAATCCTTTGCTTAATACCACACCTCACAAGATGTTGTAGGAATTAATTTACATAGAAGGAAAATGTTTGTAACTTGTAAAGCACCATATTCATTCAAGAGGATGCTCGAGAGCTTTCATAATACAGCAAACAAGAATCTCAGCAGAACTGCCTCCTTTTTTTCTATTTCACAAGGACAGATATATATTATGTCTACAAATATGTACACTAAAACAGAAGTCATGACAGTTATAGTATAACTACAAAAGCATTCTTTTCTATGAGAGAAAAATAAAACTTAGTTGATATTGTACATCCCAATTTCAATAGTAATTAAGAGGGATTTCATGTTCTAAAAGTCATTCCAGAGACTTATTTTTAACTGAAACTTAAATACAATAAACCTGTCCACTGTCAAGGACTAGAAACTGCCCTAGGTGGAAGAGACTAAAATCCTGAATCCTGAATACTCAGGTAACAACTTATTTATAATTTCACACACACACACACACACACGCACACACACACACACACAATGTAACCTTTTAATTAAAATGTGCAAAGTTATCCAAGTGAGTACAGCTACATAAAACAAAATAAAACAAAATTTAAAGCGAACTAGGGGCTGAGTCTGACCTAGAAAACAAGACAAAATCATGTTCTGCCATAAAGAGCCAATGGGAAGACTCCTTCTCTTGGTTATGGCATATTAGGTAATTTGAACCAATTTTTCCACTTTAGACAAATAATAAAGTTGGACAAAATGTAAGAAATGACTTGCTTAAAGGATCAAAGAGCCAACAGGATAGTGCTTTCAGATCCATTAAAGGACTGGAATTCAGAGAGGTGAGCACAACAATCCAGAAGAAACCAGAAGTTAAACCGTATCTGACAGCTGGGTAGGCCCAGAGGGACAAAAGGAAAATCCTCTTTGCTACCCTCATGTTAGGAACCTAAAGGGCTGCACCTTAGAAATATGGGTGAACCGGAAAATAAACAGTCCATAAATTGAAAGCAATTTAGCCTTGAGTCATCCAGTTGGCCCAGAAAAATCTCAAAAGCTGAGATTTGACTAAGTAATCCTAGATTCCCTCAAGCAGATGACACCCCCCCCCCAAAAAAAATCCTTCCTGGAAGATATCATCCTGGTCTCAAATGATTTCTCAAGTAATTTTTCAAATCCAATGCCCAGCAAACAATTAAAGACAACTGGGCACATGGGAAAACAATAGACATAAGATCAAAAACCACAGAAACATAAAACAATAAACACTCACAGAGACTCCAAATATTGTAATTATGAAACAAACACTTTGGTTCAAGGAAATGGAAACCAAACTTAAAAGTCTCAGCAATGAACTAGAAACTATGAAAAGTGATATACCAGGTTTTTATAAGAAGCAAACAAATTTTGTTACTGAAAAATACAAAAACTGAAATTGATCATCCAATGAACAGGTTTAACAGCCAATGGACACAGTTGAGACACTGAATCAGAGACAAGTCAGTGGGAAAAAAGCTCAGAATAAATACAGGATAAGCAACATGGGGATATGGTGTGAAGGTATAACATCTGACACAGTTAATTGGAATTCCAGAAGGAAAGGAGAGACAGTATGGGGTAGAAGCAAAATTTGAATGGCTGAAAATTTCCAAAAATGATTAAGAAATGTCAAACCACAGATTTAAGGATGTCAATGAATTCCTAGCTGAAAATCAGCAGACAAAGAAAAAGTTAAAAGCATCCCGAGAGGGAAAAAGATTACTTCCAAAGAAGCAACAGTTTACATGGATAGCTTAATTCTCAACAACAAAAATGGAAGATAAAAGACATATGTAATGGAATCCCTAAGTAGCAGAAAGAAAAACAACTGCCAACCAAGTATTCCACGGCAGAGAAAACACCCATCAAGAATGAAAATTAAGGGGGTGGAGACACAATGGTGCAGTAGAAGAAAGTGAACTGACCTTTTCTTACGAAAACACCAAAATCACAACTAACTGCTGAATGACCATCGACAAAAAAATGCTGGAACCTCCCAAAAAAGATATCCTACATCCAAAGACAAAGAAGAAGTCACAGTGAGATGGTAGGAGGGGCACAATCGCAATAAAATCAAATCCCATACCCGCTGGGTGGGTGACCCACAAATTGGAGAATAATTATACCACAGAAGCTCTGCTACAGGAGTGAAAGTTTTGAGCCCCACGTCAGGCTCCCCAGGCTGAGAGTCTGGCAACGGGAGGAGGAGCCCCGAGAGACTCTAGCTGTGAAGGCCAGTGGGGTTTGATTGCAGGAATTCCACAGGACTGGGGGAAACAGAAACTCCACTCTCAGAGGGGGAACACAAGGTCTCGTGTGCACCAGGACCCAGGGAAAAAAACCGGTGACCTCATAAGAGCCTGGGCCAGACCTTCCTGCTGGTATTGCAGGGTCTCCTGCAGAGGTGGGGGGCTGCTGTGGCTCAATGCAGGGACAAAGACACTGGTGGCAGTAGTTCTGGGGAGTACTCATTGGCATGTGCCCTCCTGGAGGCTGCCATCTTCTCACCAAGACCTGGCCCCACCCAACAGCCTATAGGCTCCAGTGCTGGGATGCCTCAGACCAAACAACCAACAGGGCAGGAACACAGTCCCACCCATCAGCAGACAGGCTGCTTAAAGTCTTCCTGTGCCCACAGCTGCCCCATAAGCACAACCCCTGACACGGCCCTGCCCACTAGAGGAACAAGACCCAGCTGCACCCACCAATGGGCAGGAACCAGTTGCTCCCACCAGGAAGCCTGCACAAGCCTCTGAGACAGGCTCATCCACCAGGGGGCAAACAGCAGAAGCAAGAACTACAACTCTGCAGCCTGCAGAATGGAAACAGTAATCACAGAAAGTAAGACAAAATGAGACGGTAGATGAATCTGTCCCAGGTGTTGGAACAAGATAAAACCCCAGAAGAACAACTAAGTGAAGTGGAGACAGGCAATCGACCCAAAAAAGAATTCAGAGTAATGATAGTAAAGATGATCCAAGATCTCAGAAAAAGAATGGAGGAACAGATCGAGAAGATACAAGAAATGTTTGACAAAGACCTAGAAGAGCTAAAGAACAAACAAACAGATTAATAATACAACAACTGAAATAAAAAATACACTAGAGGAAACCAATATCACAATAAGTTAGACAGAAAAAAGGATATGTGAGCTGGAAGACAGAATGGTGGAAATCACTACTACAGAATACGATAAAGAAAAAAGAATGAAAAGAAATGAAGACAGTCTAAGAGACCTCTGCGGAAACATTAAACGCAACAACAATCACATTAGAGGGGTCCCAGAAGGAGAAAAGAGAGATAAAGGACCTGAGAAAATATCTGAAGAAATGATAGCTGAAAACTTCCCTATCTTGGGAAAGGAAACAGTCACCCAAGTCCAGGAAGCACAGAGAGTCCCAGGCAGGATAAACCCAAGGAGGAACATGTAGAGACACATAATAATCAAACTGAGAAAAATTAAAAACAAAGAAAAAATATTAAAAGCAAAAGGGAAAAGCAACAAATAATATACAAGGAAACTCCCATAAGGTTATCAGCTGATTTCTCAGCAGAAACTCTGCAGGCCAGAAGGGAGTGTCATGATATATTTAAAGTGATGAAAGAGAAGGACCTACAACCAAGAATACCCAACAATGCTCTCATTGAGATTCAACAGAAAAATCAAAAGCTTTACAGACAAGGAAAAGCTAAGAGAATTCAACATCACCAGACCAACTTTGCAACAAATACTGAAGGAACTTCTCTAGGCGGAAAAGAAAAGGCCACAACTACAAACAAGTATATACAAATGAGAAAGCTCACTGGTAAAGGCAAACATACAGTAAAGGTAGGAAATCATCTACACACAAATATGTTATCAAAACCGGCAATGGTGAGGAGAGCACAAATGCAGGAAACGGGAAATACGTTTCAAATTAAGAGACCAGCAGCTTAAAACGATCTTGTTTATATATACAGACTGCTATAGCAAAACTTCATGGGAACCGCAAACCAAAAATCTACAACAGATACACACACAAGAGAAAAAGCAGGGAATTCCCTGGCGGTCCAGTGGTTAAGGCTCCGTGTTCCCACTGCAGGGAGCACAGGTTCGATCCCACATACCGTGTGGCGCAACCAAAAAAAAGGAGAGAGAGACAGAAAGAGAAAGCTATCCAAACACAACACTAAACAAAGATCAGAGCAGAAATAAATGAAATAGAAATGAAGAAAAAAACAGAAAAGATCAATAAAACTAAAAGCTGGTTCTTGGAAAAGATAAACAAAATTGATAGACCTTTAGCCAGACTCATCAAGAAAAACAGGGAAAAGGCTCAAATCAATAAAATTAGAAATGAAAAAGGAGAAGGTACAACAGACACCACAGAAATACAAAGAATCATAAGAGACTACTACAAACAACTATATGCTAATAAAATGGACAACCTAAAAGAAATGGACAAATTCTTAGAAAAGTACAATCACCCAAGACTGAACCAGGAAGAAATAGTAAATATGAGCAGTCCAATCACAAGTACTGAAATTGAAACTGTGATTTTAAAACTCCCAACAAACAAAAGCCCAGGACCACATGGCTTCACAGGCAAAATCTATCAAACATTTAGAGAAGAGTTAACGCCTATCCTTCTGAAACTTCTCCAAAAATTGCAGAGGAAGGAACACTCTGAAACTCATTCTATGAGGCCATCATCACCCTGATACCAAAACTAGACAAAAATAATACAAAAAAAAAAGAAAATTACAGGCCAATATCACTAATGAACATAGACATAAAAATCCTTAACAAATTACTAGCAAACTGAATACAACAACACAATAAAAGGATCCTACACCGCGATCAAGTGGGATTTATCACAGGGATGCAATGATTTTTAAATATCCATAAGTCAATCAGTGTGATACACCACATCAACAAACTGAAGAACAAAAACCACATGATCATCTCAATAGATGCTGGAAAAGCTTCTGAAAAAATTCAACACCCATTTATGATAAAAACTCTCCAGAAAGTGGGCACAGAGGGAACTTACATCAACCTAATAGAGGCCATATACGACAAACATATATACAGCTAACAACATACTCAACAGTGAAAAGCTGAAAGCATTTCCTCCAAGATCATGAACAAGACAAAGACGTCCACTCTCACCACTTTTATTCAACATAGTTTTGGAAGTCCTAAGCACGACAATCAGAGAAGAGAAAAAATAAAAAGAATACAAGTCGGAAAAGAAGTAAAACTGTCACTGTTTGCAGATGACATGACACTATACATAGAAATCCTAAAGATGCTACCTAAATCCTAAAGAAAACTACTAGAGCTCATCAGTGAATTCGGTGAAGTAACAGGATACAAAATTAATGCACAGAAATCTCTTGCATTCCTATAAACTACTGATGAAAATTCTGAAAAAGAAATTAAGGAAACACTCCCATTTACGACTGCAACATAAAGAAGAAAATACCTAGGAATAAACCTACCTAAGGAGACAAAAGACCTGTATGCAGAAAACTGTAAGACACTGATGAAAGAAATTAAAGATGATACAAACAGATAGAGAAATATACCATGCCCTTGGATTGGAAGAATCAACATTGTGAAAATGACTATGCTACCCAAAGCAATCTACAGATTCAATGCAATCCTTATCAAACTACCAATAGCATTTTTCACAGAACTAGAATAAAAAATTTCACAATTTGTACGGAAACACAAAAGACCCCGAATAGCCAAAGCAATCTTGAGAAAGAAAAACGGAGCTGGAGGAATCAGGCTCCCCAACTTCAGACTATACTACAAAGCTACAGTAATCAAGACAGTATGGTACTGGCACAAAAACAGACATATAGATCAATGGAACAAGATAGAAAACCCAGAAATGAACCCAAGCACCTATGGTCAATTAAACTAAAACAAAGGAGGCAAGACTATACAACGGAGAAAAGACAGTCTCTTCAATAAGTGGTGCTGGGAAAACTGGACAGCTACATGTAAAAGAATGAAATTAGAATATTCTTTGATACCATACACAAAAATAAACTCAAAATGAATTAAAGAGCTAAATGTTAAGACCTGATACTATAAAACTCTTACAGGAAAACATAGGAAGAAGACTCTTTGACATAAATCACAGCAATATCTTTTTCGATCCATCTACTAGAGTAATGGAAATAAAAACAAAAATATACAAATGGGACCTAATGAAACTCAAAAGCTTTGGCAAAGCAAAGGAAACCATAAACAAAACATAAAGACAACCCACAGAATGGCAGACAATATTTGCAAATGATGCAACTGACAAGGGATTGATCTCCAAAATCTACAAACAGCTCATGCAGCTCAATATCAAAACAAACCCAAACAACCCAATCAAAAAATGGGCAGAAGACCTAAATAGACATTTCTCCAAAGAAGATATACATACAGCCAAGAGACACAGGAAAAGATGCTCAACATTGCTAATTATTAGAGGAACGTGAATCAAAACTACAATGATATATCACCTCATACCATTCAGAACGGCCATCATCAAAAAGTCTACAAACAATAAATGGTGGAAAGGGTGTGGAGAAAAGGGAACCCTCCTACACTTTGTGTGGGAATGTCAATTGGTACAGCCACTATGGAGAACAGTATGGAAGTTCCTTAAAAAACTAAAAACAGAGCCACCATATGATCCAGCATTCCCACTCCTAGGCATATATCCGGAGAAAATTATGGTTCGAAAGGATACAGGCACCCCAATGTTCACTGCAGTGCTGTTTACAACAGCCAAGTCATGGAAGCAACCTAAATGCCCATCAACATACGAATGGATAAAGAAAACGTGGTACATATATACAATGGAATATTAATCAGCTATTAAAAAGAATGAAATAATGCCATTTGCAGCAACATGGATGGACCTGGAGATTATGATACTGAGTGAAGTAAGTCAGACAGAGAAAGACAAATATCATATGATATCTCTTACATGCAGACTCTAAAACAAATGATACAAATGAAATTATTTACAAAACAAACAGACTCACAGACTTAGAGAACGAACTTATGGTTACCAGGAGGGTAAGGGTAAGGGTGAGGATGAGGGTGAGGGGAAGGGATAGTTAGAGAGTTTGGGATTGACATGTACACACTGCTATATTTAAAATGGATAACCAGTACTTCCCTGGTGGTCCAGTGGTTACAACTCCGTGCTTCCACTGCAAGGGGTGAAGGTTCAATCCCTGGTCAGGGAACTAAGATCCCACATGCCACCCAGTGCAGCCAAAAAAAAAGGGTAACCAACAAGGACCTACTGTATAGCACAGCAAACTCTGCTCAATATTATGTAACAACCCAAATGGGAAAAGAACTTGAAAAAGAATAGATACGTGTATATGTATAACTGAACCACTGTGCTGTACAAGTGAAACTATCACAACACTGTTAGTCAACTGTACTCCAATATAAAATAAAAAGTTTAAAAAAATTCAAAGTTTGAGATTGACATATACACACTACTGTATTTAAAATAGATAACCAACAAGGACACATTGTATAGCACACGGAACTCTGCTCAATATTCTGTAATAACCTAAATGGGAAAAGAATCTGAAAAACAATACATACATTTAAGAAAAAAAGAACGAAAATGAAATATATTTTCTGACAAATAAAAACAGAGTTCACATCCAGCAGAACTCCACTAAAAAATCATAAAGCAAAAAAAACTGACCCAAAATGGAAGGTCACAGATGCAGAAATGAATGAAGAACCATGAAAGTTTAAATAAGCATGTGAAAAATCTAACGGGGCATTGATTGTATAAAATAATAATGTCCTGTGGGGTTTAAAATACGTACAGAAACTTATCTCCCAACCCATTAAATTACATACATGGAATATGTACAGCTTTTTGTAAAAAAAATATACATACAGAATATTAAGTTACAGGACAAGAGCATGAATGTGAGGAGATCGGTAAATGGAACAGAGGTATTTTAACGTTCTTGCTTCAACCAGGAGGAAGATAAAATTATCAGTTAACACTAGACTTTGATAAGTGACCTATGCATGCTGTAAGTGCGAGTGCAATCATGAAAATAATTAAAATGAATATGCGATATCTGAACCAATAAAGGAAAATCGATATAAAAATAATCAAATCAAAGGAAGAGAAAAATAAAGAACAGGTGGGACAAAAATGTGCTGCTGTATTTAATCTCAAAATGTCAGTACTTACATTAAATACAAATGGACTGAATGTTCCCAAAAAAGAAAAAGATTATCAGACTTAAAAAAAACAATCTACAAACATATGCTGCTTTCAAGAGACCCATTTAAACATAAGAATACAGAAAGGCTGAAAGTAAAAGGATAAAAAAATATATCATGCAAACACTAGCCAAAATAAAGACGGTATAGCTAAATTACTTTCAGAAAAAAACAGACATCAAAGAAAAAGTATTACTAGAGTTAAAAGAGTCACTTCAAGGATGATAAAATGTTTAACTCACCAGAACATAATTAACTAAATTTATATGCACTTGGGACTTCCCTGGTGGACCAGTGGTTAAGAATCCACCTTCCAATGCAGGGGATGTGGGTTCGATCCCTGGTCAGGGAAGGAAGATCTCACATGCCACGGGGCAACTAAGCCCACGCACCATAACTACTGAGCCTGTGCGCTCTGGAGCCCACATGCCAGAACTAGAGAGTCCACGCACCACAACTAAATAGAAGCCCATGTGCCGCAAAGAAGAGCCTGCATGCCACAACGAAAGATCCCACGTACGCCAATTAAGAACCAACACAGCCAAATAAATAAATAAATAAATAGTTTCTAAAAATTTAGATGCACTTGATATCATGACCTCAAATTATATATACAGGAAAAGTTGACAGAACTAGTAGGAGAAATACACATACATTAGTATCATAGTGGTGGATTTTAAGGTATCTCTCAGTAGTTGAAATAAGCAGACAAAAAAATCAGTAAGGATAACACAACACAATTAACAAATTTGATCGATAGGCATATATAGAACTCTGCATCCAACAGCTGCAGAATATATTCTTTTCAAGGTCTTACATATTTACAAAAACTGATCACATGTTGAGCCATAAAGTAAATCTCAAGAAATTTTAAAAGACTGAAATCACTCAGAGAAAGTACTCTAAACCAGAAAGCAATTATAAAATATGCAGTTAGAAAATTCTTATATTACTGGAAATTTAAAAATCCACTTTAAAATAACCCACTGATCAAAGAAGAAATTACAATGGAAATTAAGATATGTTGTGAAGTTATAATGGAAATACTACATATCAAAAATAATGGGATGCAAGTAAAGACATACTTGAAAGTAAAATGTGTAGTTTCAACTGCATATGTTAGGAAGGAAATAAGGGTGCAAATTAATACCTAACCACCCTTGTTAAGAAATTAGAAAAATAAAAGCAAAACGAATCCTAAAAAAATAATAAATATAAAAGCAGATATTAACAAAATAAAAAAAACCAACACAGCTGGTTCTTTGGAAGAATTACTGTAATTGCTAATCCTCTAGTAAAATTATTTTTAAAAAGAGAAGGAGAAAAAAAGATACATATACCCAGTATCAAGAATGAAAAAGGCCCAAGAGGAATGAAGACATATGTCTGCACAAAAACTTGTACATGAATGTTCATGGTAGCATTACTCATAATAGCCAAAAACTGAAAACAACTCAAACGTCCATCAACTGATGAATGAATAAATTAAATAAGGTATATCCATACAGTAGCATATTATCTGGCAGTAAAAAGAAATGAAGTACAGTTGACCCTTGAACAACACAGGGATTAAGGTTGCTAACCCTCCACACAGTTGAAAATCCGAGTATAACTTATAGTTGGCCCTCCATATACATGATTCCTCTGTGTACACAGTTCCTCTGTATTCACGGTTCCACATCTGCAGATTAAACCAAATGCAGACTGTGTCGTACTATAGTGTTTACTACTGAAAAAAGTCCCCATATAAGTGGATCCACACAACTCAAACCCCTGTTGTTCAAAAGTCAACTGTACTGATATATGCTACAACATAAGTGAACTTTGAAAACATTATGCTAAGTGAAAGAAGCCAGTGACAAAAGACCACAAATTGCATGATTCCATTTAAGTGAAAATTTCAGAAGAAGAAAATCTAGAGGCAAAAAGATTTGTGATTGCCTAGGGCTGATGGGGCGAGAAGGAGCTCGGGGAAAATGGGGAGTGATTGCTAATGGGTGCAGCATTCCTTTTTGTTCTGAAATTGATTATGCTGATGGTTGTACAACACTGTGAATGTTATAAAAACTGCAAAGTTGTACACTTCGAATGGGTGAATTGTATGGTTATACCTCAAAGCTATTAAGAAAAGAAAGGAGGAACATTCAGTAAGGAATCTGTAGACAATAAATGATAAAAGAGCATAACTGTAATACCAATAATTTGAAAATTCGGATAAAATGGACAAATTTTTTAAAAAGATAACTTACCAAACAGTTGTAAGAAGAAATAAATTCATACCAAGCATCTTTTCCAACAATGGTATAAAATTAGAAATCAATTACAAGAAGAAAACTGGAAAATTCACAAATATGTGGAAATTAAACAACATGCTACTGAAAGACTAAAAGATCAACAGAGAAATCAAAAAATACCTTGAGACAAATAAAAATGAAAATACAACACACCAAAAATTATGAGATGCAGCAAAGCAGTTCTAAGAGGGAAGTTCATAATAACTGAGGCCTACCTCAAAAAACAATAAATATCACAAATAAATAACAAAACATTACACTTCAAGGAACTAGAAAAAGAACAAAGTTCAAAGTTAGTAGAATGAAGGAAATAACAAAGATCAGAGTGGAAACAAATAAAATAGAGGCCAAAAACACAATAGAAGAGATCAATGAAACTAAGAGCTGGTTCTTTAAAAAGTAGACAAAATTAACAAACAGATACCACAGAACTACAAAGGATCATAAAAGACTACAATGAACAATTATACACCAACAAATTGGACAACCTAGAAAAAATGGATAAATTCCTACAAACACATAACCTTCCAAGAATGAATCATGAAGAAATAGAAAATGTGAATAGATCAATTACTATTACGGAGACTGAATCAGTAACCAAAAATCTCCCAACAAACAAAGGGTCCAGGACCTGAGAGCTTCACTGGTTAATTCTACATTCAAAGAAGAATTAATACAAATCCTTCCCAAACTCTTCTAAAAATAGAAGAGGAGAGGACCCTTTCAAACTCATTTTACAAGGCCAGCATTAGGCTGATACCAAAACTAGACAAGGAAACCACAAGAAAATTACAGGCCAATATCCTTAATGAACACAGATGCAAAAATCGTCAACAAAATATTAGCAAACCAAAGTCAACAATACATTAAAAGGATCATACACCATAATCAAAGGGGTTTATCCCAGGGAGGCAAGGATGGTGCAACACCTGCAAATCGGTCAATGTGATACATTACATTAACAAAATGAAAGGTAAAAATCATATGATCATCTTAACAGATGCAGAAAAAACATTTGACAAAATTCAACATTCATTCATGATAAAAATTCTCAACGAAGCGGTACAGACGGAATGGACCTAAACATAATAAAAGGATGTATGTAACAAGCCCACAGCTAACACTGTATTCAACAGTAAAAAGCTAAAAGTTTTCCTCTAAGATCAGGAACAAGACAACGTCCACTCTCATCACTTTAATTCAACATAGCACTGGAAGACCTAGCCACAGAAATTAGGCAAGAAAAAGAAATAAAAAGCATCCAAGCTGGAAAGAAAGAGGTAAAACTATCAATTTTTGCAGACAACATGAGATTATATATAGAAAACCCATAGGATGCCATCAAAAAACTGTTACAACTAACAAACAAATTCAGTAAACTTGCAGGATACAAAATCAATACACAAAAACCCTGTTTCTTTACACAAATAATTAACTATCAGAAAGAGATATTATGAAAATAATACCATTTACAACTGCATCAAAAAGCATAAACTACCTAGGAATAAATCTAACCAAGGAGGTTAAAGACCTATATACTGAAACCTACAAGACATTGACAAAAGAAACTGAAGACAGAAATAAATAGAAAGATAGTCTATGCTCATGGATTGGGATAATTAATACTGTTAAAATGTCTATACTACCCAAAGCAATCTAAAGATTCAATGAAATCCCTATCAACATTCCAATGGTATTTTTCACAAAAAGATAAACAATCCTAAAATTTGTATGGAATCACAAAAGACCTCCAATAGCCAATCTTGAGAAATAAGAACAAAGCTGGAGGCATCATGCTTTCTGGTTTCAAACTATATTACAAAGTTATACTAATCAAAACAGTATGGAGGGAGACCTTCAAGATAGCAGAGGAGTAAGACGTGGAAATCACCTTCCTCCCCACTAATATATCAGAAATACATCTACATGTGGGACAACTCCTACAGAACACCTACTGAACGCTAGCAGAAAACCTCAGACTTCCCCAAAGGCAAGAAACTCCCCACGTACCTCAGTAGGGCAAAAGAAAAAAGAGACAAAAGAATAGGGACAGGACTTGCACCTCTGGGAGGGAGCTGTGGAGGAGGAAAAGTTTCCACACACTAGGAAGCCCCTTCACTGGCAGAGACGGGGGTGGGGGTGGCGGGGGGGGGGAAGCTTCAGAGCCATGGAGGAGAGTGGAGCAACAGGGGTGGAGAGGGCAAAGTGGAGAGATTCCCACACAGAGGATCGGTGCCGACCAGCACTCTCCAGCCCGAGAGGCTTGTCTGTTCACCCACCGGGGAGGGTGGGGGCTGGGAGCTGACGGTTGGGCTTCGGAGGTCAGATCCCAGGGAGAAGACTGGGGTTGGCTGCGTGAACACAGCCTGAAGGGGGCTAGTGCGCCACAGCTAGCCAGGAAAAAGTCTGGAACTGCCTAAGAGGCAAGAAACCATTGCTTTGGGGTGTGCGAGGAGAGGGGATTCAGAGCACCACCTAAACGAGCTCCAGAGATGGGCGCGAGCCGCAGCTATCAGCGCAGACACCAGAAATGGGCATGAAATGCTAAGGCTGCTGCTGCAGCCACCAAGAAACCTGTGTGCAAGCACAGGTCACTATCCACACCTCCCCTCCCGGGAGCTTGTGCAGCCCACCACTGCCAGGGTCCCGAGATCCAGGGACAACTTCCCTGGGAGAACACACGGCATGCCTCAGGATGTTGCTATGTCATGCCGGCCTCTGCCGCCGCAGGCTTGCCCCGCATTCCATACCCCTCCCTACCGCTGGCCTGAGTGAGCCAGAGCCCCCTAATCGGCTGCTCCTTTAACCCCGTCCTGTCTGGGCGAGAACAGATGCCCTCAGGAGACCTACACGCACAGCCGGGGCCAAATCCAAAGCTGAATCCCAGCAGCTGTGAGAACAAAGAAGAGAAAGGGCAATTTCTCCCAGCAGCCTCAGGAGCAGCGGATTAAATCTCCACAATCAACTTGATGTATCTTGCATCTGTGGAATACCTGAATAGACGAGTCATTCCAAAATTGAGGTGGTGGACTTTGGGAGCAACTGTAGACCTGGGGTTTGCTTTCTGCATCTGATTTGTTTCGAGATTTATGCTTATCTTAAATCAGTATTTAGAGATTATTATCATTGGTAGATTTGTTTATTGATTTGGTCGCTCTCTTCCTTTGTTTTATATATAGAGAGACATTTCTTTTTTCTTTTTCTCTTTTTGTGAGTGTGTATGTGTACACTTCTTTGTGTGATTTTGTCTGTATAGCTTTTACCATTTGTCCTAGAGTTCTGTCTGTCCGTTTTTTTGTGTGTGTGTTTTGTTTTGTTTTTTAGTATACTTTTTAGCACTTGTTATCATTGGTGGATTTGTTTCTTAGTTTAGTTTCTCTCTCTTTTTTTCTCTTTTTTTATTACTTTTAAAGTTTCTTTTATTTTTAATAATTATTTTTCAATTTTTACTTTAATAACTATTTTATTTTATCCTTTTCTTTTTTTTATTTTTTTCTCCTTTTTCTTCTGAGCCGTGTGGATGACAGGGTCTTGGTGTTCCGACCGGGTGTCAGGCCTGTGCCTCTTGAGGTGGGAAGGCCGAGTTCAGGACACTGGTCCACTAGAGACCTCCCGGTTCCACATAACATCAAATGGCGAAAGCTCTCCCAGAGATCTCCATCTCAACGCTAAGACCCAGCTCCACTCAATGACCAGAAAGCTACAGTGCTGGACACCCTATGCCAAACAACTAGCAAGACAGGAACACAATCCCACCCATTAGCAGAGAGGTTCCTAAAATCATAATAAGGACACAGACACCCCAAAACACACCACCAGACACAGTCCTGCCCACCAGAAAGACAAGATCCAGCTTCATCCACCAAAACACAGGCACCAGTCCCCTCCACCAGGAAGCCTACACAACCCACTGAACCAACCTTACCCACTGGGGGCAGACACCAAAAACAACGGGAACTACGAACCTGCAGCCTGCAAAAAGGAGACCCCAAACACAGTAAGTTAAGCAAAATGAGAAGACAGAGAAACACACAGCAGATGAAGGAGCAAGGTAAAAACCCACCAGACCAAACAAATGACGAGGAAATAGACAGGCTACCTGAAAAAGAATTCAGATTAATAACAGTAAAGATCCAAAATCTTGGAAATAGAATGGAGAAAATATAAGAAACGTTTAACAAGGACCTAGAAGAACTAAAGAGCAAACAAACAATGATGAACAAGACAATAAATGAAATTCAAAATTCTCTAGAAGCAATCAATAGCAGAATAACTGAGGCAGAAGAACGGATAAATGACCTGGAAGATAAAATAGTGGAAATAACTACCACAGAGCAGAATAAAGAAAAAAGAATGAAAAGAATTGAGGACATTCTTACAGACCCCTGGGAGAACATTAAACGCACCAACATTCGAATTATAGGGGTCCCAGAAAAAGAAGAGAAAAAGAAAGGGACTGAGAAAATATTTGAAAAGATTACCATTGAAAATTTCCCTAATATGGGAAAGGAAATAGTTAATCAAGTGCAGGAAGCGCAGAGTCCCATAAAGGATAAATCCAAGGAGAAATGCCAAGACACATATTAATCAAACTATCAGAAATTAAATAAAAAGAAAAATATTAAAAGCAGCAAGGGAAAAACAACAAATAACATACAAAGGAATCCCCATAAGGTTAACAGCTGATCTTTCAGCAGAAACTCTGCAAGCCAGAAGGGAGTGGCAGGACATATTTAAAGGGATGAAAGGGAAAAACCTACAACCAAGATCACTCTACCCAGCAAGGATCTCATTCAGAGTCGACGGAGAAATTAAAACCTTTACAGACAAGCAAAAGCTAGAAGAATTCAGCACCACCAAATCAGCTTTACAACAAATGCTAAAGGAACTTCTCTAGGCAGGAAACACAAAAGAAGAAAAAGACCTACAATAACAAACTTAAACAACTAAGAAAATGGTAATAAGAACATACATACCGATAATTACCTTAAATGTAAATGGATTAAACGCTCCCACCAAAAGACACAGACTGGCTGAATGAACACAAAAACAAGACCCGTATATATGCTGTCTACAAGAGACCCACTTCAGATCTAGGGACACATACAGACTGAAAGTGAGGGGATGGAAAAAGATATTCCATGCAAATGGAAATCAAAAGAAAGCTGGAGCACCAATTCTCATATCAGACAAAATAGATTTTAAAATAAAGACTATTACAAGAGACAAAGAAGGACACTACATAATGATCAAGGGATCAATCCAGGAACATATAAAAAGTGTATATATTTATGCACCCAACACAGGAGCACCTCAATACATAAGGCAAACGCTAACAGCCATAAAAGGGGAAATCGAGAGTAACACAATCATAGTAGGCGACTTTAACACCCCACTTTCACCAATGGACAGATCGTCCAAAATGAAAATAAATAAGGAAACACAAGCTTTAAATGATACATTAAAAAAAAGAACTTAATTGATATTTATAGGACATTCCACCCAAAAACAACAGAATACACTTTCTTCTCAAGTGCTCATGGAACATTCTCCAGGATAGGTCATATCTTGGGTCACAGATCAAGCCTCGGTAAATTTAAGAAAATTGAAATCGTATCAAGTATCTTTTCCAACCACAACGCTATGAGACTAGATATCAATTACAGGAAAAAAATCTGTAAAAAATACAAACACATGGAGGCTAAACAATACACTACTTAATAATCAAGAGATCACTGAAGAAATCAAAGAGGAAATCAAAAAATACCTAGAAACAGATGACAATGAAAACACGGTGACCCAAAACCTATGGGATGCAGCAAAAGCAGTTCTAAGACGGAAGTTTATAGCAATACAATCCTACCTCAAGAAAAAAGAAATATCTCAAATAAACAACCTAACCTTACACCTAAAGCAATTCAAGAAAGAAGAACAAAAAACCCCCAAAGTGAGCAGAAGGAAAGAAACCATAAAGATCAGATCAGAAATAAAGAAGAAATGAAGGAAAGGATAGCAAAGATCAATAAAACTAAAGGTGATTCTTTGAGAAGATAAAGTTGATAAACCATTAGCCAGACTCATCAAGAAAAAAAGGGAGAAGACTCAAATCAATAGAACTAGAAATGAAAAAGGAGAAGTAACAACTGACACTGCAGAAATACAAAGGATCATGAAAGATTACTACAGGCAACTCTATGCCAATAAAATAGACAACCTGGAAAAAAATGGAAAAATTCTTAAAAAAGCACAACCTTCTGAGACTGAACCAAGAAGAAATAGAAAATATGAACAGACCAATCACAAGCACTGAAATTGAGACTGTGATTAAAGATCTTCCAACAAACAAAAGCCCAGGACCAGATGGCTTCACAGGCGAATTCTATCAAACATTTAGAGAAAAGCTAACACCTACCCTTCTCAAATACCTCCAAAATACAGCAGAGGGAGGAACACTCCCAAACTCATTCTACGAGGCCACCATCACGCTGACACCAAAACCAGACAAAGATGTCACAAAGAAAGAAAACTACAGGCCAATATCACTGATGAACATAGATGCAAAAATCCTCAACAAAATACTAGCAAACAGAATCCAACAGCACATTAAAAGGATCATACACCATGATCAAGTGGGGTTCATCCCAGGAATGCAAGGATTCTTCAATATACGCAAGTCAATCAATGTGATACACCATATTAACAAATTGACGGAGAAAAACCATACGATCATCTCAACAGATGCAGAAAAAGCTTTTGACAAAATTCAACACCCATTTATGATAAAAGCCCTGCAGAAAGTAGGCATAGAGGGAACTTTCCCCAACATAATAAAGGCCATATATGACAAACCCACAGCCAACATCGTTCTCAATGGTGAAAAACTGAAACCATTTCCACTAAGATCAAAACAAAACAAGGTTGCTCACTCTCACCACTATTATTCAAAATAGTTTTGGAAGTTTTAGCCACAGCAATCAGAGAAGAAAAAGTAATAAAAGGAATCCAAATCAGAAAAGAAGAAGTAAAGCTGTCACTGTTTGCAGATGACATGATACTATACATAGAGGATCCTAAAGATGCCACCAGAAAACTACTAGAGCTAATCAATGAATTTGGTAAAGTAGCAGGATACAAAATTAATGCACAGAAATTTCTTGCATTCCTATACACTAATGATGAAAAATCTGAAACAGAAATTAAGGAAACACTCCCATTTACGACTGCAACAAAAAGAAGAAAATACCGAGGAATAAACTCATCTAAGGAGACAAAAGAACTGTATGCAGAAAACTATAAGACACTGATGAAAGAAATTAAAGATGATACAAACAGATGGAGAAATATACCATGCTCTTGGATTGGAAGAATCAACATCATGTGAAAATGACTATACTACCCAAAGCAATCTATAGATTCAATGCAATCCCTATCAAACTACCAATGGCATTTTTCATAGAACTAGAACAAAAAATTTCACAATTTGTGTGAAAATACAAAAGACCCCGAACAGCCAAAGCAATATTCAGAAAGAAAAACGGAGCTGGAGGAATCAGGCTCCCTGACTTCAGGCTATACTACAAAGCTACAGTAATGAAGACAACATGGTACTGGCACAAAAGCAGAAATATCGATCAATGGAACAGGACAGAAAGCCCAGAGATAAACCCACGCACATATGGTCACCTTATTTTTGATAAAGGAGGCAAGAATATACAACGGAGAAAAGACAGCCTCTTCAGTAAGTGGTGCTGGGAAAACTGGACAACTACATGTAAAAGAATGAAGTTAGAACACTCCCTAACACCATACAGAAAAATAAACTGAAAATGGATCAAAGACCTAAATGCAAGGCCAGACACTATAAAACTCTTAGAGGAAAATATAGGCAGAACACTCTAAGACATAAATCACAGGAAGATCCTTTTTGACCCACCTCCTAGAGAAATGGAAATAAAAACAAAAATAAACAAATGGGACCTAATGAAACTGAAAAGCTTTTGCACAGCAAAGGAAACCATAAACAAGATGAAAAGACAACCCTCAGAATGGGAGAAAATATTTGCAAATGAAGCAACTGACAAAGGAGTAATCTCCAAAATTTACATGCAGCTCAATATCAAAAAAACAAACAACCCAATCCAAAAATAGGCAGAAGACCTAAATAGACATTTCTCCAAAGAAGATATACAGACTGCCAACAAACACATGAAAGAATGCTCAACATCACTAATCATTAGAGAAGTGCAAGTCAAAACTACAATGAGGTGTCACCTCACACCATTCAGAATGGCCATGATGAAAAAATCTACAAACAATAAATGCTGGAGAGGGTGTGCAGAAAAGTGTACCCTCCTGCACTGTTGGTGGGAATGTAAATTGATACAGCCACTATGGAGAACAGTATGGAGGCTCCTTAAAAAACTAAAAATAGAACTACCATACGACCCAGCCATCCCACTACTGGGCATATACCCTGAGAAAACCATAATTCAAAAAGAGTCATGTACCACAATGTTCACTGCAGCTCTATTTACAATAGCCAGGACATGGAAGCAACCTAAGTGTCCATCCACAGACGAATGGATAAAGAAGATGTGGCACATGTATACAATAGAATATTACTCAGCCATAAAAAGAAACTAAAGTGAGTTATTTGTAGTGAGGTGGATGGACCTAGAGTCTGTCATACAGAGTGAAGTCAGAAAGAGAAAAACAAATACCGTATGCTAACACATATATATGGAATCTAAAAAAAAAAAAAAAGGTTCTGAAGAACCTAGGGGCAGGACAGGAATAAAGATGCAGACATAGAGAATGGACTTGAGGACATAGGGAGAGGGAAGGATAATCTGGGATGAAGTGAGAGAGTGGCATGGACTTACATATACCCCCAAATGTAAAACATAACTAGTGGGAAGCAGCCACATAGCACAGGGAGATCAGCTCGGTGCTTTGTGACCACCTAGAGGGGTGGGATAGGAAGGGTGGGAGGGAGGGAGATGCAAGAGGGAGGAGATATGGGGATATATGTATATGTATAGTTGATTCACTTTATTATAAAGCAGAAACTAACACACCACTATAAAACAATTATACTCCAATAAAGATGTTAAAAAAAAAAAAAGTAATACACGTCCTGAAAAATGGCTTAGGCGCTCCTCCACTCCCACCCTGTGACCTCTGTTTCGGACTTGGGTCTTTGTGCTGTTTTTCAGGGACTGTTTTGAGCTTAGCTGTCCTGATATACATAGTGGTGGTACCGTTGAAAAGGACCTCAGAGTTGAGGACAGGATGAATATCAAAGTCATAATTTAATTTAAAAAAAACAGTATGGAATTGGCATAAAAACAGACACATAGATCAGTGGTACAGAGTCCAGAAATAAACCCACACATATAGGGTCAACTAATTTATGACAAAGGAGCCAAGAATATACAATGGGAAAATGAGTCTCTTCAATAAATGGTGTTGGGAAAATTGGACAGCCACATGCAAAACAATAAACGGACCACTATGTTACACTATACCCAAAAATTAATTCGAAATGGATTAAAGACATGACTGTAAGACCCAAAACCATAAAACTCCTAGAAGAAAACATAGGCAGTAAGCTCATTGACATAGGTCTTGGTGATCATTGTTTGGATCTGACACCAAAAGCAAAGGCAACAAAAGCAAAACTAAACAAGTGGGATTACATCAAACCAAAAACGCTTCTGCACAGTGAAGGAAACATCAAGAAATGAAAAGGCAACCTACAGAGTGGGAGAAAATATTTTCAAATCATACATCTGATAACGGACTAATATTCAAAACATACAAAAAAACTCACAACTCAACAGGAAAAAAAACAATCTGATTAAAAAATGGGTAGATGTGAATAGACATTTTTCCAAAGAAGACATATAGATGGCCAAAAGGTACATGAAAAGGTGCTTAACATCACTAATCATCAGGGAAATGCAAATCAAAACCGCAATGAGATACCACCTCACACCTCTCAGAATGACTATTATCAAGAAGACAAGAAATAACAAGTGCTGGCAAGGATGTGAGAAAAGGGAACCCTTGTGCACTGTTGGTGGTAATGTAAATTAGTGCAGCCACTATGGAAAACAGTATGAAGGTTCCTCAAAAATATCAAAAATAGAACTACCATACAAATCCAGCAATTCCATGTTTGGGTATTTATCTAAAGAAAACAAGAACACTAATTTGGAAAGCTATATGCACCCCCATGTTCACTGCAGCATTATATAAATTATAAAATAGCCAAAATATGGAAACAACCTAAGGGTCCATCAAGGAATGAATGGATAAAGGAAACTGTGGTGTATTATTCAGCCTTAGAAAAGAATGAAACCTTGCCATTTGTGACAACATGGATGGACCTCAAGGGCATTATGCTAAGTGAAAAAAGTCAGAGGAAGAAAACATCATATGGTCTCTATTATATGCAAAGTCATATGGGCTCTATTATATGCAGAATCTTAAAAAGAAAAAAAAAGCTCATAGAGAAAACAGATTTGTGATTGCAAGAGGTGGGAGTGGAAGAAATGGGTGAACTTGTTTTGTTTTAGTTTAAATAAATAGGAAAAACAAAATTTTTTTAAAGAAAGAGCAGGTACATTCCTTAACTCATTTTACAAGTCTGCCAAAACTGGACAATAAAACAAAATTAGAGGCCAATCTCACTCAAGAACAAAGATACAAAGTTCCTATGTTAAGTAAGAGGAAAATGTGATAATGACCAAATTCGGTTTATTCCTGGAATGCAAAGTTGATTTGGCATTAGGAAATCTATCGATATAATTTGATTCGAGAAGCAAAATAATATATTAACAATAGGAAAAGCATTTGATAAAATCGAGTATCACTCATGATATGAGCTCTTACCAAATCAAGAACAGAATGAAACTTTAATAGAGTAACAGGGAAAAAATTACACCAAGTATCATATTTAGAGAAATGTTGAAAGTTTTCCCTTTGAGAAAGGGAACTAGACAATAGTGCCCTCTACTACCACTTCTATTCACTTAGTTTATGTTATAATCTAAGTATTAGTCAGAACACTAAGAAACAAAGGTGTAACAGTTTGAAAGGAAAAAACAAGATTCTAAAAGATAAATTCTTAAAAGTAATAAACGTTTAGCACAACTGATAGATACAAGCTTGATATACAAAAGTCAATCGTATTTTTACAAACAAATGAAATCTATAAAAACTTACAATATCAAAAAATATCAAGATCTAGGAATAAAACTCTCAAAAGTTGTGAATGACTTTTGGAGAAAATTATAAACATTATTGAGAAAAATTAAAGAGGACCTAAATAAATGGAGTGGTATATCATGTTCATGAATTAGAAAGCAACATGATAAAGTTGTCAATTCTTCCTAAATTGCTCTATAGATTCCATGCAAATTCAGTCAAAATCCCTCAGTATGTTGTGTCAGTGTGTGTATGTGTGATGTGTGGGAAGTTCCAAGATGATACTAAAATTCACATAAATGTGCAAAGGGCCAAGAATAGCCAAGATGCTCTCAAAGGACAATTGGGTGGAAGAACTTGTTCTACTGAACACCAAGACTTACGATAAAGCTACAGTAAAGAAGACAGTGTGGCATCAGTGCAAGGACCAATGGAACAGAACAGACAGCCGAGAAGCACAACCAGAGACACAGGAATATCTGATTCCTGACAATAGTAGGGAAAAGACAGTGTGCTGGGCCAATTAGCTATCCATATGGAAAAAAGTAATATTGTCCTCTTCCTCACACGATGCACAAAAATTACTTTCAGGTAGATGTTAGACCTATATAAGAAAACTAAAACAATAAAGTTTCTGGAAGATGACAGAGAATATCTTCATGACCTTGGGATAGGAAAGGATATTTTAAACTGAACCTGATGTCTAGTTTAAACATAAAAGAAAACATTGATAAATCAGACTACATTAAAATTAAAAACTTTGGTTTATCAGAAGACACATTAAAAATGAAAAAGCATGCCCTTGCAGTGAGTGAGGGCTCATTTCTAGCATACAGTAAAGAACTTCTACAAATCAGCAAGTCAAAATAGGCAAGGGAGTACATGACACATTTCTGAAGGAATACAACCCAAAACAGTTATAAAAGCACAAACCTCAGTCACCTAGATCTAGTTTTAAATCTGACACTTTCCCTAAGATTTACAGACTAAAAGATTTTTACTATATATTAATATTTTCAAAACTGTTTAGATGCCCATATTAAAGTAAGCCAGTTTTCTCATTCTTTCTCTAGTCACAACTCTAAAACAAATATGTATCATTGAAAAAGTCCTGTTTAAGAAATCTTTGCCCACTCCAAGGTCAACAAAGACATTCTCCAAAAACTGAGACCCACCTACATACCCGTCAACAACAGAATGATATATAATGATATATTCACATAATGAAATACACAGTAATGAGAAGGAATAGTTAACAACTATACACAATATAGATAAATCTCACATTCATAATGCTGCAAAACAGAGTACAGTAGGATTCCATTTATATAAAATACAAAAGTAGGCAAACCTAATCTATGATGTTAAAAGTCAGGGAAGGGCTTCCCTGGTAGCGCAGTGGTTAAGAATCCACCTGCCAATGCAGGGGACAGGGGTTCAATCCCTGGTCCGGGAAGATCCTACATGCCACGGAGCAACTAAGTCCGTGTGCCACAACTACTGAGCCTGCGCTCTAGAGCCCGCATGCCACAACTACTGAAGCCCACGCGCCTAGAGCCCGTGCTCTGCAACGAGAAGCCACCGCAATGAGAAGCCCGCGCACCGCAACAAAGAGTAGCCCCCGCTCACCGCAACTAGAGAAAGCCCTCGCGCAGCAACGAAGACCCAATGCAGCCAAAAATAAAATAATAAATAAAATTAAATTAAAAAAAAAAAGTCATGGAAATGGCAGGGGGATGATAGGGCGGCAAGTGACCAAAAGGGCAAACAAAAGGGGCTTCTGAAAGTGGCTGGTCATGTTCACTTTCTTGATCTGGCTGCTGGTACACAAGTGTGCTCAGTTTGTGAATATTCACTAAACTGTTCACTACTGATGTGTACTTTCTGTACATATATTAAATTTTAATAATTTTTTGATGTGTGCTTTCTGTACATATATTAAATTTTAATAATTTTTTAAATGTGAAAGAGTACCTATTTTTCAAAATTGGTTAGGGGATATGAGAGCAAAAAAGTTTGAAGTCCACTACCTCAGGTCAAAGCACAGAAATTAAATAACTAACAAAAACTAAAAAAGCAGGTATTAGACAACATGCTAATTACCAAAAAATATTGATAGAGCTGTCAAACCAACTAGAGACTCTCAAACTTACAGTAACAATGGTTTGAAACTATTTGAACCCTGAAAGATAAACTGATTTGTATCTAGATTAGTGACTAATGCTGATTCATAAAGATCCAAGACAAGCAACTTGACCTTACAGGTTTTTTTTAAATTTATTTTATTCAAGTACAGTTGATTTACAATGTTTTGTTAATTTCTGCAGTACAGCAAAGTGATTCAGTGATATATATATATATATATATACATTCTTCTTCACATTCTTTTTTTTTTTCCCCCCACATTCTTTTCCATTATGGTTTATCACAGGATATTGAATATAGTTTCAGTAGGTTTTTATTAAATAAAAGGG
Organism: Eubalaena glacialis; assembly: GCF_028564815.1. Taxonomy (NCBI): domain Eukaryota; kingdom Metazoa; phylum Chordata; class Mammalia; order Artiodactyla; family Balaenidae; genus Eubalaena; species Eubalaena glacialis. The sequence continues at coordinate 28,235,953 of NC_083736.1, forward strand.
TCTTTCAAATCTTAGAAATGAATAGATTCACACATCTAGTCAAATCTCCTAATTTTATATACAAACGAAGAAACCAACGTCCTTTGAAGTTGGGTGATTTGTCCAAGGTCATAAGCAGCTCTTGATAAGTAGAAACAACTGAAACTATTTAATTAAGTTCTGCCCTCCGCCAATTTTCTCTAAGTTCTAGGGGATTTCCACCCACCAAGAGTACTTGTTTACTGACAGTGTCCCTCAATACATACCATATTCAATTGAAACATTTTCATCCAAATTTTACCAACTCAAAATTAATTTCTTTGCCATCCATGACTAATAGCCAAAAGCTGTTTCTGGGGCAGAAAAGATAAGACTTTCTAAAGTAAAGCTCATGATGTGCAACCTAACAGATAACTTTCTGTTTACACTAAGTGATGACTGTGACATCAATCTTAAGGCATATGTCACAATTTAGAATGACAATGGCACCTATAGCATACTGTACCCTGAAAAAGACAAAATAAAATCAATCATGACCACAAACTGAAGCCAACACATACAAACAAATGTGCTAAATTAGTAACAAATTATTGTACTAACTTAATATTAATTTCTCAATCAAAATTATAAGTACTTTCTGCAATTCATTCCAGTTAGCTTCTACATCCAATATGAAGTATGCTTTTTATATATCTTTAACATTTTAAAAAGAATGTCGTCATTCTGAAGCTAAATCCACCAAAAGTGAACAGTACATAAAACCCATTTAGTCCAACATATTTTTAAATTATAAAAATGCTTTAGTCTCCACCCTAACACCATAGCATTCTTTCCTCTATCATAGGACTCCTCATTTCAAACTATAAAGTTCAGTGCCAAGATGAATCCCTGAACTTGCCAACCCCAGGGGAAACACCTGGCCTTTTGAGGACCTGCAGAAAGCTTACATCAGAAAGTGGTTTTATGGCCACAGAAACTTATTCACTAAAGATTAAAAATGACCTAACAACTAAATGCAACATGGTACCCTCGAATGGATCCTAAAACAGAAAAGGACATTAGTGGGAAAACTAGTGAAATCAAATAAAATCAGTTTAGCTAATAATAATATACCAATGTTAGTGTCTTAGTTTTGACAAACGTACCATCACTACGTATACCTGGATGAAAGGTATATGGAATTCTGTACTATTTTTGCCTATTTTTAAAAAAAATAACTCAGCGAGAATTACCAAAAGTCAAAAGTTTGCACCTCAATTCTGACCCAATCACATGTCCACAGTCAGTATCTTCAAGCAATGTTGTCTCCACATCCCTACGAAGCCTAAAAAGGGGATGAGGAGAGGTTCCCAGAAGGGACTCTTTAAATGCCACCTATTTCTCCAATATTACTAAATAAAATAAAACCCAGAAAAGCCACAAACACACACACAAAAAAAGATGCTTACTTTAGGCAGGGATGAAAATGAAAAGCTATGAAACTATTTCTCAGTGGAAAGGGAGGAGAATAATCCTTTTTAAGTACAAAAGAGGGACTTCCCTCTATTGGTCCAGTGGCTAAGACGCTGCGCTCCCAATTCAGGGGGCCCGGGTTCGATCCTCGGTCGGGGAACTAGATCCCACATGCCGCAACTAAAGATCCCGCATGCTGCAACTAAGACCCGGCGCAGCCAAATAAATAAACAAACAAATAAATAAATAAATATTAAGTACAACAGATATGGGCAGTGGACAGCCAAGTAGAGAGGGGTATTCTAGCAGTCCTAAAACAGTAAAGCTTAATAATATATATATAACATTTCTCATGCACCCACCAATGGGCCAGGTACCGTTTTAACTGCTTTATATATATTAACACATTTAATCCTCCCAAGAACCTTGTAAAATAGGCAGTACTTATATCCACATTTTACATATGAGAAGTTCTGTAAGTGATGGAACAGAGACTGAGGGCAACCACTACACTACACAGCTTTTTGAGGAGCCAAGCCAGGAAAAAGCTCCTGCCTTCTAGAGACCAGGTCCCACTACTTACCCTGTCCTTAGCCTCCACCAGAAGAAAGCCCTCGGCCCAAGGCTTGGGAGTTCTTGCTGGAATCGTGAAGGAATGTGACCCCACCACGCCATCTTCAAGATTGTGTTCATAATCTTTCAGTACCTGATGCACTCAGTGCATATTCTTGTTGAGACACTGTTATACGTAGAAGTTAGTTTTTATAGTACTATCAGTCTTCAAATTCAGATATGCTGGGCTGGCCTGGGAATCTAAATGCCATATGTGACATTATTTCTGTGGGAAAATGGTGCTGACTTCCTAAAAGAAAGTCTTATAAATGAACCATTTAGAAATTAAGGCTCTGTCTACACAGACTCTGGCCTTATAGTTAAACAAATTTTAATAAAGACTACGATTACTAAAATAATCCAGTTTTGCTCATAACGTCAAAGTGGCACAGTTCCTTATACCTAACACAATAGAAATGGTGTTACTGAAAAAAATCAGTTTAATATTTTATGAATTTCCTGCACTATGGCCAATTTTGGATGTATCCAGCAATGCATATACTGCTCTCCCTGGCCCCCCCTAAGCTTTGCACTTAAAAATTATTAACAAATAAATAAATATATCTTACACACACACAAACACACACCCAGAACAGAAGGGGTGTTATATCAGAAGGTAGCTAAAGTAGTAATAGCAGCAGTAATAATGATGATGACAAAGTAATAATAATAGCAAGAAGAACTAACTCTTTTTGAGCATTTACCATTGCTAGGCATGTTCTAAATACTGTACATCCTCTGGCTCATTTAATCCTCATGAAAATCCTGTGAGGTAGATATTACACTATCCCAATTTCAAAAATGAGGAAACAGGTCAGAGATTAAGCAACTTGCCCAAGATCACAGAGCTAGTTAGTGTCAAAAGTAAGATCTGAACATTTGAGCATTTTACCCCTAGAGATTTTATTTTTAACCACTGCAATCTGTGTGTAATTAAATAATCTAGTAAACTCTTAAAATAAACAGTACTTAACTCAAATTCATTTTGAAAACAAGATTGGTTTGGAGACAAAGAAAAAAAGGTCCCATCTCGCCTTTTATTAGAAATATGTCCTTCAACCAAGCTAAGACTGAACACATTTATGGGTAACAAATTCTAAATGTATTTTGCTTTGCTTTTATCACTTTGAAATCCCTCAATTGTTTGAACCATACAAACGGTGGTAACAGCATGCAACTTCAACAACAAACTAATAAAACTTTACTTTAAAATCTTTTGATTAAAAAAAAAAACACTGTCCATGTTTACCACTAAGTAAACTTGGGTAAAATAACTGCAAGAGTTCCAATACCCTTGAAAAGTTTTAGAACAGCAGCAAGAAATAGCGGGAACAACATATTCCTTTTATGACAAAGAAAAATTCTGTTTTTTCCACAACACTGTAACATCTGCTCTAAGGACAAACATTCACCACAAACATTAACCTGGGATAGACTGAACTTCAATTGTATTTCAAAACATGTGCCTAAATTCAGAAATTCTCCGCTGACCATCTAAAAAGACTAACAGTTTATCTCCCAGAAGAGCCACCTGATCCACATAACAGATCACTTTGGATAGCTTAACCTGTGCTCCCTACCATCCCATGAGTAATTAACAAAAAGCATGCAACCCCTAACAACTTCTGGAGCACAAGCTGTTTTTTTCAATCACCTACTTGAACCTCAGAACTTGCCTTCCCAGGAAACAAAGATCTAAGGTGCCAGGTTTCCAAGCTAGTCCACTAAAGCTTAAACACCCATAAGGTTACAGGTATAATAAAATACCGAACCTGCATGGGCAATGTTTCTATGGGAAAACCCATTTAACAGTCAACTTAGAATAAAAGAATATCCCTGCCCCACTAAGCCTTGGAAGTAAAAAAGAATTCTTCCCTCCTCTAACTGGGAGTCAGCTCCCCTAGGACCACAGGCCTAGGCTTCCATGATCAAGGCCAAGGCGGAGGAAAGGCATGAAAGAGGGCAGTCGACAGTGTATCAGGCTTCAGAGTTAGAAGGACAAAAAGGCAGAGCTGTAGTGGAAGGAGATCCTGGGATGAGGAAGGCACGACCTACTTGGGAACAAAGGATGAAGGGTGGGATGGCAGCTAAAAGGAGCAAGGAAAAAGTGTGTGAGGGTCGGGGTGGGCTGCAGAAGACAATGAGGGAACAGTGGCTACTCCTGCAGCAGATGGGCTTTTACAAACTTTCCTCCTTAATGCTTCAGAGAGAGAAGGAAAAGAAACCGTGGCAAGGGTCTTGACACTGTCTCCCTCTCTCTGGCTACTCTCATTCTCCTTTGCAAGAAAGAATGGAGTGGGTAAAGGGCTCTTGTCCGGGTCCCTCTTGACCTCCTAGAGCACACGGGTTTGGAGAAGGGGAGTGGACTCAGAGTCGTTTCCTTGCCCTCCTTGTCATCATTCATTCTGCCGAAGACTTCAGTGTCAATTGAGAACTAATGGAAAGCTCCAGATACCAGCAGGAACAGCATCAGAAAGAGAGGAAGGAAAGGAAGGAGAGAAATTTGAAGCAGGAGAGAAGTGGGATGTTAGAGGGTCAGACAAATAAATTAATAGAACTGCCAATAAATTAAACTATAATAAATGTTCTTAAATGTTTAGGATTAATTCATTTTGACAGTCTCAAAAATTTCATAGGACCATTTCACTTTTAGACAAATGAATATTTGTGGTCATGGTAATAAACTGAGGCTTATTATAAGGAAGGTATGAAAATAAACTTCTAAATACATATGAGACAATCTCCTGGTGTCTTTTCTTTATATAGTGGCAATATAAATCATTTCAAAAAGGCTTTTTTATTTACTTGGTGAGCACTCAGTTACATTATCATTTGTTGATTTTTTCGCCTCAGTAGCCCAAATACGGTAATTACCTTCACAAGTAAGGAATATATTTAACCCTTTCTTGGGAGTATAACTATTATGAAAAACTTGCTCTTTCATTACCAAACATCGCCCATGAGGACTTCAAGATATTATATTTCAAGCAAAGCTCCAAACTCCATAAAACATAAGCAGATGCGTCCTGAGGAGCACAGGACTTTTTTTCCTTCCGGCCTCTTATGCCCATGTTTCCAGAACTTCCAGCCAGGGATAATTAATTCGACAGGTAAACCTAACCAAATGACCTGGTAGAGGATGAGTGCCAGCACTTAGCATTCTTTTTTTTTTTTTAATTTCAGCTTTCAGCGGCTACTCTTCCAGTTTAACTCTCTCTTGAGCAGAGATAATGGCCAGGTAGGCAAGTTCAGCATCAAGTCAAAGATGCAAGAGCAGAGACCAGTGGGGGACAAAAGTGACCAATGACCATGCACTGCGAAGATGTTTCTACTGTTTCACCAGCGTCTCAGGTCTTTCACTCCCTAGCCCCATAAAAGATTATGCTGGATCCCAGAAGAGCTGCTGTATTTTCTGCAAACCACAAACTGGGTCCAAAACCTCTGTACTAAATTAAAGAGAAGAAAAACATCTGCTATCAAGTACTTCACTTGCTGGAGAAGGTGGGTGGGTGGGTATGTGTGCGTAAACCTCCACGTTATGATGAAGCAAATTCAAATCCTTATAAACAGTTCATATTTTATTTTAGTAATATAATTTGAAAAGCTACTCAGGACCAGAATAAACAAGATATCTGATCTTTGAAGTATCTTGGGCATGCTGAAACTAAAGGCAAAGATACTGAAAACATTTGAATTTCAGATAGGTCACTACCGACTACTAGGAATCCTCACTAATCAGCAGACTTCTGCTAAAATGTTAACCTCTGGCTAGAAAATGGAAAAATCTGCAAAGAAAAAAAAAAAAAGAGATTATCTTCAGCCACGGACACTGAAAGCTTTTAAGATTACCAACAGAATTGAAAGGTTTCTTTGTAACAAAAATTTCCATTTTCATAAAATGTATATTAATCAGCACATACACTTATGCAGAGTATAGTAGAAAAATCACGTATTCTAGAATCAGACACACATGAGTTTGAGTTCTAGCTCCACAATTTACCAGCTATATGACCTACTCAGAAAAGTTACGGAAGAATACTGGAGGTTAGTGTTTATCTGTACAACAAAGATAACATCTTTAGCACAGGGTAGCTATGAGGATTAAATGCAAACATACATAACCCACCAAGCCCAGTGCCTGAATACTCATTGTTAGCTCCCTTTGCTCCAACACAAACTGTACAGAGTGTGTTGACAGTGTGTCAAAGAAACATGTGGAAAAAAATTCAGAGTGACAGAACACAGATTATTACGTTCGGTCAAATATAAAGATAAAAATCACATATGTAATATTTACCTTCACTAAAGTGTGGAAAAGAAGCTAAGTTTGTCAAATTGTTTTTCTTTCCCATTCATTCTTGTTCTTTTACAAACCAGAAATAAATACATCACATGCCAAAATTGTTGTCTGGTTGACAAACGTTGCTGATGAACATGGAATTGATAAGCCCCGTCTGGACCAAAGGTGACAAGTTTTCTTAACCAATTTAAATAAATTACGTTTCAGTAAGGACATAAATGCTTTGCATCAACGGTATGAACTTCTGACTTTATATGCAGCTTACTTTATAACCCACCTTGTCCCCCATCCCATCCCCCCAAATCCTGCTTTTAGGCACCTTAATAAGCCGGCACACAGCACTAAATTATAGAATTCTAACTGGGAATAACTCTAATCTGTTGTTGGACCTCAGAGGACTGCTTGTGTGATCTTCTTTAAATGAACGTCGACAGTATTTTCTCCTTACTCCACACCTGCCAACAATCATTTGCAAACCTCTTTCAGAACAATTACTACTATCACTACTGACCGTCCCCAGGTCTCTCAACACCCTCGACAACCCCAACCTTGGTGCTGCTAGTCTTTATTCCCAAACGCTTTGCTGGGGCTTGAAACCAGTCCACAGAGGTTCACTACTTGCAATGCCCAGGGTCCGGCGAGGAAGGACATCATCCCTCTCGGCTCGGGGGGCGAAGGCCAACCCAGGCCCCCGGCCACTCCCTCTCTCCTCGGCCTCCAGGGGCGTCCCGGGAGGGCGCGGGCGCGCCAGGCCCTGCGCAAACCTCCGGCAACCCCGCAGTTCCCGGAGTCCGCCGCAGCCCCAGGCCGAGACGAGCCCTCGGGACACCCGCAGACCAGCACACGCCCAGCGCCCGGGAGAGGGGTCACCGGGACGACCCCAGGGCCACCCCCGACGTCCCGGCTCGGGCAGGTGCCGGGCCTCCTCGCGGACACTCACCCGCAGCCGCTGCTCCCCGTCCGCCGCTGCCGCCGCCTTGCCCTCACGCCAGTCGCCAGCTCCCACGGGGGGTCCGGCCCCGGCGCCGCTTCTCCGCCCGACCCCCCCCTTGGGTGCGCGCTGCGCGGGGCCCGGGTCCGGTGAGAGGAGGAGCAGCCGCCGCCGCCGCCGCCCCCTTTCCTCCCTCCTCCTTCAATGCGTCCCTCCCACCGAGACCCGCCTCGTGTTTCCTGGATCCGGTCTCGGCGAGAGCTTGGCAAGCGAACCTCCGGCTTCAGGGTTCGCGTCGAGCGCCGTCGCTCGCCAGGCACAAAGATGGCGCCGCCGGGGGACTGCTGATGGCGATCTCGCGAAGCTTCCCCCACAACCACGGGAGGGCGGGGACCCACAGGAAAGGCGGTCAATGAGGGTAACCTAAGCTGACTTCACAGCAAACGCTACCCCATATCGGAAACGTGCAGCACCAGGCGAAAGTTATTGCGCCTGCGCGCGGAAGGACGAGGACGCATGCCCAGAACAGCCCCTGAAATAGGACCCAGTTCTCCGTGTTTTACCTGTTTCCTCTGGAAGCGCGGGGCGGAGAAGGAGGGGGCGGAGCAACCAGGACCGAAACCAGGGAGAGGATTGGGCGGGACCCGGAGGCGAAGTGAGAGACGTCCCGTAAGGCTTGGTCATCCCTCCAGAGCACGAAGAGCCTACACACTTTGGCGTCTCCGGGAGTCCTCCGACCCCTTCCTCTCCCTACTCTCCCTGTCACCGAGTATTCTTTGCAAAGCCTCAGTTGCCCCTTCATCCTGTTGTCGGTTCGCTTGCTGTATGCAACCACAGCCCTCCTGTTTCTCAGATCACCATCTAACTTTCTCTTTCATTTTGGCACTACATGAGCCTTCCAAATCTCATACTAAAATAGCTGCTTCTGCTGCTGATTTATTTTTCCTCGCTCATTCATTTATTCATTCATTCAAACTCTCTGTTTTTCAGAGTTTCCTATGTGCCAGGTACTGAGGAAACAGATGTGCTCTGACCTCAGGGATCTGTTGGCCTAGGATGGAGATGGGTGAGAAAAAAACAATGATGACAGTTCAGTACAGTGAATTCTGTGATAGAAATGAGTACAGAGAGGAGTGACAGATATTGGAGGCGGGGTGTCATGAAATACTCTATCAAAGAGAAAATTCTTGAGGGGAGTCTCACAGTCATGGGATTTAGTCCAGTGAATCAGTCGGGGTGATGTCAGGAAACAAACCACCCCCAGTATTTTCACGGAGAGAATTTAATATAAAGAATTGATCATTATATAACCAAAAAGGCAAGAAGAGAACCCTTAAATATATTGTTGAGGTAGCAACTGCAGGAAGCAGCTACTATGCCTAGAACTAGTGGAACCAAGGAAAGCAGTTGGGATTATTACAGTCATCACAATTTAGATATTTAGACCAGGGACCTTGTGGAGCTGAAACTCAGACCTCTGAGGAGGAAGCAGCATCTGCCGATGCTGGTGTCTCCGAGGGAGGCTCCAGATGCTGTGTCTGCAAGTGTGGGGAAAACTGCAAACTGCATCCAACTGCTGCTATGGGAAGGAACTGCCACTGTCCTGAGAGCTTCCAGTCTCCCTGCAGCCTGGGAATGAGAGTGAGACACATAAAGCAGAGCTGAACCCGGCCCACATTCTGAAGCAGAGCAGCTCCAGTGTTGAGAACCACTCATTTTAGAAGCTGGATGTGGTCAGAAAGGGAGCCATTCGCTCCTGTCACACACCCACGCGTAGTGGGAACCAGTGTGTTAAAACATTTGTAGAAAACCTGCTTCAAGTTCGGGGTTTCGTACCAAACAGAGCTGCCCCAGCCAACTCTCAAAACCATGAGTGAGCAATAAATGTGTACTGTAGTGTGGCACTGAGACTTTTGCTTATTACATGGCAAAAGTGGAACAGCAGCTCTAGCCACAAAGTGAGCAGGAGTTAGTCTCCTTCTGTCTTCTTGCTCCGCCATCCCTAGATTGCCATCCTAGTATATTTGGTCCAGAATGGCTCAGCACCACATGACATTCCAGTCATTAGGAAAAGGCAGGCCTACCCATTTTCTTTAAGGGCACTATCCATGGGTTGTTAACATCACTTAATCATATTACTGTATCTACCTGCAGGGTAGACTGGGAAATGGGGTCTCGTTCTAAGCAGTCTTGTCCCTAGCTAAACATTCTATGACTTTGGAAAAAAGGTTGGGAGGACAACCAGCAGCCCCATAAAATAATCAAAACTCAGATCTTGACTTAAAATTATTTCTTCCCTCGCCCAATTGGGTCCTGCCCCCAGTGAGGAGCTTGAAGTCAAAGAAGCAGGTATAACCCTTATCTTCCTGTTCCTTAGGCTTCTATTTCTCCTCCCCTGTTTTGCTAACCGCAGTTTCTTCTCCTCTAGGGAATAAGAGGGTGGGAATGGAGGTGGGCAAATTATTGCTTTACAGGTACAATCATAAGATAGCTTTGTCCTCTCTGGATATGACAGGTGTCTAAAGTCAGCTCTCTCTCTCTCTCCCGGTTTCATTTGGGGGTTCTTCTTAGGCTCCCACTGGGAAGATTTGATAGCACATCCTAGGACACAAATGATGCTCTTTCTTCTATCTGGCCTCTCTCTCCTCAGCCCCTTGTCTCTTTTACTTTTTGATGCTGCTGTAAGTCCTCTCTAGGCTGTCAGTGCTTTCTATGTGATAGGCATCCAAATGCTGGCTCTCTCTTGGAGTGAGTATGATTCTTCAGCACGTTCCTCATGGCACAGTTGTTTGATATGAATCAAGCTTTTCTAACTTCTTCTCAGTTCCTGCCATTTGTAGAATACCCAGAACTTCTTACTTCTGGTATCTCCTCATCCATTGGCAGGGCACAAGCAAGAGGCTCAAACTTTTTTGCTTTCTACGGAAGTCACTTGATCTGTGGGAAACTCACAGATCGTGACCATGTTGAACAACAGACATGCTACCCTGTCATTGCTGCTCAGCAAGCTTCCTGCCTTCAGAATTCTTCTGGCAAGAAGCAGGCAGCAGTGTCTATATCAACACAGCTCTCCAAACTCCAGAGATACGTGGTTGGCTCTCCCTAATATTCTCTCTCTAGATTGGACCTATAGGTAGCTGCAGTCCAGTAACCAAGCAGCTGGAGAATGATACATCTTGAAGACACTCCTCACTCAGCTCAGAAGCCCCCTCACTTGGCTTTGCCTTCCCCAATGGGAGAGAAAATCTACAACACTCTCTCAAAGATGATAACTAATAAAAATCTCCCTTCTAGTCTTCTCTTTTTTAAGCTGGAGGAAGTGTTTGAGTGATACAAAGTCACACAGCCAGTTTTGCCACCTCCTGATGAGCCTTTAGGGAAGGCCCTAGAAGCTCTCTCCCAGAAGTTCGTTGCAGCACTATCTACAATAGCCAGGACATGGAAGCAACCTAAATGTCCACTGACAGATGAATGGATAAAGAAGATGTGACACATATATACAATGGAATATTACTCAGCCATGAAAAGGAACAAAATAGTGCCATTTGCAGAGATGTGGATGGACCTAGAGATTGTCATACACAGTGAAGTAAGTCAGAAAGAGAAAAACAAATATTGTATAATATCTCTTATATATATGTGGAATCTAGAAAAGTGGTACAGATGAACTTATCTGCAAAGCAGAAATAGAGTCATAGATGTAGAGAACAAACTTATGGTTACCAAGAGGGGAAGCGGGGGGTGGGATGAATTGGGAGATTGGAATTGACATATATACACTACTATGTATAAAATAGATAACTAATGAGAACCTACTGCATAGCACAGGGAACTCTATTCAGTGCTCTGTGGTGACCTAGATGGGAAAGAAATCTAAAAAAGGTGGATATATGTATACGTATAACTGATTCACTTTGCTGTACAGCAGAAACTAACACAACATTGTAAAGCAACTATACTCCAATAAAAATTAATTAAAAAAAAAGAATGTGGTAGAATTTGGAATGTATCCTCTTCAGCTGTATCAGACACATGTACCATTTCATATATTTTTGGCTTCACTTGTTGAATTAATAAACTATCGCCATGTAACCAAACCACTTTAAAACATAATAGTCTAATATAATAACCATTTTATTTGTTCATTATGCAATAGATTCTCAATTTGTGTTGGGCTCAGCTGGGCAGCACTTCTTCTGGTCTCACCCAAGGTTACTTATGGTGATAAGAATAGAGGCGATTTGGGGACTTTCCTGGTGGTCCAGTGGCTAAGACTCCATGCTCCCAATGCAGGGGTCCTGGGCTTGATCCCTGGTCAGGGAACTAGATTCCATAAGCCGCAACTAAGGGTTCACATGCCACAACTAAAGATCCTGCACACAGCAACGAAGATCCCACGTGCCACAACTAAGACCCGGCGCAGCCAAATAAATAAATAAAATAAATATATATTTTTTAAATGTTAAAAAAAAAAGAATAGAGGCAGTTCATGGCACCAACAAGGACTCCCTCTCACCAAGTCACCTCAGCTCAACAGAGTATGGTCTAAAATCTAAAATGTTAGCTGGGCCTTTAATGGGCCATTCATTAGACTGTCTGCTTCTGAATGATGAGGCATATGATGAGACCAGTGATTCTCATGGTCATGTACAACTCCTTTGCAGTAACACGGGTCCATTGGTTTTAGGCAGTACTGTGTGGGATACCACATCAATAGGTGACCGTTTTGTAAACTCTTGAATGATGGTGCTGCTGGGGGAACTGTGAATAGGAAAGGCAAACTCATAATGAGAGTCTGAATCAGTTCTGGAAAGAATGAATTTCTGCCCCACTGTCACACACACACCCCCTGTGGAAGGGATCCAAAGTAATCAATTTGCCCAAGTGGCTGGCTGGTCTCCTTGAGAAGCAGTGCCATAATATGGCTCAGTGTTGGTTTCTTCAGGTGGTGGATTGGGCCAGTAGTAGCTAATTGTGCCTTAATGAGAGGGAACCCTTGTTGGACCTGAAGGGCCAGCCTGGGTTCTGTTGGCAGGATCACTTGCTCTGCCTTCTTGTAGAATAAGCCTACGAGGAAACTTATTGGTGACAGGCTGCTTGGTGCTAGGAAATCTGGATTTGGGGTGCCAGCTGTTTATAGGCATTATCTGGGACTCTGAGGCTGATAAGATGTTACAGTCCTTCTGTGAGGGAAGGAAGTCCCACGGGAAGCTGAGCTTGGGTGCAACCCACCCCTCTGGGAGAAGGGCAGATCTCTGGTTCCAGTTAGCTTTTTGCCTGCAACCCAGCATGAATCTTCAGGATCAACTTCAGACAAATTTGAACTAAAAATACTATACTTAAATTATGTTAATTTTCACTTCTGTGTAGACCCCTTGATTTATTTTTACCTTGTGATTTGGTGATTCTCAATGGGAAAGGGGCTCCTTATAATCTAAAATTTCCCCTATAATCTACTTTGCTTCCCACCTAAGCTTCATTTAGTACTTGCCCCTGTACTGGCCAGTACCCTAAATAATGAGTGTGTCAGAATGCCTTCTGAGCTTGCTGGAAGAACTAAAGGTAGCCTCCCCTCACTTTCCCTATCATAACGAACAACAAAATTGAGCCCCTTTATACAAAGACACCTAAAGAGGGGAAAAATTATTAATTAAGTGCAAAAGACAAAGAAGGAAGAGACACCAGTTGCCCATCACCCCCACCGTTTTACCCTTGGTCCCAGGACAGGACATGCCCATTTTTTCAAAATTCTCCTACTTGGGAGTTGTATATCTGGTGATGGATAATGGGTTAGTGCTCCTCCTGGAACGTGATTCACCTATACTCACCAGGACTCTTTTTGGAACAAGCCAGAGGAATAGGGTTGGGTCTCAGGCTGTCACCCGAACTGGATGCATATAGTACACCAATCTCAGCAACACCAGCTGGTGGCCAGGATCAATCCTTTCACATTCCTCCCTTTCTCTGCTAGACCCCACTACTAAACACCAGTGCCTCCATCCAGTGGGTCAACTCCCCACTGGATCAACTCTACCAAGGCAGTCATCTCAGGAGAGCTAACCTTTCTCTCAGAAGAAAGAGTTTCATTAAAATTGGCCCAACATCTTTTTCCTGTTTGGAGTCAAAAGTCAATTAATAATAGGGATAGAAACATTTAGGGAGCCAGTTCTCTAAACCAGTACAAAGTAACCTTTAAATTTTTTTCCCCAAAAGTCCATTTCAAATAGACAATATGTTTAATATTTACTGCTAAATAGATGTATTGTGACTTTCCTTAATGCTAGGTCAGCTCAACGGTGCTGTAAGAGAATCCTCATACACAGGCTGACAGAGCCCACCTTCCTCAACTGTTAAGTTGAAAGAATCACAAATAGATTTCTTTTAAAAAAAAATCTCTTCTCTAGGAAGCCAGCAAAGTAGGTTTGCTACAGATCCAGTGGGTGGATAATGGTGGATGGGACCCCTCCGAGAAGGGAAAGGAAAACACTGTTTTTGGCTAGGCAGGTAGAAGAGAATGAGCGGGTAGGTGAATTAGGAAGAATTCATATGGAGTGATCTCACTAAGATTACAGCAACGGTATAGAATATTTGTAGTGAATACTGTGATGCTCCGCCAAAATCCCCTCTTCAGGGTAATGTATCTATTCCTGAATTGCTGGGGCTACTGGTTCTCAACAGCTTACATCTATGTCCCTCGCTGGGAATTGCCTTTGCCTTCAGGCCTATGCCTCACAAAGGTTATGCACTCTCCCAGTGGATGGCCCACAACCAATGACTGGCTGATGTGGAACTATAAAGGCTTGGCATCTTTGCATTAATTTGGGACAACTCTGAAGGACCATTCCAGCTCCAGAGCTCCATGTGAGACAGGCTGAAGCCTTGGTTGCAGCTTCCTTATGGATCAGGGTCTCCCTCTCTCCAATCTTGTTTTCCTCACATCCTTACAGGTGTATTTTCCAAGAGGATCTCTCAATCACCTTCTGCACTCAGTTACTCATCTCAAAATCTGTTTCCAGAGAACTTAATCTTAGACCTCTGTATAGTAAACCTATGTATAATTGCACTGAGTTGTTTTATTTGTCTAGTATCTACCAACCCTTCTTCTAGTAGTTCTCTCAGATTTCCCTTGCTGGGGGATGGAGGAAACTACTCTCCTCTTTAAATGTACTTGCCTTTAGTGAAGTTGCCTCCACCTCCAGCTCCAAGGATGATCATATTACTCTGGCCATTCAGAGCCTCAGATTCCTCAGATCACAATAATTGGTTCAGAGGTGGGTACATGATTTAGGCAGAGCCAATCAGATGCAATGAGGCTCTTGCGGGGACATCCAGGGAAGACACTCTCACTTTTTTCTGAGTGTTTAGAAGATCTGGAGTTTCTATAGCCATTTCATGACTGCAGTGGGAACTCCTGCCTAAAGAATGGTACCAACCAAAAGGAAGTGAACTGAGACATGAAGAAAGAGAAAGAGACAGAGAGGAACTAGGTTTGGGGAACATCATTTGAACTCCTGCATCACACAATACCTAAAACCAGCCCTATGCTCTAAACTATTCAGTTACACGAACTAATACATTTTCCTTTTGCATAAGCCTATTTGGGATAAATTTTCTGTTGCTTGCAAACAAAAGAATCTAAACTGATAAGCTATGAATGAATAAGAAATTACTGGTTTGAATATTCAAGACAATGATTGAGTATAGGGAAGGCAAAGTGACCAAAAATATTTATATTCTGTATTACTAAAATATCCTTGTCTAGTGCTTAGTGCCCAACACATAATAAGTTCTCAAGACTTAAGTGTTCAATAAGCATCTGTTAAATTAACTGTGATTCTACAAAAGGAACCTGGAGAACCTAAGTGACACAGTGAGTTTGGAAAAAGGGAAATTTTAAATACCTTCTCACCAAAAGTGATTTATTGATTGATACTGCTTACAAAATATTGTAACTGAAAATCTTCTTTGCTCTTGGGAAGATCATAGCCAACCCCTCAATACACATAAAAAATGCTTTTGTTTCAGCCATTTTCTCTCCCAGGTGGTCTTGAGGTCTTTCTGAACCACACAGTTTCCTTTTCATAGTAAACATGAGTTAGTAAAAAAAGACCTTTGACAGATGAAAATTGAGATTAAGTGAATTGCCCAAGGTCCAGCTAAGATGGGAGTTTGGGTCTTCCCTTCGCAAATGCAATAAGCTCTCTGCCAGGAACATCAGAAACAGCCAGTGTCCTTTATTCATGGCCATAGGAATTCATTCATTGTTCCACATACATTTACTGAGCCAGGTTCTGAGAAAACAGAGATGAGTAAAACAAAGTCCCTGGCTTCAAGGTATTTCCCAGTTTTTGGAAAAAATGTCACATAAATAAGGGTAATGGAGTGTAGCAAATGAAGCCATGGTTCATGCCTTTGGTGTTCTAGAAACTATGGGTCTGGAGAAAGTGTTTGGGAGAGTGAAAGTTGGCAAAAGTTATAGGAAGTAGACGGTTGTCTGGGGAGATTGTCCCGAAGGAGGTCATGTGTAAACTCATAATGAAAACGAGTAAATACATGTTCAGTTTTGTTTTATTTTAAATTTAATTTTATTTATTTTTGGCCGTGTTGGGTCTTCGTTGCAGTGTGCAGGCTTCTCCTTGCAGTGGCTTCTCTTGTTACAGAGCACGGGCTCTAGGTGTGCGGGCTTCAGTAGTTGTGTCATGTGGGCTCAGTAGCTGTGGCTCATGGGCTCTAGAGCGCAGGCTCAGTAGTTGTGGCACACGAGCTTAGTTGCTCTGTGGCATGTGGGATCTTCCCGGACCAGGGCTCAAACCCGTGTCCCCTGCATTGCCAGGTGGATTCTTACCCACTGTGCCACCAGGGAAGTCCCATGTTCAGTTCTTATAAATGAAACGATAAATATTCAAAGTTAAAGTTTATTATTATTTCGATTTTACCAAGGAGAAATTACGTGGAGAATTTTTTAGAATTTCTCTTTTTCACCCCTAAAAAGATCATTGTTTGACTCTCGAATCCTGTGCTCCCGATCAGAGGGTGCTCTTCCTTAACTTCTCACTGTATAATTTTCTGACCTGTGGTCATCCACATACAAAGTTGAGAGGGAGTAGCTGGGAGATGGTAAATCAGGGTACATGAGGGTGAGTCCTTTTGATATTGTGATTGTTAAAAAGGGGACAACAGGCCCCAAATGGAGTCACTTGTGCTAAGCTCACAATACCAAACTAAGACTTATAATATCTAAATTGC
Organism: Eubalaena glacialis; assembly: GCF_028564815.1. Classification (NCBI taxonomy): domain Eukaryota; kingdom Metazoa; phylum Chordata; class Mammalia; order Artiodactyla; family Balaenidae; genus Eubalaena; species Eubalaena glacialis. The sequence goes on from NC_083736.1 coordinate 28,252,473, forward strand.
AGTTTCAACCTCTTTCAGAAGTGGAACTTTAAACCAGTCAATCTGGAATTACCTGGTCAGTACTAGTGAGGTAATCTGCCTGATAGACCCCTGCCATCCCCCAAAGAAAGGTGACCTGGCCTGAAACAATCAGCTCCTTGCTAGAATAACTTCCTTGTCCCGCCTCCTTCTGCCTATAAAAGTCTTCCATTTCGTATAGCTCTTAGGAGCTCCTTTCTATCTGTTAGATGGGATCTGCCCAATCCATGAATTGTTGAATAAAGCCAATAAGATCTTTAAATTTTACTCAGTTGAATTTTGTTTTTTAACATGATTTATAATAAGGGATATATTTGGTCTTTGTCCCCATTCTTGGCACAGAGTTCTAAAACCCTTGGAATTTCTTAAGTGATAAGAGCTCTAAAAGTGACTTTAGTTATTCATAATAAGCCCCTTTCAACTACACCTGAGTTTATGCTAATAAGGTGACTTTTGGAAAGCCCCTAAGAATGGGGGCTGGTTGCCAAGGGAACCAACAACCAAGATTAGAGGGTTGGAACTTTCAGTCCCATCCCCCAACCTGTGGGGAGGGGAGAAGGACTGGAGGTTGAATTACTCACCAATGGCCAATGATTTAATCAACCATGCCAACTTAATGAAGTCTCCATAAAACCCCAAAAGGACAGGGTTGGGAGAGCTTCCAGGTTGGTAAACACATGGAGGTTCTGGAAGGATGGCATGTCCTGAAAGTGTAAAGAAGCTCTGTGCTCTTTCCCCATCCCTTGCGCTAGGTGTCTCTCCCATCTGGCTGTTCCTGAGTTATATCATTTTATAGTACACAGGTAGTCTAGTAAATAAACTGTTTTCCTAAATTCTGTGAGCTATTCTAGCAAAATTAATCAAACCTGAGGAGTGGGTCATGGGAACATCCAATTTATAGCCAGTTGTTCAGAAGCACAGGTGACAACCTGGACTTGCGATTGGCATCTGAAATGGAGAGGGATGGGACAGTCCTGTGGGATCTTGTGGGATCTAAAGCTGTCTCCAGGTAGATAGTGTCATTGACTAGAACTTAGTCATATGACTACATCTAACTTCATATGCCCAGGAAGCAGGTTAGAATGGATTTTAGTATATGTAAAATCTTTCTGTAGATTCTTATTTTACCTATCATTATATCAAACATTTTCCATGTTATTTTCACAGTCTTCATTACTGTGGAAGATTTTATTATTGTTGAAAATATTTGCTATCCCTTTCCTCTGGTGCCATCTCTGCAGAACCAATTCCTGGTGGGCCTCCCCATAGGAGTGGCGTCTGCCCCATTGAAATCAGGCTTGGTCATGTGGAATTTGAGCAGAAATGATACATCCCGCATTTGAGCATAAGCTGTAGGAGTTATTGTACTAGTCAATCCTTGCTCTTTATTCACTGCTTTGAGACCAATATGGAGCTAGTCCTTCCAACTGGGTCCTGGGATGAAGCAGAGCTACAGCTGAACTGCAAAGGGTAGGTAACTGAGTGAGAAATAAACCTGTGATAAATCACTGAGATTTGGGGATTATCTGCTACTGCAGCAAAATCTAGCAAAAGCTGACTGGTACAGTAATTATAACAGCTGCACATTACTCCATCATGTTATGTACCCTCATTTTTTTAGTCCATTCTTCCAATATTGGCCATTTAGGTGGTTTCCAATTTTCCGATATTAAATATAATGCTGAAATGGACACATGTGCAGTTTTTGTTGTTGTTGTTTCTGTTAAATTATTTCCTTAGGATACATTTTTCAGCATAGAAAACTGGGTCAACATGTATGATCATCATTACCGCTCTTATTCCCAAAAGGGGTATATTGTCTGTGTATTGAGTCAGGTTCCAGCAAAAACCATGAAAACCACTCTAGTACTTTTAACAGAGGGAAAATAAAACAGGAAATTGACTTCACAAGTAATGGAGAAGCTAAGAAGTCAGGAGTGAAATAACCCAGAGATTGACAACAGCAGAAAAATTCTGCCACCCTTGGGGATGGAGGGACACTTGGATGAGGTGGTATTACCAGAGGGCAGAAACTAGGGCCATCTGAAGGGAACTAGAACCATGACTGGGTCTGCCTGGTCAGAATTCTCCAGTAGTAACTGGGATCATCAAGGAAGGTTTGCTTTGGGAAAAGCTGGATCCATGGACGAGATGCTGTAAGAAACAGAAAAAGAGACAGAGAAGAATACTTTGGACTCTTCCATCTTCTTGCTCTCCAATCTTCTGCAAGTATTGTCCATTGGGAAAACCTACCCAGAGGCCAGAGAACAAAGGAACTTGGAAAATATAGTTTTCAATGACACAGAGGGCAAGAGAAGGGCAGCAAGGTATCTGAAAGCAAATTGGACAGTAATGGATGAGTAAACCACTTTACCAGTCTTTCCAGCATTGTACATTATCATCATTATAGATGTTGCTATTTTGGCATGAGAGGCAATACAGTTTAGTAGTTGAGAGTACTGACTCTGAAGTCAGACACCCTTGGATTTGAAACCCGCTCAAAGCTCTTCCTGGTTATGTGACCCTGGGTGACTTGCTTAGCTTCTTCAAGTCTCAGTTTCCCTTATAGACTTCCCTGGTGGTCCAGTGGTTAAGACTCTGCGCTTCCACTGCAAGGGGCATGGGTTCGATCCCTGGTTGGGGAACTAAGATCCCACATGCCTCGCAGCGTGGCCGAAAAAAAAAAAATGTTGTGAAGACCAAATACGTGAATATAAATACAAAACACTTAGCATAGTGTGTAGCATGAAATAGGTTGTATGGTCAGGCCACACAAGATGGCTGTTCTCTTGCTTGCTTCACCTCTACCATACACACATGACTGACCTTCCTACTATTGATACTTGCCCCAGGCCCCAGGTAGTGATTATTCTTATCCTGTCTTATCTTCTTTGGCGTGCCCCTCTACTGGTTTCCCTGGTAACTAATGATGAACTCACCTGATGTCAATTTCCCTATAACTGGTAATCCCCCTCCCTCTCACACATCACTGGCCAGAACTTAGTTCCATGACCACATCTAAGTACAAGGGAGACTAGGAAGTGAAGTTTTTATTTTAGGTGGTCATGTACTCAGCTCAAAATTCTATTTTAGAAGAGGCAAACAGATATTGGGGGAAAACTATTGGCCTCTGCCATTCTGCTATTCTGGCCACGCAAACATCTATGTGTGCTCTTCTTCCCGTACATAGGACATCCCCATCACCAAGGGAAACTTCCAAGTACAATTCCATTACTACTGAAGGGGAGCAAAATTTGCCACCCCAAAATATGATTATCTTGAGCTGGTTAAGTTCAAGAAGCAAAAGACAAGAGAAGCTCTGAAAACCAAGTAGAAGTCACCCTTTTGTAAGGGACATTTACATTTATAAGGGAAAACTCCGTTTGTAGGGGTGTCTCCCTCTCTGTACCAGGAAGAGGAGAATGACTCTAAATATCTGGAAATCTTCATCAAGGGAGAAGGCAATGACGTAAATCTGTATACCAACCATACCCTTGTTTACTGTGCTTTGCCTGGTAACCTCCCCAAACTGACTGCCCCTGCTTTCCGCCCACCCCACTTTCCCCAGCCCCATCTTCCTTTGTCTTTAGCTGAAGGTGTATTTAAGTGATGGTTCAGGTCATTTGGGGGGAGTTACTCAGTTTTCCTAGGTATCTCCCATGTATAAAGAGAAGTACACATGTTATTAAACTTCTGTTTTTCTCCTGTTAACCTGTCTTTTATTACAGGGGTGTCTCAGCCAAGAATCCAGAAGGTTAGAGGGAAAATAATTTTTCCTCCCCTACATTGACTCTAATAATCATGGGCATTTGCCAGGCTTTTGGTCTCTTTGGCTTTCAGATTCCTGTAACACTTAATAATAGGCTTCTGTTGTATTTGCTGTCTGTCAATTACATATAGAAGTAACGCGCTGCCGGACAGCAGGAGTCTATCTTGAGTATGAACTTCTCTGGAGGAAAGAGGCAGGAAGCAGCAGGACCCAGGGATAGACGGGCTCACAGACCCCAGGAACCAGACCAAGATGTGCAAGTACCCAAAACTTGGTCCTATGACCTGTCATGGAGCCCTGGAGCTAGGGCTTCCCGTGGGGGTCAAAGCCTTCCTGCCCCTGGGCACCCTCCTACAGCTGCCCCAGTCCCGCAGCTTCTCAGCTGAAGATGTGCAGCAAGTGGTGGACACCATGGGGAAGCAGTGGTTCACACTGCAGCCAGGGGACCCCGGCATTGGCTCTCATCCAGGCCAATCTTGGTCACTTCCTGCAAGTACCTGAGCTGGATCTGATGCCCTTGGCAACCCCGCAGGCCCTGCCCCTGATGCTTGTTTATGGCACATTCTGGCAGCACTGGCCATCCATCCTGCTCAAAGGCGTGTCCTGCTGGGGAAGGATGCACATCCACCTGGCCTCAGGACTGCCTGGGGACTGTGCACGGTGTCATCAGTGGCATGTGGCCAAATTGTGAAGTGGCCTTGTTCATCAATGGGCCCCTGGCCCTGGCAGATGAAATACCCTTCCTCCTCTCCTTCAATGGGGTGATCCTGATTCCAGGGAATGCTGATGGCTTCCTGCTTCCCAAGTATTTCAAGAAGGCCCTGCAACTACGCCCCACCCAAAAGCCCCTCTCCTTGGCCGGTAATGAGTAGACAGAGTGTCAGAGTGGCCCCAAGCACCGCTCCAGAGGATAAAGGATGATCCAACAATAAAATATTCATTAAAATAAAGAAATGTAAATAGACAATCAAAAGAAGAAACTCATGTTTGAAAAAAAAAAGAAAAAAAAAGAAGTAACCACAGCCCAAGGTCTCTTCCAGGCAAATTCTCTTACTGTTTCACTGTTCTCTGTGCTGACTCATCTTCCTCTCATTCAACTTGATGACTGCTTCCTTAAGCTCTTCTTAATAGGTTCGGGTGGGAAACTGTCATCCTTAATACAGTTGTCCCTCAGTATCCAAGGGGGAATGGTTCCAGGAACCCCACAGTACAAAAATCTGTGGGTGATCAAGTCCCTTATGTAAAATGGCGTAGTCTTTGCATGTAACCTACACACATTCTCCCGTGTACACACATACTTTAAATCATCTCTATATTACTTATGATACCTAATACAATGTAAATGCTATGTGAATAGTTATAAATACTATGTAAATGCTACATAAATATCTGCCAGCAGGGTAAATTCAAATTTTGCTTTTTGGAACTTTCTGGATTTTTTATTTTCCTGAATATTTTCTATCCTAGGTTGGTTGAATCCACGGATGCAGAACCTGCAGGTATGGAGAGTAGAGGTATGCTCTTTACCTCTGCTCCAGCTCTCATTTGCCTGTCAAGAAGGAAGGTCCTTGGGGAGCCGCAGTATTATCTCTTGCCAAGTCTTCCTTTTTGGCAGCCCCTTTAAACTGCTTCACTGTGGAGTTGCAGAAAGCAGTTGGCTTTTTCGATTGCATGGAGCTCTGAAATCACAGGCCACAGGCAAAGAATGACTCTTTTTTTTTTTTTTTGAAGATTTGTTATTTTATTTATTTATTTTTAAAATTTATTTATATTTATTTTTGGCTGTGTTGGGTCTTCGTTTCTGTGCGAGGGCTTTCTCTAGTTGCGGCAAGCGGGGGCCACTCTTCATCGCGGTGCACGGGCCTCTCACTATCGCAGCCTCTCTTGTTGCGGAGCACAGGCTCCAGACGCGCAGGCTCAGTAGTTGTGGCTCGCGGGCCTAGTTGCTCCGCCGGCATGTGGGATCTTCCCAGACCAGGGCTCGAACCCGTGTCCCCTGCATTAGCAGGCAGATTCTCAACCACTGTGCCACCAGGGAAGCCCAAAGAATGGCTCTTGACAGAGCTATGTTCTCTTCCATTTTTGGTTGCTGTCTGGCTAGCTCTGACTGGGGTCCATCCCTCTGTAGGATATTGCTAAAAGTAGGAAGAAGCAGCAGACACTGCTAAACTTGTAAATCTTTCTTATTTACCCCCCTGCTATTGCTTCTGATGCCTGTGAGCTGCTTTCCAGGATCTTGCTGACCTTTGTGAATGCTGTGCCTAGCTAAGATTCTATTTCCTCAGAAGAAAGGGAAAATGGATGCTGGGGGAGAACTAGCACTTTCTGCCACAAATGCCTATTGATTCAGACAGATTCTTAATTTCACTCCAGAAAGTGAGTCAGCAATTGTAGAAGGCACGGGGGCAGTGAAATAGAAAACTGGCACCCTCAGATTGCCATATCATACAGTAGCAAAGGACTCACTTTCAAAAAGGAAACAGCAAGCTCCTCCCACAAGAAAAAAAATTGCAGCTAAACTTCTGCTAGCTTTGATATGATTGGTATAAATGCTCAAAGAATGTCTCATAACTAGCAGTGAAGCTGACTTTCTGGGCCCTGTCAAAACTTGATTTTGAAAGTCGAGTAAACCAGCTACACAGTGACTTTAATAACTGTAAACATGAGAAAACTCATGCACTCTTACAATTTTTTTAATATGCTTGTCAGACTGTTGACATTACTTCCCAAATTCTTTTATTCTCTTTCAGATATATTTAATGCGAATTTGGAGCTTGTTATATATTCCAAATACCTGATGTTTCCTCCCTTCTTATATTATAAAATAAACCTTTAAAGAGAATGAAAAATTAATGATTGTCACCAAGAGATTTTTCTTTCTTTTCTCAGCATGTTCATTTTATTATATGTTATTTTCTTGATGTTCATTTCGTGTGATAAATCTACCCCATATTCCTTTATCTCTAGCACTAAAGATACCGTCATTAATTTGCACTGTCTAAATACAAATTGAATACCAATTTTATTTGAGAATGGAGACAATGACCATTCTCAATGGAAGTTTTGGAACAAAGTTAACAGATTTTAAGAAATTTGTATTATTATAGTTATTTATACTGGTATGTAATATAAGGGTGTATTTGGTCTATTTTGTTCACTGCTCTATACCTGGTACCTAGCACAGTATTTGGTGGACACTCAATAAATATTTATTTGGTTAATGAATTAATGTATTTTTCTTTTTAATAATCATAAGATATACTGGAAAATATTTAACCAAAGTAGTTGGAAGAGAGTTGAATCTTTTCTAGTCTAACAAGGAGAAGGCATGGTGGGATTATATAATTCAGATTATTAAAATTCATGAAAGCAATCACACTGGGTAAAAAGACATTTAACCTCAGTTTAATGTCTCTGAATATTCAACCAAGAGAGAGGAGTAAGGGCACGAACTGTGGGAACACAGTTATGTGATACAGTGTCTCAGATGTGTATCTCTGGTGGGAGATAATGGCTGAGAAGACACCGGTCCAAATGATTGGCAACATTAATATGGAAATAAACATTTTCACCCTTTCTTCATATAGTCTCCTGGTCTCACAACAAATTTGAGAAGTGGTTTCTATTACTATTCTATTACAAATGTGGAAAATGAGCTTCACAGAGGTGAATAACTTGTCCAAAGTCCCACAGGTGATGATTGGCAGAGCCAAGGTCTGAAGGTCTTTGACAATCAAGTTCACATTGGGTAAAAAGTCACACTTTTGTTCCACTGGCATTCGGCTACTCTGTGGTTCTCTGCCCCTCACACCCTTCTGCAGCATATCTCCCTTTCTTCTTGTTAAGGATATTGTCCTAATGTTGTAATGTCATTATGTGCTCTGAGTTAATAAATGGCTTCTTTTCTCTTTTAGTGTCCAAAGTGATACATATTTACTGAGTCTTCAAGAAGGAAATAATGGTGACTGGAGCCGAAGCCCCAGAATTCTCCGCAAGCAACCTGCCATGCTACAGATTTCTAGGAAAGCTATTTAGTAGGAACACTCTATTAGAGACTGAAGGTTTGTCTCCCTCTTCACCTCTGTTATTATTTTCGCTCTGAAATTTACTCTGATATTAACATAACCACTGTAGCTTTATTTGGATTAGTGTTAGTATGGTATGTATTTCCCCATGCTTATACTTTTAACCTATTTGCATCCTTAAATTCAAAGTGGGTTTTTGGCAGCAGCATATTTGGATCTTGCTTTTTCATCCAACCTGATGATCTCAAAAATTGTTAGAAGTTCTATACATATTTATTTTGTATTTCAAGCTTTTAAAAATTCTTTATTGTGTTCGTGTGCACAAGTCTATATTTTATAAATAAAGGTGTGTATATATATATATTGGAGAGTGTGATCAAAAATCTTTTTACTGATAGGGTAAACAATCAACAATTCATGGAGACCATGGCTTTAAGGGCAATGTGAACAACTGACCAATCCTCATTTCAGGTGAACAGAAATAGAACTGGAGGGTGAGACAGGGTCTAAACACCACACAACTCTAATTGAACGGCACCCTTTGGATCATGTCTGTGCATGATGCTTCCCGGAATTGTGTTGAGCTATGGCCTTTGCTAGAGGATCCATTTGGAGGGAAGAATTACAGTCACACATGAAAAAGGCTGTGGGGGGTCTGTTCCCAAGTGGACACAGGCCAAGCAAACTGTCCCAATTCACGTCATTGTCCAAGTAGAGGAGGAAAATTAATTTTCCCTCTACCCTTCCAGATTCTTGGCTGAGAACCCCCCTGTAATAAAAGACAGATTAACAGGAGAAACACAAACAGAAGTTTAATAACATGGATACCTCCCGTATGCATTGGAGAGACCCAGGAAAACTAAATGACTCCCTGAAATGGCCCAAGTCCCCACCTTAAATACCATCCCCAGCTAAAGACAAGGGAGGATGTTGGAGGGATGGGAGGGCAGCCAGTTCTGAGAGACTATCAAGAGAAGCACAGTAAACAAGGGTAAGGTTGTTATGCAAATTTAAACCTCTGCCTTCTCCATGGATGACAGGTTCTAGAGACTTAAAGTCATCCTCCTCTTCCTGACCCAGAGAGAAAGACACCCTTACAAATGGAGATTTCCCTTATAAATGTAAATGTTTCTTACAAAAGGGCAGCTTCTTGTCTGTTTTCAGAGATTCTCGTCTGGCTGAAGTCTCTCAAAAATAATCATCTCAACAATTTGCAGACCCCTTCACTAAGGATGAGGATTCCATTCACCTGTGCTCACAAAGGGCGTCACTATCCTTAAGGTCTCCCAGGCTAGTCCTGGGCTGCAGCTGCAGGTAATAAAGAAGAGGCGGGGCCTGGGACCTCGCTAAGGATCAGTTTTCTTGCGAGGGGATGGGGACTTCCCAAGGTTCTGAGCTGGGGAAAGACACATTCGGACTTGCCTTTAAAACCACCTGCTGGAGAAGAGGCAGGCAGGAAGGAGATGCCTGCGACCACCCAGGCATGGGCCAGTTTGGACTGGTTGGTGGAGCTGTGGTGGTGAGAACTGGTCGGATCCAGGTATGTTCTCACCAGGGAGTCTTGCTCACCAGCCACTGTTTAAGTCAGGTGGTGAGAGATAAAGGACTCGAACCTAGACTTTGCCTGAGCAGCTACAAGCCTGTTTCTCCCTTTGAGGTAAAGGGCACAGGACAGGGAGGTGGGCAGGTGGCAGCAGTAATCTAGTTTTGGATGTCTTCAGTTTGAAATCTAAGTCAGAATAGCCAGGTGAGAATGAGAACTGAGACCATTAATCTAGAAAGTTAATCTTTACACGATTCCTTAGAAGAAATGAGGCTCATACTGACTCTTACCTCTGCTGATAGCCATGTTTTCACCCCTGAATATAGGAAGTTTATGAAATGAGAAAAAATAATAATAATCAGCCTCAAATAATCAATATGCCAAAGAGGCATATTTTGGGGTGGCAAATTCTGTTCCCCTTCACCCATGAATCCAGAAAGATTGTCCAGGAAATTCCCTGGTACTCCAGTGGTTAGGACTCTGAGCTTCCACTGCAGGGGGCACGGGTTCGATCCCTGCTCGGGGAACTAAGATCCCACATGCCCTGTGGTCCAAAAAACCCCAGAAAGATTGTCCAGTGGAGGGAGATGTTTATGCCGGGCAAAATACTAGAAGGGACTAGACAGAAAAGATCCATAAACCCACACGGGGTCCCTTCGAGGTCTGTGGCTGAATGCTAAGTTGTGTACAAGCAGGATTTAAATACATAGTCTGGCAAAAGTTTAAAGTATAACCTCTGAAAAGGAGATAGTCTAGAAAAGCTAAAGCTTACAAAACATGCTCTCCAAATAGTTTACTTGGTTAAAACGGTACATTCTGCTGAAGAATATCGGTAATTACCTATTTTAAAATGATAGTTTTAAAGACTAAATGTGTACGTAGACTCGCTAAAGATTACCTCACTCAATATCAGCCTTCTTGAACTTATTTTCTGAACTTCCAAAAGCAATCTAAAGCCTGGTATTTTGCAAGTTGTGGATTAAAGGTACGAATTTCTTTCAGCCCTTGTAGGGAAGCACTTTTGAATTCATTTCCCTGACATAAGATTGCTCTCCCCAAAGCAATTTTGGAGGGAACATTAAGTGCTATAGAACTGGAATTGGAGAAATGTGCCCCAGAAAATGTTTTTAATCAGGGCTGTGTGGGAGCCTATTTAATCACTGGGCCATGGAAGACGTTAAAGGAACAACACTTTGTTTAAGGGACTTATTGACTGAGAAGTTCATTTAAACTGGGTCCTCTCTTTTCTGGCTTCTCATTTTGGAAATATTTGGCCAAGACGGAAGTCAATATTTCTGGTAGCTATTCTGCAGCCTACGCTTACCACCCACCGCCCAGCATCTTTATCCTTTGAACTATAAATGGAAATTCACATGTTTTGGTTTTTGTCTTTGCAAGTTATAGTTGTCTCTGACAATTCCCTTTGCATTTGAGAAAAGCCAGAGTGGTGCTGTGTATTTTCAGTCATATTCTCTCTGGTATCAAATGTCACAGCTGCATTGCATGAAGGTTTATTTGTATTATAATAGCATTTCCTGTAGATCTCAAGGGACCTCTATCTCTAAAATCACTTGTCTACAGGAACTTCAGAGAGAATAACTTGACCTTTCTAAAAGTAAACTTTCCAACTGAATATCTCCCTCTGGATCTAGGTTCAGATGGTTCTTTGTGTGTGTGTGCGCGTGTGTGACCTGAGCTTTTAGGTTAATGTAGATTCTGGCTTTTATTTATTTATTTATTATTTTTGGCTGTGTTGGGTCTTTGCTGCTGCGTGTGGGCTTTCTCTGGTTGCGGCGAGCGGGGGCTACTCTTTGTTGTGGTGCGTGGGCTTCTCACTGCAGTGGCTTCTTTTGTTGCGGAGCACAGGCTGTAGGCGCACGGGCTTCAGTAGTTGTGGCACATGGGCTCAGTAGTTGTGGCTCGCGGGCTCTAGAGCGCAGGCTCAGTAGTTGTGGCACACGGGCTTAGTTGCTCCGTGGCATGTGGGATCTTCCCAGACCAGGGCTCGAACCCGTGTCCCCTGCATTGGCAGGTGGATTCTTAACCACTGCACCACAAGGGAAGTCCTAGATTCTGACTTTTAAAGTGATATTGTGTGCCTTTAATTGCCCAAACAGAGAGGAGAACTTTTGTTAATTATGGGGATGAGTAAGCTCTAAGTATTGTGCTGGGATAATTTATTAAGAGCATAATGTATGTTCTTCCTTCCCCCATTCCAGAAAGTTAGTCAATTCTTTTTATGCCCCTTCTCAAATTTATATTTGTAGACTGAAACAGGGTGACCAACTCTCCCAGTTTGTCCAGGACTTGGGGAGGGGGAGTTCCTGGCACGTGGAACTTTCAGTACAAAAACTGGGAAAGTCCCAGGCAAGCTGGGACAAGTTGGTCACCCTAGGCAGAAGTCAGTACAAGATACCTCCCATCCTGGAATTTTTTCTAAACCCTGAGTTCACTGAAGAGAAGTGGCCCTAAGGGCAAAGGGAGAGCAGGATATCATATTAATGTAAACTTTTAATTGAAATATAACATATAATGCACAAATCATAAGTGTGTAGCTGTACAAAATTTCACCAAGTGAACACACATATGTAACTAGTATCCAGATCAAGAAAGAGAATATTTCTAGGGTCCCAGAAGCCCTCTTGTGCATTCTTTCAGTCACTACCCCTTGAATAACCACCAAAAATAAATTTCCCTCTATCCTTCTGAGCTCTTGCCTGAGACTCCCGTAATAAAAGACAGATTAACAGGAGAAAAAAAAACCCAGTTTAATATATATTCCTTCTGTGTACATGGGAGATACCCAGGGAAACTGAGTAAAGCTCTGTAAAATGGCCCAAGACACCATCTTAAATACCATCTTCAAGAGGGGTGAGGAGACCAGTTATGGAAGGTTACCAGAAAAACACAGATTGTTAGCAAGTTTAAGTCCACGCCTTTCTCCACGATGAGAGTTCCTTGTGATTTAGAGTCATCCTCTTCTTCCTGGTACAGAGAGAAAGACACCCTTAAAAATGGAGATTAACCTTAGAAATGTAAATTTCCCTCACAAAAGAGTAAATTCTACTCTGATTTTAGAGCTTCTCCTGTGTCTACTTTTTCTCAAAAATATGCCACCTCAAAATAATCCTTATGCCAAAGAGGCATATTTGGAGGTGGCATATTCTGCTATCCTTCAACTAGTATCCTTACTTAAGTACTTTAGATTAGTTTTACCTGTTTTTAAAATTTATATAAATGAAACCATACAGTTTGTACTTGTTGGGGAGGAAGAAATTTTCCTTTATCCTTCCAAGTCCTTCTGGCCGGTCTAAGAGTTAAATTGACAGGAGACAGATTAACAGGGGACAATCAAACAAACATTTATTAACATGTGTACAGGGGAGAGACCCAGAAAAACTGAGTAACTCACCAAAATGGCCAAAGCCTTCCCCTTAAATACCATCCACAGCGAAACAAAAAAGAGGATGGCTGAGGGTGGGGAGAGTCAGTTATGGGAGGTTCCCAGGAAAAGCACAGTAACCAAGGGTGATTGTGGTGCAGATTTAAGTCATTGCCTTCTCCATTGATAGGTTTCTAGAGATTTGGTCATCCTCCTCTTCCAGGTACAGAGAGTGAGGGCCTCTTACAAATGGAGATTTCCCTTACAAATGTAAATGTTTCTTACAAAAGGGCAACACCTACTTGGTTTTCAGAGCCCTTTCTATGTCTGCTGTTTCTCGGAAAATAAGAGCTTAAAACAATTAATATGGCAAAGAGACATATTTTAGGGTGGCAAATTCTACTCTCCTAAATGTTCTTGTTTCTAGTTCCTTTCATTTAACATTAAGATTGTGAGATTCATCCATGTTGTTTTGTGTCATGTTGTTTGTTCATTCTTGGTGCTGTATAATATCCCACTGTATGACTATACCACAATTTATTTATCCTCTCTACCTTTGATGGACATTTGGACTGTTTCCAGTTTGGGGCTATTATGAGCAGTGTTACTAAGAATACGTTTATTGATAAGGAGAGAAAAGGGGCAGTGATTTGGCAGAATCTCAGGAAGGCAGCAATGCTCAAAGGGCTTGGTGGACATAGCTATGTGGATCCTCATCTCTGCAAATTCCGTGACCCACGTAGGGCACAAAGCAAAGGACTGCTGTATCTCAAGGGAAACTCAGTCTTTCACAACAGAATAATCAGCTATGATGAAATGAAGATGAGGGGCCTGCTTGGAGTTAGCCAAACTGCAGGTTAAAGACATAGTCTAACAGATTGCCAATTCTGCCCAAGAATTCTGACACTAACTACAAGTGCAAGGCTTTCTTTCTTTTTTTTTCAGTTTTATTGAGATATAATTAGCACACAATACTGTGTAATTTTAAGGTGTACAGCATACTGACTTGACATGCATATTCTGCAAAATGGTTACCACAAGGTTTAGTTAACAGCCATCGCCTCATATAGTTACCAAAAAAAAAAAAATTTTTTTTTGAGATGAGAACTTTTAAGATCTACTATTCTCTCAGCAACTTTCAAATGTACCATACAATAGTGTTAACTATCATGTTGTACATTACATCCCCAATATAGATCCTCCTCAACTTACAATGAGGTTACATCCAGATAAACCAATTGTAAGTTGAAAACACTGTAAGTCAAAAATGCACTTAATACACCTGACCTACTGAACATCATAGCTTGGTCTAACCTACCTTAAATGTGCTCAGAACATTTACATTACCTTACACTTGGGCAAAATCATGTAACACAAAACCTATTTTATAATGAAGTGTTAAATATCTCATGTAATTTATTGAATTCTCTACTGAATGTGAGAAACAGAATGGCTGTACGGGTACAGAATGGTTGTAAGGGTATTGGTTGTTCACTCTCATGATCATGTGGCTGACTGGGAGCCATGGATCACTTCTGCTTCCCAGTGTCATGAGAGAATATTGTAGCACATATCCCTAGCCTGGGAAAAGATCAAAATTCAAAGTATAGTTTCTGTGGAATGTGTATCACTTTCACACCATTGTAAAGTCAAAAAATGGTAAGTTGAACCATCATACGTCAGGGACTACCTGTATTTATTTATCTTGTAACAGGAAGTTTGTGACTTTTGGCCGCCTTCATCTAATTCCCCCTCCCCCACCCCCACCTCTGGTAACAAGGAATCTGATCTCTTTTCTAAGATCTTGGTTTTTTGTTTTGCTTTAGATTCCACAGATAAGATCATACAATATTAATCTTCTCTGTCTGACTTATTTCACTTAGCATAATCTCGTCGCAGTCCATCCATCTTGTTGCAAATGGCGGGATTTCTTTCTTTTTAATGGCTGCATAATATTTCATTATTTATATATATATATATATACATATAAATAATCACATACACACTATATACATATAACTTTTTCTTTACTGATTCATCCATTGATGGACACTTAGGTTGTTTCCATGTTTTGGCTATTGTAAATAGTGCTGTAGTGAACATGGGGGTGCAGATATCTCTTCAATATAATGATTTCATTTCCTTTAGATATATACCCAGAAGTGGAATTGCTGGATTATATAGTAGTTCTATTCTTAATTTTTTGAGGAACCTCCATAGTATTTTCTATAGTGGCTGCACCAATTTACATTCCCACCAACAGTGCTAAGCAGAGGTATCTCAAAGCACCGTCAGGTTAGGTATTTCCCTAGAAAGACTCATAACTCAACGAAACCTATTATATTCACAGTTACATTTATTATAGGAAAAAGACACATTAAAATCAGCCAAAAAAGTATACATAGGGCATAGTCTGGGAGTGTTCCAAAGTCTCCAAACTCGGAGATTCCATTGTCCTCAGGATGCATTACCCTTCTGACATGGATATGTAACAATATTCCATGTGTATTCTCAACCTGGGAAGTTCATCCAAGCTTTATTTGTTCAGAGTTTTTATTGGGGCTTCATTATGTAGGTATGATTGATTGAAATGTGGTTGAATGGAATCTCCATCCCCCACCTCCCTATCACCTCTCTATGGTTAGTCTTCCTAACCTAACTTCCCACCCTGAGTCACTAACATAAAATATCAGGTGTGGTCCAAGGAGCTCACTATGCATAACAAAGACACTCCTATCACAAGGGAATTTCCAAGTGTTTAGAAGTTACCTCCAAGACCGAGGACAAAGACCAGACCACTCTTTTGGCAAGATCAAATTCCTTAATGCATAGGGCTTTTTCCCCTTTTCTCTACAAGGCTCTTGGATTCTGATGTAACAGCAGGAGGGGAGTTGTCCCAATAATGATTGAGATCACCTGCCCAGTGGGAATGGAGACAAAACAGAATTTAAGGTGATTTATAGAAAACAAAGCAGCACCATATTTCCTGTAGCAGAAGAGGATTTTGAAATTTAAAGCAATGTGATTTTCATTATTAGTAATTCCTTTATAACCCCACATCATTTCCCTTATTAAAAGGAGCAAAAAGAGAGAAAAGAATCATTTACTTTTGTGTTACAAAATATGCTTTTGAAGCTCTTTGCAGAACTGATATTTATGAGAGAAGAGATTTTGGATCACAAGAGCCTGAGTGGTTTGGGTATCAAAAGCCAAGCCCCTGAAAACTTCAGGCTAGACACAGAAAGATTTGGAAGAACACCAGATCAATCAGAACCACCTAAAGGTATATAAAGTCTTCCCAGGACTAGAAGAGAGTCAGAGGGGAAAAGAAACTTACAAATGCCCTCCAGAGAAGGGGCTCTATATTCTACTTGTGTTCTCTCCACCCCCAGGTAGGTAAAGGGAATGAAAAGGCAGAGACACGGTCCGAAGTTGCTTGTAGCTGACACTCTCAATGCCCCATCCACCGCCCTCCCATCTTAATCATTTCACTGTGTTTTTTCTGACTTCCACTGGCTAGCAGCGGCATCTCTGTGTGTAAAGTGTTTTTTGTTTTGTTGTGTTGTGTTTCTTTTCCTGGCACTACTCTGCTTGGGGCAGCAGGGCAGAAGTGCCAGGGAATGAACTCTCTGCGAACAGCCCTCAGCCAAAACTCTCACTGTAATTATTATCCCTCATTATAAATTATATCTCATTATTAATACCCCAGCTCTGGCTTCTCTTGGGTGGGATAATTCAGAGCTGTGTATTTTATACCATTTCCCCAGAGTTGCCCCATAAAGTTAAGCTCCGGGTGCCCACCATAGTAGTTGGCTTAAAAATGCACCTTATCTGCCTTGCCTTCTCTGTATCTCTCCCCACCCCCAGGTGATTTCTGTACCGCCCGAATGACCTGCTCGCACTAAATTGCTTGTCTCAGAATCAGCTTCCAGTGGTGCCAAAACCAAGGTACAACCCTTTCCATTGCTTAAAGAAGCAAATGTTCCTTTTTAATAGGCTCATTAATAAAAAGGAAAAAGGAGAGGATGGTTCCCCTACATCTGTTACATTTCTCTGTGGTTCCTTGCAATGGATTCTTTGATTATCAGCATCACTCAGAGCAGACCCTCTGGGCAGAGAATGTCCTCATGTACTTTGTAATTTTTTTGCTGTGAGCTCATTTTCAGTGGGAATTCTCTTCCATGAGAGTCCTCTGTGTGCCCTGGTTGAGGAGGTGTCTCAGTTGGGTGGTTTAACATTTGCCTCTGCTCTGGCCTTGCAAAATACATAGATTCAGATCAGTTTCAAGTAAGTTTCTCAGCAGAGGAAACTCATACTCTAAGGTAGTACAAACTTGTACCCACCCCCCGGCAGAGATCACGCTCAGGGTTCCAGTTTCTTGCAGTAGCTCTGTTTCCTCCAGTGAACCACGGTGGGCACACTTCTTATGTACATTCTACTTCTACTCTCTGACTAAGGACAAGGAAACCCCTTTCTAGTGCCCACCTTTATTCAGAGAGTCTAGGTCTGGTTTCCTGATTTGACTGGCTGCTTCAGCCTGGGTTCCAGTCCGGTTCTCATGTCGATAGTGCAGCCCCTGAGTTGCGTCTTCAGGTTCAGTACTCCAAAAGCTGCCTGGCTTCAATTCCTCCTCACTGCTTTGATTCTAACATTCCTTGTTCTTCTGACACCCAGAGATTTGCTTTTGGGCTCAACTATGTTTAAAACATTTTTTTTCTCCTATCTTATCTAGCATTTCTAGGTATTAGGAGTAGAAGAAGGGGCTCCAGCATCTAGCCAGGCATCAATAGTTACCATGACACAAAGCAGCATAAACTCTCAGCATGTCACCCTCCCTACAAGGAACACAATGTTTTGCAGTATACAGAGTAGATTAATACTTCGTAGTCCATTCCAGAATAAGATCTTGGCTTTACTTTTATGTCTCCCAACGACTTCCCAAAGCAAGAGAGCCCTCAAAGAGGAATTCAAGCCTCTGCTTCAAACATTTAGGCTTTGTTTCAAGGTTTCAAAAATCTCAGGAACAATTTTTGGGGGCCCATCTCATGGTCAATGTACCTGAGCTATTCTTTCCTTCAGAAATCACTATAAGAGGAAAGCTCCTCGCAAACACATGACCCAAGATGGGGGCCTATCCTTGACATGAGCAGAGGTAAGCAGCATAAGATATCTCTCTCAATTCTAGAGAAAATTAACCTCAGAGGGTCACAGCTCTTTTCCTGTTCCAGTATATATCGGCATGGCCATCTTGAAAGGTCATCTAATAGAAGGAAAGACCAAGGACTTTGAAGTCACACATCATGGTGTCAAAGATTGATTTTCCAAAGTTAAAAACATGGCTCTCATACAAATACAGAACGGACATAGATCAACGATTTCATTCAATTCATTAATGAGGGGATCAGTAAGATGGTAACGCTGGTTCAAAGAACATTTTGAGGACTGGCATGTTTGTTTTCCACCAGGAAAGGCAGTTTGAAATAAATTTACTAAGTTAGAGAAGAAACTGGGTAATGTCCAAAGGACAATGAAACTGTAACTTCGGGGTTATAATTTCTATTGGACAGAATAATTACCATATAACTTCAGAGTCTGAGCCCTTAGTTAATAGTAAATGGCAAATGCATACAGATACATCCCCTAGATAATTAATCCTCAAGTGATCCTGTCAACATCCCAAGATGGCATTGAAAGACAGGCAACCCAATTCTCCCCTTATTTCCCAGGTTTTAAATAATGTCTCTTAACGATACCTGGTATACCTAGCTACACAATGTAGCAGCTTTTGAGCAATAACCTAAATTCCCTGGGACTCAGTTTCTTCGTCTGTAAATTGGGGTAACAACATCTATCTTGCCTGATTAGTTATTTTTTCTTGTTCCTCAACTAAAGGAGACCAAGCAGGGATAACCCCTGTGTAGGAGGAAGATGGAGTTGGGTGCCTTTTACCCTCATAACTGGGAGCAGAGACCTGAGGGTACCAGTGTGTGGGTCAGGAAATGGACCAAAGTCTGTATCACTGTATCTGAGGAGCCGAGAAGGAAAACCAGGTGTAGCCAAAAGGAGAAGAAACCCAGAGATGAAGCCAGGAACATGTGTCAGCCAAAGTCGCACACAAATTTAGAGTTCAAAAAATAAAACGAGGGGAGAAAGGGGACCAGAGTGAACCTGAACCTGAGTCAGGGAAGGTGGCAGCTTTTGTTCTGTTCACTTTTCTTTTTTTTTTTTTTGGCCATGCCACACAGCATGTGGGGTCCTAGTTCCCCGACCAGGGATCAAACCTGCGCTCCCTGCATTGGAAGGAAGCACAGATTCTTAACCACTTGACCGCCAGGGAAGTCCCTGTTGTGTTCACTTTTGCCAATAGTGTGAAATGGTCCATCCTTGGAGATGAGGGTTACCCATGGGCAATGAATAGTGTAAAGGTTAAAGAGAATTTCTACGTGGCACCTTGTTTAGTATCTAAAAATAGCAGTGCTTAATAAATAGTATTAATACTATAGTATTGATTATATACTTTTTGTCTACTTTTCTCCCTGTGGAGGTTGTATGTGAGCCAATTTTCTTTAAAAAGGAACCGTGAGAATGAAATTCTCTATAACTTACTTGTTTAGCATAGAAGGTATTCATATTACTGATGAAAATGAGGTAGACAACTGTTGTTTTCCTCTGCGATGGCAAACACGATGTGCCACTTGTAGCTTCATTCAAGAAAGAACTCGTTCATCAGCTGCAAAGAGTGCAGTTAGCTGACAGCCTCCAAATTCAGTGTCTTTAGCATATGCCTTAGCACATCATCGTGAAGCCCCGCTCTTCCAGGGCGAGCCCTAGCCAGTGACTGAGCGTCATGTGGCTACAAAGGCCTGGCCATTTCTGCCAAACATGGGTCTTCACTAATGGGCAATCTTTGTTCAGAGCTCCCCACTGGGTTGGCTGAGACTTTGTCAGATCTGCATTGCAGCCTGAGGTTCTCGCTCTCTGATTCTACTTTCTACTCCATTTTTTCCCCATAGGTGTCTAATCTGCATCACAGTTTAAAGGCTTTCTCTGTTACTTCTGCTTCCTCCCTCTTCATTTTCCCCAAGTATCAAACGGCCCCAATAAAGTTTTAGCACTCTTCACTCTGTCTCACCATTTGCTTCTCAGGGGACCTGACACAGTTGGTACTGGAAGTGGTCTGAGAAAGGAGGAGAAAAGATGGGAATCGGTCAGGACTTCCCTGGTGGTCCAGTGGTTAAGACTCTGCACTTCCACTGCAGGGGGTACAGGTTCCATCCCTCGGTGGGGAACTAAGATCCCACCTGCCACGCGGCCAAAAAAAAAAAAAAAAAAGATGGGAATTGGTGACTGGTCACTTACTACCTGTCTGGCAATGAGGACCCCCATCCTGGGTCGTATGTAGGACATAGACAGTTCCTGGCCTAATTCACACTCACACTAGTGGTGATTTGGGAGAAGGTTCTGTTGGAAGGGGAATGCTCAGGCTGGCGCCAGGATTTGAAAAGTCCAGAGATGTTGAGTGGGAGTGAGATGAGGGGGAGGTGGCAGTGCATATAAGAACAATGGAATTGTGGAATTCTCTGGTTGCTGTTAAGGTTCACCTACACCCTACAGAGAGATAATGAAAAACTCAGGGCAGTTAGTAAACAACTGAAAAACAGGTGTGAAGGCCAGAAGGCCTCTTTGGTAGTTTACAAAGAGACCCTTATCTCCTGCAGTGGAGAAGCCAAAAAAGCTGAAGACAAAACTCAAGATTCAATAGTTATATTCACTGACCTTCAAAGATGATTGAATGCTCAACTGAGGCAGTCTATTATGCCAAGGTCAGAGCCTCGTTTTGGGCAACCTGGGAGTCTGATATATGGGTTGAGGATGCGTGAGGCATGCCCCTAAATATTTTGGCTTCCCAGTGTTAAAAAAAAAAAAACAGATTAGGCCCAAGGTGGAGTCTCTCATGCTAAGCCCCATATCAGAAAACCAAAACTTTACTAAGTTTCTATGCTATCTTTCCCAGAAAAGGAAGGTCTGGGTCAATCAATCAGCACTTGCCTGCTCAGCACAAGTTACCTGACTCAGCTCCAAGACTTCCCTTTGCTCCATATAAGGGAAGTAACCGTGCTTTACCCACACAGCAAATGCCCAGTATAACTTCCTTGTTCTTGCTCACTTTGGTCTTGACGGGGAGCAGAATCTGCCATCCCAAAATATGCCTCTTTAGCATAAGGATTATCTTGAGCTGATGATTTTTAAGAAATGTCAGGCACAGGAGAATCTCTCAAAACAGAGTAGAAGTTATCCTTTTTTGTAAGAGACATTTACATTTATAAGGGAACTCTCCATTTCTAAGGGTATCTCCCTCTCTGTTCCAGGAAGAGAAGGATGACTAAATCTCTAGGAACTCTTATCAATGGAGAAGGCAATGACTTATACCTGCATAACAACCTTACCCGTATTTACTGTGCTTTTTCTGATAACCTCCCATAACTGGCTTTCCCACCGCCTGCCCCGCAACCCCCCCCCCCCCCCGCCCCCCGCCGGCAACATCTTTTGTCTTTAGCTGAAGATGGTATTTAAGGTGGTGTTTTGGGCCATCTTGGGGAGTTTTCCCTCATTTTTCCTGGGTATCTCCCAGGAAAACATCTCCCATGTACACAGGACTTATACATGTTATTAAACTTCTGTTTGTGTTTCTCCTTTTTATCTTGTATTACAGTGTGGTTTCAGCCAAGCACCTAGAAGAGTAGAAGAAAAATTCGTTTTGCTCCCCTACAGTTGGGAAAGGGAAATGTGCAGACATTTTGAGGACAATTGGACAAAGGCTCTGGGTTGATATTGATATGCAGGGACTCAGAGCATCATCATGGCCCATTATTAGAGTGGAGGCATATGGGGGCCAAAGTCCAGCTTAAAATGTCTCCACTTTTTAAAAAAATTTTATTTATTTTTGGCTGAGTTGGGTCTTCGTTGCTGTGCGCGGGCTTTCTCCTGTTGCGGCGAGTGGGGGCTACTCTTCGTTGCGGTGCACGGGCTTCTCATTGCAGTGGCTTCTCTTGTTGCGGAGCAAGGGCTCTAGACGCACGGGCTTCAGTAGTTGTGGCATGCAGGCTCAGTAGTTGTGGTGCATCGGCTTGCTCCCTGGCATGTGGGAGCTGTTACAATCGGGAAGACAAAGTGGATGAAACACAACCATTCTTCTACCCTTTACTCCCTCACCCTCATCCCCAGCAGCCAAAGTGGTAACTCAAAGACAATATTATATCCTAGGGGATGGTGTAGATTATTGCCACCTTAAGGATCTAAAAGGATCTCATGATTCCTTAAATTTCCTAGTCTGGACCCTGCAGAAACTGGGTGGATCCTGGGGAATGATCATGGACCACTGCTTGATAGGCCCATCCACAACTGCCATGCCAGACCTGGTATCTATGTTAGAGCAGATTAACACGCTGTCAGGTACATGATATGCAGCCATTGATTTGGCAAATGTGTTCCCTTCTATCCCAATCAGTAAAGAGGATCAGAAACATTTCTCATTTAACTGAAATGGACAAACATATGCATTTACAGTTTTGCCACAAGGCTGTATTAACTTGCCTGTCCTCTGTAATCACATAGTCCAAACGGATATGGGCAGTCCCACAGGATATCACATTGATCCATCACATTGGTGACATTATGCTGATTGGGAAGGATGAGGAAGAAAGTGACTAGTAAGCTGGAGGCCAAGGTAAGTCTCTTGCACTCCAGAGCGTGAGAGATAAACCCTATACTTCAGTATATGAGAGAGAAATAGACTTCAATTGGGTTAAGCGATGTTTTTTGGGTTGCTGTCACTCGCAGTTAAGCCTGATTGTGATTCAGGATCATCTGCCCAAAATAATGGTGTTTTAGAGTAATTGATCTTAAGACGTATTTCTGATGATAATTAGATGACAGAACCAATTATCTATCGATTTCACTGTAAGTTTTTGTCAATAAAAAAATATACTGAGGGCTTCCCTGGTGGTGCAGTGGTTGAGAGTCCGCCTGCCAATGCAGGGGACACGGGTTCGAGCCCTGGTCTGGGAAGATCCCACATGCCACGGAGCAACTGGGCCCGTGAGCCACAACTACTGAGCCTGCGCCTCTGGAGCCTGTGCTCCGCAACAAGAGGGGCCGCGATAGTGAGAGGCCCGCGCACCGCGATGAAAAGTGGCCCCCGCTTGCCACAGCTAGAGAAAGCCCTCGCACAGAAACGAAGACCCAACGCAGCCATAAATAAATAAATAAATAAATAAATAAATTTATTAAAAACAGCAACAAAAAACATACTGATCTTTCTATTCTATAGTAGGAGTCAAAGGACGTAGTTTACTTATGTAATTTTTTTTACTTAAAACCATGTAAAACATTATTATTTTACTTAGGCAATTTCTTAGGCAATAAGAAGTTTGTAACAAGGGTTAACTTTGATAAGATCCTCCAAGGTGACCTCTTCGGTATCTCATTTCACATGGCACCACATTGATTAAAGTTTTTTGTTTTGTTGCATCCCAGCAGTACTTGTCAAACCAGAAACTGGGAGGGTGAGGCCCACATTTACCAAAACCTGGAACATGATTTTAATTTTCATTGGTCTGTTGTTAGAAAAGAAAGGGGAAGTGTCACTTGGGAACTGAGGGCAATTTCAAGAAACAGCAGGAAATTGCCAGTGGAATAAAAAAACCTTCTTGCTCTGGAGTACTTTTCTCAACCTTTGAAACCCCCTATCCAATTAGACTAATTAGACTTCAGGACAAGTCACCAGCTGAAATGAAAGAGAAATGTACACTTCCTACAGAGCTCAAAATACCTATAATAAAATATGTAGCACTGGCCTCAAGGGTATAGACAATATTTTCCCAAGATTTGTCACATTTCTTATCACTCAGCAAAATGCAATTTATAATTAGTTTGTTGAGAAATTTTATGTTTAAGCAAACACAGCTGTCTTAGGACAACCAGTTATGGAGAAACAGCCCTGGCTGCCCTCTGTCAGTTGGGAAGTTAAGGTTTCCAAAATGGATCTTTAAATAATAAAGATTATTAAAACTGGTAAAGACTAAAATAGAGGAAAAACACAATTTCAGGCACACTTGAAGTGTAAATTGGAGTAGATTTTTCTGAAGGATAACTTAGGCAATATGTGTTGAAGCGTTAAAAAGTGCATTTCCTTTATTTAAGCATCTTCACTTTAAGGAATTTTTATGAGCATAATCACATAATTGGACAAAGACATTTATTAAATAATTGTGGTTTTGACTATGACAATGAAATATTGGAAACAAATGTATGACAAGACAAGACTGGTTTAAAATTATGATACAAATGTATAATGAAATATTATAAGCCATTAAGGTATTTTTAATATATATTCATTAACATAAAAGCTATTTATGATACTTGGAGTGAAAATAGAATGTAACACAGTACTATAAAGTCTAGGAGATCAATATTGTTTAAAACATGAACTTGGACATTTGTATATATATCTGTGTAGTAGATGTCTGGAAGTTTCCAGTAGAAAATGTTAACTGACTATTGCTAGGTCTTAGAAATATTTTATTATGAAATATTGTAAACACACTAAGTTATGGAAAATAAAAGAACAAATACTTGTCTACCTAACACTTGGCTTTATCAAATGTTAACATTTTGCCATATTTGCTTCAGATACGTTCTAAGTAATGAAACATCAGAGAGCAACGCAGCCCTCTGTATTGACCCCTCCAACCCATTCCTCTCTCTCTCTCCTCAAGTTCACCACGCTCCTGAATTTGCCAAGATGTTATATGTTCCAGAATTATATAGTACACATAATAATATGAATAGTATAACTCCATATATGTATAAACATAACTAGTATAGTTATTCTATATATTGTATGTATATAACATGTGTTATTTCTTGCATTTAAAAAACTTCATATAAATGGTATTATAAATTATGGGTCCTGCAACTTCCTTTTTTCTATTTATAGTATGTTTTTGAGATTTAGACATATTGATATATGCAGCTCTGGGTCATTTAAACAGTTAATCTAGCATTCTGCTTTTTGATGTACCACAAATTATTCATTCAACTATTGATGCACATATAGGTTATTTCCAATTTTATGCTATTGTAAACAGTGCAATTCAAATCACAGATAAAAATTCTTTAGCATCTCTTGGTAACCATCTGTGTAATAATATCTTTACATTATATTCCTAGAAGTGAAATTGCTGAGTTTATTTCTGTCCCAGTGTCCCAATCTCATAGTTTATAGTATAGCTTTATAATGAGGAAGAATATTGCACAAAGAAAATCTCTCCTCCTTGATTGTCTCCTTTCAAATGGCTTCAGCAGTTGTTGGTACTGTGTATCAGTATGAGAATTTTAGAATCAGCTTTGCAGGTTCTGCAAAATCAAAACAGATGAGAGAAACCAAAACTGAGTACATACATATACATGCATCCCCCCAGCTCCCACCCCCAACAGCAGCAATAACCATGTTGGAATTCTTTTGAATTGCATCAAACTAACCACTTTATTTTGGAAGAATTGACGTCTTTTCAATATTGAGTTTTCATATCTGTGGTTGATGACACAATTATTCACTTCCTCTTTCTAGAACAGCATCATATATCCACGTCCATTTGAGGTAAAGTTTGGCCACATGACTTACTTTAACCACTTCTGAACGAAAATTCAAGAGATATCACGTCTCCTTTCACTCTTCCAATGAGAGCAGCCATGCCCCAGATCGTGGCTGCCCCTTCAGCCAGCATGCCAGAATGAAGACAGACTTGAGTGGAGCCACAGCTGCCCTGGGATAGAAATGGAACAAAAGCAAAAGTCAACTTTGTTGTTGTAAGGCACAGAGCTTTCTGTGTGCCATTTGTTACTGCTTTATAACTAAGTCTAAACTGACTAAAGGAGATAATCAGGACCAAAAGTGGGGTGCTGCCATGAAAAACATCAAGTGATGTGGCATTGGCTCTGAAGTTAAGTGATGTTTGGAAAAGAAACAGTTATTAAAGGCTAGAAAGAAGGCAATCATGAAGTGGCAAACATTTGGTAAAGCATCACTAGTGATACCTCGGAGAGGCAGATATTGTGCTGAATGAGCCTATGGGGTTAGGGAGAGAGGGCAGGAGACAATATTAGTCATGTGGTTTCACCCCTATTGTCTACATCTGGGGAGATACTATAAGTAAGAGATATACCTAGCCAAGATTTGGTCCACTTTGCAAGCAAGAATGAGAGAGAATAGAGTGAGCCCTGAATTCTGAATTTGTAGGAATTCTGGGACTTTGTAGGAATAGTAGAGGCAACAGATTCTTACCTCCAAAATCAGCACAATAGCCTAAGCTGACTGATGTACCATCCTCGAACACCCTCTCTTTCTTTTTTTATTTAGATATTCTTTTACATTCTTTCATAATGGTTGAACTGATTGGTAGGGACGCAATCATTTTTGTGATTGTTGCAAATGAGATCTCTCCCTTTAAATTCTTCTTTAGTTAATTTTATGGGTAAAATATATATGTTTTTTAAAAAACATATAACAGGTCATCAAATCTACCAAAATATAAATAATTCCCATGATCACTGTTGTTTTTCATTTCCTACTTCCCTTTAGTTTCATTTTTTTGTGGGCTAAATCTTTTCCTTCACTATGCACTTTAGGGCCAGTCTGTGAGTCTGTGTTAAACTGTTCCCCACTCTTGAATTTTAGTTTTGCAGTCTGTCATCAGACTGTCATTCTGATGTAGATCATCTTTTTTTTTTCTTTCTTTCTCTCTTTGGTAGCTGTGGCAGAGACTAGCTACATGATTAACAACCCAATTTTCTCTTCTTGGGTGCAAAACTAAACTACATTTCCCAGTCCCCTTGCAACAAAGCAGAGCCATGTGGCTAGTAGTTCTTGCCCCTGTAATGTGACTGTGAGTGATGTGTCACTTCTGATATGAGGCAGTTAAGAGCTGATGTGCTCTCCCCTTATCTCCTGACTGGATACAGCAATTCCAGTGGAAGACCACAAGGATCTATAAAATAGAGACTGGATCTTTGGAAGGTCATGTGAAAGGCTTTTATTCTTTTTTCCCAGCTTTTTCGAGGTATAATTGACACACAACGTTGTGTAAGTTTAAGATGTACGACATGTTGATTTGATCCACTTATATATTGCAAAATGGTCACCACGACAGCGTTAGCTAATACCTCCATCACGTCACATAACTACCATTTTGTTCTTGTGGTGAGAACATTTAAGATATACTCTTTCAGCAACTTCCAAGTATACAATACAGTATTATTAGCTATAGTCATCATACTGTACATTAGATCCCAGAACTTATTCATTTTATAACTGTAAGTTTGTACCCTTGACCAACATCTCCCCATTTCCCCCACCCACTAGCCCCTGGCAACTATCATTCTCCTCTTTGTTTCTGTGAGTTTGCCTTTTTAAGATTCCACATATAAGTGATATCATACAGTATTTGTCTTTCTCTGTCTGACTTATTTCACTTAGCGTAATGTCCCCAAGTTCCATCCATATTGTTGCCATTGGCAGGATTTCCTTCTTTCTCATGGCTGAATAATATTCTGTGTATATACACACACACACACACACACACACACACACACACACACACACACACATAGCATCTAGCTGTATTTACCTTGAGTAGTAGAGTTAGTAACTAAAATTTTCTTTCAATCTTTGATATTTTGCAGTTTCACCACAATATACAGGCATACCTTGGATATATTATGGGTTCAGTTCCGGACCACCACAATAAAGCGAATATCACAATAAAGCAGTCCCACAAATTTTTGTTTCCCAGTGCATATAAAATTATGTTTACACTGTTATAGTCTATTAAGTGTGCAATAGCATTATGTCTAAAAAAACAATGTACATACCTTAATTTAAAAATACTTTATTCCTGGGGAATTCCCTGGTGGTCCAGTGGTTAGGACTCTGCACTTCCACTGCAGGGGGCATGGGTTCTATCCCTGGTCGGGGAACTAAGATCCCACATGCTGTGTGGCGTGGCCTAAAACAAAACAAAATAAAACAAAACTTTATAGCTAAAAATGCTAACCATCATCTGAGCCTTCAGCAAGTTGTAATCTTTTTGCAATAGTCAGAGCAAAGATCACTGGTCACAGATCACCATAACAAATATAATAATAATGAAAAAGTTTGAAATACTGCGAGAATTACCAAAATGTGACACAGACATGAGGTGAATAAATGCTTTTAGAAAAGTGGTGCCGATCGATTTGCTCAATGCAGGCTTGCCACAAAACTTCAATTTGTAAAAAACACAATAAGTGGGAAGTGCAATAAAGCAAAGCACAATACAATGAGATATGCCTGTATTTGATTGTGATTTATCTTTATTCTGCTTGGTACTCGGGGTACACTTTTTTAAGAAGTGAGGACTCAATTCTTTAAATACAGGAAAACTCTCAAATGCTAGTTCTCCAAGTTGCCCTTTTCGCTATTTCCCCCTTTCTCTTCTTCTCTAACCCTATCAGACATATTATATAACTTTACAATCTAATTTCCATGTCCCTCATCTTCTCTCTGACACTTTATTGTGGTAAAATATGCCTAACAAAAAATTTACTTACCATTTTAACTACTTTTAAGTGTACAATTCAGTGGCATTAAGTGTGTTCACAAGGTTGTGCGAACATCACCACTATCCATCTCCAGAACTTTTTCATCATCCTAGACAGAAACTCTGTACCCATTAAATAATAACTCCCCATTACTTCCCCACCCCCATAACCTCTAGTAACTTCTATTCTACTTTTTTCCCTATGAATTTGCTTATCCTAGATAACTGAATAAGTGGAATTATACAATATTTGTCTTTAAAAAAAATTTTCTTTTGGCCACGTTGGGTCTTTGTTGCTGCGCGCGAGCTTTCTCTAGTTGCAGCGTGCGGGGGCTACTCTTTGCTGCGGTGCGTGGGCTTCTCTTGTTGTGGAGCCCGGGCTCTAGGCGCGCGGGCTTCAGTAGTTGTGGCACTTGGGCCTAGTTGCTCTGTGGCATGTGGGATCCTTCCGGATCGGGGATCGAACCCGTGTCCCCTGCACTGGCAGGCGGATTCCCAACCACTGCGCCACCAGGGAAGTCCCAATATTTGTCTTTTTGTGTGTGGCTTATTTCACTTAGCAAAATATTTTCAAAGTTCATCCATGTTGTAGCATGCATCAGAATTTCCTTCCTTTTTAAGGCTCAATAACATTCCATTTTATGTATATACTACTTTTTGTTTATCCATTATCTGTTGATACACGTTTGGTTTGTTTCTACCTTTTGGCTATTGTGAATAATGCTGTTATGAATATTGATTTTCAAGTATCTGTTTGAGTCCCCACTTTTAATCCTTTTGGGTGTATATTGAGAAGTGGAATTGTTGCATCATATGGTAATTCTATGTTTAACTTTTTGAGGAACCATCAAATTGTTTTCTGCAGTGGTTGTAACATTTTATATTTCACCAGTAATGCACAAGGATTGCAATTTCAATTTCTCCACATTCTCAGCAGCACTTACTCTCAGTTTGTGGGTGGGTGTGTGTGTGTGTGTGTGTGTGTGTGTGAGAGAGAGAGAGAGAGAGAGGTAACAGCCATCCTAATCCATGTGAAGTGGTATTTCATTGTGGTTTTGATTTGCATTTTCCTAGTGACTAATGATGTTTACCATCTTTTCATGTACTTATTGGCCATCCGTAAATCTTCTTTGGAGAAATGTCTATTCAAGTCCCTGGCCCAATTTTGAATTGGATTGTTTGGATTTTTTTGTTGTTGAGCTGTAGGACTCTATATATTCTCTCTGATATATTTTCTCTCTCTCAGTGTTGCATTCTGCATGAAACCTTCAGTACTATCTTCCAATGACCTAGTCCTTTTGTTAGATGGGTCCAGCCTATGTTGTCCCATCTACTGAGTTTCTTTTCAGTATATATAATGTTTCATTACAGATTATGTACTTTTCATCTCAAAATTCTGTGTGGATATTTATCATATCTTTCATTTCTCTTCTCACTATGCTCATGTTTTCCTTTAAATACTTGAACATAGTCATAACAGCTCTTTCAGAGTCTTTCCCACTAAATCCGTCATCTCTGTCATTTCTGATTCTGTTTCTGGTAACTGATTTTTTTCTCCTGGTGATGAATAACATCTCCCTGTTTCTTTGTATGTCTAATGATTTTTGATTGGTTGCTGAACATTGTTTTCTTACATTGTGGGATGCTAGGTCTTGCTTTTCTTTAAGGAGTGTTGGGCATTGTACTAACAGGCATTTAAATTACTTACAGATCAACTTGATCCCATTGAGGCTTGTTTTTAGCTTTATTAGTGTGAATTTATTTTTATTATTATTTTTTTGGCTGCACAGCTAGCGGGATCTTCCCCAACCAGGGATCGAACCCAGGCCCCCGCAGTGAAAGTGCTGAATCCTAACCACTGGACTGCGAGGGAATTCCTTAGCGTAGATTTAGAATAGCTTTTACTCTAGGGCTAGTTTAGCCTCTCTACTAAAGTGTGATCCTCTGAGCTCTTCACTGAAGGTCTGGATGTTCAATACGAAATTTCTCTAGCCTCCCAGCATTTAAACATCTCACAGTCTTGTGTGATTTCTGGGAATTATTGATTATAGCTCCAGTTTCTCTTTTGACCAACATCAAGTATTTTCACCTTATGCATATGTACCTTAGTACTGATATTTAGCAACAGATTCAACGGTACTCTTAAGTTTATTTTTGGAGCTATTTTCTCTGCACATGTCCCTCTTCCCTGGTACTCTGCCCCAGAAATTCCAGCCATTTAAGTCTTCCTGAACACTATCTGTCTCTTCAATTCAGCAGCAGCTCCCAGCTATGCTCGGGATTCTGCCTCACAGTCTGGAAATTGCCTCTAGGCAGAAAACTGGAGTGATTGTATGAGTCACCTTATTTGTTGTTTGTTTTTCTTACATCCTTATGATCCTGTACTGCCTGTTATCCAAAGTCCAAAAAGTATTGTCTTATATATTTTTTTTTAAAGATTTTTTTGATGTGGACCATTTTTTAAAGTCTTTAGTGAATTTGTTACTATATTGCTTCTGTTTTATGTTTTTGGTTTTTTGGCCGCAAGGCGTGTGGGATCTTAGCTCCCCAACCAGGGATCAAACCTGCACCTCCTTCATTGGAAGGTGAAGTCTTAACCACTGGACCGCCAGGGAAGTCCCTGTCTTATATATTTTGACCAGTTTTGTTGTTTACAGTGGGAGGGTATGTTGAGCCCCAGTTATTCCATCATGGCTGGGAGTAGAAATCTCAGTCTTTGAGGTTTTAAAGCCACACTTCCTCCTGAAGAGCTTGTATATAAAAATAAAATAAAAAATACTTTTCCAGTTATTTAGGTATGGTGTCTACCTGGGGAAAGTCATGAAAGTGGGGGTGAACTGTGGCTTTCCTGAGTTATTGAGAAAGATAAGTTTGGAGATATTAAATTTGGAAGTGATGAGAGATTTGCTTGGAGACCTTGGAACCGTTCCAAGAGACATTAGGGGAGAGAGGGTATCTAATATAATAAATGCCATTGATATTCTGCTCAATATCCTCTGGGCTTGCCTGAGTCACTTTAAGCTATGGACATTCCCGGTAAGCTGTAGCTTCTCACTGCCAAGTACCTGTATAGCTCTGCTCTTTTGCCAAGGTCTTTCTCTGGCGCTGCAAAAGCTTGCTCAGCTTCGTGGGGACACAACCTATGCGGGGCATTGATGGCCCCAGGAACAACTCTCAACTGAGGGGTAATAGGAATAGCTGAATAAATTCCTCAGTATCTTCAACCTCCAATGGGACCATTTGTTATTATAGGGTGTCATCATCAAAGTAAAGCAGGTAGGTACAATTAGCCCTTCTCTCTTCCATGCACTCTCTTTACGGTACCATTTAATTTTTCTTTAAGGCTGCAACTGATTTTCAAAACTCACATTATATCAGGGTAAAATTGTTCAAAGTAGAAGGAAGAAGCATCAAATATCAAGCATTGTGGGTCTATCCACCCTAGGGATAGCCTGATACCTGATCAAGAGTGAGAAAGGACTATGAAAAGGTCCCCCAACTTGTAGAAGGCCTCTGACACTTTCTGGGCACCTTCTTTCTTATTTCAAGTTGAATGTCCCATATTTTCCTCTTCATTTTAATTTAAAACCATGGACTGTTTGGGCTGACTGACCTGAATATGTTAATAGTATGGTCAATGTTTTTTGAGGAAGTTGTCTTACAACTAATTGTGTGTGACACAAGAAGAAAAATGAAGCCTGAAACTAGTTTTGATGCCTAGAAGAAAAATCAGCTGCTATTATGGCTAATGCAAATTTCTGCAAAAGGGAATCATGCCCTAGAGAAATAAGGTATTTTGTTAAAGATATCATGCCCAAACAAATTTATAAATTCAGATTTAAAAATCATCAATTGTGAACTGCTTTGTTTTTCCTTTTTTTCTAAAAGTTTGAAGAATACTAAGTTCAAATTAAGAAGATATTGTCCATTATGAAGTCATTAGTTGAAATGTCACCTTTTATTTTTAAAGACCTTTAGAGTTTTCAAAGAGCATTTTTTTTCCATTTCACTCCCTTTACAATCTCCAAGTGAAGTAGAGCATAAGGCTTAGCCATTAACAACAAGGTAAGTAAGAAGGCACAATGATGTAAGAGAAATTCCTGCCCCAGACCAGGTAGATTCTATTAGGGTGAGGACAGAGTGAATTTGATACCAAAAACTCAGCCTCTGTACACTGGGTGGCGAATCAAATCTCAAAGACAGAGTTTTGGGTGAAGTAGAAAAGAATAGCTCTATTGCTTTGCGAGGCAAAGGGGGACACAGCGGGCTCCCGCCCTCGAAAACTGTGTGTCCCTACCTGGGAGGATTTGGTGAGGAGTTATTTTATTTTATTTTTTTGACTGTTTTTTTAATTGAAGTATAGTTGATTTACAATGCTGTGCCAATCTCTGCTGTAAAGCAAAGTGACTCAGTTATACACATATAGACATTCTCTTTTTATATTCTTTTCCTTTATGGTTTATCACAGGATATTGAGTATAGTTTCTTGTGCTTATCCATTCTAAATGTAATAGTTTGCATCTACCAACCCCAAATTCCCAGTTGGTGAGGAGTTTTACAGCAATAGTTCAAGGGTGGGGTTGCTAATAAGATTAGGTCTGGCCTCAGGTGGTTTCTTGGCTGCCCCTCCCTTGTCTCTGCATCCCCTCCCTTCCCTGATTAGCAACTCTTCGAATCTGCCCTTTGGAACTCAGGGAAGGTCATGGAGACTGAGTCTATTCCCTACAAACAAGGAATGGGGGACACAGAAAGGCTTCCATGCCCAGGAGCCCCACAGGGTCCTGCTTGGTTTCAAAATCTGGAGGGGAAATGAGAGAGTTAGAGATCAGTGGTGTCCCTGAGAGAGTACTGGGGCCTGGCGCCCACTCTCTGGGGTGGGTCTGGGGTGGCAGGGAGTGATGCAAGCCACTGATGGGTTTTGGGGGATCTGAGGGTAGAAGGAAGCGTGCCACACATCTCAGACGTAGCCAGAAGACTGCAAGCCTCTAAGAGAAGGTTCTCATTTAGCCAGGCTCCGGAGCAGAGGATACGATGCTAAGAGAGGTCCCCCAGCAGATATCCCTGCTGTCAGTGTCACAGAGGCCCATGAACGTCAGCCTGCTGTGGGGACAGCATCTGAGTGTTTTTAAACCTCTGAGAGTCTGAGAGAGCACCAGTGGGCCTGAGGGTGCTTGGGATCAAGATGAAGAAGAATCAGATTTTGTCCTGGTGACCACAGGCCACGATGGGATTAGGGACTTCAGCAGCGAATGCCAGAACTCAATGACGAAGATCCCATGAGTGAGCTAAATTCCAATTAATTCTGGTAAAAGACAGGATCTCTGTATCTAGAACCCTCTTCATATTAAAGCCTGATTTGTAATAAGTCACCAGAAAGAACCTAGCTTATTTCTGAGGAGAACAAGGGATGAGGAATACTAAATTACTGAAAAGAGTCTGAGTTTCAAGCTGAAAATGGCTGTTACGGTGAATTGGCAAGAGTAGGTTTTTTTTTTTTTTAATTGAAGTATAGTTGATTTACAATGTTGGGTTAATTTCTGCTGTATAGCAAAGTGATTCAGTTATACATATATATTCTTTTTTATATTCTTTTCCATTATGGTCTGTTACAGGATATTGAATATAGTTCCCTGTGCTATACAGTAGGACCTTGTTGTTTATCCATCCTATATATATTAGTTTGCATCTGCTAATCCCAAAGTCCCAATCCTTCCCTCCCCCACCCCCTGGCAAGAGTAAGTTTTATACTGCTGACTGCCTTGGGGGCTCAATAGCTAAATTAAATATAGTTAAGGAGAAAGTAAGAAAGTTACATTTTCTAGGTTATTGGAAAGCTTAGTTATTTTATTTTATTCTATTTTATATTTATTTATTTATTTATTTGGTTGCACCGGGTCTTAGTTGCGGCAGGCGGGCTCCTAAGTTGCGGCTTGCCTACTCCTTAGCTGTGGCACATGTGCTCCTTAGTTGTGGCATGCGTACTCTTAGTTGTGGCATGCACGTGGGATCTAGTTCCCTGACCAGGGATTGAACCCGGGCCCCCTGCACTGGGAGCTCGGAGTCCTTCTCCGTCAAATCTGAATGAGATCCTTGCTGGGTAGAGTAATCTTGGTTGTAGGTTTTTCTCCTTCATCACTTTAAATATGTCCTGCCACTCCCTTCTGGCTTGCAGAGTTTCTGCTGAAAGATCAGCTGTTAACCTTACGGGGATTCCCTTGTGTGTTATTTGTTGTTTTTCCCTTGCTGCTTTTAATATTTTTTCTTTGTTTTTAATTTTTGATAGTTTGATTAATATGTGTCTTGGCGTGTTTCTCTTTGGATTTATCCTGTATGGGACTCTCTGTGCTTCCTGGACTTGATTAACTATTTCCTTTCCCATATTGGGGAAGTTTTCAACTATAATCTCTTTAAATAATTTCTCAGTCCCTTTCTTTTTTTCTTCTTCTTCTTCTGGGACCCCTATAATTCGAATGTTCGTGCATTTAATATTGTCCCAGAGGTCTCTGAGACTGTCCTCTATTCTTTTCATTCTTTTTTCTTTATTCTGCTCTGCAGTAGTTATTTCCACTATTTTATCTTCCAGGTCACTTATCCGTTCTTCTGCCTCAGTTATTCTGCTATTGATCCCTTCTAGAGAATTTTTGATTTCATTTATTGTGCTGTTCATCACTGTTTGTTTGCTCTTTAGTTCTTCTAGGTCCTTGTTAAACGTTTCTTGTATTTTCTCCATTCTATCTCCAAGATTTTGGATCATCTTTACTATCATTATTCTGAATTCTTTTTCAGGTAGACTGCCTATTTCCTCTTCATTTGTTAGGTCTGGTGGGTTTTTGCCTTGCTCCTTCATCTGCTGTGTGTTTCTCTGTCTTCTCATTTTGCTTAACTTACTGTGTTTGGGGTTTCCTTTTCACAGGCTGCAGGTTCGTAGTTCCCGTTGTTTTTGGTGTCTGCCCCCAGTGGGTAAGGTTGGTTCAGTGGGTTGTGTAGGCTTCCTGGTGGAGGGGAGTAGTGCCTGTGTTCTGGTGGATGAGGCTGGAACTTTTCTTTCTGGTGGGCAGGTCTGCTTCTGGTGGTGTGTTTTGGGGTGTCTGTGGCCTTATTATGATTTTAGGCAGCCTCTCTGCTAATGGATGGGGCTGTGTTCCTGTCTTGCTAGTTGTTTGGCATAGGGTGTCCAGCACTGTAGCTTGCTGGTCGTTGAGTGGAGCTGGGTCTTGGCGTTGAGATGGAGATCTCTGGGAGATTTTCGCCGTTTGTTATTACGTGGAGCTGGGAGGTCTCTTGTGGACCAGTGTCCTGAACTTGGCTCTCCCACCTCAGAGGCACAGCCCTGACGCCTGGCCGGAGCACCAAGAGCCTGTCCTCCACACGACTCAGAATAAAAGGGAGAGAAAAAAGAAAGAAAGAAAGAAGAAGATAAAATAAAATAAAATAAAGTTATTAAAATAAAAAATAATTATTAAAACATTTTTTTAAAGTGATAAAAAAAAGAAAGAAAGAAGAGAGCAACCAAACCAAAAAACAAATCCACCAATGATAACAAGTGCTAAAAACTATACTAAAAAAAAACAAAAAAAACGGACAGAGAGAACCCTAGGACAAACGGTAAAAGCAAAGCTATACAGACAAAATCACACACAGAAGCATACACATACACAATCACAAAAAGAGAAAAAGGGAAAAATATATATATATCGTTGCTCCCAAAGTCCACTTCCTGAATTTGGGATGATTCGTTGTCTATTCAGGTATTCCACAGATGCAGGGTATATCAAGTTGTTTGTGGAGCTTTAATCCGCTGCTCCTGAGGCTGCTGGGAGAGATTTCCCTTTCTCTTCTTTGTTCGCAGGGCTCTGGGGGTTCAGCTTTGGATTTGGCCCCACCCCTGCGTGTAGGTCGCCTGAGGGCGTCTGTTCTTCGCTCAGACAGGACGGGGTTAAAGGAGCAGCTGATTCGGGGGCTCTGGCTCACTCTGGCCGGGGGGAGGGAGGGGTATGGATGCGGGGCGAGCCTGCGGTGGCAGAGGCCAGCATGACGTTGCACCAGCCTGAGGCGCGCCGTGTGTTCTCCCGGGGAAGTTGTCCCTGGATCACGGGACCCTGGCAGTGGCGGGCTGCACAGGCTCCCGGGAGGGGAGGTGTGGAGAGTGACCTGTGCTCGCACACAGGCTTCTTGGTGGCGGCAGCAGTGGCCTTAGCGTCTCACGCCCGTCTCTGGGGTCCGCGCTGATAGCCGCGGCTCGCGCCCGTCTCTGGAGCTCGTTTAGGCGGCGCTCTGAATCCCCTCTCCTCGCGCACCAGGAAAGAAAGAGGCAAGAAAAAGTCTCTTGCCTCTTCGGCAGCTCCAGACTTTTTCCCGGACTCCCTCCCGGCTAGCCGTGGCGCACTAGCCCCCTTCAGGCTGTGTTCACGCCGCCAACCCCAGTCCTCTCCCTGCGATCCAACCTCTGACGGGAGCTTGGAGTCTTAACCACTGCACCACCAGGGACGTCCCTGAAAGCTTAGTTATTTTAAATAAAATATACTTTAAGTACATTATTTAAAGGATTTTTATAGTGTCTACTCTAAACAGTAAACAATTGTCTCATAATTGAGTTTTCTAATTCCAGTGAAATATTTACACATTAGATTTAAATGTTACATTTTTACACACTCACATTTTGGGATTGTGAATTTAATATCCACAACTTTTGTGTGAATAAGTTGCCCATTTCCCTATCTCATGGAAAAAGGTCTTTCGCTTTTGAAGGGACTGCAGGCAGGATGTATTTGTATAAATCACCATCTCTATCTCCATCTCTGTTGGTTCACAAACTTGGGAGCTTTCCAGGTGAAATCTGAAACTGGCCCCCATACATGGAGGGCAAGCAGAAACGGAAGAAAGAGCAAGATCGCTCCAGATTGGTAGGTGGCAGGTTTAAGCGACAAGGGCACTTACATACGAGGCTTGTCTTGAGCGCCGCAAGGTGAGTAGATCTCCACACCACCCACCAGAATCTTAAAAGTCTATACAGAGGCCTTAACGGGGCTTAGTCACATGTGCTATCCAGATGGCCGCTACAACACATTAGTATCTCAAGGCAGTGTCCTTGGGGCAGCTTCTAGTGTGGGGCAGGCCAGCAGAAGGCACATTCCAAGGACAAGGTCGGGGGTGAGGAGCCTCCAGTTGCCTGGGTCCAGCTTGAGGGTCAACCGGTGGTCATGTCCTCTCTGTGACCTCCTGCAACAATCTCTGTCTCCATCTCTGTCTTTACATCTATGTCTATCATCTCTCCCTCTCCCTCTCTCTCTCTCTCAAGAGTTCCTGGGGTCTCTAAATTAGCTCCATCCCTGGTATTCTCAATACCTAAACTAATATATTTTATTTTTTCTTTTAGCCCATCTGTTCTGGTTCCTGTCATTTTTAACTGAGATTCTTGACTAATAAAAAACTAACAAAAACATGCAAGTCTTTTTTTTTTTTTTAATTTATTTTATTTATGGCTGTGTTGGGTCTTCGTTTCTGTGCGAGGGCTTTCTCTAGTTGTGGCAAGCGGGGGTGCCTCTTCATCGTGGTGCGCGGGCCGCCTCTCACTATGGCGGCCTCTCTTGTGCGGAGCACAGGCTCCAGACGCGCAGGCTCAGTAATTGTGGCTCACGGGCCTAGTCGCTCCGCAGCATGTGGGATCCTCCCAGACCAGGGCTCGAACCCGTGTCCCCTGCATTGGCAGGCAGACTCTCAACCACTGCGCCACCAGGGAAGCCAAAAACATGCAAGTCTTATATGAATACACCCACCACACTTTAAGGTATGTTCTAGAAGAAGAGACATAACAAGTGGGTATCCAAGAAGACACTTTTCTATTTGGGAGAGAACCTCTATTTTGTGTAGCATTTGTGGAACCACTATGGAAAATAAAGGAGGGAAATACTCCCTTCTATTATTATTTAGAGAGGGTGAGGGAGCCTGTGACAGGGGTTCAGCCAATGAATCCTACACTACTTGAATCTTGAAAGAGTGATATCAAGATTCAGGGAAGTTTAGGAATTATCCATAGGCATGGTGGTCATAAGAATCCAGCACCAGTGGTATGTGGTGCCAGCATCTATGTATCCTAACTATGGTAGACACACCCTAAGGTGACCCTCCAATGAGTCACACTGTTGAATAATCCCTTCCCTGTGAGTGTGGGTGAAACCTGTGACTTGCTCCCAGCCAATAGAATTATGCAAATGTTAGGAGATAGTCACTCCCTTGATTATGTTACATTATATAAAACTCTTGTCTCAGAAGACTGGATAAAGTGATTCTCCTGCTGCCTTAAAGAAGCAAGCTGCTATATTAGGAGAGGGCCACATGGCAAGAAACTGTGGACAACCTCTCAGAGGTGAGAGCAGCCCCTGGCTAAGAGCCTGGGCCCCCTGCATTGGGAGCACAGAGTCTTAGCCACTGGACCACCAGGGAAGATAGGGAGAAAGCAGGGACCTCAGTCCTACAACTATAAGGCACTGACTTCTGCCAGCAACCATGTGCTCTTGGACAAGGCCCTGGAGACTCAGATGAGACGGCAGCCCTGGCCAACACCTTGATCAAAGTCTGGTGAGACCCTGACCAGAGGAACCAGTTATGCCATGTCTGCTCTCCTGACCCATGGAAACTCTGAGATAATAAATGTAGGTTGTTTTAAGGTACTACATCTCTGATAATTTGTTACACAACAATAGAAAACTAACAGACTAACCATACTCTTCCTGTGCCAGATGACGTCTATTGTCTCTCAGCTCTATACTACTCACTTTTCACTTCTCTCTTGTGTACTGGTGGGATTAAAACCCTGCCAACTACATTCCCCAAACTCCATTATTAGCTGGATTTCTGTTAGATTCTGCTGATGGAAAGTAATGATGGAAGACATGAAGGCAGAGGAGAAGTCTTTATTTCCACTTTTGGAGGCAGTCTCTGCAAGAGCACCATCAGAGAAATTAACTGAGGGGAAATATAGAAAGCTCTGGGCTCCAGCAGCATTAGTGCAAGTGTGGGATACTGGTTTCCTGCTCAGCAGTGGTGGTGCAGTTTCACTAGTACTAGTGCCAAGAGTGGTGTCTCCAGAAGCTCAGTGGTGAATGCAGGCTCATGGGCTCCAGCCCAGAGGCAGTGGTATCAGACTGATCAGTGTCTAACAGTTCTGTTCAGAGTAACTCCTCCATTTTTCTCTGCACCCCCTTTTCATTTTGCTCTTTCAGCACTTCAGACACCCATGTAACCAATTTCCTGTATTAAATTCCCTCTGCTCGAATACCCAGAGTAGTGGTTTCTGATTTTTCAATTGAACACTGACTGATGCAAGGACTTCAGTTATGAAATCTTGCTGTCTTGCTTCCCATAGTTCTTGCTTCACTTCCAGACCCTGATTTTCCAAAGTTTTGTGGGTTCTATAAGATTTCTAATGTCATTGCAATAAAATCTTTCATATTTAAGTTAGCCAGAGTCTATTTCTGTTGCTTGCAACCGAATATTCCAACTGTTAGAGAAATTTCAATATTGTAGAGTATGCTTTCTATTGCTGCTATAAAAATTACTACAAATTTAGTGGCTCAAAATAACACAAATTTATTATCTTATAGCGCTGCAGTTTAGAAGTTCAACATGGGTTTCACTGGGCTAAAATCAAGGTGTCAGCAGGGCTGAATTCCTTTTTGCAGGCTCCAGGGGAGAATCCATTTCCTTGCCGTTTACAGCTTCTAGGGACCCCTGCATTCCTTGGCTTGTAGTCTCCTTCCTCCAACTTCAAAGCCAGCAACACTGCACCTTTCTGACCTTTCTTCCATAGTCATATCTCCCTCTAATTTTATTCTTCTTCCGCCCTCTTTCACTTTTAAGGGCTCTTATGATTACATTTGGCCCACCCAGGTAATCCAGAAAAATCTCCCTATCTTAAGGTCAGCTGGGGACTTGCCTGGTGGTCCAGTGGCTAAGACTCTGCGCTCCCAATGCAGGGGGCCCAGGTTCGATCCCTGGTCAGGGAACTAGATCCCACATGCATGCCACAACTAAGAGTTCGCATGCCACAACAAAGGAGCCCACGTGCCACAACTAAGGAGCCCATGAGCTGCAACTAAGGAGCCGGCAAGCCACAATGAAGGAGCCCGCATGCCACAACTAAGAGCCCGCATGCTGCAACTAAAAGATCCTGTATGTGGCAACGAAGATCCTGCATGCCGCACTAAGACCCAGCACAGCCAAATAAATAAAATAAATAAATAAATATAAAGTTTTAAGGTCAGCTGAGTATCAGCCTTCATTCCACCTACAACCTTAATTCCCCTTTGCCATGTAACATAACATATTCACAGATTCCAGGCGTTAGGACATGGACATCTTTGGGGGGGTGTTAGTCTGACTACCAAACTGTCATTTTCCCCCAGAATTAACCTATATGTTTAAGGCAATGTCAATTAGGTGATTCTAAATATCATGTAAAAGAGATGTACAAGAATAACAGAGAGGTTTTTGAAAAATGTAAATAATGATGAGGGACTTGCTCTACCAGACATATTAATAAAACATACTATAAAGGTAAAGTATTGGGTTGGCCAAAAAGTTCATTCGAGTTTTTCCATAATATTACCGAATGAACTTTTTGGCCAACCTAATAAAAATACTTTGGCATTGGTGGGTGATAGACGGTGTTATGAAAACTGGAAATTCATACCTTCATGCATCCATACCCTTGTTTTTATAGCTTATTCTGAACTTAGGCAAATTATTTACCATCTCCAGGCCTTAGTTTCCTCATCTTTAAGATGGGTTGATAATAACGCTACTTTATAAGATCATTTTGAGGGTTATATGAGCAAATGCACGTAAATAATCAGGAACATTGTAGGTGCTCAATAACTATTAGTTCCTTCCTCACCCTTTTTCAGGATGCCTTGGAGAAGGAGCAACCCCTCCACAGTTTTGTGCTGGTCTTTATTTCTTTTCCTTAGACTAACTTGTAGTCTTGATTTGTGTGTTATTACAATGACAGCTTAATTTTGTATAATGCTTTAATGTTTGCAAGCATTTTCACATATTATACTATACTATACTATACACCTTGAATCCTTGTATACAATTGTGTGAATCTCATTTTATCTTCCTTCCACTTGGGTGCTAAGAAGCAAACCAGGTAGTAAATATATTAGTAAGAATGTTTTTAAAATGAGAAAATTCTAGTGCTACTTCAACTTCCCTGTTTTACGGAACCTAGAGAGCTTAAGTGTTCTGTGTAAGGGCTGCTATATCAATTAGCTTTTGCTGGGTAACAAATATCCTCAAACTTAGTGGCTTAAAATAACAATCATTTAATTGGCTTATCATTCTGATGGCAGTCCTTACAGTCTGAACTAGGCTCAGCTTTTATTGACTTGGCTCACTTCTATGTCTGAGACCTTGGCTGGGATGGCTGAAGTAGCTAGAGCATCTCTCCAAATGACCTCTTAATCTCCAGCAGACTAGCCCAGTTCTATTCACATAGTGGTGTCAGGTTTCAATAGCAGAGTAGAAGCTGCAAGGCTCCTTGTGGCCTAGACCTACAACTCACATGACATCACTTTAGTTGCATTCTTATGGCCAAAACAAATCATGAAAACAGCTATGATTCCAAGGGCAGGGGAATAGACTCCACTTTTTTTATGGTAGAAGCTAAGATAGGGAAAGGTGAAGGATTAGGAAGATTTTTTGCAATCTATCCCTGACACATAGCTAATTAGTGGGTAAGCTTTCATGAGAAGTCAATTCTGATGACCAATGATCCAGCAATTCCACTTCTGGGAACATATTCAAAGGAAAAAAAATACTATGTTGAAGGGATATCTGCATCCCCATGTTCATAGCAGCATTATTTACAGTAGCCAACACATGGAAACAACCAAGTGTCCCTCAACAGATGAATGGATAAAGAAAATGTGACATAAACACACATGCATACACTCAATGGAATTGGAATATTATTCAGCCACAAAAAAGAAGGAGGGCTTCCCTGGTGGCGCAGTGGTTGAGAGTCTGCCTGCCAATGCAGGGGACACGGGTTCGAGCCCTGGTCTGGGAAGATCCCACATGCCGCGGAGCAGCTGGGCCCGTGAGCCACAACTACTGAGCCTGCGCGTGTGGAGCCTGTGCTCCACAGCAAGAGAGGCCGCGATGGTGAGAGGCCTGCGCACCACGATGAAGAGTGGCCCCCACTTGCCGCAACTGGAGAAGGTCCTCGCACAGAAACGAAGACCCAGCACAGCCAAAAATAAATAAATAAATAAAAATTATAAATAAATAAATAAATAAATCCTTCCTTTAAAAAAAAAAAAAAAGAAGGAAATTCTGCC
Source organism: Eubalaena glacialis (assembly GCF_028564815.1). Lineage (NCBI taxonomy): Eukaryota > Metazoa > Chordata > Mammalia > Artiodactyla > Balaenidae > Eubalaena > Eubalaena glacialis. Next base: position 28,295,190 of record NC_083736.1, read on the forward strand.
CTTTGCAACAACATGGATGGACATTGAGGGCATTATACTAAATGAAGTGACTCAGATAACTCAGAGAAAGATAAACCTATGGTCTCACTTATACGTGGTATCTTTAAGAAAAAAAAAACCAAACCAGAAAACAACCAAACTCATAGAAAAAGTGATCAGATTTGTGGTTAGGAGAGGCAGAAAGTGAAGGGTGGAGGAATTGGATGAAGGTGGTCAAAAGGTACAAACTTCTGGTTATAAGATAAATACTGGGGATGTAAACAAACAAAGAAACAAAAGCAAACCCTGATGACTGTTGAGTCTAGACCCACTGTGATATACATTTGTAATAAAAAAATACTGAAATCTGAATGCATTCTTGATTTGCTCTTGTTCTCTTAATGACCTTAGAAATGTATGACATTCAGTCAAAAGACTAAACTGGAGATTTTTCCTCATAAGATCTACTAATCATGGAGTTAGCTATCTCAGAAAAGTAGAATTTCTTAGTGACATTCTTAAAGAGTGACAGTAAAACTTGTCTTCTATGGCTGAATCTAGGACAAAATTGTTGAAAAAGATGAGGGGTGATGACAGTAATCATAAGGACTTTAATGTCCCTGAATCAGTCATGAATGGAGAGTTAAAAAAAATAAAACCCACAACATTTTAAAAAGTCTGCCTCAGGCAATCTCAAAACGTTTGACATTTCATTTATTGAAAAATGTAGCTTTTTGTAATTAAAAAAGTTTTGACAACTGAAAGTGACTTTAAGACCTGTTAAAATCAGGTCAGTGAAACTGCTGCTGATCTCAAAGTTTTTATCTTAACATTGAGAGATTGGAGGCTGTGGATTTTTAGATGTACATATAATAGGTACTGCAGAGGGAAAATGCATCCCAATGAAACATTTTTAGATTGCAGTGATGCATAGGCCTGCAGAAGTCTAGGGAATCCAAATAAGTTTTATTCTTGTCCTACTTTTATATAGTAACTACAAAAGAAATGAGCCCTATTAAGGTGGCATTCTGTGGGAAGTAATTCTTATTTGATTTGTCAACTCTGTCAACAGTGTCTTGACTGCAATGGTCACTAATGTTCACTAGATCAAGGTAGCTACTGAAAGCCATACATGAAGACAATACAAGGATTAATTATGCCAGCGGGGTCCTCATTCACCTCCTGTGTCATCTGGGTTCAGTGCCTCCTTTATTGATTGGGTCCATGCTAGTGGATGCTGGGGTGGTTGAATCATTGTTCACAGTTCACTCTGGATACATAGTCTATGCAACAGTAATCGCTTTGGAAAACTGTCTACTTCCCAAACTGCCTCTGATTAATTATCGGACTGCAGCTTCATTTTATTTGCATGGCTCTGCAGTCCCAGCCCCTTTCACTACCAGCTCTGCCTATTCTCTGATCAGCCTCCTATGTTATGCCTCTTCTAGGGCTGAGAGGAGTGTTCCAGCCTCTTTTCAGTTGATGGGAAAGACAATTTACAGATTGGGTTCTTAACAAATATGCAGTCTCTTGAATGCTCAGTTTCAGTAACTGGCTCTTGTACACATATATGAAAAAAGACTTTATTGGAAGGATATGGGGTTGCCCACCAAATCAGAGAAAAAGCAGAACTTGTAGGCTTTAGAAAAGACAGGAACCAGGAGCAGGAATTAAGGCGAATCTTTCAGATATTCAAATTCCAGGGGTGGGAGGGGAAGGGGATTGTATTGGTCTGGCTTGCATGGCATTGGTCAGGTGGAGGGTGGGGCATCTTGATTGACAGTCCACGGTGACTATGCAATGTGGGAGGAGGTTTTTGTCCAAGGAAACTTGACACACTACTCACCAAATGACGTGGCAGGGATGCTGGGTGGACAAAAACAGCAGATGTTCCTGCACTTGGAAATATAGATGCCACAGTGCTCATGGTCAAGCATCCTCTTTGGGTGTAGAAGTCCACGGTTTTGGTTTTTAAGCATTCCACCCCTGAAGTTCATAGGACTGCTCTGGATGGCACTTATTTGGATTCCGGAGCCAGACTGCCTGGATTTGAAGTCCAGTGTTGCCATTTCCTAGCTCTGTGTGCTTGGAATTATTACTTAACCTCTCGGGATCTTGGTTTCTTCATCAGAAAAATGGGGATAAATAAAAGTATTTTCATCATAGTGTTCTTATGATAATCGAATGAATTAATACATTTAAAATCCTTATAATAGTGTCTGACACCTAAGAGCTATATACTTCTGAGCTATTGTTAGGGAGAGATAGTGCATTGTTGTATTGTCTGAGATAATTAACTCTGGTTAAAGTACTAAAATGAAGAAATGATCTCCCTTTCCTGGCTTCGCAGGCCACAATATTCCTCTTGGATTTTCCTCATGATGGTGCTGTACTCAGAGTGTCACTGTATTCATTTTATTTGGTGCTGTGACAAATTACCACAAGTTTAATTGGTTTAATTATACAAATTTATGATCTTACTATTCTGGAGGTCAGAGTCTCAATGGGCTAAAATCAAGGTGTAGGCAGGGCTGTGTTCCTTCTGGAGGCTCTGTAAGAGAATCTGTTCCTTGTCTGCTCAGTTTCTAGAAGCTGCCTGCGTTCCTTGGCTCATGGCTCCTTCTTCCATCTTCAAAGGCAGTGATCACATCACCCTGACTTCTGTCATCACATCTTCTGTCTGCCTCCCTCTTTCCCTTATAAGGACCGTTAACATTACATCAGGCCTGACTGGGTGATCCAGGATAATCTCTCCTCTCAAGATCCTTAATTTAACCACACCCTTTTGCTGTACACGTACTGGAAATTAGGACATGGACATCGTTGGGGGAAGGCATTATGCTGCCTATTGCTGCCACTTAATAATTAGCTGCTACATTAAGACTGTCTAATTATTTCTTATCAAGAATGGTTAAGCTTGTTCACTGAGGTCAACTTAGCTTCTCTGTTTTTCTTGGGTAATATTTTGTCAGAAGCCAAAATTGAAGGGTCAGTTTCTGGAATGAAAAAATATTAATTATTGAAAGATAGACTTCCTCCATCAGATGTCTCTTGCTTAGATTTTGAAATGCTATTAAGAAAAGGATTTACTCCCAAATATAGTATTGGCAAGTTTGACACCTTTGAATTAAGAAAGTTCAGTTCTTGGGGTTTGGATTAGAGGAAAGGCCTGTGTATTCTGTCTCAAGTTCTAATTTACAGCCTCCATCTTATCTGTGAATGGCTTTGTGCCTCTTTGTAGTGCAGTGGTTCTTGATGGGGAGGTGATTTTGCTCCCTTCCTCTACCCAGGGGATATTTTGGTTGTCGATGACTGGGGGTGGATGGGTGCTATTGACAACTGGTGGGTAGAGGCCAGGGATGCCGCTAAACATTCTGTAAAGCAGGGAATAGTTTCCACCCCTGAAAGAAAGTATGATCCCACCCAAAATATCAATAGTGCCGAGGTTGAGAAATCCTGCTCTAGTGAGTATCCGAATTTTTTCCTTTGATTATTTGACTCCTTCTGAGACAGTACATTACAGAATATAGGAAAGGTTTTTCTAGCCAACTGAATTTAGATTTTACCAAATCATGTTTTCCTATCATTAAGCAAATATAATTTGGTCTGTTAAAAAGAAATAACCAAAACTTTATGATGATTCTTTTAGAAAAATAATGATATACTGAAGAAAGTTCTGGATATAAGAGGCAAATTCATTCTATTTTATTTTTTATTGAAGTATAGTTGATGTACAATATTACACAAGTTACAGGTATAGAATATAGTTATTCACAGTTTTTAAAGATTATACCCCATTTATAGTTATTATAAAATATTGGCTATATTCCCTGTGTTGTACAACATATCCTTGTAGCTAATTTTTTTTATTTAAAAAAATTTTTTTGGCCGTGCCGCGTGGATTGCAGGATCTTAGTTTCCCTACCAGTGGTTGAACCCGGGCCCTCGGCAGTGAAAGCACAGAATCCTAAGCACTTGGCCACCAGGGAATTCCCCCTTGTAGCTTACTTTATACATAATAGTTTGTATCTCTTAATCCTGTACCCCTATATTGCTCCTGCCCCCCCACCACTGGCAACCACTAGTTTGTTCTCTATACCTGTGAGTCTGTTTCTTTTTTGTTATATTCACTAGTTTGTTGTACTATTTAGATTCCACATATAAGTGATATCATACAGTATTTGTCTTTCTCTGACTTATTTCACTTACCATAATACCCTCCAAGTCATCCATATTGCTGCAAATGGCAAAATTTCATTTTTTTTATAGCTGAGTAATATATATATATATATATATATATATATATATATATATGTCACATCTTCTTTTTTTAAAAAGTATTTATTTTATTTATTTGTTTTTGGCTGCGCCAGGTCTTAGTTGCGGCACTCAGGATCTTCGATGTGGGATCCAGTTCCCTGACCTGGGATCGAACCCAGGCCCCCTGCATTGGGAGTGTGGAGTCTTAGCCACTGGACCACCAGGGAAGTCCCTGTACCACATCTTCTTTATCTATTCATCTGTTGATGGACACTTAGGCTGCTTCCAGATCTTGGCAACTGTAAATAACAGTGCTATGAACACTGATGTGCATATATCTTTTCCAATCAGTGTTTTTGTTTTTTTCAGATATATACCCAGGAGTGGAATTTCCTGGTCATATAATAGTTCTATTTGTAGTTTTTTGAGAAACCTCAAAAACCATACTGTTCTCCATAGTGGCTGTACCAATTTACATTCCCACCAACAGTGTAGGAGGGTTCCCTTTTCTCCACACCCTCTCCAGCACTTATTGTTTGTAGATTCTATGAGGATAGCCATTCTGACAGGTGTGAGGTGATACCTCATTTTGGTTTTGATTTGCATTTCCCTGATGATTAGTGAAGTTGGAGGCAAATTCATTGTAGACTCAGTGTTTCAGCTTTTTTTTTTTTTACTTTTACATAACTGATTTAAATAAAACATTTATTTTCCTTCCTGTGGGAGGGGAGCATGGCTATAATTACAAATGTTTTCTCAATGGAGGGTTGTGAATCTTTTAAGACGTGAACTTTCCAATGTTCTACATCAATCCATCATGTGAGGCTGTACATTCAGAAATTATTTGATGTAGATAAAGAAACAGTGTAAAATGGTCTTTGGTCTCTACCTGACTGGAAGACACAGGGTACGCGACCCCTCTCTCAGAGACCTGAAAGAGAAAAGGAAAGAATAAGCTATCTTTCGGTCCACTGACGAAGGTGATTTTCATTCAGAGCTGTGATTTTCTCCTGGCATCTGGAGGCCTGCGGCTGTGTAAGTCAACCAGTCCCCTGGAGATGGCAGTAGCAGGCAGGGATGGAGGTCTTTTGCCAACCAGCCACAGCAAGAACGGCAGGCTCCTGTTCCAGATCTTGGTCTGTTCAGACAGGCAGCCATGATGCATCCTTGTGACTGCAGAGAGCTGATATTGCTGGTGGTTATTACATTGAAATTCCACCTTCCCCTTCTCGGAAATTTAGCTCTCAAGTGCTGCCTTAAGTGCTTTCTGAACAAGGTCTTGTGTAAGTGAATGAATACATAAATAATATTCCTAGCGCTGGTTAAGCCCTACCACACCTGCTTTATTGGTAAGCCCTACCACATTTGAAAACCTATTGAATTGCAGGTACAATATTGATAGGCACTGAGGAACAAAAGGTGATAAGGGCAATTTCTTGGGCTAGAGATGTTTAAAAGCACACAAATCAATGATTACAGTAAAATACTCCACGACCAAATAATCCAGTGCCGTAAAAGCCAATGAATCAACTTAACCCAGCCAGAGGGGTCAGAAACACTTTGCTGATGAGGTGGCACCTGAGCTGAGTTGAAAAGAAGAAATAAGAGTTACCCAGGTGAAGAGAGTTAAAAAGAGTGTTCAAGCAGGAGACAGGGCATGAATAAAGATCTGGGGGTGGGAAACATTGTGACATTTTAGTGTATTACTGGATTGCAAAGTGTCAGGGTGACTAGAAAGTTATGTGGCAGCCAAATCATAGATGTGCTAGAAAATAAAATGCTTTGAAATTAAAGATGTCAGAGGGGTGCAGAAAACTCCCCTGGGGTTCTTGTTTTCAATGGATTTCTTGTCTCCATCTGCAGATTGCTACACACGCGGCCCACTAGTGGACCTTGTGCTGGAGGTGCGTGAATCATATTCCCCAGTTCAGAGCATGTTGTCATCTGCCTGCAAAGCTCTTCTCTTTTATGCTTGTTTGTCTGCTTATTATTTACCAATTTTTCCCCCTTATCCTTGGTCCTCACTTTTATTCCACTTCCCCTCTGCTACCCTCTCTGTTCATGGATCTTTGTTTAAAAAGAAATAATGTATTTAAAAAAGGCATGCATTTTAAATTACATAAATGGTGTTGTGCTCCAAATTACGTTTCTTGCATTTTTCATCCAACGCTTTGTTTTTCTGCCCTGGTCACATTGCTCTGTGGTACATCTGGTTCCTTGCCTGTAATTGCAATATGCCTCCACACATTTCGCTTATCCAGTGTATCATGATTGATACGTTCTTTTTCTCTTCCAAATCCTTCCCAGAGCAAACAGCTCTTTGATGAGCATTCTCATTCCCATCCCCTTATGTGCCAGATGAACATCTCTCCGCCTCCGAAAATTCTGATTCAATGCATCTGAGTTAAGGTCCAGATAATTTAAATACAATTAGGCCGCTATCGCACTGAGGTGATTTACTGAAAAGAAAGGAGACAGTGGTTCTCTTCTGGCTTCATCAGAATCTCCTGGAGGGCTTGGAAGGCACTGACTGCACTCAGGTGCTGACCTTGCACTTGCACGACCCTCACCCCCATCCCTCACCCCAAGAAGTAGGTACCTCCTTCAGTTTTGCCTAATCCTAGTTCTGGCCTTGGCTGTGAAACCGAGCAGGGCCCTGTGGGGCTACTGGGCACAAAACTCTTTCTGTGTCCCCCATTTCTTGTTTGCAGGAAATAGGCTTCATTCAGCCTCCATGACCTTCACTGAGTTCCAAATGGCAGGTCCAAACAGTTGTTACTCAGGGAAGGGAGGGGATGCAGTCAAGAGAAACAATAGTGCAGCCTTGCAGGGCTGGGTCCTGGTTCCCCCTCAAGGGATACACATAATATCTTTGAGCTGTTTTGCAGATACTGAAAGTCCCCCCCCAGGTGGGAGAAGTTAACAGTGTGCTGCCCACAAGCACGTAGACCCCAGACCTGTTGGAACCAGAAGGTTGATGATGCTGACTCCCACTTACCTCACCACCACCCAATCAGAAGAATGTCCACGAGCTGATCACGCCCTCTTTGAGCCACTACTATAAAACTCCTCACCAGCCCCCTCCAGGTTAGGACACACAGTTTTGAGGGCATTAGCCAACCGTGAGCCCCCTTTGCCTGGCAAAGAAATAACGCTCTTCTTTTTTACTTCATCCAAAACTCTGTCTCTGAGATTTACTTCGGTCTCGGTGTACAGATGCTGGGTTCAGCATCAGCTGGACTGGACCCCAGGCCTAGAGTTTCTGATTCAGTAAGTAAGTAGATCTGGGCTGGGGGGGGGGAGGGGGGAGGAGGGAGGGGGGAAGGGGGAGGGGAGGGAGGATTAAACCTGAACATTTTCATCTCTAACATAGTTCCCAGGTGCTACAGATGCTGCTGGTCCAAGGACCACTTTCAGAACCATTGCTTTAGGACCTTGCTACTCCAAGTTTGGCTCTAAGACCAGCCACACCCCAGTTACCTAGGAGCTTGTTAGAGAGGCAGAATGTTGGGCCATACATCAGATCTACTGAACCAGGATCTGCTTTTGAGCAAGATTCTTGGGTGATTGGTAAGCACGGTAAAGTTTGAGAAGCATGGCTCTGGGAGACACAGGGAGGGTACATATTTCTACCAAGAGAACTAATTACAAGGAGGCTCCCAAATTTCCTGAAAACAACCAGGGGATATTTTTCAGGGAATCTAAGGTTATCTAGGCTATCTCAACTAGAGGCACACCATGTCTGTTTGCCCTTTTCTGGTGCTGTTAATTTTGATCACTCGGCTAGGGTACACTTTGATTTTTCCGCTATGAAAATATGTGTTGAGAAATTATGTTCACTTCCTGTTTGATGCAGTTACTGGAAAAGAGACTGCCCTTGAATGAGGCATGGACGTCAGTTTGGCTGTCCCCTCAGCCCTTCATTTCTGCCCCAGGACAAGTAATAAAGTGATCAGATGTCTCCCCCCTTTCACACAGTGCGTCAGGCAGGCCTGCAGGCTTGGCTGTGGGGTGGGGTGGGTCCACTCCTGAGACCAGATGAGATACAGCAGCTTGTGATGCAGGGCAGTTCAGAAGTGGGAAAATGAAGCCATCTGCAGCAGAAGGCTGAAAAGTGTGCAGATTATACACTACTTGATGTCACTGAGAATTGTCTTGGACAGGGAATAAAAAATTAAAATCCCCCCCCAAGCAAATAGGCCAACCTGACTACTGGTGTTCAGAAACTTCTATCTTGTTGATTTTAAGAGGATCAAAATGATGCCTGTCCAGAGAAAAGAGCCATGCCTAACTTTTGTAAGAATCTCAAACACCACTCTTTGTCTGAAATTAATATAATAGTATATGTCAATTACACCCCAGTTAAAAAACAAAAACGAAACAAAAGACCACCCTTTGGCATTCCTCCCTTGAGGTAGCCTGCACACACGCCTACCTGCTTGAGCAGGAAGAAACAAAGGAGGAAGCATGGGGGAGAAAAAATTTTAGTTAACATTTCAGAAATATTATCCATCCACACGTCTGACAACGTATAAACAGATTCCATGGACGAAATCCCTCAGAACACAATGACTCCTCCTAAAAAAGGTGACATGCGTATATTCTATGATGATGTGAACTCCCCTAGTATGAATCAAGTGGGAATATTCATGTGCATGTAACTAAGGGTTATGGCTGTTCATAGTAAGCCAAGTAGGAGTTTACTGTGGCCCACTTGGGGACCCATGGCCTGGCATCTAGGGAATGTTGAGCAACCAGCTTTTGCCTTACACAGTTCCAAGGGGAGAGCATCAGCGCCCCCAACAGGGAAAGCAGGAGATGCAATGAATAAACTGGACCAATCACCATTTCTTAGATGTGCTACATACTTTTTTTGACTCTGCCTTTGCTCACATTGCCTCACTGCCTAGAATATGTCCTCCCTCTCTCGCCTTCCTCCCAATATCCAGCTCGAAATTCTCTAAGGCGTAGCTGATGTAGTTGTCTCTTCCATGAAGCTTTACTTGATTCCTCCCATCCCCATTTACCAACTGGAATCCTTCTTTATCTGGCTCTTCGCACATTATTTGTTTCTTTGAGAGCCTGTGTCCTTCATTAAAATAATTTTTTTATTGTGGTAAAATATACATAACAAAATTTACCCTTTTAATCATTTTTAGGTAGTCAATTTAGTGGCCTGAAGTACATTCACAACATTGTCCAACTATCACCACTATCCATTTCCGGAATTCTTTCATAATCTCTGTACCCATTAATTAATAACTCCCTTCCCCCCCAACACACACAGCCCCTGCTAACTTCTACTTTCTGCCTCTATGAATTTGCCTATCCTAGATACCTAATATAAGTGGACTCATACAATATTTGTTCTTTTGTGTCTGGCTTATTTCACTTAGCATACTGTTTTCAAAGTTCATGTTGTAGCATGTGTTAGAATTTCCTTCCTTTTGGAGGCTGAATAATATTCCATTGTATGTATATACCACATTTTCTTTAGCCATTCATCTGCTGATAGGTATTTGGGTTGTTTCCACCTTTTGGTGATTGTCAATAATGCTGCTATGGGGACTTCCCTGGCGGTCCCGTGGTTAAGATTCTGCGCTTCCACTGCAGGGGGCACAGGTTCGATCCCTGGTCGGGGAACTAAGATCCTGCATGCTGTGCGGTGTGGCAAAAAAATAAATAAATAATGCTACTATGAACATGGCAGTACAGATATCTGTTTGAGTCCCTGCTTTTAATTCTTTTGGGTATATATCGAGAAGTGGAATTGTTGCATCATATGATACTTCTATGTTTAACTTTTTGAGGAAGTGTTCCTCATTTTTTAGTCTATATAAACAAAGGAAAAAAACAAGAGCCCAACTAATAATGTAGGAGATATCTGGTCAGAACTCCCAGCTAAACTTCTGGAACCATATCGACTGACAATTCAAATCAGTTGACCCAGTTCAGTCTCCTGCTGCTGTGAACGATGTGCCAACTCCAGGCCTGGGGGTTCCTCAAAGCACAGGGCCATTTTATAATGTCTTTGGCAGATTTATTCTGACCCCAGAACTCTGCTAATTTTCTTCTCTGGCTCTTGGGGTCACCCGGCATTTGTGGCATAGGGCTGCTCTTCTGGTTTCAACTGTTGATTTGCTCCTGTATTCCCAATGAGGAACACAGCATTTTCTGGAGAGCAGAGTACTTCCTACCTCCCTTACCCCACCCCCACTTTATGTCATCTCTGTCAGCTTCCCTTGAGCAGTTGAACACTGAGCATTTATAGTTGTCGAATTGCTCAATAAGTAGCCTCACTGTGGTCATGACTGTGGGTGTTCACCAATCTGTCTCTTTCCTATACTGGGCACAAAGCTAAATGAAATTTCTCAACCATCCTTGCATCTAAGTGGGATCATATGACTGAGTTCTGGTCCATGAAATGAGGGCAGAATTGATATATGCCACTTCCAGGCATGACATGTAAAACATTCCACATAATTGTCCATGTGTTTGTCTCTTCATCTATTAGCTAGATTGCACCAAAACTACCTTGAAGTCACAAAATGGAAGCACCTGGATCCCCGAGTCATCACTTGGAGGACAGAGGTTCAGGAGAACTGGCCAAACAAAAATATTTGCAGAGCACTTTGAGGGAGGAAGAAAGAAACTTTTATTGTGTGATGTCACTGAGATTATCTGCTCTGATGAATATGTTTGCCCTTTCAGTTTTACATCACCCTTTAATATTTTTTTCACTTAAAAAAAATTGAAGTACAGTTAATTTACAATGTTGTTTTAGTTTCAGGTGTACAGCAAAGTGATATCCCCTTTGGTAACCATAAGTTTGTTTGCTATGTCTGTGAGTCTATTTCTGTTTTCTAAATAAGTTCATTTGTATCATATTTTAGATTCCACATATAAGTGATATCATATGATGTTTGTCTTTCTCTGACTTACTTCACTTAGTATGATAATCTCTAGGTCCATCCATGTTGCTGCAAATGCATTATTTCATTCCTTTTTATGGCCGAGTAATATTCCATTGTGTATATATACCACACCTTCTTTATCTATTCATCTGTTGATGGGCATTTAGGTTGCTTCCATGTCTTGGCTATTGTAAATAGTGCTGCTATGAACATTGGGGTGCATGTATCTTTTCCAATTAGAGTTTTCTCTGGATATGTGCCCAGGAGTGGGATCCCTGGATCATATGATAACTCTATTTTTAATTTTTTTAGGAACCTCCATACTGTTCTCCATAGTGGCTGTACCAACTGACATTCCCAACAACAGTGTAGGAGGGTTCCTTTTTCTCCACACCCTCTCCAGCATTTATTATTTGTAGACTTTTGGGTGATAGCCATTCTGACTGGTGTGAGGTGATACCTTATTGTAGTTTTGATTTGCATTTCGCTAATAATTAGTGATATTGAGCATCTTTTCATGTGCCTGTTGGCCATCTTTATGTCTTCTTTGAAGAAATGTCTATTTAAGTATTCTGCTCATTTTTTGATTGGATTGTTTGTTTTTTTGATATCAAGCTGTATGAGCTGTTTGTATATTTTGGAAATTAATCCTTTGTTGGTCACATCATTTGCAAATATTTTCTCCCAGTCTGTACGTTGTTTTTTGTTTTGTTTATGGTTTCCTTTACTGTGCAAATGCTTTTAAGTTTAATTAGGTCCCATTTGCTTATTTTTGTTTTTATTTCCGTTACTATAGGAGATGGATCCAAAAAAAATATTGCTGTGATTCGTGTCAAAGAGTGTTCTGCCTATGTTTTCCTCAAGGAGTTTTAATAGTATCCAGTCTTACATTTTAGGTCTTTAATGCATTTTGAGTTGATTTTTATATATGGTGTTAGAGAATGTTCTAATTTCAATCTTTTACATGTAGCTGTCCAGTTTTCCCAGCACCACTTATTGAAGAGATTGTCTTTTCTCCATTGTATAGTCTTGCCTCATTTGTCATAGATTAGGTGACCATAAGTGCATGGGTTTATCTCTGGGCTTTCTATCCTGTTCCAATTATCTGTATTTCTGTTTTTGTGCCAGTACCATACTGTTTTGATTACTGTAGCTTTGTAGTATAGTCTGAAGTCAGGGAGCCTGATTCTTCCAGCTCCATTCTTCTTTCTCAAGATTGTTTTGGCTACTCAGAGTCTTTTGTGTTTCCATGCAAATTTAAAAATTTTTTGTTGTCGTTCTCTGAAAAATGCCTTTGGTAATTTGATAGGGATTGCATTGAATATGTAGATTGCCTTAGGTAGTATTGTCATTTTAAAAATATTGATTCTTCCAATCCAAGAACACAGTATATCTTTCCATCTGTTTATGTCACCTTCAGTTTCTTTCATTAGTGTCTTATAGTTTTTGGAGTACAGGTCTTTTGCTTCCTTAGGTTTATTTATTCCTAGGTGTTTTATTCTTTTTGATGTGATGGTAAATGGGATTAATTTCTCTTTCTGATATTTCATTGTTAATATATAGAAATGCACCAGATTTTTGAATATTAATTTTGTATGCAGCAACTTTACTGAATTCATTGATGAGCTCTAGTAGTTTTCTGGTAGAGTCTTTAGCATTTTCTATGTATAGCATCATGTTATCTGCAAACAGTGACGATTTTACTTCTTCTTTTCCAGTTTGGATTCCTTTTATTTCTTTTTCTTCTCTGATTGCCGTGGCTAGGACTTCCAAAAAGTATGTTGAATAAAAGTGGTGAGAGTGGGCATCCATGTCTTGTTCCTGATCTTAGAGAAAATGCTTTCAGCTTTTCACTGTTGAGTATGGTATTAACTTTGGGTTTGTCATATATGGCCTTTATTATGTTGAGGTAGGTTCCCTCTGTGCCCACCTTCTGAAGAGTTTTTGTCATGAATGGATGTTGAATTTTATCAAAAGCATTTTCTGCATCTATTGAGATGATCATATGGTTTTTATTCTTCAGTTTGTTAATGTGGTGTATCACAGTGATTTCTGGAAATTGAAAAATCCTTGCATCCCTGGGATAAATCCCACTTGATCATGGTGTATGATCCTTTTAATGTATTGTTGGATTCGGTTTGCTAGTATTTTGTTGAGGATTTTTGCGTTTACGTTCATCAGTGATACTGGCCTGTAATTTTCTTTTTTTGTCATATTTTTATCTGGTCTTGGTATCAGGGTGATGGTGCCTTCATAGAATGAATTTGGAAGTGTTTGCCTTCCTCTGTTTTGGAATAGTCAGAAGCATAGGTGTTAACTCTTCCCTAAATGTTTATTAGAATTCACCTGTGAAGCCATCTCATCCTGGACTTTTGTTTATTGGGAGTTTTAAAAGTACTGATTCAATTTCAGTATTGGTAATTGGTCTGTTCATATTTTCTATTTCATCTCGGTTCAGTCTTGGGAGACTATACCTTTCTAAGAATTTGTCCATTTCTTCTAGGTTGTCCAGTTTATTGGCGTATAGTTGCTTGTAGTAGTCTCTTATGATTCTTTGTATTTCTGTGGTGTCAGTTGTAACTTCTCCTTTTTCATTTCTGATTTTATTGATATGGGCCCTCTCCCTTTTTTTCTTGATGAGTCTGGCTAAAGGTCTATCAATTTTGTTTATCTTTTCAAAGAACCAGCTCTTAGTTTCATTGATCTTTTCCACTGTTTTTTAGTTTCTATTTCATTTATTTCTGCTCTGACCTTTATGATTTCTTTCCTTCCACTAACTTTGGGTTTCGCTTGTTCTTCTTTCTCTAGTTGCTTCAGGCGTAAGGGGATTTTTCTTGTTTTCTGAGGTAAGATTGTATTGCTATAAACTTCCCTCTTAGAACTGCTTTTGCTGTCTCCATAGGTTTTGGATAGTTGTGCTTTCACTTTAATTTGTCTCTAGGTATTTTTTGATTTCCTCTTTGATTTCTTCAGTGATCCATTGGTTGTTTAGTACCATATTGTTTAGCCTCCACGTGTTTGTGTTCTTTGCAGATATTTCTTGTAGTTGATTTCTAGCCTCATAGCATTGTGGTCAGAAAAAATGCCTGATACGATTTCAGTTTTCTTAAATTTACTGAGGCTTCCTTTGTGGTCCAGCATGTGATCTATCCTGGGGAATATTCCATGTGCATTTGAAAAGAATGTGTACTCTGCTGCTTTCTATAATATCAATTAAATCCATCTGGTCTTATATGTCATTTAAGCTCTGTGTTTCCGTATTGATTCTCTGTCTGGATGATCTGTTCACTGATGTAAGTGGGGTGTTAACATCCTCCACGGACTTCCCTGGTGGTGCAGTGGTTGGGAGTCTGCCTGCCAGTGCAGGGGACATGGGTTTGCATAGCCCTGGTCCGGGAGGATTCCACATGCTGCAGAGCAACTGAGCCCGTGTGCCACAACTACTGAGCCTGTGCTCTGCAACAAGAGAGGCCACTGCAATGAGAAGCCCGCGCACCGCAACAAAGAGTAGCCCCCACTCACCGCAACTGGAGAAAAGCCCACGCACAGCAATGAAGACCCAATGCAGCCAAAAATAAATAAATAAATAAATAAATTTAAAAAAAATCCTCCACTATTATTGTGTTACCGTCGATTTCTCCTTTTATGTCTGTTAACATTTGCCTTGTATATTGAGGTGCTCCTATGTTGGGTGCATATATATTTACAATTGTTATATCTTCTTCTTGGATTAATCCTTTGATCATTATGTGGTGTCCTTTTTTGTCTCTTGTGACAGACTTTATTTTAAAGTCTATTTTGTCTGATACTAGTATTGCTACTCTGGCTTTCTTTGATTTCCATTTGCATGGAATGCCTTTTTCCATTTCCTCACTTTCAGTCTGTACGTGTCTCTAGATCTGAAGTGAGTCTCTTGTAGGGAGCATATATACAGGATCTGTTTTTGTATCTATTCATCCAGTCTATGTTTATCGATTGGAGCATTTAGTCCATTTACATTTAAGGTAATTATCAATATGTATGTTCCTATTGCCATTTTGTTAATTGTCTTGGATTTGTTTTTATAAGTCTTTTTTTCCCTTTTCTTCTTTTGTTCTCTTCTCTTGTGATTTGATGACTATCTTTAATGTTATGTTTAGATTCCTTTTTCTTTTTTGTGTGTATATCTATTATAGATTTTTGTTTTGCAGCTACCATGAGGTTTTTGTATAGCTGTCTATATATATACGTGCTTGTTTTAAATTGCTGATCTCTTAATTTCAAATGCACTTTAGATACCCTGCATTTGTACTCTCTTCCCCTCACAATTACTGTTTTTGATATTATATTTTACATCTAATAGTTTTGTGTATCCCTTTACTGCTTATTTGCATACAAATGATTTTACTACTTTCATCTTTTAACCTCCTTATTAGCTTTGCATGTGGATGATTTCCTACCTTTATTGTATGTTCACCTTTACCAGTGAGCTTTTCCATTTTGTAATTTTCTTGTTTCTAGTTGTGGCCTTTTCTTTTCTGCCTAGAGAAGTTCCTTTGGCATTTTTTGTAAAGCTGGTTTGGTCATGCTGAATTCTTTTCACTTTTGCTTGTCTGTAAAGCTTTTGATTTCTCCATCAAATCTGAATGAGAGCCTTCCTGGGTAGAGTGTTCTTAGTTGTCAGTTTTTCTCTTTCATCACTTTAAGTATCACCATGCCACTCCCTTCTGGCCTGTAGAGTTTCTGCTGAAAAATCAGCTGATAGCATTATGGGAGTTCCCTTGTATGTTATTTGCTGCTTTTCCCTTGTTGCTTTTAATATTCTCTCTTTAATTTTTGTCGTTTTGATTGCAATGTGTCTTGGCGTGTTCCTCTGCAGGTTAATCCTGTATGGGATTCTCTGCGTTTCCTGGACTTGGGTGAATGTTTTCTTTCCCAGTTTAGGGAAGTTTTCAGCTATTATCTCTTCAAATATTTCATCAGGCCCTTTCTCTCTCCCTTTTCCTTCTGGGACCATGATAATGTGAATATTAGCATGCTTGATGTTGTCCCAGAGGTGTCTTAAACTGTCCTCATTTTATTCTTTTTTCCTTTTTCTTTTTGGTGAAGTGATTTCCACTACTCCGGCTTCCAGCTCACTGATCTGTTCTTCTGCCTCACTTAGTGTACTATTGAGTCCTTCTAGTGTATTTTTCATTTTTTCCTGAGTTCTTTGATCATCTTTACGTTTATTACTCTGAACTCTTTCTCAGGTAGATTGCCTATTTCCATGTCACTTAGTTCTTCTTCTGGGGTTTTATCTTGTTCCTTCGTCTGAAACATATTCCTCTGTTGCCTCATTTTGTCTAAACTGCTATTTGTATTTTTATGTATCTGGTAGGTTAGTTACGTTTCTCAACCTTGGAGAAGTGGCCCTCTGTAGGAGACGTCCTATGCATCCCAGCAGTACACTCCCCTCTTGTCACCCAAGAGCCAGGTGCCAGCTGGTCCCAGGGTAGTTTCTGGCTTGGGTCTGCAGGCTGTGGGACCATACTTTTCTTGCTTCTGGCGTCTGTCCCCTGGTGAGTGAAGCTGGTCTGGAGGCTTGTGCAGTCTTCCTGGCAGGAGGAGCTTGTTCCTGTCCACGGGTGAGTGGAGCTGGGTCTTGGCCCTCTGGTGGGCAGGGTGGTGTCTAGGGGTGTGTCTAGAGGTGTTTGTGGGCTCAGGAAGTCTTTAGGTAGCCTCTCTGCTAATGAGTGGGGAGTGTCCCCACCCAGTTAGTTGTTTGACTTAAGGCATCCCAGCACTGGAGTCTACAGGCTGTTGGGTGGGACCAGGTCTTGGTGCTAAAGACCCAAGCAAGATGTCAGCCTCCAGTAGAGTTCATGCGGATGAATACTTCCCAATATGACTGCCACCAGTGTCTGTGTCCCCAGGGTGAGCCATAGCCACACCCCCACCTCCTCAGGAGACCCTTCAAGACCAGCAGGTAGGTCTGGCCCAGGGTCCTATGAAATTACTGCTTTTGCCCTTGGTCCTGGTATGCGTGAGATTTTGTGTGTGCCCTTTGAGAGTGAAGTCTCTATTCCCCCCAATCCTGTGAAGCTCCTGCAATCAAGCCCCACTGGCCTTCAAAACCAAGTGCTCTGGGGGCTCCTCTTCCCGGTTCCGGACCCTTGGGCTGGGAGGCCTGCTGTAGGGTTCAGAACTCTCACTCCTGTGGGAGAACCTCTGTAATATAGCTATTATTCAGTTTGTGGGTCACCCATAGGGGTGGGGTATGGGATTTGATTATATTGTGAGTCCATCCCTTCTACCTGTCTCATTGTGGTTCCTTTTTTATGTCTTTAGTTGTAGAAGATCCTTTCTGGTAGGTTTAAGACTTTTTCAGTGATGGATGTTCTGCAGATTGTTGTGATCTGGGTGTGCTTGTGAGAGGAGGTGAGTTTAGGGTTCTTCTACTCCACCATCTTGGCTGCTCTCCTTTCCCTTTAATATGAAGACCTAGACCAAGACCATGTGAAACTGTTCTCTGCTGTCCTGATCTTGTCAATTCTGTTAACTACCTTTCATCATTCCCTGTATCTCAAGGTGGGTGCTGTCCTTTGACTCATCCCCCTCTTAGGCTTATTTTCTACTTTGCTGTCCATCCTTCCCAGGGGAAGGAAGGCAACCCTGTCCCAACTTCTTTATGGAAAGTTGTAATGCCAGTGTTTGCTAATCCATTCTTGGGCTGCAAAGCACCCCTCAAAATTATTCCCAGAGGGCTTAGGAACCATATATAAATAAGATCTCCAATGAGCTGTTGTGATATTTCTGGGTATTGAGTAAGTATGCATTAAGTATGGTCCTATGCTACCCACTTATTATTCTTTGTTTTACAGTGATTAGTTAAGTGCATGGCCATTGTTTTGTTTTTTATCACCGCTAGGCCAAAAATAATTGGCAATCACTTGAGAGTGGGAATTCTGAATTATTCATCTTTATATCTCCAATGATGCCCACTATGTTATCTTGCAGATTGAGGGGCTTAGTGACTGTTGAATTTAATAGGGGCAGATAGTAGGAGCTTTACCAAGAGACCCTCAACCTCATTGATTTAACCCACCTCCTCTAGCCTACCACTATGTGAATTTACAGAGAGGCTGATTTACGATCCACCTGTGTACTCTGGAAAAATTTTCTTCTAAACCTTTGCCTAGACCCCAGTATGAATTTTTTAGTCAACTTTATTATGATATAATTTACACACAATGTAATGCATGGGTATTAAGTATATAGTCTGATCAATTTTGACAAATATAAACAGCCTTGAAATTACCACACCAATAAAGACATAAAACATTTTCACTTCACCAGAAAGTTTTTATTCTCCTTTAAGACAATCCCCCTTCACCATTGCCATCCCTGTTGCCCCGGGGAACTAATCTTATTTATATCACCATAGATTAGTTTTATGTGCTCTAAAACTATGTAAATCAAAACCACATAGTAATTGTTCCTTTGTGTCTACCTTTTCACTCAACATAATGTTGGTGAGATTCATCCAGATTAGTGCATAACTCAGCAGTTCATTCCTTTTTATTGTTGAGTGGTAATCCATTGTATGAACATGCCACAGTTTGTGTACCCATTCATTTGTTGATGGATATTTGTGTAGTTTCTAGTTTGGGGATATTATGGGTAAAGCTGCTCTGGCATCTTATACAAGTCTTTTTGTGGACACATGTTTTCATTTCCCTTGGGTATACACCTAGGAACAGAGTGGCTGGGTCATACATTAGATGCATGTTTTGACTGTATAAGAAACTGCCAAACCTTTCCCCAAAGTGATCGTGCTGTTTTATACTTCCACCAGCAACATATGAAAGGTCCAGTTTGTCTACATCCTTGTCATCACTTAGTATTGTAAGTCCTAATATAATATAACAGATATTTCATTTTAGGAGGGAGGGAGGGGGAGAGAGAGAGAGAAAGAGAGAAAAAGATTGAGAGAGATAGGGGTTGAGGAGGGAGAGAGGAATAGAAGGAGGAGGGAGGAGGAGAAAGAGAGGAAAAGAAAAAAAATGCAGCATCTAAGAGTAGAGTCAAAAATGCAGTCAGGTTTTTCGGTGTCGGCTCTGATCTCTTATCAACTAGACTGCATTGCCTTTCAAGGGAGAAATATGAAGCAGTGTTCTTCCTGTTACTGCAGGGGTGGTATGAGCTGGACATTACATAGAGTTCTAGGGAGCTGGTAATTTTTCAAGTATAATTTGGACTGGAAAAACTGCAAATCTGGAAGAAATATCTGCATGTCAGGAACTGGCAATAATTCTGAAGTTCCTGTTCATGTTGTGAAACCTGGCTGTTATGTACTCGCGGGAGGAGACATCTTTTTTTTTTTTTCCTTTCGTTAAAGCAGAAAAATGAAGGCTTTCTTCATTGTAGGCACATTCAAACTAATGATCAGCAAAGAGGCAAAAGCCAGGAGCTGTGACAGATTACATGGGGAGAGGGAAAGAAGCACAGGACATACATCCTTAAACTTCGCTTCTACCTAAACAAGCTCAAAGCTGATCTTGTTCAGCAGGAAAATATAATGAACATTATTATGAATTCTGATTCAAGGAACTAGTCATTCTAGGGTGAAAGTACAATCCTTCTGAGAATGATGAATTTGAGTATAGAAAGTAAAAGAAGGATTCTAAGTAGTAAGGCCAAAAATGTGGGTTAAAAAAAAATCCATTAGAAATGACCACCATTATGCATATCTGCTCAGTATTGCAATTATTCTCCTTATCGAGACGTAATTTAATACCACTGTTTTGTCACACACTTCTCTGCTCCTGGGTGCGGAACTCTGGATTATTGGAGAACTGCTCATCTGCTTTAAATCCAGAGTATAGTGAATGAGAGGAGTCCTGCCCCACCCTGGGTTGTTCAGTTCCCCGCCCTCTCACGTTAGGGTCCTCACTGTGGATTCAGTGGTCAGCGTCTTACAGGGACAGTTGGTAGGGAGATAGAGGCAGCTCCCCAAGTTTGCGTTAAAAGAGACATTGGCTTACTTATCACTAATCAAGTCTTACCCAACACCATGCTCACAACCACGAGCAAGACAGAAAGGGTTGGTTGCCACTGCTGCCTTCCCCAATACCCTTCATGTTGTTCATTTGTGATCTCTTTTCTCTGTCCTTAACTAATTGAATTAAGGTGGCTGATGCATGGTATATAGATAGCAAATATGTGCTTCCATTCATTCACTTGTGTGATTAATATTTATTCAGGTCCTGCTGTGTACCAGGTACTGTTTTAGATACTAAGCATATACAGTAGTGAATAAAACAGACAAAAATCTCTACCTTCATCATACCAGTAGGGGGAGACAGATAATAAAAATTGTGAATATGTAAATTATAGACAGTATTAGAAGGTGGTGTATATGGAGAAGAAAAAAAAAGCAGGATAAAGGGAATAAGGAGTGTTAGGGGCGGGGGGGGGTGCCCCTGGGATAATAATAAGCTATTACTAAAATCAGTGTTTATCGAAGCCAGATTTCACCCGGCCCACAAAGTGGGATTTATCTCACCCCTCTCTACACCGCCACTGACGTGACGAACTAGAACTATATCAAAATGATTCTAGATGATCTCTATTCCCTTCTCTGGAGAAGGAGGCTAAATTGGGATATTGTTATGTTCTGTGTAGGAAATGACATCGTCATCATGCATCTCAGTACCTTGTGGGTATCAGGTGATAGGTCAAGACCAGGAAATAAGGCACCAAGGCTGCTGTATACAGTTCAAATCATGGTGTGAATCCCACCCCACCCTGGGTTGTACAGTGCACATGTTGACTTATAGCCTGATTTTTTTCTTTTTTTTATAAGCATATTTTTCTTCAGGCCTGGAAATATTTTTTTTATAGCGTGGTTTTATCCCTGGCACAGTATTTTACTTTGTATGTGTCGTGGTTTTTGAATAATTCCATTATTTTAGGACATTTAGTTCGTTTTCAAGTTGATGAAGTACTTTACATGTAACTTTGGACATATCTGTGGGCTTTTCCTTAATGTAACTTGCAAAAGGTAGAACCGTGGGCTCAGAAGATATGCAGAGTTTTAATATTTTTTAAAAATAAATTTATTTATTTATTTATTTATTTTTGGCTGCATTGGGTCTTCGTTGCTGTGCACGCGGGCTTTCTCTAGTTGCGGCCAGCGGGGGCTACTCTTCGCTGCCGTGCGCGGGCTTCTCACTGCGGTGGCTTCTCTTGTTGTGGAGCACGGGCTCTAGGCGCACAGGCTCAGTAGTTGTGGCTCGCAGGCTCTAGAGCACAGGCTCAGCAGTGGTGGCGCACGGGCTTTGTTGTTCTGCGGCATGTGGGATCTTCCCCGACCAGGGCTTGAACCCGTGTCCCCTGCATTGGCAGGCGGATTCTTAACCACTGTGCCACCAGGGAAGTCCCTAGCAGGTGGATTCTTAATCACTGCGCCACCAGGGAAGTCCCGAGTTTTAATATTTTTGATGCAAATTACCAATTGCCCACTAGAAAGTGTGAATTTAGCACCACCTCTCCAGCCATGTATGAGAACATTTACTTTCCTATATTCTTACCATTGCTTGTGTAGTCATTCTTTTTACTTTATTAATTTGAAAGGTGACACTTGGTATCTCCATAATGTTTTCAATTGTCCTATCTTTGATTGTGAGGTTTACTGGGATTTGCATGTCTCCTTTTGGAAACTGTACATTTTTAGTTGGAGTGTTTATCTCTTTCCTGTTGATAGCTAAGAGTTCTTGAGATATTAAGGGTCTCAACTTCTTTTCTGCCATGTATATTGCAAATATTTCCCCCAGTTTTAAAATTATGCTTTAATTTTATTTGTGGAGTTTGTTTTTGTTTTTGTTTTTTTTTCTTTTTGACCGTGCTGTGTGACTTGCAGGATCTTACTTCTCCGACCAGGGATTGAACCGGCGCCCTCAGCAGTGAGAGTGCCGAGTCCTGACCAGTGGACAACCAGGGAATTCCCTATTTGTGGAGTTTTTAAAAGATAGGTGTTGATGTTTTGGCGTCAACATAATATTTAATTTAAAAATTTTATTTAAATTTATTATGGCTTTATCCTGTGCTTTTTTGATAAATGCTTTCTGTACCCTCCCAAAATATGTAAATATTCATCCAAATTCTCTTAATTTTCTGTAATTTTAACATTTAACTAAATAGTAGTATTCAGAATTAATTTTTGTCTATGGATTGATGTAGGGTTCCTGCTTCACTTTTTCCGAAATGCTTGTATAATAGTCCCAGGACTATCTATTAAATAATCCATCCTATTCTTACAATGATAAAATGCCAAATCTATCATATACTAATTACTTATAGGTACTGTAGGAAGGTAAGCAGTACGAAGTTGCTGTTTTAGGGCCAAAAATAGTAGAATATAGGCAATTCCATATGATTCAACCTAATACTAATTTCTGGCAAAAGTGAAATTTCCTTTTATTAAAGGATAATATCAACTATTTGAATAATTGACAAAAATAAGTTCAATTAAAAAGATTTCAGGGCTTCCCTGGTGGCGCAGTTGTTAAGAGTCCGCCTGCCAGTGCAGGGGACATGGGTTCGATCCCTGGTCCGGGAAGATCCCACATGCCACGGAGCAACAAAGCCCGTGCGCCACAGCTGCTGAGCCTGTGCTCTAGAGCTCACGAGCCACAACTACTGAGCCCGTGCTCCACAACAAGAGAAGCCCACACACCGCAAGGAAGAGTAGCCCCCACTCACAGCAACTAGAGAAAGCCTGCGCGCAGCAACGAAGACCCAATGCGGCCAAAAATAAAAAATAAAAAATAAAAATAAAAAGATTTCAGATGTGTGTAACCAAGGCCTTTTAGCTGGCAAGAATAAATAAGTTGAGATGAGGGACTTCCCTGGTGGTCCAGTGGTTGGGACTCTGCACTCCCAATGCAGGGGGCCTGGGTTCGATCCCTGATCAGGGAACTGGATCCCGCATGCCGCAGCTAAGAGCCCACATGCTGCAACAAAAGATCCCACGA
Source organism: Eubalaena glacialis (assembly GCF_028564815.1). Lineage (NCBI taxonomy): Eukaryota > Metazoa > Chordata > Mammalia > Artiodactyla > Balaenidae > Eubalaena > Eubalaena glacialis. Next base: position 28,318,339 of record NC_083736.1, read on the forward strand.
GCCGCAACTAAGACCTGGGGCAGCCAAATAAATAAATAAATATTTTTTAAAAATTTAAAAGTTGAGATGGGATGAAGTCAGTGGGTGGGGTTGACTCTCAAACGTTTTTTCCCCCTAAAAATAAAAGTAAATGCTACACACTGCATTTCTAAAATATAATGTTCTTTTCCCCTGTGGACTTTTGGGTCTACTTCACACCAGCTGAGCTGGCTCGCTGAGCAGAGCTCTCCTTGTAAGGTCTTTCCTGCTCTCCATCTTCTCCCTGCTGGCCTCATTATTAAAAATGTGCTACTGTCAGATATAAATGATGTTTCTCACTAAGTACACTCAATAGCATTTTCCTTTCACTCTGTTTTTCCTCCAAATCTAACAGTAAGCCATTTTGCTTTAGTGAAAAAAGATCCCAAGTCTCTCTGAGTATTCCCAGGCTTGCAAGTTGGCACGACTGGCAGTCCGAGTGATTGATCTATAACCTTTGGGCACTCAGGCAATTACGAGTTGCCCATAAGCTTTGCTGTGCCAGCAGAGCAAATAAAAAAACTTGGGGATCTAATTCTGGGTCAGCAAAGCTCTCTTTTCATGATGTTATATGAAATAAGAGTTTTAACACAAGAGGGAATTCTTTAGAGAACAATAAAAATTATTCATATTTTCCCTTCTAATCATCATGAAACATGATACTGATTACTTTTTTCTTCTTTGTCCATGCCTAACTTTTTTTCTACTTCCAATCTTCAACAGCCTTTCCACTATTCTAGGAATAGGGGTAGAGAAATCCAAGTTTCTGGTATTCAAAGAAAAATGAAAGTCAGAAAGAGCCCTTATAAAACAAAGTTTCAATATTTTAATTCCCATAATTCTGGGAGTTGTCAATGATTTTTATTGTCACTAATGAGGCAATAACTCAAGAGCTGGTCCTCTTCTGTCAGGAGACAAATATTATGAAACAGAACTGTCATTTGTCTCAGAGCTCTGCTTTATGCAGAGGCATATGTGTATGTGCTTGTAAGAAAAAAGGGCATTTTCTCAGCCAAGATAGAATGAGCTGTAATAAACTGATTACTAAATGGTTTATCATAAAAATCTCAGTACTGGAAAAGAACATTAAAGGTCATATGGTTCAGTCTCCTGTCTACAAATATACTCATTTAAAGCATAAGGGCCAAGTTAACATGTTCTCAAAGCTGCTAAACACTATCATCATCTAATTGCATCACCTCTCTTTTCTCGAAATGTTCTATGACACATGTATTTTTCAAATTGATTGTCTTTAGATTTTGTGACATTGAGAAAAATTGCAGACGTCCTAGCCTAGGTTATAATACGCTTTGGAAAATGATTGTTTTTCCAGAAGAATAAGTGGTGTACTTTTCTGTTTAGTTTTAGCTGTTATTTACTGGCTGCAGGAAGAGAGCATTGCTCCTAATCTCCTTGTCGTTGACCGTTAAATTAATGGCCCTCCAAGCACCACACGTCCCTGTCTGCCCTTGTGTAGTTTCCTGCCCACCCCATCGACACTAAGCTGGGTCTTATGACTTCCTTTGGCCAATGGGACATTAGCAAGTGTGACACAAGCAGATTCTAGTAAAGTGCTTGTGCCTTGGGGCTTGCCTTCTCTTTTGTTGCTTAAAAAACCCAGCTTCCGTGTGAACAAGCCCAGGCCAGTCAGCTAGACACAAGTGGCCCAGCCAGAACCAACTGCCAGACATGTGAGTGAGGCCATCTTAGACCATTAGGTCTCAGCTGAGCCACAAACTGAAACAGCATAAGGCAAGACCAGTAGAAGAACCACATAGCTGAACCCAGCCCCAATTTCTGACGTACAGAATCATGAACAAATAAAATGGTTGTTGTTTTAAGTCACTAAGTTTTGCGGTTGTTTGTTCTGAAGCATTAGGTAACTGATGCACTCCTGGTATATAGTGGAGTCAAGTATTTCTCTGGCGTTAGGTTTTCCAGTTAATATGTAAGGAAAAATATCATGTCAAGTCAAAATTACCACTGGAAATCCCTTAGGCATTTATCATTTATAATCAAAGCAAACATTTACCCCCTATATCATTGGAAGAGATGGCTAGTTTTCTTTTGAGCACCAGATGAAATAATTGGCTTGTGTTTGAGGCCGTGCTATGTGAAACACATATTCTGTGTCTTTAAATATTCAGCTTATAATCCATTGGATCATCACTAAAATCACTCCTCTCTGGCAAACATCCCCAGCTCCTTGTCCCTTCCCCCCCCCCATCATGCTCCCCTAGCAAAATTCTAATGCTGGTTACAGCCAATTATTCTTTTACTTCACTTCAGTGATGGAGAAGCTGATACTTACCAGAGAAAATTACACAACCTCTGTTGAGGACTCTCAATTTAAATTTGTTATCACAATTCTCTGATAGGGTTTCGGTACTGCTGGCTAATCCTATTATATTTCTCTTGTAAATTCATTTTCCAAATCTGAGGCAACTATTTCACACTTTCTTCTCTCTTCTTATATTTCCAATATCCTTTCTTCCCCAACACTGATTTTAAGTGTAAAGTTCAATGGGTTTTGACAAGTGTAAACACACATGTAACAACCGCTATGATCAAGATATAGAGCATTTCCATCATCCCAGAAAGTTCTTTCATGCCTTTTTGTAGACATATGTTTTCATTTCTCTTGAGTAAATACTTGGAATGGAATTGCTGGGTCAAAGGGTAGGTATATTCACCTAGAATTTACCAGCAAATTTAAGAACTAATGAGTTTTGCCAGCATCACAGCAGGCAGCTTTCTAGTGATCTTCCCTTGCACTCGGACCCTGGTTTACTGCTTGCCATCCTAAGCCTGGGGCACCTCAGCAAACTTTTCTGCCATCCAGTGGGCTACAGCCCCGCTCTCTCCAACAAGGTCTGAATCTCTGAATTGGTGCCCTCCTTTAAATTTGTTCCTCCTTTGGCTGTTCTCCCAAAGCCCTTCCTTCATCTGCCATTCTTGTAGAGTTAGCCTCACATTTCTTAGTAGTCAAGCCCCTGTTACTAGTTAATATTATTTATATTAAATTTTCCCTGTTCAAGTTACTGGTGTGGTTTTTGTCTCTTAACTAGATCCTAATAAATACACTCTCCATCACTAAGTCTTTTCCACTATGCATCGAGACCATGTCCTGAAATATCCACCCCTTCCCATTTCTAGCTATTGAAAGGCCCCCTCCAGGCCTTTACTCTATTGCTTCCTTCTGCTAAGAATGCTCATTCTATATATTTTTTCACATGGCTATATTCTCATCATTTGTATCTTAGCCCAAGAGGCCTTTCCGACTAAGCTTCTAAAGAAATCCCATTCCCCTTTATTCCCATCAGTTGTTCTTTGTCCCATTAACCTGTTTTGTTTTCTTCATATAACTCATCTCTGAGAAATCACTGATTTCTTTATTCATTGTGGTTTCTCTCCAATATAGTATAAGCTTCATGAGAGCATGACCTCTTTCACATTTTCCAAATGAACTTATTGATCTTATTGCTGTATCTCTGGAACCTAGAACAGCACTGGTGCATAGTAATTCCTCAATAAACATTGAATGAATGACCCTCTGTTAGCTGCTACATCCAGAGATCAACTGAGAGGACATCAGATTCATATCTCACATCTCATGCTCTTTCTCCCTAGAAAGTATTCTCATTGAGTGAACTAATGGTCAGAATCAGCTGATATTCAAATATTTAAATAGTAATTTATTTAAATTTAAATATATTTAGGGCTTCCCTGGTGGCGCAGTGGTTAAGAATCTGCCTGCCAATGCAGGGGACACGGGTTTGAGCCCTGGTCCAGGAAGATCCCACATGCCACGGAGCAACTAAGCCCGTGTGCCACAACTACTGAGCCTGTGCTCTAGAGCCCATGAGCCACAACTACTGAAGCCCATGCGCCTAGAGCCCGTGCTCTGCAACGAGAAGCCACTGCAACGAGAAGCCTGTGCGCCGCGATGAAGAGTAGCCCCCGCTCACCGCAACTAGAGAAAGCCCGCACACAGCAATGAAGACCCAACGCAGCCAAAAATAAATTTAAAAAATATATATATATTTAAATACATAATATTTATAATTGCTCCATTTTATTATTTTTTTGCCTAATGCATATAGTTTAATCCATATAAGTTAAATGAATAATATGTTATGACGTTCCACTATAATATCTCTTCTCTTTTAACAACAATCTGTGCCTTAGAAACCGTTTCAAAGTTGCAATTATGCAAGCTATGTAGCTGCATCTTAACCTGAAATGATTGGTTTCAATAATTATTCAAATGGTGGGACTTCCCTGGCAGTCCAGTAGTTAAGACTCTGAGCTTCCACTGCAGGGTGCACGGGTTCAATCCCTGGTTGGGGAACTAAGATCCCGCAAGCTGGACGGTGCGGCCAAAAAAAAAAATTATTCAAATAGAGATTTATTCATAAACAGCTGGCCAAACATTAATGATGAATGTAAGCAAATCTAGAAAAAGCAATCCCACTATTTTTTGGATCATAATAGACATGATCCCAGAATCTTCACTCACATATAAAATGTGCAAGGGTGGGGGACATTGGGAGGGGAACCCAAACATCAACAAAATAACGCACTTTTGTTTTTTTATATTATCCTACTAGGTTATACTTCAGCTCACTGGGCATCTTTCTCTTATCTATAAGTTGGTAGGATTGGACCAATGACCTCTATTGTCCATTCTAGTTTCTTAAAATTGCTAAAGAAAATTAAAGAAAAGTCTAGAATAAATAGTATTACCGAAATGAGAACCATACTGCAGCCTCTAAACGCACACACGTGCATATACACACACACCCTATTACCTTCTAGTGCATTTATTATTTGCCTTGTTTCCTCCATATTTTGTGGTGTGTGTGCACCTGTGTGCATTTGTGCTTGCTTATGTGTGGGTGTTTTAGACTCAGCTCCGTGCTTATTAGGTGACAAAAAATCATTCTGATAGTCTGAAACTAGACTTAGATGCCCAGGTCACCATACTTCACTTCTGCATTGCAGACATTCTGCTTTTGATATTTAGTGGAGTTAGAAATAAGAATAGAGAAAAGTGGAGTGATTAATTTTGTGAGTACAAGTTACGTTGGTCAAAATTCCCTTTAATTGGCAATAATTTAAGAACTCAGTTCAGATAAGCATTTAGGTGATTTATTTAAATATATTTTCCTCTGAAGAAAATATGTTAGCTTCTTATTTCAACTAGCTTGAATACAGTTTTAATTTTAAAAACTCATATTGTTTCTAGATTGATAAATACATTCACTCACTAAAACAAACATTTATGGAACACCTACTACATGCCAAGCATTGGTTTCAATTATGAATAATATATCGTTCTGGAGCTCAAGAAACTCTTGGGGCCGAGTGGGGATAGGGCAGGGAGAAAAATGTAACAAACTAGCATAATAATGTGAGTTTGAGAATTTGATAGGGTGATAGAATATTGCATAATAAGAAAAATAAACTATTTTAGGAAAAATGTATAAGAATCCTAATAGTCTTTCCATTTGTTACTACTCAAGACTTAACTTATATAGCTCGCTGATAATGTCGAATTTCTTTAAGGGATTGAGAGTCTTATTTTCTGTACTCCATTAATTTACATGCATAATTTATTTTTGTCCTGATTTTGTTTTCCTGTTTTGTTATGTTATCTTTCAAAATTAAAATTTATCTGCCTGTAGTTGAAAGCAGTGGTTCTCAAAGTGTGGTTTGCAGAGCCCCAGGAATCCCCAAGATACTTTCAGAGGGCCCATGAGGTCATAATAATACTAAGATTTTATTTGCATTTTTCTCTGTGTTGCTGTTGCATTGATGGTAAAAAAGCAAAGGTGGGTGAAACTGCTGACTCCTTAACACAAATTAAGGCACTGACACCAAACTGTACTAATAGTTATTATATTCTTCATCTCAACACAGTTGCAAAAAAAAAAAAGCCAGTTTCACTAAAATGTCCTTGAATATGCAGTAAAAATCATTATTGTTATTAAATTTTTTAAAAAAATTTATTTTTTTGGGCTGCATTGGGTCTTCGTTGCTGCGCACAAGCTTTCTCTAGTTGCGGTGAGCGGGGGTTACTCTTAGTTGCAGTGTGTGGGCTTCTCATTGTGGTGGCTTCTCTTGCTGTGGAGCACAGGCTCTAGGCACGCGGGTTTCAGTAGTTGTGGTGCGTGGGCTCAGTAGTTGTGGCTCGCGGGCCCTAGAGCGCAGGCTCAGTAGTTGTGGCGAACAGGCTTAGTTGCTCTGCGGCATGTGGGATCTTCCCGGACCAGGGCTCGAACCCGTGTCCCCTGCATTGGCAGGCAGATTCTTAACCACTGCGCCACCAGGGAAGTCCTATTGTGATTAAACTTTGATCCTTGAACACATGCCTTTTTAATAGTCTGTGTGATGAAATGGGTGTTGTGCTGTATACCAAAGGATGATGATTGTCTCCAGGAAAAGAACTTGTGGGATTGTTTGTGTTGCCAATCGAATTAACCGCTTTTTTCCGGCAGCACCGTTTTTACTTGAAAGAATGATCGATAGACAAACTGGCGGGTTTCTGATGTGGGTATTTGGCAGACATCTTCTCAAAAATGAATGAAGTGATTCTGGCCCTATAGGAAAATCAGCTGAGAGTATTTATGGCCAATAAAAACTTATTAACTCTCCTTGTTCTTTTTTAACGTGTCAGTGTCTCGTAAATGTTAAGGAATTTCTGAGGTGCATGGGACCGAAAGACCTTTGGAATTTGTTGAAAGACAACTCAATTTCTCTGAGAAACAAAGTACTAAGATTAGTATGCTGTTCTGAGCATTTTGTAAATAAATCTAGATGTGATTACTTTCCCAATCCTGCGATTCATAACTAAGTTTTGCAGGCAGTTAAATGTATTATGAATTTACTCATATTCTGTGGCTTTTCTTAGAGGGATTTCAATTATTAAGGTAACAGAGCTCACATAAGAAGAAATAGCTTGCTTACTAACCTCCATTACCCATGTCTACTGTTTTACTAAAAGGCCCATAACTGTAACCGCAGATGACATTTACACCTACACAAGGACGGTCAAAGTATGAGACTAGGTCTTACAAAAACTGACCAGGCTGAACCGTTGGCAGACATATTAAAAAATAACCACACATATTATATTTGTAAAGTTAATTTTAAAAAGTTTTCTAGTTTAGAACATTTATGATATTAAAATAATATATTTTCTCATTACATAAATAACATACTCATAGAAAATTTGGACAAGAAAGAAAATTATAAAGAAGAAAATGAAAATCTTACCGTCCAACATTAACCACAATTAATAATTTCATGTGTTTTCTGCCAGCCTTTTCCCTAATCAGAGCCAGGCAGAGCTGGAAGGGACCTCAGAGATTATCTAGTCCAACCTGCTCTGAAGAAGGATTCTCAGAGCAGGATTCTTACATTCATTTTACAGATGAAGAGAATCCATTAAAAGGTTGAATCTATTTCTGGTTTTGTTTCAAGTTGGTTAAGCAAGAACAGTAGAATCATGATAAGACAGCTCATTATGCAGTGCAGATATTTTTGGAAAAACCCTGGGTTAGATCATGGCCCCCAAGGAGCTGGCCCAAAGAGCCCAATATGACTCAGCTGGCTTCTAAGGCCTTCCTGCTTTGATCATTGCCTGTGATGATGTGACATTTGGAGCAGCAGTAACCGTTTCGTGTGGACTGAGGACAACAAGCTCACACACTGAAGGTGACAGAGTGGAATGATAGAAACAACATGGGCCCTTAATGACATAACTGAGCTGCCAGACAGACCCTAGGATTGCCTACCGTCAAATCTCTCAGGGAGAAAATTAAATGCTTCTATTGTTTAAGTTCCTTTAAGTTGGATATTCTGTTACTCATCACCCCCAAAATCCAAATTCATAAACCCTGTGACCTTGAGCACATACAAATATTAACTCTTCTCTACCTAGGTGTTTTTACTGGTAAAATAGAGATAATATGTATACATTTTTAAACAAAATTATACATACTCTTTTGTATTTTACTTCTGTCATCCAACATTATATCATGAAACTCTCCTGTATTCTTCACAATTTTTCTAAAAGGCACAATCTTTTATGACTACAGAGATGTCTGTCGTATGTTTTTCTCCAAATGCCCCTATTGCTGAGCATTTACGTTGTCAGCAAATTTTCTCTTCTATTAGGAAAGGTTGCAATGAATCCTCCTTGTACATGAATTTTTGTATCTTTCACCATTTTCTGAGGATAAATTCCTAGAAGTGGAAATACTGTGTCACATCTTTAAGACAATTGCCACATTGTCTCCCCTCTGCCCCCCACCCCGCTACAGACTTAACACTGCTATTAAAAGTGTACAAGAGTGTGCAATATTCTTTTTAATAAGTAATGCTTTTACGTGGTTCTAAATTCAAAAATACACACTGGAGGGAATTCCCTGGTGGTCCAGTGCTTAGGACTCGGCGCTTTCACTGCCATAGCCTGGGTTCAATCCCTGGTCAGGGAACTAAGATCCCACAAGCTGTGCGGTCAAAAAACAACAAACAAACAAACAAACAAAAATCCCCTCAAAACAAACAAACAAAACACTGGAAAGGTTTCCTCCCATCCCTGTCCCCTAACCAAGGTTTCTGGGAAAAATTTCCAAATATATTCTAAGCATATATGGGGCCCTGGCAGGAAACAGATGGTACAGTCAAATTAATTTAAGGAGAGGGATGATTTACAAAGTGAAGTGGGGTATTGGGAAACCCAAAGGAACAGTGTAACACCCTGGAGCTAGTAACAAGGGCCTTCCAGGACTAAAGGGGCGGGGGTGGCGGTGGGAAATGAACCTGGCGACAAGAAAGGCTGTATGCCCTGCAGGGGAGAGATGCAGGCAGATGTGGGCAACCCCCAGGGAGGCGCTGGGTGAATAAACCCCCTGAATTCATTGCTCTCGTGCTGGTGCTCCACTCTGGGGGAAGCCAGAAGGCCAGGGAACCTGCTCCTATCATCCCCTTTGATACTGGGGAAACCGACTTCATGGCAGCATCTCTTGTTTTCAGGGTCACCATACAGAGGACGAGCACACCGAGTTCCTCAAAGACAGTGTTGCCCTTCTCACCAGGGCATTCCTTCCTCCTTTAATGAAGGAAGTGTCCTGTGGGCCCTCCCAGAGAGAAGTCAGGTCGGGTGGCTGTCCAGTCGCACGTATTAAACCATTCCTACATTCCCCCTCCCTCACCTTATGACCTCTCTCAGTGCTCTGTCAGGCGGTTCCAGCATCTCTGCGATAGGCCATCGTCATGTCTGCCCAAGCTTCAGGGAGCCATTCAGCAATGTATTAAGACCCATCCCAGATGTCCTTACCCTCTCCTTGCCCTTGGAGTTAAACTCCAAGTCATGGGAGAGTGCTCCAGTGATAATAAATTCTTATCCATCTAGCCTTATGATCCACTCCTGTGGTTCAGTCCCACTGGTTCCGATTGCCGTTCCTAGGATTCTTTAGAAAGCAGAGCCCAATTCACTGCTTAAATCTGAATGCTTTACTGAGAGCGGGGTTTGCCTGGGACCGTCCACATTTTAGCACTGATTGTCCCACACATGATATTCCCTTAGTCCTAGGCAAACCTGGATAATCTGTCACCCTAAATGAAAAGTGGAATCCCAGGGCAGCAAAAATGGGGGCAAAGGGCAAGCAAGGCAAGGAAGCAAGGAAAGCAAATACAAAGTGATATATTAACAAACTGGCTAGACCTTCAAGAGAAAAATGTAGCTGATCGCTTGGTCGTGCGACTTATCTCCAGACAGTCTGCTCTGAGCCACTGCTCCTGGGAAGAGGAAGGTGTCTGTCAATTTCTTCCTGTCTCATATCTCTCACTGGTCAGAGTTCACCATATGGAGTGTCAAACCCTCTGCAGCTCTGGGCCCTGTCACCTAGCTTTTCTGAGTGGCTCTGGGGAATCCACATTGCACACTTCCTGCTGCAGTACTTCTTCTGAGTCCGAGAGGGGTGGGAGAAGCGATACATAGCCTCTGTGGTTCTGGTTAGGTCAGGCCTCTGGGGACCGGAGCTCTATGGCTCCCACAGCAGTGGGTACAATGGAGGCCAAAGCCTGGCCCTCACCCTCGGACTGCTAAAAGAGCGGGCAGTGGTAGGAAGTGAGGCAGGTGAGGACCTGGAAGCCAGGTGTTGGTGCAGCAAATCCTGGGAGGTGTATAGACGGGGAACAATACAGTAGATACATGTTCATTGGTGGAATTGTCAATGTGTGTTAACGTTTTTTTCATTGAGATATAATTTGACATATAACATTAGTTTCAGGTGTACAATGATTCAATATGTGTAGATACTGTGAAAGGATCACCACAATAAGTCTAGTTAACATCCATCACCGAACTTCATTACAGAAGTTTTTTTCTTGGGACTTCCCTGGCGGTCCAGTGGTTGGGACTCCGAGCTTCCACTACAGGGGCCGCGGGTTTGATCCCTGGTCGGGGAACTAAGATCCCACATGCTGCGCGGCCAAAAACAAACAAACAACAACAAAAAAGTTTTTTACTTGTGATGAGAACTTTTAAGATCTACTCTCTTAGCAACGTTCAAATACAATACGGTATTATTAACTATAGTCACCATACTGTACATTACATCTCCAGGACTTATTTATAATTGCGGGGTGGTACCATTTGACTACTTTTACCCATTTCATCCACCTCCATCTCTGTTCTCTGTATCTATGAATACCTTTTTGTTTTTGTTTTAGTTTCCACATGTAAGTGAGATCGTACAGTATTTGTCTTTCTCTGACTTATTGCACTTAGCATAATGCCCTAAGGTCCATCCATGTTGTTTCAGATAGCAGGATTTCCTTCTTTTTTTATGACTGAATAAAATTCCATATCATATATTTATATCTATATCTGTATATATCACAATTTCTTTATCCATTCTTCCATTGATGGACACTCAGGTTTTTTCCATCTCTTGGCTATTGTAAATGATGTTGCAATGAACATGGGGATGCAGATAACTTTTTGAGTTAGTGTTTTTATTTCCTTCAGATAAATACCCAGACGTGAAACTGCTGGATCATGTGGGTCATGTGTTAATATCTTGAACTGGTGTGAAGGCGGCACAAGATAGTGGTTGATGCTTGCACTCTGGAGTTGGACTTGGCTTTGAATCCCAGCTCTGCTACTTACCAGCAGTATCATTTTGGGCAAGTGAGTTCACCTCCTATGTAAAATGGAGCTCACAATAGTGCCTTTCTCATATGTTTGTAATGAAGAGTAAAGGCAATAAAGCCTATAATGTGATTACAAGAGTGCTTGACACAAAATATTTAGCAGGTGTTGGTGATTGTTACTGTTTATTGGTGCTAGTACTTCTTAAAGGTACATTACATACCTGCTTACCAAGGCAAAATTTCATTCAGTTTTCCTTTAATTTCGTTTAGTAAGACTAATAATAATAACCACCACCACTTTCTGAATTTTAACTATGTATCAGGAGCTACGCATTCAGCATTCAAGTCCACATGACACTCTGAGGAAGATGTTTTCATTTTCCAAAGAGTAACCCAAGGTTTAGAGAGCTTATGCAACTTACCCACATCTCCAAGACTGTAAGTAGCTAAAAGGATTTTTTAAACTTTATTTGCATTCTATACCTGTCAAGATCCCTGTAAAAACCAGATGGCACATTGAAACTGGATAATTAAGTAATAACCAATATCTTGCCCACCTATATTTTTTGGTTAGATCAGGGTTTATGGAAACCAACATAGACGGTGCAGGACCCTAGACTTACCAACAGCTGAAAGCTGTAATCACTCCTAGTCCTTAAGAAGAAGGTAGCTGGAGAAAGAGACAGACAAATATCCACAGGACAGGCTACCTTGTGTACCTAATTACTGGGCCCACCTCTGACAGAAATGACCTCTGTTGGGCATTTATGGGGATACAAATATTTTCAAACTTTCTTTCCTTTCTGAGAAATCCATCCATGTATCTCTCCTCTGTCTTCCTTATCATCAGTTTTTTAATCATATTTTTTCTAAGTCTCTGAACATCCAACCAACTTATTAGATAATCACCTTGATTTAGTGTAGATGCTTATCTTAGGTTCTCTCTTCTGCTAAAGGAAGTGGACAGCCAGATTTAGAACATAAGTTGGGCCCTCTGGGTGGATTCCCCTTCACCAATGTCTTTCAAGGCCACCCATGTGTAGGTGGCTATTGACTTCTAGCTGGTGCTAGCATGCTATGCAGATTCATCTGTAAATCAGGCCTGAAGTTTTTAACCTCTTCCATTATCTGGTCAGAGGGAACTTCCTATGAAATCGTAAGTGTAGATTAAAGGCAACACGGTAAAGCAATAGGAGCAGGTACCATGGGAGTGTGAGCCACTAGCTTGAGCAGTTTATTTGTGTCTTTTTTGGACTCCATTGGGTCCAGTCTTGTATATATCATTTCTATTTTACAAAGGAATGATGCAGTCCAGTTTTATGATAATGTGCATAAGATAACACCCAGTTCATGGTGGGCAGTTACTTTGGTCAGGCATTCAATTTCTACCGGGGCCTAATAGCAAGCCAGATATTGCTTTTCAGATGGAGAATTGTTGGTAGAAGATTCTCCCAATGAGACTTGCATGGTTCTACTGTCTGCCCCCAGATACTTCTGAAACTAGGGCTGTTGAGAGATAAGGCCCCAGTGGCAGGACAACTAGTGCTATAGCCTGGACCTGCCACAGAGTCTTATCTTGCTCCAAGTCCTACTCAACAGGTTCAAGAAGCATGACCAAATGTAGTCTGTGTTGGCCTGGAAACCATTGTACCTCTTTGATTGCGATAAGCTGTGTAACGAGAAGCAGCTTATCTCATTTAGAGGTGATTTCCCAACAGGCTCCAGACCACTGGACCCCTAGAAACTTGATGGCAGCAAATCCCTGAGTCTTCTTGCTGTTGATCTCTCACCCTCTGGCATGCATATATCTTACTTACTAACTTATTATGTCTACTTTCTGTTTACTGGGTCCAGTTACCATAATGTCATAATTACACTACTATAATGAATGAGTGTGCTACTTTGTGAGAAATCCAAATGATCAAGGACTATTATGGCAGAGAACAAGAGAGCTGACATACGCTGAGTATACTCAGGTATACTGCTGTCCCTGCATGTGAAGGCAAATGGCTCCTGATTATTTTTGCTGATAGGGAGAGGTTAAACAATTTTGTTGTCAGTAGCTTGTGAACCAGGTACCCGAGGTTCTGTTTATTTGGCCAGATAAAGGCACTATATCCAGAACCGCAGCTGTGATTGGAATCATCATCTGATTGGAAGAGAGTCTATAGTGTCTGCCTCCTCTAGCAAGATGGGGTTCAGGGAGATTTGGGGTTCAAAATGATCAGTTTTGTCTGTGTCTGTCCAAATATCCCTGTTATATTTCTCAGGATCCCACTTAGTAGCTGTGAGATTGGTCCTCAACTGTATGTGCCCTGCAACTTTAGGAGATGACCAGCTACTTCAGCTGCCTTCCAGGCTTTTTTATTTTGCACCGGTGCCCTGAGTTGAAAACCAAGCTTCCAATTCCCCTCTTCCACATACTCTTTCTAGGATAATTAAAAATATCAGCTGACCCCACGATCTTTATAATCACTATCGTTGTCGCATGGTGGTCAAACTCCACAGCCATTTGATCTCACAAAATCTTGCCCTACACTTGCACTGTGTGATAATTTGAATTATTGTGATGTTACTGAATCCACAGGATTACCAGTATCCCAAGGAATTTATCTTTTCACTCCTCGAATTTGTGCTCCATTGTGTCCCAGAATTACAATTTAATGTTTTGTGTCTTGGGGTCAATTCTGGCATCAATTACTATATCATTCAGGGTCCCAGTATGGATCAAATGGCACATTCAAACCGAATAATTTAGGTGAGTTAAATAAAGGGACCATTTACGAAGATGTGTGCAAGGTTTAGAGAAAGGATGGTGTAATACTCCAGGGCTAGCGACACCATGAAGGAGAAAAGGGAAGGAAGAGTTACCAGAACCAGGAAAGGACCGCTAGACAGAACCTATGGCCTTTGATAGGATATGGGCAATCCACAGTCCAGCAGGGAAGGAGTAAATACCCTGTCCTCACTCTTCTCCTACCTTTTGATCTCCTGTTAATGCTCCCATTGACCAATCTTACGCCAAGTTCAGCCTTGGCGGCATAGAACGGAATATTGAAAGGTGGAGAATAGATTGGAGGATCAAATGAAAATACCCAGTGCAACTGTAAATCCTGTGCTTCTCATCCCTATATACAAAGATGCTAGCCCGAACCTATTGTTTGTAATACCTGTAGAAATAAGAAATCTAGAATTTCACTAATATTTCGTCTTATCACTCCAGGATTTCATTATTCCTGTTGAGATTAGGGAACTCAATTCCATGGAGGTATCCACCGACCAGCCTACAGATGACAGTCACCACAAAGAGTTTCAAGTATGGTGGTACTTAAGTTTACTAATTTTTAAGGCCTATGTATTTCCTACATTTTGATATATTAAAAATAAGTAAGGAAATTATATTAAGAACACAAGTGCCAACATAGCCATTTATTCATTTTATGACTGTTCAATCACTTATTTAATAAATACTTATTGAATTGACTATTTCCAACAAACAAACAAATAATCAAACAAAGTTTATGAATTCCACATTCTAGTCGGGGTGTCTGACACAGAGAGGAAGGCAGAGGCTTGATTATACGGTAAGGAATTTGTACTTTATTTGTGGTGCACTACAAAGTCATTGGAGGATTTAAGCAAGGTAGTAATATGATCTCATTTGTGCTGAATGTTCTTTTTTATTTTTATTTTTAAAAAATATTTATTTATTTTACTTATTTATTTGGCTGGTCCAGGTCTTAGTTGCGGCATGTGGGATCTAGTTCCCTGACCAGGGATCGAACCCAGGCCCCCTGCCTTGGGAGCACGGAGTGTTAGCCATTGGACCACCAGGGAACCCCATGATGAATGTTTTAAAATGATCATTTTGGTTGCTGTCTAGAGAATAGACTATGGCAGAGAAAGGGTAGAAAAAGGATCCATTTAAAGTCCACTGTAGTAGCTTAGAAAAGAATTGATGGTGTTTTGAACTAATATGTTAAAAGAGGAGGTGGAGAGAAGAGGATGCACACTTATTTTGGGCATAGAACTAACACAGTTTGCTAATGGAGTGTACTTAAAGGGAGGGAAAGGGAAAAATTGAGGACAACTTCTATTCTTTTGTCTGGCCAACTGGATGGTTGGAGATGCCAGTAACTGATACTAGGAAAGCTGTGGGAAGGGAATGTTAGGAGTCCAGGGAGGGGCATCAAGAGTCCTATTTTGAACATTTGAGTCTGATATCCATGTGGAGATGTCTAGTGAGCTGGCTATAGGAACCTCGCATTCAGAAAGGGCAGGGTTGGAGATGTAAATATGGGACCTGTGAGCATACAGATGACATTTAAAGCTATAGGACAGGATGAGTTATGCAGAGAAATAGTGTAAGATAGGGGAGAAGACCCAGAAGCTCAATCTTTTAGAAAGTGGGAAGGAGTGGCAGAGTCAGAAAGGAGACTGAAAGGGGCAAGAGTGGTAGGCTAGGGGAGTTTGGTGTTCTAGAAGCGGGTTCAGGAGATTGGAGCCGACAGAAATCCAATTGGAAGTTAAGGATATTTAGGAGAGAGGAAGTAGAGACAGTGAGTGTACACAACACTTCCAATAAATTTTAGCGGGAACAGGACAGAGGAGTGGAGCTATAAATCATTTCATATCTTTTTCTCTAAAAACACAATATTTAAAGATGATACCTTTGGGAATTCCCTGGCGGTCCAGTGGCTAGGACTCAGTGCTCTCACTGCTGAGGGCCCGGGTTCAATCCCTGGTTGGGGAACTAAGATCCCACAAGCCCTGTGGCGTGACCAAAAAAAAAAAAAAAAAAAAAAAAGATGATGCCTTTTATCACATTTAGCTTTTGCTACAAATCAAATCACCCCAAACTTAGTGGCTTAAAGGATAATTTTAAGGGACTTCCCTGGTGGCGCAGTGGTTAAGAATCCGTCTGCTAATGCAGGGGACACGGGTTCGAGCCCTGGTCCAGGAAGATCCCACATGCCGCGGAGCAACTACGCCCATGCGCCACAACTACTGAGCCTGCGCTCTAGAGCCTGTGAGCCACAACTACTGAGCCCGCGTGCCACAACTACTGAAGCCCACGCACCTAGAGCCTGTGCTCCGCAACAAGAGAAGCCACCACAATGAGAAGCCCACGCACCACAACGAAGAGTAGTCCCCGCTCGCCGCAACTAGAGAAAGCCGGCGTGCAGCAATGATGACCCAACGCAGCCAAAAATAAATAAATTAATTAATTAATGAAAAAATGCTTAAAAAAAGATAATTTTAAAAAGGATAAATATTTATAACATTATTTGGCAGGCAGTTCTTCTGGCCTGGGTAAGCTTGGCGGAGGTTGCCTTACCCCGATGGCCTCGTTTACATGTCTGGTTGTTGGCTCTATGTCAGGTAAGGAAGAGGATGACTTGGCCATGTGTCCCGCATCATCCAGCAGGTTAGCCTGGGCTCATTCACATGTTCGTGGTTATAGAGCTACTAAGAGCAACACACAAGCACTTTTCAAGTCTTTGCTTATGTTACATTTGCTATTGTTCTATTAACCAAAGCAAGTCACACAGGCAAGCCAAGAGTCAGCGTGGAAGGGAAGTGCTCAAGGACATGAAGAGAGAGAGGAAATTATTGCAGTTCTTTTTGCAAATAGTTTCCCACAACTATTAATGTATTTTTTTTAAACATCTTTATTGGAGTATAATTGCTTTACAATGGTGTGTTAGTTTCTGCTTTATAACAAATAATGTATTTTTAATTATGTGAATTCATCCTCCAAGTTGCTCATGTTAGAAATCTCCAAGTTACTTTCTACTTCTCTTTTTCTCTCCTAGTGTAAAATGGGAATTATTTAATTTACTAAGTAAAAACGTCTTTTGTGGAAAATCATTTTCTCTCAGTACTTTCATAATCTAAATATTAATATAAACTTTGATCACAGACCCATTACTGTTTTAATTAATTATACTCAGAAGCTAGAGAGAAATAACATAATTGGCAGACTAAAATATGAAATTTATTTAAATCCCTTATAACAAAATGTGGCTTAATAACCCAGTAATATATTTCCTTTTATTTGTTTTCTTACAAATATGCAAAGAGGTAATCACCACTAAGTGGTAATATTGAAACACTTGGAAAAAATATTAAGTGGTACTCCTGTCTTAGGTGATTGTGTATGTGCTTCTTATCTGAAGTTAGCAGCAAGTGAAATGAAATGGCTTTCCAAATGACTGCATTGTCAATCCACCTCCTTTCAGCTAATTGACTGATTCCCATCATTGCTGCCTCCCAAGGGGTCACTTGCACTGACGAGGAGTATGACAATCCCATATGTCACCAAAGCTTCCTACAACCACGGGTTGGTGCAATCCAATAAGGGGCCTTTTAGACAACACTGAACAGGGATACTTTCCTGCCAGGAGAGGCAGAATGTGATATAAGCACAGCACTGCAGAGACACACACTGTTGGTCTGCACTCAAATTAGCTTTGTAACAATTCTGGGCCTCAGTTTATTCATCTGGGAAACAGGACATTGAGGAGTTCCCTGGCTGTCCGGTGGTTAAGACTTCGGGCTTCCGCTGCAGGGGGTGCGGGTTCGATTCGTGGTCGGGGAACTAAGATCCCACAAGCCTCCGGGTGCGGCCAGAAAAAACAAACAAAACAAAAAAACCCAGGAGATTGCCTTTAAGGTCTTATCTCAATCTGTGGCTCTGGGTCCATGTGAGCTCTGCCAGTACCATAGAATCCACGCTCTATCAACCATAGAAATGGCGGAGGAGCCCTGAACACCCCCAATTCTAGTTAAAACAGGAGGCAAGAGCAATCATAACCGGCATCTAGTAACATGTTTACCGTTCTGCAGACACAAATCCAAAGTTCAAGGACACAAGTATAATAGCAGGGTAGGAATCCAAAGCTTCACGTACACCAAAAGGTTACAAACATCTGTGACTGGTGTTGGTTCCAAAATTGAGCGTTGATTGTTTTTTTCTGTGCAGCGTCCCCTTGTGGTTAAAACGACCACTCCCCTGCTTTCTGAACTCCTTCCGGCTGACCAGATCAGGAGGGCGCCTGCGCCACATTTTCAGGTGGAGCCAGTCCTCAGCGTGATGCGCACATGCACGTGGACATACGCACGTGCAAACGGTAAAGCCGGCTTTCTGGGGCTTGCTTGTCTGGACGCCGCGGACGCTTGCTTGTCTGGCTCACCGCTCGCGCTCCTTCCTGTTTCTGACCGGCGTTGGGACATTGCCTCTCACTGTCTCAACCCCTGTTGGCACCCACGCCAGTCAAGCCACTCAACCCGAGAGTAAATTCCTCATCTCCAGGTAAATTCCACATCCCCTTGTATTTACCTCCCTCACGTCTCTTTTTCTCCGTACTCCTCTGGGCTCTGTGTTCAGTAAACACTTGGTCAATCTAGCGCTGCGTTAGAGATTTTACAGTAGACCTGGGAGTTCCAAGTCTCAGTCTTTAGAGCTGAGTCCTAAACTTTGACCTAGAATATCCCTGTCCTTTCCTTCCTCCCTCCCTGCCTACCAATCTTAAAAACACATACATATATTTATTTATGTAGGTATTACTGAATCACTTTGTTGTAGACCTGAAACTAACACAACACTGTAAATCAACTATATTTCAATAAAAATTTTAAGAAAAATAAAAAAAGATTAGGAAAAGAAAAATAGACAAAATACAGCCATTTAAAAATTATAATCTATTAACTTGAATTTAAGCAGAGCATATTGGTTTGACTAAAAAAAATGATACTGGGATTACTTGAATATACACTTGCTTGAATGATTGCAAAAAAGTTCTTAAAGCAAATTATTGGTTAAAGGTAAATTAAAATTTTTGTCCCCTGTAGTTTTCATTTATTTATAATAAATCATGCCTATTTGGAAAAAAAAACAGCACATAGAGCAAAGAGCCCTCTAGTTCCCTAACTTCCAGATTTTTTTCCCCTGGCCTCATAGGAACTCTATGGTATAGTTGTTTCCAATCAGTGTTCCAGACTCCTTCTCTTCATGTGAGCAGCTAAGCAAGAGCTGCGGCTCTCCTGGGGTAAGGGGACCCTGTCAGGAGTACTTTAAGCTGCAAGTAGCATAAAACCTGTCTTACAGCAGCTTAAATAAAAATGGGGCTGATTTTTCTCTCAGAAAGTTTGAATGAAGGTGGCTGCTGGCATTGATCAAGCAGCTCAAGGACTTTGGAGCCAGCATCTCTATAATCATCTGAGCTTTTCCTCATGTTTGACTTCTTAAGTCTTTCCCCCATAGCTTTATTGAGATATAATTGACATATAGCGTTGTGGAAGTTGAAGGTGTTCAACATGATGATTTGATACACATATATTGTGAAATGATTACCACAGTATGGCTAGTTCACTTTACCTAATTACCATTTCTTTTTTTGTGCTGAGAACATTTAAGATTTACTCTCAGCAATTTTCAAGTATATAGTACTGTGTTGTTAACTATAGTCACCATGCTATTTATTAGTTCCCCAGAGCTTATTCATTTTATAACTGGAAGTTTGTACACTTTGACTGATATCACCCCATTTCCTTCACCCTCAGCCCCTGGCAATCAGCATACTACTCTCTGCTTTTAGGAGTCCAACTTTTTTAGATTTCACATATAAGTGAAATCTTACAGTATTTGTCTTTCTCTAATTTCATTTAGCATAATGCCCTGGAGATCCCTCCATGTTGTTGCAAATAGCAGAATTTCCTTCTTTCTCATGGCTGAATAATATTCCATTGTGTGTGTGTGTGTATATGTGTGTGTGTGTGTATATATATATATGCTATATTTTCTTCATTCAGCTGTAGAATGACAGGTTGTTTTCATATCTTGGCTATTGTAAATAATGCTACATTGAACATGAGAGTGCAGATATCTCTTTGAGACCCTGATTTCATTTCCTTTGGCTATATACTCATAAGTGGGATATCTAGATCATATGGTAGTTCTATTTTTAACTTTTTGAGGACCCTCCATACTGTTTTCCATAGTGGCTGGACCAACTTACATTCCCACCTACAGTGCACAAGGGTTCCTTTTTCTCCACATCCTTGTCAACAGTTGTTGTTTCTTGCCTTTTTTATAATTGCCATTATAACAGGTAGGGGGTGATATTGTGATTTTGAGTTGCGTTTCTCTGATAACTAGTGATGTTGGGTATCTTTTCATGTATCTGTTGGCCATTTGTATGTCTTTGTAAAAATGTCTATTCAGTGCCTCTGCCCATTTTTAAATTAGATTCTTTTTTCTTACTGAGTTGTATGAATTCCTTATATAGTTTGGATATTAACCCCTTATCAGCATATGGTTTGCAAATATTTTCTCCCATTCAGTAGGTTGCCTTTTCATTTTGTTGATTGTGGTCCTATTATTTTTGCTTTTGTTGCTTGTGCTTTTGGTGTCATATCAAAAAATAGTTGCAAAGACCAATATCAAGGAGATTTTTCACTGTTTTTTATTCTAGGAGTTTTATGCTTTTGGCTGCTATGTTTAAGTCTTTAATCCTTTTCAGGTTAACTTTTGTGAGCGTTGTAAATAGGGGTCCAGTTTCATTCTTTCTGTGCTACTATCCCGTTTTTCCAACACCATTTATTGAAGAGACTATCCTTTCCACATTGAGTGTTCTTGGCTCCCTTGTCAAATATTAATTGACCATATACACTCGGCTTGATTTCTGGGCTCTTGATTCTGTTTCATTGGTCTATTTGTCTATTTTTTCGGCCAGTACCATCCTTTTTTGATTATCATAGCATTGTAATATAGTTTTAGATCAGGACGTGTCATGCCTCTAATTTTGTTCTTCTTTCTCGGGATTGTTTTGGCTATTCAGGATCTTTTGGGGTTCCATACAAGTTTTAAGATTGTTTTTTCCATTTCTGTGAAAAATGCCATTAGAATTTTGATAAAGATTGCATTAAACTTATAGATGGTTTTGGGTAATATGGATATTTTAGCAGTATTAATTCTTTCAGTCCGTGAACATGGAATATTTTTCCTTTTTATTTGTGTCTTCTTCAATTTCTTTCATTAAAGTCTTATAGTTTTCAATATACAAATCTTTCATGTCCTTAGTTAAATTTATTCCTAAGTATTGTATTGTTTTTGATGCTATTGTGAATGGGATTGTGTTCTTTATTTCTTTTTCAGATATTTCTTTATGTACTGATATGCAACTGACTTCTGTATGTCGATTTTGTAATCTGGAACTTTACTGAATTAGTTCATTAGTTCTTACGGTTTTTTTGTGGAGTCTAGGATTTTTTTTATATATGATCATATCATCTGCAAACAGAGACAATTTTACTTCTTCCTTTCTGACGTGGATGCCTTTTATCTCTTCTTCTTTCCTAATTGCTCTGGCTAGGACTTCCAGTATTATGTTGAATAGGAGAGGTGAGAATGGGCACCCTTGTCTTGTTCCTGATTTTAGAGGAAAAGCTTTCAACCTTTCACTGTTGAGTTATGATGTTAGCTGTGGTTTGTCATACATGGCCTTTATTATATTCAGGTATATTCCTTCTATACCCAATTTATTGAGCATTTTTATCATAAAAGGATGCTGTATTTTATCAAATGCTTTTTTGCCTCTATTGAGATCATCCTATGAATTTATCTTTCATTCTATTAATGTAGTATATCATATTTATTGATTTGTACATGTTGAATCATCCTTGCAACCCAGGGATAAATCCCAGTTGGTCATTTTGTATGATCCTTTTAATGTACTGTTGAATTTGGTTTGCTAATATTTTGTTGAGAATTTTTACATCTGTATTCATCAGATATTGGTCTATAGTTTTCTAGTAGTGTCCTTATCTGGCTTTGGTTTCATGGTAATGCCGGCCTTGTAAAATGCGTTTGGGGGCATAACCTCCTCTTCATTTTTTTGTAAGTGTTTGAGAAGTATTGGCATTAATTCTTCTTTAAGCGTTTGGTAGAATTCACCAGGGAAACCATCTGATCCTGGGCTTTTCTTTGTTGGGAGATTTTTGATTACTGATTCAATGTCCTCACTTGTTACTGGTCTGTTCAGATTTTCTATTTCTTCATGATTCAGTCTTGGTAGGATGTATGTTTCTAGGAATCTATCCATTTCTTCTAGGTTATCCATCTTGTTGGCACGTAATTGTTTGTAATAGTCTCTTACGATCCTTCATACTTCTGTGGTATCAGTTGTAATGTCTCTTCTTTCATTTCTGATGTTATTTATTTGAATCTTCTGTCTTTTTTTCTTAGTCCAGTTGATCATTTCTGTTGTCTTTCTGGTGTCTATTTTGTTTATTTCTGCTCTGATCTTTGTTATTTCCTTCCTTCGACAAACTTTGGGCTTAGTTTGTTCTTTTTCTTTAGCTCCTTGGGGTGAAATTTAGATTATTTAAGAACTTTCTTTTTTCTTAAAGGAGGCATTTATCATTATAAGCTTCCCTCTTAGAACTGCTTTTGCTGCAGCCCATAAGTTTTGGTATGTTGTGTTTCCATTTTCATTTGTTTCAAGATATTTTCTGATTTTCTCTTTGACCCATTGTTTGTTTAGGAGTGTGTTAATTTCCACATATTTGTGAATTTTCCAGTTTTCTTCTTCTTACTGATTTTTAGTTTCATACTATTGTGATCAGAAAAGATACTTGGTATGATTTCAATCTTCTTAAATTTGCTGAGACTTCTTTTGTAACCTAACATATGATTTATCCCAGAAAATGTTCGGTGTGCACTTGAGAAGAATGTGTATTCTGATACTGTTGGATGGAATAGTCTGTATATGTCTGTTAGGTCAATTTGATCTAAAGTATAGTTTCAGTCCAGTATTACCTTATTGATTACCTTACCTTATTGATTTTCTGTGTGGATGATCTATCCATTGCTGAGAGCGGGGTATTGAAATCCCCTACTATTATTGTATTGTTGTCTATTTCTCCCTTCAGATCTATTAATATTTGCTTAATATATTTAGGTGCTCTGATGTTGGATTCATATATATTTATGATTGTTATGTCCTCTTAATGAATTGACCCCTTTATCATTATATAATGACTTTCTTTGTCTCCTGTTACTGTTTTTGGCTTAAAGCCTATTTTGTGTGGTGTAAGTATAGCTACTCCTGCTCTCTTTTGGTTTACACTTGCATGGGATATCTTTTTTCATCCCTTCACTTTGAGCCCATATGTGTCCTTAAAGCTGAAGTGAGTTTCTTGTAGGCAGTATACAGTTGTGTCTTTTTTTTAAAAATAAATCCATCCAGACACTCTGTGCCTTTTGATTGAATAACTTAAAGCATTTACCTTTATATTAATTATTGATAAGTAAGGACTTACTAATGCCATCTTGTTAATTGTTTTGATTCTTCATCAGGTAAATCACAGATCTCCTTGTTTTTGGGGTTGGTTACTGAACGATTATTGAGATCCTTTGGTGGTGTTATGTTTCCTTAATTTTTCATGTTCCTTGAAGTCTGGCATTGCTATCTTCCCATTTGAAGCAGCAGTCACCTCCTCCAGTCCTTACTGACTGCCTTAAGGAGAGATATACCTCTGTCAGCCCTGCTAGGGATTCTGAGGCTTTCCCAGACCTTCTGTGGATACACCCACTCCATGATTCTTGCTCCCTCTTGTGGCAAAATTCTTAAGCTTGTATGCCTTCTATCCCTTCTGCAATGCAGCGAGCCAAGTGCTGACAGCCTTCCTTTTGCTTTCCCAGGGGCGGAGCTAAAGGTCAAGTTTGTGGTCTCTTCTGGCCTGCAAATTTGGGCAGGCTTTCTGCACACGCTCAGCCATCTGCCAAAGCTTGATCTTGCTAATTGGGAGCCTCCAGAGGGAGCTGGGCACAGGAGGGGAGGTGTGTGGGTGAGGCACAGAGCACTAGGTGTACCCATGGGCCCTTTGGGTGGATCTGCACATGTGGTGTTCCCAACTGCTCATGGGTGGGCTTCTTGATGGAGTCCTTGATGCAGTTAGTAGGATCTGCATCTCTTTAATGCCCTCTGAATGTTCTATCAGCCACTCTCTCAGTCTCTTCCCAGCCCCCAGTTATGCAGGAAGGCTCAGTAGTCTGGATGGGGTGAGGCAGAGACATAGTCCTCCTTGGCAGCATGCCACACAGTTGGGGAAGCTGAGCACTCACTCAGACTCCCTGCAAGAGAAATCATGGGTCCGGAAGGTTTCTCTTGGCACTGAGCTGTGACACCTTGGGAAAGGGTGATGCAGGTAAGGTCGAATTATTCCTCTTACCCTCTCCAATGCATCCAAACTTGTATTTTTGGTTCCAGTGGTATGCTGGAAACCTGGACCTCCACAAAGGCTCTCTTGTCCATGGGTGATTGTGTAAGACTGTGTTCTCCAGGGGCTTCTGAACCATGGCCAAGAGGGGCTGGAGCTGGTTCATGGGCCACTGCAAGGTCCACAGGCAAGACCAAGGTTTGTTGCTTATTACCTGATGCATGGATAGATGAGGCGCCTCCAAAGTCCCTTGACATATGGTGCTGGATCACACAGCTCCCACAAAGGCACTTTTGCCCATGGATAGATGCCAAATTGTTGTTGTTGAGAGGGGATATGAATGAAAGACATCTTATTCGGCCATGTTGCTGACATCACTTGTGACTTTTTATGGTTCGAAAATGGCTTCCTCAGCCCCATATTTTCAGCAGACCCAGTTTGGTTTATGCCATAGATCCAAAAGTTAACAGTTTCCAAAGCAGGGTTTCCCAACGCTGAGTGACCATGGGCAAGCATACATTGCAATTTTGTGTTTGAAATCAATCAAATACCCAAACAAATAAATGTGTAATTATAAATTGTGTCAAATTATATGAAGAGGAGAAAATAAATTATTTAAGGGCCCCATTGTCATCTGTAAAATGGGATAATATACTATCTGTCTCAAGGCTTAAATGAGATGATACATGAAAAGCACTTTGCATAGCACCTGGTATTAAGTAAGTGCTCAACAAAAATGATCTATTTTGATATTATATTTTTGCCATGTAATTCCAACTTATAAATGCCTTATGTATCAAACTATTACTGGTTTATAGTGATGGATTCTTCTTAGAAACCTATGACCCATTACTGTTATTTACTACAGTTAATTCACCAACTTGTTATTCTACCTTTATACAAAAAAGAATTAAGTATGTGTAGGTTCTGTGTCCCAATACAAGCACATATCATTTCTTCCTCTGCACACTAATCACAGGATTCTATTAACTCTATTGCTGTCAGGTAGAATTGACAAACAAATTATGTGATATTATTTGCATTATTTTCTGTCAAAATACTAAAGTTATAATATTTATATCATGTAAAAATCAGATTGACATCTAAATCATCCTTGCCAGTTTCCACTATCAGTTATTTACTTAGGTCTCTTCGTTTTTCCAGTCATCCTGCAAAGTCTTACTATTTTGATTTACTTCAGCCTGATGCCCATCTTTCCTCCACTTGGAAAGCATGCTTGGCGCGTGACGCTGGGAGGGGGGCTGCTGTCACGGGCATCCTCTGTGCCATTGCAGGAGCATCCCTGCGTGACTGGGAGGGACCGGAGTGCCCGTCTCTGAGGAGGAAAGAATGGATTTTCCCTCCAGAGTGGAGGGCGGGGTCAACCACGGGCTTGTGCGGAGATGTGTCTCTTGGTCTCCTCTGCTGTCTACCTCCGCTCATGAATTTGCAGGCAATAAGCAGGTCAGAGAGTCATGTGATTTAAAATTTTAGGCCTGCAAGGGCTTTGAAGTCCATTTTGTCAACCCCCTCAAAGTCCACTTAGATCCCTCTGTAGTATCTTCATATCAAGAGGCCATTCAAGTACATCTTTCCCCTTAGAAGAAGGAGCATTCCATCTATTTGAGGAGAACGTTATGAGGAATTTTAGGCGCTGCCTTAATTAAGTGGGATCAACATGTACTTGAAGACCTGTATAAACTGTGAAGTAGAATTTCAATTTAGGGAAAGATTCTCCCAGTCTGTCATAAAACTGAAGATGGGACTGTATCCCCTAGAGAATTATAAGACTAAAACAGTAAAATAATGATGATAGGTAAATTTATTAAATCTTTAATAAGTGTCACTCGTGCACAGTGAAAGGTAAAGTAAGCCCTTCACGTATTGACTCGTGTAATCTCCGCAACACATACACGCGGGATGTACCGTCATTCCCAGATGGGCAAGCTGAAGCTCGGAGAAGTTGCAAAGGTTGCTCAAGAAACTATTACAGAGGCCACATGATCACTGAGCTTTTCCAAAAATAATGCTGTCTATGTATATCCTCCTTGAGAGTTTACACACTTGTTTGCTTTACGTTATTTCCATTTGATTTTCCTCCTCACATGCTCACGAGTCTGCTCCAAACCTATCTTACCTGCCATCTACTTTAGCACCTTTCACCAGAGAAACTGGAAAGATAATAAAAGAATATTATCTACATCTTAGAAACAGGGAATTCGAGTCTGGGCCTAAATGCTGCCTCCATAATCTGTTCTGGGCCAAAGCAAGTTTGTTATCCAGGTAAATGGGGGTTTGGATAAAGAAGCCAATAGTCTCCAGTATTCCCAAGAAGCCCCCCACGTGGTTAGTAAGTAAGACCCTTAGCATAAACCCCTGTCCACATCCCCCCCCCCCTCCTCGCTGAAGTCACAGTGAAGCCAGGCGGAGCCGGGAGCGGCGAGGTTCCTTCCTGGCCACTAGAGGCCAGCAAGCCACAGCCGAGAACCTCCGAGCTGGAGTGCGCTGCTTCTGACATCACGAGGCCGGTTCGTTCAAAAGGAGGAAGACGCTGCTAGAATGTTTCTAGAAGGAAAACGTCCCATGTATTTTCAGTGCATACTACTGAGAGGCCTCTAGTTTTTAAGACTTCGCGAGACTTCCTTGCAAGTCAGTCTTAAGCAAATTAATCAAGTAGAGAATATGTCTTTGGGGTGTCTGTCCACGTCTTCTAACAGCCCTATGCGCTCCTTTGCAGCATAATGCTTTCCTTCCTCCCCGTCGCGGTGTGAAATAAAAAACAACTTTGAGTGTTCTTCCTCTCCTCCCCCTGCCCCCGTAATTGTTTGATTTCCCAGAAGCAATCATGCGTCTTTCCCTCCTTGCTCACTTCTCTTGAGGCTAAATGGCCCATCCCTCCCTGTCTCTTTCTATTGCCTCTCCTCCTGCTGTGTTGCCCTCCTAGAAGGGGAGAGAGGGAGGCTCTTAAGGCCTCAGAGGAGAAGGGAGAGCGGGTGGGAGAGGGCTTTTCCCAGCTGAGTACTGTGGTGTCCTGCTCGGGGCTTCCTACGGCTGGACAGCGGGGCCCCTCTTCAGTGTCTGTTCTCTGAATTTTCAAGGATGTTTGAGAAGATAGACTTAGCAAATATATACTGAAGTATTTAGGGTACACAGTGTAGACAGTTCAATCTCAGATGGTTTACTGTGTGTGTGTGTACACATATATATACAGACACATGACACGTGTGTGTGTGTGTGTATCTATAAAATCATTTGAGAGCAATGGAGAGAAAGAGTGTGTGTGTGTGTGTGTGTGTGTGTATATATATATATATATATATATATATATATATATATATATATATAGAAGGGGGGATTAGAGTACAGATGATAAAGCAAACAAGGCAAGACGTTAACGATAAGTGACTGGATAAAGGGCCAGCAGTTCTATGTACTATTCATGGTCTTGCAATTCTTCTGTATGCTTGAAACCACCTCCAAATAAAATGTTAAATGTAAAATGTTAAAACTACTCTTTTTAAAATGAAGTTTTTAAATTTATTTTTTTAAAAAAATTATTTATTTATTTATTTGGTTGCACTGGGTCTTAGTTGCAGCAGGCGGGCTCCTTAGTTGAGGCATGTGGGCTCCTTTGTTGCGGCATGCGAACTCTTAATTGTGGCATGTGGGATCTAGTTCCCTGACCAGGGATCGAACCTGGGCCCCCTGCATTGGGAGCGTGGAGTCTTAGCCACTGTGCCACGAGGCAAATCCCTAAAATGAAGTTTTTGTGTGCAGTCATCTACTTTTTAGACCACACTGTCCACTTTTCCAGGAGATGTGGCTTTGGGGTGACTCTGACGCCCCTGAGTTGATGGAGGGAAAGGAGGGAGGAGCCGAGGCCTGCTCCCTCTAGCCTCTTTTCTCACCCCCTCAGCCATCTACTTCTCAGGAAATGGGCCACCCAGCCTCTCCCATTCTCCCTCCAGATGAGTGGAGCTGCACGGAGCTTTTGCACTCCTAGCACATGCTCTGTCTCTTGTCTCCAGGTGTCTGCTTTGACTGCCTTCCCAGGCGGCGTGCAGCAAACCCAACAAGGTGCCAAAGTGCAAGGGCTCCATGAAAGGCAGTCGGCACCACCTTCTTTTTTCAATCGCTTGTTTTTCTGCTGTTACCTTCTGGGAGAGTGACCAAGGAGAAATAATTCAGATGGCTGAAGGTGGTGGAGGCTAGGGCCTGTGTGTGGAATGTTGTTAAAACAGCCTCAGATTTTTCCCATCCTTGTATGCGTGCCCCTGTTTGATGTGGCCTTGCAGATCCTTCCATGCAGAGGTGGCCTTTATTTTGTAGCCTGTCACATCTGGGCCGGCTTTGTTACCCAGCGACCTGACCCAAGCAGAGGCTTGAAAACCCAAGTGCTAGAGCTTGCCTTCTCACTGTACTTGGACCCCCGAGATCATCATGAGGATGAGCCTGAGCTAGCGTGCTGGATGATGAGAGACACACGCCTCAGCCCAGGCTGACACTGAGCCAGTTGCAAGACATGCGTGAGGCCATCCTAGCCCATCCATGCCCTGCTGAGCCAACAGCTGGCCGCAGATGGTGCGAGCTCAACCGAGGTCAGGGAAGTAGCCCAGGCAAAAAGACCTACCCTGCCAGCCCACAGAAGAGTCAGAAGGTATACCCGTTTGTGGTTTTAAGTCACTCAGTTCTAGGAAGGCTTGGTCTGCAGCAAAAGCTAACTGCAAGAGGACCCATCCCCAGCCAGCAGGAGTGATGTAGTTGGACTCTGAGGCCTTTACTGCAGCATCAGGCCAGACAGAGAGCCACCTGGCTTACAAGGGCACGTGCCTTCCCTGGCTTCCCTCTTCATCAGCTGGGCCCCGGCCAGTTGTTACTGACTGAGATAAAGAACAGGAGAGTCCTGAGGTGTGGAATATTATGACGAATTTATTTCTGAAATTTCTACTTAATCTGACCCAGTATTGCTGCCTCTCTAAGGCTGGAAAATCATTGTCCTGAAAGGAAGAGTCCATTTTTCATTATAAACTGCTATTCTCTTTAAGAAACCAAATAGTTCAGATGGGACTAAGAGACCCCTCCCTGTGTATAGGACTGTGATTGCCTTTAAAACAAGGCATCAAGCATTTGTCTTGATAGTTGGAAGACAGAATGCATCCTGTGTAGTTGAGAGTGGGCCCTGGTAACTCAACAGGGCTTCTCTGATATTTGTCTTTGCTTTATTTCTCTTGCTATACCACATTCTTTTTCTTTATTAAAACCTTACATGAGTATACCCTGTGGAATCTCATGAGTCCCTTCAATTATCTGACTGTGTAATAGATGCCGCTTGTATTTAAGTAAAATGTTCCAGATTAAAAAAAAAAAAAAAAAAGAAACCAAATAGTTAAAAGTATATGTGGCCTGCTTGTCTTGAAGACAGGTTCTATCTAGAGGGTGATATCTTTATCAAGAAGTAGTCAAGATGTAGATGAGTACCAGAGGGGTTACTGGAAAAACACCCTTCTGCTGTGTATTTCATGATAGCAATGGCCCCGTCTGTCTCCAGAGAGGGAAGGAGGTGGCAGCTGGAGAGGGTTTTCTCGTTCTGCGAATAAAGGTTTATTACCTTCCTCTGCCTTCCATCAATCAGCTCAATGTTAGGAGAACTAAAAAGGAAAAAGCAAACCTAATCTTTGTGTCTGCTCATAAAATAAAACGGGCAGAATATTCCCTCATTCCTGACCTTGAAAGTAACTTTTTCAAAGTTGGGTAAAACCAGGGAACATTATTTGATTAGACCCAGAAACTGGAAGAGAAGATCTGTAACGTTTAACCTCAGCTCAATTTTTCTAGCTGTCACAGTTCAAGTAAGTGACCATTTATGAGCACCTACTCAGCGCAGGGAGCAAGGCTGATGATGCAGAGAACACAGAGATGGACAAGACACGATGTCTGCCCTCCCTAGACTCACAAAATAGCAGAGAGTGAGCAAACGTACAACGAAACTATGCAGCAGCAGATGTTGGAATCAAATGACGAATGAATGAAGAAACAGGGATGGGACAGATTAATTCTGACTCTGGGGCCAGGACAGCTTACCAGAGTAGCTTGACTCTGCACAGGAACTTGGATTTCTTGGGCAGAAATGGTGGGGAACGTGGCTGCCTGAGAGATGGGAGAGCTGGAGCTGCTGTCTTGGATCGAGAGGTGGAAGTTCTATCTTCGGAAGCCCCGGACTTTCTACCCTTGGACTATTCAATGAAAGAGAAACAAGTTTCTATCTTGTTTAAGCCACTGTTTCCAAAAAAAAGTGGGTGGAGGTGTTCAAACAGGTACAAACTTCCGGTTATAAAATAATTAAGCCCTGGGGATGTAATGTATAGCGTGGTAACTATAGTTATTAATATTGGACTTCCCCAGCGGTTCAGTGGTTAAGACTCTGCACTTCTAATGCAGGGGGCACGGATTGATCCCTGGTCAGGGAACTAGGATCCCACATGCCGGCCGGTGTGGCCAAAAAAAAAAAAAAATAATAATAATAATATACTGTAAGGCATATTTGAAAGTTGCTGAGAGGGTAGATCTTAAAGGTTCTCATCACAAGAAAACAACTTTCATAACAAAATATGGTGATGGATGTTAACTAGACTTATTGTGATCGTTTCACAATATGTACAAATATGGAATCATTATGTTGTAAAACTGGAACTAATATAATGTTATATGTCAATTGTACCTCAATAAAAAAAAAAGTGGTGGAAAGGGAATTCTAGACAAAGACAAGGACATAAGGAAAGGTAGAAAACTAACCTGTTAAGCAGAACAGAAACTGCAAGGGTCCATTGAAGGCTGGATGGGCAGTAGGGATGGGGCGTGGAAAGGGGAAGGCTGAGAAGAGATGGTTGGGAAGGTAGGCGACGGTGCTGTAATGGAGGACCTGACACTGTGCTTCAGATTATATTTGAAAGCATAATTTTCCTCACAGAGAATTTTCTTTGCTGCTGCCGGGGGCATGGGGGCACTAGCAATTCAGGATCACTCTATCCAGTTTTAGGGCAGAAACTTTTCTGATCCTCTTGGATGACTTGAGTCTGGGCTGCAAGTTCATGGTAGGTTTGCTTCTGGCTTTTTCTGACTCCTAGAGTGGTTTACCAGGGGCCTCACCCTTGACAGGCCCTGGGCTCTGACTTTCATCTTCCAAGCCCCGAGAATCTGTCAAAGCCTAATTCGCTGTCTCAGCTGCCTGCTCAGGACTAACAGTGGCCCCCGAGAGCCAAAGCAGCCGAGATGCTGCCGGCACCTTTCTGAATTTCCTCTCAGATAAGTCTCTCATCACGATTTTGTTACCTACTTGATGCTTTTAAGAAGACTTTAAAAATATTTTGTCCAGCTTTTTTGTCTGGAGCATTATACTGAATTACCTAGTTCTCCTTACGGGGTGTGGAAGTTCGGCTGAGTTGCTCCTTTTTTTATGATAAAAAGAAATCTGAAGTGGGCTCAGCACTGCTGAGCCATCCTGATACATTCAGCAGTTAACTCACTCCCCCTTCTTCTGAGATAATTAAAAATACCTTCTTCTTTCTCCTCAAATGTTCGACACCCCTGCTGCCTCCTCACTCTCAGCTGGTGCTCTCAGTGTGAATTACACTGAAGTATGAGAAACAAAATGAAGAGAATGGCCGCGTCTCTCCACCACTTGCCCATGTATTCTTCCTGTACCGTGGATGAAATGTCTGAACTCCCACTAGGGCCAGGTGGGCTACTTATCCCTGGATCCTGTCCCCTTGTGCCTCCTTAGTGATTTTCTTCTGTCATTTATCCCTTTGTCATGTACCATCCCTTTTTCTTTTTCTACTGTATCATCATAGAAACGTGCCCATTACATATTTAAAATGTCTCATTAAAACAAAACAAAACAAAAAAACAACCCTCTCTTAACTACGTATTCCCGTTCAGCTAAGCAAAACTCCCTGAAGGAGACCTCTCTCACTTGATTCTTTCTTAATCTCCCACTCTCTCATCAACAGATCCCAGTTATGTTTTCTTCCCCAGCACTCTGCTGAAATCTCTCCTGTTACGGTTGCTCATGACCTCTAGCTTGTTAAATCCAAGAGTCAATTCTCAAGTGGCTTTGAACATAGTGGGTCTCTCTTTCTTGCCTTTTAACTTTTTATTTTAAAATAACTTTAAACTTACAGAAACATTGAAAGAGTAGAACAAAATCCTCCTCCTCCTCCTCCCCCCTCCTCCTCCTCCTCCTTCTCCCCCACCGTTTCCTCTCCCCCCTCCCCCCTCCCCCTCCCCCTCCCCCTCTCCCTCTCCCCCTCCCCCTCTCCCTCTCCCCCTCCCCCTCCCCCTCTCCCTCTCCCTCTCCCTCTCCCTCTCCCTCTCCCTCTCCCTCTCCCTCTCCCTCTCCCTTTTCCTCTTCCTCCTTCTCCTCCTTGGTACACCATACCAAGAGGCACTTAATATCAGTCTGTCCCATTCTTGGTGCAAAATGATGGCTTTTGAAGTCATCATTCCATCTAGATTTATTAGTTGGTATTAGTTAGCATGTAAAAAAGAGCTTTTTTATCTTTCTATCGATATTATAGATTTTTGTTTTATTCAGTAGGTTATTATACATTGCTATCATGATATATTTTAATGTTAAATTGTCCCAGGTTTGGCCAGTGGAATCCTTTTTAGGCTGACTCCTGTGTACTTTTTTTTTTTTTTTTAAAGATTTATTTATTGATTGATTGATTGCTATGTTGGGTCTTCGTTTCTGTGCTAGGGCTTTCTGTAGTTGCGGCAAGCGGGGGCCACTCTTCATCGCGGTGCGCAGGCCTCTCACTATTGTGGCCTCTCTTTTTGCAGAGCACAGGCTCCAGACGCGCAGGCTCAGTAGTTGTGGCTCACGGGCTTAGTTGCTCCGCGGCACGTGGGATCCTCCCAGACCAGGACGCGAACCCGTGTCCCCCGCACTAGCAGGCAGACTCCCAACCACTGCGCCACCAGGAAAGCCCTCCTGTGTACTTTTGATGTACACCATAATTTTCTGAATACTTTCTTTCTGGCACATACACACAAAATAACGTTTCAGGCTCATCTTATACTTTCTGTGTCCTAGCCCTGGAATCAGTCATTTGTCCAAGGATCCTTGATTCCTTTTAGTGAAAATGATATTTAGAAACAAAGATTGGTGCTAGATGCTCTCATTGCTATTATGGTGTTTTGCTTCCCTTACAGTGGACAGAGCACTGAAAGAATTGGAATTCATTCCAATTCACCATCAAAATATTCTTCCTAGTCTTTACTCAATCCATATTTATATTTCCCTTCTTCAATACTGAGACACCTGGCTCCCAGTATCATAAGTATATTTACTCATTTGCTGAATCCTACAACACACATTAAAAAGTTTCAGAATTGCAAACCCATACCATTAAGAAAATCAAAATGAAACCCATCCACTAAAGTTCAAGGTTAGTTTGCAGTTCTTTTTGTCTTTAGATTGAAGTTAAATTGTCAAAGAGCTATGTTCAAAAGTTAACATCTCTTCTCAACTCTGTGTTCAGTGAAGCCACATTAATAGCTCAAAATCAGCCATGAGAGGAGTATTTACACCATGGAGATTGGCAAATGCTACAAATAAGGACTTTTTTCCTCCCCCAGAGTGACATTTGTTAATCATTTTCCGGCATACTACTCACATAATTCCCTCAAATTTTCAGGCCAAAAACCTAAGAGTTATCTTTGATTACTCTTTTTCTTACATCTCTTATCGGATCCATAAAATTATGTCTATAATCTAGCTACTTCTGTTATGGACTGAATGTTTGCATCTCCCCTAAAATCTATATGCTGAAGCCCTAACCGCCCCCCCTCCAATGTGATTATATTAGAAGGTGGGGCTCTTGGGAGGTAATTATGTTTCAGTGAGGTCTTGAGAGTGGAGCCCCCAGAACAAGATTAGTATCCTTATAAGAAAAAGAGAAACCAGAATTCTCTCTCTGGTTATACACAAAGAAGAGGTCATGTGAGCCCACAGTGAGATGGTAGCTGTCTTGCAGCCAGGAAGAGAGCTCTCACCAAGAACCAAGTCTGCTGGCACTTTGATCAGGGGATTCCCATTCTCCAGAACTGTGGGAAATAAATATCTGTTGTTTGAGCCACCCAGTCTGATATTTTGTTATAGCAGCCCAAACCAACAGAATTTCTTACAGCTCAAATCCTCTTCTAGCTGCTGGATCTCTCACCTCCGCCACTGTAATCCCTTGTGATCTAGTCTCTCTGCTTCCACTGCTGCCCACCTATAGTTGATGCTCCATCCAGCCACCAGTGCCATCAAATCATGTCACTATCCTGCTCAAAATTCTACAACAGATTTCCTCCCACTTAAAATGTAATCTCCTTACCATGGCCTACAAGACCCTACATAATTCAGGCCCGCCTACCTTATGACCTCATCTCCTACCATTTCTCCCTCCCCTCGCCAAGCCAACTGCTACAGTCACAGTGGCCAGTTTGGTGTTCTTCAAACACACCAAACTCATTTCGCCTTCAGAGACTTTGGCCTTGCTGCTACCTATGCCTGAAACATCTTTTTGGGGCAAACTTTATATAGCTTTCTCCATCACTATAATCAGGGCTCTGTTCAAATGTTACTTCCTTTGAGTGGCATTCCCTGAAAATCCCACCTAAGCTTGCATTATTTGTTTCCACTTCTCTCAATCCCCTAAGCTGGCTACATTTTTTTCCAAAACATTTATCATCATCACCATCTCCACAATGGGTTCCCAGTGGCTAGAATAGTACCTGGCGCGTGGCATTTAATAAATATTTGTTGAATAATTAAGTGAACAAATGAATTATAAATTTTTGAGCTTCAATCTTATTCGGGTGCTCATATTGCTGAGAAATCATTTTACTTAATTTCTATTTCTCTTCCTAATGGCTACTTCAGACATTTACTCTTCTCTTCAAATCTTCCTACTTTTTAGCTTACTAGATAGTCACAGAGAATATTTGTTTTGCTTTCTTAGCTTCCCAGAATCTTTGGAACACCCTTTCTATGCTCCGATCTCCCTAAAGTATAAGCCAGAAATATGCTTTCCTGTTTCCTTTGAAGCTAGAGTTAAGGCAGCACCAGTGCTGGCCTGTATAGCGTCTTTGTGCAAATTAGAAAAGGTGCCCCCTCTGGGTGGATGCAGTCCCACAGGCTGACAGTCAAGTATGAATATGGTGCATTTATGCCGATTAGAAAAAAAGCCCTTACAGCTATAATGATATGGTTCCTAGTTTACTAAGGAGTTAATACTTATCAAGTAATTCCCGTACACTGTCAACCTTATCCTTCCCTCCTTCCTTCCAGCCTTGGAGGAAACACTGTCTCTAATGGCTTCGATCAAGGCTTCCCTCTCTGCACAGGCGCTTCTTCATATCCTGTGTCACAGCACCCATCACATCCATTATCCTCATTCTCTCTGGAGTCCTGATCTCCAGTCTGCTCCCTCCCCTCTGAATATAAATAGGTTCAAATTGCTATCTTCTCTTGACATTATCACCATGCCTCCGAACCCTGAAAAACAGATGCCTTATCTATTCCTTGACCTCCTACCAAGGCTTTGAGAGCAGATTCTACCTCAAAGCTATTTCTACCTACTGTAGCCCCCCCCTTTTTTTTAGGGAGTCATTATTTTTTAAAGTATTTGTTTATTTATTTATTTATGGCTGTGTTGGGTCTTCGTTTCTGTGCGAGGGCTTTCTCTAGTTGCGGCAAGCGGGGGCCACTCTTCATCGCGGTGCGCGGGCCTCTCACTATCGCGGCCTCTCGTTGCGGGGCACAGGCTCCAGACGCGCAGGCTCAGTAATTGTGGCTCACGGGCCCAGCTGCTCCGCGGCACGTGGGATCTTCCCAGACCAGGGCTCGAACCCGTGTCCCCTGCATTGGCAGGCAGATTCTCAACCACTGTGCCACCAGGGAAGCCCTACTGTAGCCCTTTTAATTCTAGAAGTCAGCAGCCCTTTATCATCTTCTTCTCATTGTCTTTGACTTTTGTGCAGGGTTGGGACACCCAGGGGATATCCCATTCTTCTCAAATACTTCATCTTGTTGCTTCCAGAGCATCCCTTGTTTCTGATTTCCTCCTTATCTCTTTGATTGTTGCTTGCCTTTCCCTGATTCTTCTTCTCTCTTCCAGATCCTTGAATATTGGAATTCCCCATCACTCTGTCTTCAGGAATTCTCCCTTTTTACTTTAAACAGTCTCTAATGAAATACATTTATTCCTGTATTATCAACTCCCACTTCCTAGCCAAGTATATAATCAAATCTACATTTTTGCTTACTTTTCTAAGTGTAGACCATATTTCTTATTTCTGTGCAGATTTACCACTGGCATCTCAGACTCAACCTATCTGTATCAGTCAGGGTTTCATCAGAGACATAGAACCACTAGGAAAGCACATATATATGATTTCTTACAGGGAATTGATATGTTACACTTACTGAAGTTGGTAAATGGTTTCTGTGAGGCTGTGGTCTCTACACTGGATTCTGAAGCTTGAAATCAGCAGGGTAGGCAATTGGGAAGGGAAGATAGCTGTAAAATGGGGTGGATCAAAGGACCAGTAGGAGCCCATGAGAAAGGACTAGAGCCCGTGTCAGTCTCTCATGGCCTATCCCTACAACTCTGATGATGTGGGTGTCCTACGGGAGAAGCTGGCATCCTTTGCTATGAAGTTAATCATACACCAGGTCCAGGAGTCAGAAAAGCAGAAGGTGGATAAGGTGGAAGGTGGAGCACCTGCAGGCCCAGCTGCTACCCCATCCCAACCAGTGAGCCAACACATAAGTGACGATGTGCATGAACCGCAGCATCGCCTGGGGCCCCTGCACAGACCTTCCAAGTGTAACAAAACAACATCACCTTATGAATCTCGCACAAAATTTCTCTGGTGACCAACCCTAACCAGAAACATTCAGAGAAAGGAATTCTGGGAAATAGAGATTAATCTAGGTAAATTGATATATTACAAAGCCACCACACCGTTCAAAATTGGATTCTCTATCTTCCTACGTACTCTTCCTCAAAAAAGTGCTCTTTCTAACCCTCCCTCTTTCAGGATTACATCACCATCCTTCTAGTTGTCTAACTGAGGAACTTCTGAATCACCTCTACCTTTTTTTCTCACCAACCCTGCCCCCTGCCACTCATGCCATATCTAGTTAGCAATCAAGTCTTGCTAATCCTAACTCATCAATTTTTTTCACATTTATCGTCTTCATGTGATCCCATATCCTAACCATGGTCATGGTCATGGTCATGGTCCAGTCCATGAATTAGAGGCACTTGTCCCAGTGCCTCCAGTCCTTCCTCACCCCATTCACCTTCCATACAACCACCAGGATGAACATTCCAAAATTTAGATCTAATCATTTCATTTCCTTAACATATCTTTCATGGATCTTTTAATCTAGAGAATGAATGAAAACTCCTAAACATGTCGATTGGATTGTTGTTCCTAATTCTTTTTTTAAAATTTATTTTATTGAAGTATAGTTGATTTACAGTGTTGTGTTAATTTCTGCTGTACAGCAAAGAGATTCAGTTATACACATTATTGTTTCTAATTCTTCACTCTCCCTATAATAGAATTATACATCCGCAGCCTTTGCCATGTGACTTTGCAATTCTTGCCATAATGTGAACTCAGTATACTCGCCCATTGACTTGAATGGGTCAATGGAATCTTGACTGATGTGATGTGAGCAGACTTTAAATGTGCTTATATGGTTTGGGTCCCCCTCTCTGGCTTCAGCTATTGTCAAGAGAAATGCATGCCCAGAAGTGTATGCTCTGTACAGGTGGCTACAGGTCCCAGAATAACACACGTGGAGCAGAACTGGTCTGTAGCCTGGTGCCAAGCCCAGCTTAACCCAAGCAGGCCCAGCAAAATTGAACCCAAATAAGCCAAACCTCAGCTGACCCACCTGTGAGTTCGAAAATAAATGCTTGTTGTCATAAGCTACTAACATTTTTGGGGTTGTTCGTTACACAGCATTACTGCAGCAATAGTTGAGTAACACATGAAACGTATATGCCCTCCACAGTCTAAACTGAGCCAGACTTTCAGTGCCAATCTCAAGGCATTTTCTCCTATATGCTCCTAGTAACACTGGTTCCCGTGTATTGAGCACCTACTGTTTTCATGCCAGGTTAACTTGCCCGGGTGCCCAGCTAGTGAGTGAGTAGCAGAACTAAGATTCGTGTATGTCATAGTCCAGAGCAGTGTGTGCTGTTCTCACATTTCCATTCTGTTAATCTGTTCTCCAGCCACAGAGTTAACCTGGGATTCACCAAACATGCCTATAACATGAAGCCTGTATTTCTCTGTCTACTTTTTTTTTTAAACATCTTTATTGTAGTAGAATTGCTTTACAATGGTGTGTTAGTTTCTGCTTTATAACAAAGTGAATCAGCTATACGTATACATATATCCCCATATCCCCTCCCTCTTGCATCACACTCCCTCCCACCCTCCCTATCCCACTCCTATAGGTGGTGCTCTGTCTACTTTTGTAGGTCAAGTCTCAGGCTCTCTTTTATGTATAGCCTGATAATATTAATAATGAATCATATTTATTGAGTGCTATGTTCCAGACACTTTTCTCAGTTACTTGTTTAGTCTTCACAGTGACCCTATGAAATAGGTACTGTTGTTATCACTATTACAGAGGAGGAAACTGAGGCATAGAGAGGCAAAGTAGCTTGCAAGATCACACAGTGAGTCACAGATCTGGGATTCAAATCCAGTTTGACTCCAGAACCTCTGCTCTTAACCACTCTACTGAATCTCTATCTACTGATATTGGGCCTCTATGCCCCTGTACTACTCTGCACATACTTGGATTATAACTCTGCACATTTCATGACGATTATTTATACTACTATTTCTTCCACTTCACTGTAAACTCTTAGAAGTCAAGGACTTGATCATATGTGTCCTTATATGTCGGGTGCCTAGTAAGGTGGCTGGCCCGTAGCTACTTTTCACTAAATGTTTGTGAATGTTATTTGCTGTTGAACTGCTTTGTCATCGGTCACATTTCCTCACAAATTGCTGGAGAACTGGTCCAAATTGCCTTTCTCTGAAACCTGAGAATGACACAACATATTTTGAAAGTGATTTATAGAAAATCATGTATTTCATACAGTTGGAAGGGATACAATCATAGGAATTTTTCAAATTTCCTCTCAGGCACTTGTTTTTTTAACATCAATCAAAGAATCAGCAAATCACGACTGAGAGCTTCCTATGCATCAAAAACAGGCCAACCACTTGCACTAGAGGTGGCGAACTAATTACTTTGTGCTCTGGTGGCAGTATTTTATTTTATTTTTCAGATCCAGTCTTGTTTTTGTGTCTTTGAGCTAGTGGGATCAATGAATATGGAAAGAAGTTAAGATAAAATAAAAATTTTACCTGACAGCCTTTTCTGGAATCTTCAATGACTCTGGGAGAGTTTATTGATTCTGAAAGAAAAATTACCATTCTCTTTCAAGGAAGGGTGAAACAAAGGAGGATTTAGTGAATAAAAGGAATTAGAGCAATTAGCATAGCTTTTTAAAAATCCAGGATTATCTCTATTGATTAGACTGCTTTAGAATTGTTGAAGGCAATGGAAATTACATATGTGAACTAGACAAGAGTTAGGTCTATGAACCAAGACCCACCTTTTTGAAGAAAAAGCCCAGGGTTGAGAGAATTCAGTCATGAAAGTAAAGTGAGAGTTTCTGAAGCCTTCAAAGTAGAGTAGGAAATAATATTATTTTTTCTTTATAAAGGTTAGGTACTCCCAGGCATTCATTGAGATTTTCGAGACCAAGTACAAGGTACCTGGTTAAAACACGATAATCAAAACAGAAAGAGAAGCTAGACGCAATATTTATTCAACCTAT
This sequence comes from Eubalaena glacialis, assembly GCF_028564815.1. NCBI lineage: Eukaryota > Metazoa > Chordata > Mammalia > Artiodactyla > Balaenidae > Eubalaena > Eubalaena glacialis. Next base: position 28,358,676 of record NC_083736.1, read on the forward strand.
TAGACCTGTGAAAGTGAACAGGGCAGGTGGCAATGGTAAGTCTCACTCTTGTTAAAGTTCAAAGTTCGTTAGTGGGTTATTTTCTTTCAGCAAATGTATGAATATTTTTATTTGGTGGTGGGACATTTTAGGCAGATTCTTTGTCCTAACCAAACTGAAAAAATGCATACAATGGGATTCAAATATTTCAGCCCAGTTCATCAAGAAAAGAAATATAGGCGAGCAACATTTTCTTCCTTAGTGTTAACTCCTTACCAGTTCTGTATGAATCTACTCAATGAAAAAAAGTGATTTTTGAATGGCCTTGTGATTTGTTTGTTCAAATATTGCCTGAGTTTTAGAGAGTTAAAATGCACATTTCCTTATCATATGCATTTACTGTATCAACAGAATGGTTTGTAACCCAGATGTGGGGAATGCAATTGAAGAAAAGTAAATCTCAAGGTTGAAGAAGGAATATAATGATGAAAAACATAATTGAGGCAAGAAAGCATAGAGCTCAGTATTTTGTTAGTTTGGGTAATTAAAAGAATTATGTATGTAAAGGGGAAGACGAAAGATGGTGCTTTGGTGGTTCTTTGTGTGGTGTGATAGCACACAATGAATGGTACACAATTAGGGCCCACGTAAAGTCACGTTTTAATGAACAGGAGGGAGAGTTGTCTTTGAGTGTAGGCCTGCATTCCCAGTGTGCATTCATTTATTCATGAATATGTATTAAGTCTGGACAGTATGTTTGGTTGAGGACACAGTAACCCTTAGCCCCAAACCTGTCACTCTCACCATCCTTTTGGAGTGGAAGTCACCATCTGTTTTACCTTTAGACCTGGCACAAGGAACCGGGTTCCTGCCCTGGAACCTGCCCAAGGGAAGGTCCCACTTGGGTCTTCTTTTGGTCACAGCCCTCACCAGGAGGTGCGGAGTCCATGGGACCAAGGAAATATGCCCGCCGAGAAGCTCAATCCACTGAGAGCTTGTGTGCATTGAGAGCCTATTCCCCCACCCTTCTAGACCAAACTCTGGGTCAGGGCCAGTTTCATGGGCATGCCACCTGTGCAGTCATACAGGGCCCTGTGCTCAGAAAGGTCCACCCTACACAGGGAACTATATTCAGTATCCTGTGATAAACCGTTATGGAAAAGAATATGAAAAAGAATGTGTATATATATATATGTGTGTGTGTGTATATATGTATAACTGAATCACTTTGTACAGCAGAAATTAACACAACATTGTAAATCAACTATACTTGAATAAATTTTAAAAAATAATAAAAAAGGTCCACCCTTGATGTAATGCTCTGCTGTTACTGTCTTGACATAATTAATAATTTTATTTTAGAACTTGTGTTTTGTGGATGAAGTCGAATGGGACAGTGGCCGTGCACGTGAGCAGAGGAGACACACTGTATCTCCTGTATCATCCATCTCTGCTGCTCATTGCCACCGCTTTAGCAAATAGCGTTTGCAATGCCCCGGGAGTGCAGGATTCTGGTGGGCCTACACGTGTGGGAGTTCAGTGAGACTCAAAGCAAGTACCGGGTGAATGTGTTACATCTGTGACTAAGGAAGTGAGGGCACAAACAACCTGGAGAAGCCAGGCTTCCTATTTGAACTAGAACGTGCTTCAAATGCAGCAAGAGGGCAATTCTAAGAAAGCACAAATGACCAAGGAACCCTATCATATCCTTTCTTGCTCACTTACTTTCCTGTATTAATGAACTACTTTTGCTGAAAATGAAGACATAGAAGGAAAGGGAAGAACTCATAATTCCTATTCCTTTGAGTTCTACCTGAAGGTAGAGAGTACTGGTAGAATGTGCATATATCAAGAAGTGAAATAGAAATGGTTGAGTTAATTTTGCACAGGCTTTCCATTGTTCTGGTAAGAATGTGATACAAATGTACATACTGGTTATAAAATAGGAATTATATAATTTTGATAATTCTTCATATGAGTTAAAAGCTCTTATATTTGCATTTCAAACTGGCATTGCACAGTATAAAGATGAATGGTAAAAGTCATGCTAATAATTTTAAATTTTAATTTTTCTTAGAATGGTACTAAATAGCAAATAAACAACACCATGGCAAGTTGCGGGAGACTGTGGAAGAAAGGAACAAGCTTTATATTTTAGGACCCTTAGCACTTTTTTCCTGCTTTGTGTGCCTTTTCATTTTGCACTGGGCCACGCACATGATGTAGCCAGTCCTGCTCAAGATACCTGGGACACAAGAATCCCTTGGCTAAAGGGTTCTTACCCCTCTTCCAGACCTTTTTCCAGATGCATCCTCCTGAGGGCAGGCTGCATCATTGCTCTGTGCACTCCTAGGTGAGGGGTGCCCAAGAGGCAGCTGTGGGCACAGCTCTGGAAAGAGCTTGAACTCGCAGGCTGAGACATACACTGTAGTCCGCTAAGTTTGGGTTGTTTGTTACATGGCAGTAGAAAACAAGAACACATACATTGTCTTCTTATTCTGTTGCCTTCAGTAAACTCTGAGTGTATGCGGCCCCTTGTTCACTGTTGTGTTCCCACCTACTAGCGCAGAGCCGGACTCATAGTAGATACTCAATAAGTACTTGCTAAGTTAGTGAAGGAATGAATGAACAAGCATGAACAGGAAAGTCCCTGCCTTCAATGGTTTAACACCTACAGTGGGCAACAGGCAATAACAATACCATGAAGTTAAATTTGATAACAGGTAATTAAAAAAAAAGGAATGACTGAATAAAGATAAGGTGCTGTAGGCTCACAGAAAAGTGGCCCCTAACTCAGCTTTGATACTGTCTAGGCCACCAGTCTTCAGCTTTGGGTGAACATTAGAATTATGTAGGATTTTTAAAAGCTGAGTAATCATGATTTAATTGGACACATGCTAGATCAATTAAAATCAGACTCCCTGGGCGTGGCACCCAGATAGCAATGCTTTTTTAAAGCTCCTCAGGTGATTGCAAGATGAAGCCCAAGCTGAGAACCACAGGTCTAGGCTGGGTTATGAAAGATGAGCAGAATCCAGGCAAAGGGTGGTAGGGGCAGCCGGGGTGGGACGATGACGTAGTAAGAGAAGAGATGGTGGATTGGAGGGTAAGTAACTTCCTTACATTCTTGGGGTCTCATTTATCTCACCTGCAAACTATGGCTAAGAACATTGAGCTCATTGGGTGGTTGCAAGGAGTATAGAGTCAGTTCCTATAAAGTGCCTGGTTCATAAGAGGTGCCCAGTAATACAGAAGTTAGAGGTTTCATGTGTGCAGCTGTCGAGGATTTGTATTTTCTGTGTATGTTGTTTGGAGTGTGGAGAATCTGTTACCAAATCTCTGAGCGCTTCTCCAGGGAGCCAAGGGAATGCTGAAGGGCTCCTTCCAAGTGGTATCTGGAAGCAGAAGCCAAAGCTTTCTCCCAAGGCCCAACAGGTCTCTGGCCTCTTCTTGTTCCTTGGTGGCAAGATTCCTTATAATTAATCATTAGTTTCTGCTCTTTTCTTTTTTTTCCCTAATCCAAAGCCTATATTCAAATTTTTCTCAATAATAATGAAATCATACAGTATTTACACTAATTTGTCCATCTTGTTTTGCATAGCAAAATGTTTGTGAGATTCATCTATCTTACTGAATTGCACAAGTGGTTTTACCCTTTTTATTGCTAAGTAATATTTCATTAATATACCGCGGGTTGTTTATTCATTCTTCTTTTTCCCTTGTTGGTTATTTTAAATATAACAGTGTGTACATGTCAATCCCAAACTCCCAATCTATCCTTACCTGCTACCCTTCTTCCCTGGTAACCATAAGTTCGTTCTCTAAGTCTGTGAGTCTGTTTCTGTTTTGTAAATAAGGTCACTTGTATCATTTCTTTTTAGATGCCACATATAAGCCATATCATATGATATTTGTCTTTCTCTGTCTTACTTCACTTAGTATGATAATCTCTAGGTCCATCCACGTTGCTGCAAATGGCATTATTTCATTCTTTTTAATGGCTGAGTAATATTCTATTGTATATATGTACCACATCTTCTTTATCCATTCATCTGTCGATGGACACTTAGGTTGCTTCCATGTCCTGGCTATTGTAAATAGAGCTGCAATGAACATTGTGGTACATGACTCTTTTAATTATGGTTTTCTCCGGGTATATGCCCAGGAGTGGGATTGCTGGATCATATGATAGCTCTATTTTTAGTTTTTTAAGGAACCTCCATACTGTTCTCCATAGTGGCTGTATCAACTTACATTCCCACCAACAGTGTAGGAGGGTTCCCTTTTCTCCACACCCTCTCCAGCATTTATTGTTTTTAGATTTTTTTTTTAAACATCTTTATTGAAGTATAATTGCTTTACAATGGTGTGTTAGCTTCTGCTTTATAACAAAGTGAATCAGTTATACATATACATATGTTCCCATATCTCTTCCCTCTTGCATCTCCCTCCCTCCCACCCTCCCTATCCCACCCCTCTAGGTGGTCACAAAGCACCGAGCTGATCTCCCTGTGCTATGCGGCTGCTTCCCACTAGCTATCTGTTTTACATTTGGTAGTGTATATATGTCCATGACACTCTCTCACTTCGTCCCAGCTTACCCTTCCCCCTCCCCGTGTCATCAAGTCCATTCTCTAGTAGGTCTGTGTCTTTATTCCCATCTTGCCACTAGGTTCTTCATGACCTTTTTTTTTTCCCTTAGATTCCATATATATGTGTTAGCATACTGTATTTGTTTTTCTCTTTCTGACTTACTTCACTCTGTATGACAGACTCTAACTCCATCCACCTCATTACAAACACCTCCATTTCATTTCTTTTTATGGCTGAGTAATATTCCATTGTATATATGTGCCACATCTTCTTTATCCATTCATCCGATGATGGACACCTAGGTTGCTTCCATGTCCTGGCTATTGTAAACAGAGCTGCAATGAATATTTTGGTACATGACTCTTTCTGAATTATGGTTTTCTCAGGGTATATGCCCAGTAGTGGGATTGCTGGGTCGTATGGTAGTTCTATTTTTAGTTTTTTAAGGAACCTCCATACTGTTCTCCATAGTGGCTGTATCAATTTACATTCCCACCAACAGTGCAAGAGTGTTCCCTTTTCTCCACACCCTCTCCAGCATTTATTGTTTCTAGATTTTTTGATGATGGCCATTCTGACCGGTGTGAGATGATACCTCATTGTAGTTTTGATTTGCATTTCTCTAATGATTAATGATGTTGAGCATTCTTTCATGTGTCTGTTGGCAATCTGTATATCTTCTTTGGAGAAATGTCTATTTAGGTCTTCTGCCCATTTTTGGATTGGGTTGTTTGTTTTTTTGTTATTGAGCTGCATGAGCTGCTTGTAAATCTTGGAGATTAATCCTTTGTCAGTTGCTTCATTTGCAAATATTTTCTCCCATTCTGAGGGTTGTCTTTTGGTCTTGTTTATGGTTTCCTTTGCTGTGCAAAAGCTTTTAAGTTTCATTAGGTCCCATTTGTTTATTTGTGTTTTTATTTCCATTTCTCTAGGACCTGGGTCAAAAAGGATCTTGCTGTGATTTATGTCATAGAGTGTTCTGCCTATGTTTTCCTCTAAGAGTTTGATAGTGTCTGGCCTTACACTTAGGTCTTTAATCCATTTTGAGTTTATTTTTGTGTATGGTGTCAGGGAGTGTTCTAATTTCATACTTTTACATGTACCTGTCCAATTTTCCCAGCACCACTTATTGAAGAGGCTGTCTTTTCTCCACTGTATATGCTTGCCTCCTTTATCAAAGATAAGGTGACCATATGTGTGTGGGCTTATCTCTGGACTTTCTATCCTGTTCCATTGATCTATATTTCTGTTTTTGTGCCAGTACCAAACTGTCTTGATTACTGTAGCTTTGTAATATAGTCTGAAGTCAGGGAGCCTGATTCCTCCAGCTCCATTTTTCGTTCTCAAGATTGCTTTGGCTATTCGGGGTCTTTTGTGTTTCCATACAAATTGTGAAATTTTTTGTTCTAGTTCTGTGAAAAATGCCAGTGGTAGTTTGATAGGGATTGCATTGAATCTGTAGATTGCTTTGGGTAGCAGAGTCATTTTCACAATGTTGATTCTTCCAATCCAAGAACATGGTATATCTCTCCATCTATTTGTATCATCTTTAATTTCTTTCATCAGTGTCCTATAATTTTCTGCATACAGGTCTTTTGTCTCCTTAGGTAGGTTTATTCCTAGATATTTTATTCTTTTTGTTGCAATGGTAAACGGGAGTGTTTTCTTAATTTCACTTTCAGATTTTTCATCATTAGTATACAGGAATGCAAGAGATTTCTGTGCATTAATTTTGTATCCTGCTACTTTACCAAATTCATTGATTAGCTCTAGTAGTTTTCTGGTAGCATCTTTAGGATTCTCTATGTATAGTATCATGTCATCTGCAAACAGTGACAGCTTTACTTCTTCTTTTCCGATTTGGATTCCTTTTATTTCTTTTTCTTCTCTGATTGCTGTGGCTAACACTTCCAAAACTATGTTGAATAATAGTGGTGAGAGTGGGCAACCTTGTCTTGTTCCTGATCTTAGTGGAAATGGTTTCAGTTTTTCACCATTGAGGACAATGTTGGCTGTGGGTTTGTCATATACGGCCTTTATTATGTTGAGGAAAGTTCCCTCTATGCCTACTTTCTGCAGGACTTTTATCATAAATGGGTGTTGAATTTTGTCGAAAGCTTTCTCTGCATCTATTGAGATGATCATGTGGTTTTTCTCCTTCAATTTGTTAATATGATGTATCACGTTGATTGATTTGCGTATATTGAAGAATCCTTGCATTCCTGGAATAAACCCCACTTGATCATGGTGTATAATCCTTTTAATGTGCTGTTGGATTCTGTTTGCTAGTATTTTGTTGAGGATTTTTGCATCTGTGTTCATCAGTGATATTGGCCTGTAGTTTTCTTTCTTTGTGACATCTTTGTCTGGTTTTGGTATCAGGGTGATGGTGGCCTCGTAGAATGAGTTGGGGAGTGTTCCTCCCTCTGCAATATTTTGGAAGAGTTTGAGAAGGATAGGTGTTAGCTCTTCTCTAAATGTTTGATAGAATTCGCCTGTGAAGCCATCTGGTCCTGGGCTTTTGTGTGTTGGAAGATTTTTAATCACAGTTTCAATTTCAGTGCTTGTGATTGGTCTGTTCATATTTTCTATTTCTTCCTGGTTCAGTCTCGGCAGGTTGTGCATTTCTAAGAATCTGTCCATTTCTTCCAGGTTGTCCATTTTATTGGCATATAGTTGCTTGTAGTAATCTCTCATGATCGTTTGTATTTCTGCAGTGTCAGTGGTTACTTCTCCTTTTTCATTTCTAATTCTATTGATTTGAGTCTTCTCCCTTTTTCTCTTGATGAGTCTGGCTAATGGTTTATCAATTTTGTTTATCTTCTCAAAGAACCAGCTTTTAGTTTCATTGATTTTTGCTATTGTTTCCTTCATTTCTTTTTCATTTATTTCTGATCTGATCTTTATGATTTCTTTCCTTCTGCTAGCTTTGGGGTTTTTTTGTTCTTCTTTCTCTAATTGCTTTAGGTGCAAGGTTAGGTTGTTTATTCGAGATGTTTCCTGTTTCTTGATGTAGGCTTGTATTGCTATAAACTTCCCTCTTAGAACTGCTTTTGCTGCATCCCATAGGTTTTGGATCGTCGTGTCTCCATTGTCATTTGTTTCTAGGTATTTTTTGATTTCCCCTTTGATTTCTTCAGTGATCACTTCGTTATTAAGTAGTGTATTGTGTAGCCTCCATGTGTTTGTATTTTTTACAGATCTTTTCCTGTAATTGATATCTAGTCTTATAGCGTTGTGGTCGGAAAAGATACTTGATACGATTTCAATTTTCTTAAATTTACCAAGGCTTGATTTGTGACCCAAGATATGGTCTATCCTGGAGAATGTTCCATGAGCACTTGAGAAAAATGTGTATTCTGTTGTTTTTGGGTGGAATGTCCTATAAATATCAATTAAGTCCATCTTGTTTAATGTATCATTTAAAGCTTGTGTTTCCTTATTTATTTTCATTTTGGATGATCTGTCCATTGGTGAAAGTGGGGTGTTAAAGTCCCCTACTATGATTATTTTTAGATTTTTTGATGATGGTCATTCTGACTGGTGTGAGGTGATATCTCTTTGTAGTTTTGATTTGCGTTTCTCTAATAATTAGTTTCTGCTCTATTCTTAACATTTTTCTCCTTGTCAACTTGATTTTCAACTTACCTCCTCTGCTGCAGCCCAGTGCATTCCATCTATGTTCTTAAAGGGAAACAAAGAAAGATATTTCCATCAGCTATCTGTGGTAAATTATTAGACGTTAAAAAACTTCCAGCTCATAGCATATCGATACTTTTGTAAAAATACAATAAAATCCTATAAAACTAGAATAAAAAAGACATAAAATCCAAGCCTAACTGTTTTATTAGATTCAAGAGACATCAATTGTATTTCAATAAATATAATCAAATCAAATATAACATAAAAAGCAAAAGAATTACAGAAACCAGACATGTTTATGAAAGTGTATGCATGTAGGTGGTTAATATAATTAGTATTACACCTAACTTTTTGTTATTCCACAATCACAGCTAAACAAAAGTTGAGTGAAGTAGTAATTCCTCATATTAAACGCCTATGCACATTTTTAAACGAACATTGTATATATCAGTATTTGAATTTCTAATGTTACAAATGAGCTTGCTTCTTGCTTATTAACTAGAGACCACTCCTCATAGGGCATAATGCATATCTAAAATGTTTATGTTTTGTTTTAATAACACTCATGGTAGAGAGGTCAATCTTACATATGGGTGGTGAGGAAAGTAGAACAAGTTATTTTAAGGCAATTTCAGCAAGCTCAGGATATTTATTTTTAACTCTTATCCAAAATGAACTAAGCAATGCTGTATTTTCAGAATTAGTCTTCAATCTTTTCTCAGCACCCAGTTCTAACAATTAATCTTGTAAAGTATAATTGAATTCAAATTATCTTTTTATGAAAGAGATTAAAGACCCATGAATTTCCTGTGTGTGAAATTTTTTGAAGGAAAATAAAATCCAAAATGTTCTAACAGATATGTAAGCTAGTCAGAGAAAACTTTTTGCAGATTTGTAATATTAAGATCCTTGCCTAAGTCAATGATAATTGTTAGATTATGGAATATGTCATAAAAATATGTAAAACCTTTGTTCTTCCAAGGTTCTAACTTTTCTTTTGGTTTTTAGATCTTGTCTGCCATTGAAAACCACGTTGTATCGTGTCCTTGCATGGGGTAAGTACAGAACTTAGATCATAAATATACTGAAAATATAACACAAAAATATCAAACTAATTTGTATCTTTAAGAAGTTGGGTTAAGCTGGTTTCTTTCTTTTTTTAATTTTTATTTTTTGGCGTTGCCTCACAGCCTGTGGGATCTTAGTTCCCTGACCAGGGATTGAACCCGCACCCCCTGCAGTGGAAGCACAGAGTCTTAACCACTGGACCACCAGGGAAGTCCCTGTAAATAGTGTTGCTGTGAACATTGGGATGCATGTATCTTTTCGAATTAGAGTTTTCATTTTTTTCCGCACATATACCTAGGAGTGGAATTGCTGGATCATATGGTAATTCTATTTTTAGTTTTTTAAGGAACCTCCATACTGTTTTCCATAGTGGCTGCACCAATTTACGTTCCCACCAATAGTGTAGGAGGGTTCCCTTTTCTTTACATCCTCTCCAACATTTATTATTTGTAGATTTTTGATGATAGCCATTCTGACCAGTGTGAGGTGATACCTCATTGTAGTTTTGATTTGCGTTTCTGTGCTTAGTGATGTTGAGTATCTTTTCATGTGCTTGTTGGCCATCTGTATGTCTTCTCTGGAAAAATGTCTATTTAGATCTTCCACCCATTTTTTTGTTTAAATTAATTAATTAATTTATTTATGGCTGTGTTGTGTCTTCGTTTCTGTGCGAGGGCTTTCTCTAGTTGTGGCAAGCGGGGGCCACTCTTCATCGCGGTGCGCGGGCCTCTCGCTATCGCGGCCTCTCTTGTTGCGGAGCACAGGCTCCAGACGCGCAGGCTCAGTAACTGTGGCTCACGGGCCCAGTTGCTCCACGGCATGTGGGATCTTCCCAGACCAGGGCTCGAACCCATGTCCCCTGCATTGGCAGGAGGATTCTTAACCACTGCGCCACCAGGGAAGCCCCACCCATTTTTTGATTGGGTTGTTTGTTTTTTGATATTGAGTTGTGTGAGCTGTTTGTATATTTTGGAAATTAAGTCCTTGTTGGTCACATCATTTTCAAATATTTTCTCCCATTCCCTAGGTTGTCTTTTCATTTTGTTTATGGTTTCCTTTGCTGTGCAAAAGCTTTTAAGTTTATTTTTTTTAACATCTTTATTGGAGTATAATTGCTTTACAATGGTGTGTTAGTTTCTGCTTTATAACAAAGTGAATCAACTATACATATATGTATATCCCCATATCTCCTCCCTCTTGCATCTCCCTCCCACCCTCCCTATCCCACCCCTCTAGGTGGTCACAAAGCACCAAACTGATCTCCCTGTGCTATGCAGCTAAAGCTTTTAAGTTTGATTAGGTCCCATTTATTTATTTTTGCTTTTATTTCTTTTGCCTTGGGGGACTGATCTAAGAAAATAGTGCTACAATTTATGTCAAAGAATGTTTCTCCTATGTTCTCTTCTAGGAATTTTATGGTGTCATATCTTACATTTAGGTCTTTAAACCATTTCAAGTTTATTTTTGTATAAGGTGTGAGGGAATGTCCTAATTTCATTGATTTACATGTAGCTCTCCAGATTTCCCGACACTACTTGTTGAAGAGACTTGCTTTTCTCCATTGTATATTCTTGCCTCCTTTGTTGTAGATTAATTGACCATACGTGTGTGAGTTTATTTCTGGGCTCTCTATTCGGTTCCATTGATTTTTGTGTCCATTTTTGTGCCAATACCACACTATTTTGATTACTGTACCTTTGTAGTATAGTCTGAAGTCCGGAAGGGTTATACCTTCAGCTTTGTTCTTTTTTTCTCAGGATTGTTTGGCAATTCTAGGTCTTTTGTGGTTCCATATAAATTGTATTATTATTTGTTCTAGTTCTGTGAAAAATGTCATGGATATTTTTATAAAGATTGCATTAAATCTGTAGATTGCTTTGGGTAGAATGGCCATTTTAACAATATTAATTCTTCCAATCCAAGAGCATGGGATATCTTTCCATTTCTTTGAATCATCTTCAGTTTCCTTTATCATTCTTTTATAGTTTTCAGTATATAGGTCTTTCACCTCCCTGTTTAAGTTCATTCTTTGGTATTTTATTTTTGATGCAATTTTGAATGGGATTTTTTTTTTTTTTTTTTTTTTTACTTTTTCTGATAGTTCATTATTAGTGTATAGAAATACAAGATTAATATACAGGAATCTATTGCATCCTGCTACCTTTATGAATTCATTAGTTCTAATAGCTTTTTTTAATTAAAATTTTTTAAATTTTATATTGGAGTATAGTTGATTTAAAATGTTGTGTTAGTTTAAGGTGTACAGCAAAGTGATTTAGTTATACATATATCTATTCTTTTTCAGATTATTTTCCCATGTAGGTTATTACAGAGTAGTGAGTAGAGTTCCCTGTGCTATACAGTAGGTCCTTGTTGATTATCTATTTTATATATAATAATGTATATATGTTAATCCCAACTTCCTAATTTATCCCTCCCCCTCACCCCCTTTCCCCTTTGGTAACCATAAGTTTGTTTTTGAAGTCTGTGAGTCTGTTTCTGTTTTGTAAGTTCATTTGTATCATTTTTTTTTTAGATTCTACATATAAGTGATATCATGTGATACTTGTCTTTCTTTGTCTGACTTACTTCACTTAGTATGATAATCTCTAGATCTATCCCTGTTGTTGCAAATGGCATTATTCCATTCTTTTTTGTGGCTGAGTAATATTCCATTCTATATATTACTGCATTTTCTTTATCCATTCATCTGTTGATGAACATTTAGGTTGCTCCCATGTCTTGGCTATTGTAAACAGTGCTGCAATGAACATTGGGGTGCATGTGTCTTTTTGAATTATGGTTTTCTCCAGGTATATGTCCAGGAGTGATGTTGCTGGGTCATATGGCAGTTCTATTTTTAGTTTTTTAAGGAAACTCCATACTGTTTTCCATAGTGGTTGTACCAACTTACATTCCGACCAACAGTGTAGGAGGGTTCCCTTTTCTCCACACCCTCTTCAGCATTTATTATTTGTAGACTTTTTGATGATGGCCATTCTGACCAGTGTGAGGTGATACCTCATTGCAGTTTTGGTTTGCGTTTCTCTAACAATTAGCAACATTGAGCAACTTTTCATGTGCTTTTTAGCCATCTGTATGTCTTCTTTGAGAAACGTCTACTTAGGTCTTCTGCCCATTTTTTGATTGGGTTGTTTGCTTTTTATTTCTAATAATTTTTGTGTGGAGACTAGGGTTCTCTGTATAGAATATCATGTCACCTACACACAGTGACAGTTTTACCTCTTCCCTTCCACTTTGGATACCTTTTATTTCTTTTTTTTTGGGGTCTGACTGCTGTGGCTAGGACTTCCAATACTATGTTGAATAGAAGTGGTAAGAGTGGGCGTCCTTTTCTTGTTCCTGAATTTAGCAGGAAGGTTTTTAGCTTTTCACCATTGAATATTATGTTGGCTGTGGGTTTGTCATAAATGGCCTTTATGTTGAGATATGTTTCCTCTCTACCCACTTTGATGAGAGTTTTATCATGAATGGACGCTGTATTTTGTGAAATGCCTTTTCTGCATCTATTGAGATGATCATGTGGTTTTTTCCTTTCTTTTTGTCAATGTGGTGTATCACATTGATTGATTTGCCTGTAGATAAGGCAAGCATCATCACTAGCACAGAGCTTAGTTAGTACTTAGTAAACGGTAGTTTTTATCACAATTAGTTCATGATTATTTAGTGTTGCCCTTCGGGAAACTAAAATGCCTTTGTTTAGGGGTGTTCATTACAAATGAGTGTGTGCACACAGGTATGCATGCACACATAAATCCACGTGTACACACTCGCACTCAAATACGCACATACTCACATGCCATAGACATTTTATTTGGATTCAGCCAGCTGCATCTAGAGCACATCTTCTAGTTGCATTCATGATCATTTGGGGGCCCACATAAGGGGAAGTTAGATTGATTTGGGGGTAGAATAGGATGAATTGAGAAACTCACAAATTTTTTTGCTGACTAACATAGGGGAACTGTCAAAAGGCTAAGACCAGGATTTGATTCTGCTCCAAATCTCTGTGCCATTAACTCGACTGATTTTTCTCTTCCTTTGTTAAAGTGTTACTGTCTCTTTTGATCCTGAAAGATGTATTACATTTGGCAGAAGCCATGGAAGAAAGTATATCAGAGAAGTGAGAACTGTTGTCATCAACTAACCTTCACAGTTGACGTTTGTCGAAGGTTCAACTGACCTTCACTACCTTTTCAAGAATAACTTACTCTTATAAAATTGTACACACAGTGTGATAAAACTTTCATATAAAAAAACCCAGTGTAGATATCTACAGAAAAAAATGGTTATTTTAGAATGGTGGGATTATGGGTATTTTCCAATGTTCTCCTATCAGTATGTATTTTTAAACATAATCAGAAGCAGCCAAAAAGTGTTTTTTTTTTTTTTTAACAAAGAAAGAAAATAACCTACTCTTACTAATACAAGGAGGCTTGTTCTTTTGTGCTTTCATTTTCATCATAGGGGAGGTGGAAGAGTGGAATTTATTGGTTTGGGGATTGTCTTGAGAGTTTCTCTTTTGGATTTTATCTCCACATTTTCTGAAAAACTCTTATGTGAATTTACTAATCAGACTGCTTTGCTGGTTTATTATTAGACCATCCTCCTCTAAACTTGGCTGGAAATCAGAGGCCCATCCAGATAAGAATCTCCACAATGTGCATTTTCAGAGCAAGTCAGAAGTTGTTTCGTTTTAACACTCAAAGAAAGCTTTTGTATTTTCGGTTTCAAGTGCTCTGCAGTAAACCAACAGTCTATATAGATTATACAAAAGGGTCATATGTTGGTCTGAGCTAGCTTCTAGGGGAAAAAAAATCACCATTGAGGAACAGCAAGCGTTTAAACAATGAACTGACAGCTGCCGGTCCATTAGATCCCTCCATGGGGCCAACTCCTGCTCTTTTCAATTTCACTGTGATCTGTAGATACAACTCTTCACGTCTGAGCTGGTGGTGATGGGCTGTGTTCCAGTAGCACCTGCACTTATCGGAGCAATACCTTTTATCAGAGAACTCTCACATAAAGTCCTTTATAAGGAAGAGAAACAGTGCCAGCTTGGAAATGGAGAAGAAAATATGTACCTATTTCAAGTTCCGAATTGGCCATTTAAGTACTTGTAGAGTGAGAACTAAAAGCTTGAAGCTCTTGATTTATACTGTATTCTCATGGCCATTCTCAGGAGTATCAGGATCCAACCTTTGCTGATTTTTTTTTTAATTTTTATTTATTTATTTATTTATTTTTGGCTGTGTTGGGTCTTCGTTTCTGTGCGAGGGCTTTCTCTAGTTGCGGCGAGCGGGGGCCACTCTTCATCACGGTGCGCGGGCCTCTCACTGTCGCGGCCTCTCTTGTTGCGGAGCACAGGCTCCAGACGCGCAGGCTCAGTAATTGTGGCTCACGGGCCTAGTTGCTCCGCGGCATGTGGGATCTTCCCAGACCAGGGCTCGAACCCTGGTTCGAATGTCCCCTGCATTGGCAGGCAGATTCTCAACCACTGCGCCACCAGGGAAGCCCCCCTTTGCTGAATTTTAACCCAAATAGTTAAACCTCATAGTTTGCTAAATTAAGTGCTAATTTAACGATGATGTCTGTCTTTAAAAAAAAAAAATTTCGGTGAAAGTCTTAAAGAAGCGATATAAAAGAATGTTTGCTTCAGCTTCTGCTTCAGGGAACTACAATCCTCTTAATTTTCTCTTTACTGGAGTCAGGTGTCCATAATTGTGAGCCCTTTTGAACAGCCCAGGGGTTTGGTCTAGGGTTTCGCAGGAAGAGAGTAAAAAGTCCTAGGTGTAGACAAGCCTTTGATTCTTTTTTTTTTTTTTAACTTTTTTAAACAGCTTTATTGAGATATAATTCACAAACCATGCAATTTACAATTTAAAGTATACAATTCAATGGCTTTTAGAATATTCACAGAGTTGTATAACCATCACCAAAATCAATCTTGGAACATTTTCATTATCCCAAAAAGAAATTCCATACCCATTAGCTGTCACTCCCTACTCCCCATCCTCTTCAGCCTAGGCTACCACGAATCTACCTTCTGTCTCTGTAGATTTCCCTGTTCTGGACATTTCACATGAATGGAGTCACACAGTTGAAGTCTTTTGTGGTTGGCTTCTTTCACTTAATATTTTTGAGGGTCATCCATGTTGTAGCATATATCAGTACTTCATTCCTTTTTATAAGCCTTTGATTCTTTTTATCAAGGTCTTTTCTCACCTTTGATTTGATTCTCTGCTGAATTGCTCTTTTCCTTCAGTCTCTTAGAATGTCTTCCTTTGGGGTCCCTGGTTTAGATTTTTGGTTGATGTTTCCATCGGTGTTTTGGGGGCCACTGCTTGCCCTGATCACAGCTCAGATCTGCCAAATCTTGATTGCTTTCTTAGTTCTGAATCCCATCACCTCCTCTCACCTCTGATCCTTAATAACTGCACCTCTGCTTTCCTAGACACAACTTTAACCTGCCCCTGCCTCTGCCCAGGCTCAACCTAACTAGGTTTCAGCTCGACCAGTCTGAACTGAGCAGTCACTTCAGCCAAACAATCAATTCAATTTACATTCCAAAAATCAGCCCCACTAGTTCTTCAATTCAGTGGTTTGACTTCTTTCATAATTAATCAGCAATTTTTTGACTGCATGAAATGATAAAGTCAAAACAGAAAATTGGTCATGTCTCAGCATCCTTTTTTAGCTTTTTTTCTCCGTACAAGAATACTGAATAAATTTGGTAGGTGTAGGGAATAAGCATTTTTAACTTCATAGTTTAAAGTTTCATAGTTTGACCTCAAAGCAGAAAGAGGCTATCTCATCTCATCAGACGGGAGAGGACAATAGTGGCAGTACTTTAATAGGCATGGCAAAAGAAACTTAAAATCGAGGCTATGAGACCTGCAGTAAGTAATCTCTCCATTACCTAAGACCCTCCATCTAAAACCCAGTCCGCATATTCTATTCCATTTAGTAGCTGTTGGTGTTTGAGCTCTTCTTCCTCAGGACAAGTGTAAGTGCCTTGAGATTGGGCATGTCCCACTCATATTTGTACCTTTCACAGTATCTGGCACCAAACTCAGGGCCCAGTGAGTCCCCCAAAGTCACTGAATTGAATTCATGGTTAAGCTGAAGAAGGAAAAGGCCTACGTTGAAAAATATAGATCCATGCACTTTTTTTGTGTGGTGGTAACACAGGAACGAAGGAGGATGTAGATAATACCTGAGTGGAAGTGCCTCAAGGGGAACATTCAACCACTCAGAATAGGTTGATGTCATGTCACCTTGACTATGGGGAAAGCAAATCAAATAGGTTTAGTATTCAAAGAGCCCCTTACAACGTTAAAGCTTCTACTAAATAAATCCAGCATAGTATTTTTACCAAAAAAAGTCATAAGGCATCAGATGGCAAAGTAACATGAAAAGATTCATTAGACCTGCTTAATCCATCCAGAATGAGATGAACTGTGGAGCAGTTTTATCTGGACATGGAGGCATCCAGCCTCCTCTGTATCAGACAGAAACATTCAATGCAGTGAGATAAATGCAAACACTGCGAAACATTCTCTATGTATCATCAGAATATAGAGGAACATAAGTTATAAGAAAAAACGCTGAACGAAGTCTGAACTACTACCACTGTCAAAATGCTGACATTGATTTTATTCACTTCTTGAGATCTAAATTGGAAAATCAAAAAGGATCAGATTGAACACAGGCCTTTATGATATACTATAATCAAAGACAGTATAGGGCTAGAACTACAATGCGTAATGGAAGGTCTTAAGGATGGAATTTGCTGATTCTTGGATGGAGAAATAAGCTGCCATTATCAGAATGAGTTTTGTTCCACAACTTAGTGGTTTATTACTTGTGTTGCCAATTCACAGATCATTGTCATATCACTCAGACAAAGAAATCTGAAGCTTTGTAAAGAATAAATAAGGAAAAGGAAAGACCTAAACTTACAAAATTATGTGCAAATAAAGAAAGGGAAGACTAATTTGCTATCAAATGGCTTTTATCTTTACTTTAAAAAAAATACAGAGGCACAAAGAAGTAATTCTTCCTTGCGGTTATATATAAAAGCAGGGTTGCTTAAAAATGTTAAGAAATTAGTTTTCACAGAGAAATATGTTCATAGAGAAAATAGAGATGCTAAAATGGCATTGGAGAACTCATGTCTGGACTCTTTGCTTCCTTTGTCAGATGGTTGCTCCATTAATTAATGCAGTAGGTCAGGAGTCTGTAGACTACTAAGAGAGTTTTTTTTTTAACATTCTTTTTCCCCCCTTTTAAAAAATTGAAGTATAGATGATTTACAATGTTGTGTTAGTTTCAGGTGTACAGCGAAGTGATTCAGTTCTACATACATATATATCTATTTTTTTCAGATTCTTTTCCCTCACACATTATTATAAAATATTGAGTAGAGTTCCCTGTGCTATCCAGGAGGTCCTTGTTGATTATCCATTTTATATGTAGCAGTGTGTGTATGTTAATCCCAACCTCCCAATTTATCCCTCCCCCCCCCACTTTCACTAAGAGGGGTTTTGACACTTGTATATATATGGTTGCAAAAATTTTTTTAGAAGAATGGTATTTCGTGACATGTGACAATTACATGAAGAATTCAGTGTCCGTAAATAAAGTTTTATTGGGACACAGACATGCCCATGCATTTACAGATTGTCTATGGTGGCTTTCATGCCCACCACGGCAGAGTTTAGTTGGGACAGACCATATGGCCTGAAAAGCCTAAGTCCATTTGTTATCTGGCCCTTTATGGGAAAAATTTGGCAACCCCTGTATCATATCATTAATGACATATCTAAACCCAGAAAGAGGACATGTTTAGAAAGAGGCTGGTACTTCATGTACCTTTACATCTGAAGAAAAAAAAAATTCTACTACACAGATACACTTATTTCCATGCACACACATAAAGGGGCGCCTACAGATGACCCGTAAGGGCAGCTAATACATCTCATGGATGCTTTTGATAGAGGAGTAAATTCACATGTTACTTGGAGTGCTACTTACGAGAAGAGATTAGCATTTGGAACAGATCCCTAGTCGTTTTTCTCTGTTCTCTTTATGACTGGAATAAATGGGCTGCATTTGACTGAGCTTTTCACAAAATTCTAGACCCATACAGCAAGAAGGAATACTAGCGTTAGGTCTTTCCAAATTTAAATATATTGAATGTCACCAGTACCAATGAGAACCTAATGATTCTTAGCAACTTGCAACATTAAAAAAAAAAAAATTGCAGCGACTTTCCTGGTGGTCCAGTAGGTAAGACTCCAGCCTCCCAATGCAGGGGGCCCAGATTCGATCCCTGGCCGGGGAACTAGATCCCGCACGCGTGCCGCAACTAAGAAGCACGCATGCCACAACTAAGAAGTCCACATGCTGCAATTAAAAGATCCTGCGTACCGCGACGAAGATCCCACATGCTGCAACTAAGACCCAGCGCAGCCAAAATAAATAGATAGATAGATAGATAGATAAATAAATTTTAAAAATTGGAGCCTCCTTGGCCCCATGTCACTCCCATACCGCAGGATGCACACAAGGTTGTGTGTTTTCCGACTACTTGAGGACTTGGCCAGAGAGAAAATAGAGCATGCACAAGAAAATATATTGTTGAATTTCCTGGTTATGGCTTTCTTATTTTAGACAACTCAAGTGTAAATGCAATCCTGACCTTTAAACATCCACACAATGATGTGTGAAAAATATACGGTACAAGCAATAAACAATCAGCCAAGCATTATATTTCTAATTTAGTCTGCTACTGTCTTATAGCATGTTGATTTGCTAAATATAATTTGTAGTGTTGCTATAGGGCAGAAAGCCACTGCCCACAAGCAGGGTCTCTGAGTAAAACTGTCCCATAAAAGAAATCTTTAACAGAGAAACAAATACGTTAAAAAAAATGCTTACTTGTCATATGCATGAATGACCCTGAGAATAAAAACAACTAGTGCGTGGATGAAATCGATAAATCGCTGGCTAATGAGGAACACTAGCTATTCTTTTGGAATTTTATCATGTTGGAATATTGTGACATCTCTGTGGGACCCAATTACTTAAGAGGCAAAGCAAGTGACTGTGGGAAGCAAGGATGAGAAGCTGTATTTTTCATGGGGTGAGGAAGGAGGTTTGTGCTCGGAGGGCTCTGCACAAAGCGGTTGATTGCAAAAAAAGGCTACAGATTCCATGCCCCAACCCGGTCTCTGCCTGTACGCCCTTTGCAAGTTAACTTTACTGCTCCTCCCGTCAAGAGGTTGGGTCTATTTTCCCACCCCTTGAACCTGGACTTGGCCATAGGATACAAACGATCTTTTTAAAAAAATTTTAATTTTATATTGGAGTATAGTTGATTAACAATGATGTGTTAGTTTCAGGTGTACAGCAAAGTGATTCAGTTATACGTATACATGTATCCATTCCTTTTCAGATTCTTTTCCCATTTAGGTTATTACAGAATATTGAATAGAGTTGCGTGTGCTATACAGTAGGTCCTTGTTGATTATCTGTTTCCTATATAGTCATGCGTATCTGTTAATCCCAAACTCCTAATTTATCCCTCCCCCCACCTTCCCCCTTTGGTAAACGTAAGTTTGTTTTCTAAGAGACTCTTCAGTAGCCCCTGCCCTTTGGAGTTTGCCCTCTCTTGGTGCTCTTTGTAACCCTGAGTCCGCCAGGTGATGGAGCCCAGGCTAGCCTACTGGACTGCATGGAACAGATATGAGCCATCCCAGCTGTGGCCCCTTAGATCAACCACCCTGCCAACTACTAGACAGGTGAATGAGACCGTGCTAGGCAGCCCAGACCAGAAGAACCTCTCAGCTGACCCACAGAATCAGGAGAATTTAACAAATGCTTATTATTTCAAGCCACTAAATTTTAGTGGCTTGTTACGCAGCAAAAGTTAGAGTAGGTGCTGAGGTGCTGGACCCTGAGTGTTTCCTGCACTGGAGGTCCAGTCACACTGCTTTTGCCCAGAATTTGCCTGACAGTGGGGACCATTACATTCAAGTCCTCTGAAGGCTGACAGGCTTCATGCTGATTGCTGGGGCTTGTTTATGGGGTCCAGGCTTACCTTAGGTCACATGGGATTATGCAAAGCCCTAGGGGACCTTCGTGTGCTGGCAGCCACTTCTGTGAAGGGTCTTACAAATTCTGGTTCCTGTGGGTTTCCTGCTGGTCTGCTGGAATGGCTCAGGTCTGAAGTTGGGGCAGCCCCTGGAACCTCCCCACCAGTTGAAGAGTTCTTTGTACTCCACAGCTTCTAAGGGTCCTCTGACAGTTACATATGTTTCCTGGACTTGTCCCGACTCTAGGGAGAATTTTTGAGATATTCACAGAAGCTCCAAGGACAGGGACAAAGACATACATCCATGCTATGGGCTCAGTGGGGAGGATGGTGTCAGGCTCTCTGGAGGCAAACGGCACTCCTCAGAGGACAGGCATTTTCATCGAGGGCCTGGGTTCTACACTGGATTCAGCCACAAATTAGCCCTACAGCCTGACAAAAAAAATGACTTCACTTTTCTGGGTCTCAGTTTCCAAATCCATGAAGTGGGGAGAACTGGGTTGGATGGTACTTTACTGTCTTTGCTGGATTTAACAGTCTTTGGGATTCATCTCCCAGACTTTGCACCATGTCCTTCTCCAGCCCGCACTTCTTTTGACTTTGTGCTGTCATCCCTGGACCCAGAATTGTGA
The DNA here is from genome assembly GCF_028564815.1 of Eubalaena glacialis. NCBI lineage: Eukaryota > Metazoa > Chordata > Mammalia > Artiodactyla > Balaenidae > Eubalaena > Eubalaena glacialis. The sequence continues at coordinate 28,379,709 of NC_083736.1, forward strand.
TTTTGAGGGAGAAGAGAGGCAGGCCCATTCCAGGATGAGAACAAGAGCCATGGGCACAGATTTTATTCAGAACTTGCCTAACTGATGTTAAGTGACTTCTGTCAGGAGTCTGGCTAAAAGGGACTTAGTAGAGGAATTGCTGGAGGTGGGAGAAGGAGCAGCCCAAGAAGAAGTCTGGGAACAGGGTCCGATCTATTATGTTCCCTCGTAAATAATCCATGGAGGGGGTCCTCTCTCTCTCTCTCTTTCTCTTTCTCTTTCTCTCTCTCTCTCTCTCTCTCTCTCTCTCTCTCTCTCTGATCAACGATCTTGCAACAGCACGCAAGGACTTCAACCTGTGGGTTTACTTAATTCATCTTCCTCTGTGAATTCTGTTATCCTAACAAAATTTTGGTTTCTACACTGCATTAGTAGACTACTCTCAGATTTGCAAGGGTTTTGTTTTGTTTTTTTAATGGGGTAAGGGAGTAAGGAAGTCAAAAAACCAACTATTTAAAAACATCACAATTTAGTTCAGGGCTTAAGTATTTTTTTATATTAAATTCTTACAAACTAGTCCCTGTTCAAAAGCCATCAATGGCTTCCCATCAGATAAAATCCATCCTAGTTCCAGTGGCCTGAAAGTCACTTTGGAATGGCCTTTCTTGCTGACCTCAACTCCCACCACTCTCTCCATCAGTCAGCCCTACTTGTTGTCCCTGGAATACACCAAGATTGTCCCCACCTCATGACATTTGCTCTGGCTGTTTTCTGTGCCTGAAATGCTCCAACCCCAGGTCTTCTTGTGATTTACTGCTCTATTGCAAAGAAGGACTTTTTGTTAAATTGAAGTAGAGTTGATTTACAATGTTGTGTGCTAATTAGTGCTGTACAGCAAAGTGATTCAGTCATACATATATATACACTCTTTGTTTTAAAATATTCTTTTCCATTATGGTTTATCATAGGATGTTGAACATAGTTCTCTGTGCTATACAGTAGGACCTTGTTGTTATCCGTTCTATATATAAAAGCTTACATCTGCTAACCCCAGTCTCCCACTCCATCCCTCCCCCAACCCCCTCCCCCTGGCAACCACCAGTCTGTTCTCTATGTCTGTGATTCTGTTTCTGTTTCATAGATAGGTTCCTTTGTGTCATCTTTTAGATTCCACATATAAGTGATATCATATGGTATTTGCCTTTCTCTTTCTGACTTATTTCACTTAGCATGATAATCTGTAGTTGCATCCATGTTGCTGCAAATGGCATTATTTTGTTCTTTTTTATGGCTGAGTAGTATTCCATTGTATATATGTACCACATCTTCTTTATCCATTCATCTGTCGATGGACATTTAGGTTGTTTCCATGTCTTGCTGTTGTGAATAGTGCTGCTATAGAGACAAAGATGAACATTGGGGTGTGTGTATCTTTTTGAATTATAATTTTGTCTGGATTTATGCCCAGTAGTGGGATTGCTGGATCATATGCTAAATCTATTTTTAGTTTTCTGAGGAACCTCCATACTCTTTTCCACAGTGCCTGCACCAACTTACATTCCCACCAACAGTGTAGGAGGAGGAACAAGGACTTTACAGATTCTCCAGAATGTTCTAATATGCAGCTAGGGTTGAGAATAACTGAGCTAGACTGTCATTTAAGCTCAAAGCCCCTCAAATTTAAATATTGGTGTAAACCACCTGGTAGTCTTATTCCAACTCAGATTCTGATTCAGGAGTGGGGAGGGGCTGGAGATTCTGCATTTCTAAGAAACTCCCAGGGGATGCTTATCTCCCACCTCAATGGTGAATTCCCTAAGACCGGGGAATGTACTTCAGTCTGTACCAACTGCAGAATAGGCGCCCTGTGAATGTTTGCTGACCAAAAGCTTCGCAGTTGCCACAACTTCCTTTCATGGCCTTGTGCCACTACCAGTAGGTTCTGATGACCTAAAATAAGATGGGATATGTTGCTTAATCAAGGTGTCAGGCTCTGTAATGTACATATGGATGTTATAAAAGGACTTCACATGGGTAAACATTTTGTATTAAATCCTTACATTCCAGAGCCGTAATGATTTTATTCTGGACCAAGAATGAAGCTTTCATCTCTCCAGCTATCATAAAATGGGCTCTTGTCCTTCAAATCCTTCCCCATGGCTATTATCCCCGCAGTCTTGCTGGGTTTGACATGAAGTGAGGTAGACTTCAGCCAGAGAGACTTTCTGAGGGAAAAAAGGGGAAAGTAAAGATGCTGCTGCTCTCCTTTTGGTATCCAGTATCCTCTGTATGGTCATAAATAGCACTGATTCCTGACATCCATACCACAGAACTAGATTTCCAAGTCTCCGTTCTGTCAACAGCTTCATCAATTGCCTTTATAGCATTTTCTTCTGAAGTCTTCTTTGTGCCACTTTATATATCTTACCCTGCCCAGAGTGTCTTCACCCAAAAGACATCCCTCAGGCATCCCATTTAGTCACCTGCTAAATCCAAAATGAAGCCGCCCCTGATCTTGCCCCATCTTACACCAGCAGAGCAGATAGTCTAATTTCAGGGGCTGTATCTTCTTTCCTCCCCAGAGTATAAGAGAATGGAATTTCTTCCTGACGAGGTTAACAGGGATATTGTTGTTTCAGGGTTTGCTGACAGGCTGAAGATTTATCCTCTCCACTCTTTTTCCTGACTCTGAAGAGAATTGCAGACCTGGAATCTGTAGTGCCTCTGGGTCACTTAGTAATTTAAAATTGATGACTTGGAAAGAGAATGGAGATAAAGATGCTGTCCTGGGATGTGTCCTTTTATAGGGAGGTATTGTAATTTGGGGGCAATGTTCTCTCATGCAACTCTTTTGAAAAAAAAACAAAACAAAACACAGTGGTTTAGGGATGTATTGATACTTGGATGACTTAATCAGCCAGACGCTCATGGCCACCCTTTCTGAGTATAGAGACAAAGATGTACAATTTACTGATTAGAAAAGGGTATCATGAAAGTGCTAATTAAAATCTTACAAGTATAATAGTGTATGATTCCATCTTATAAAGGTCAAAACCAGGCAAAACTACTGTGCTATTAGAAGTCAAAATAGGGGTTACCTCGGGGTAGGGGTTAGTGACTGGAAGCATAATGAATGCTTTCTGGGGTTCTGATAATGTTTTATTTCTTGATTCTTTTCCTTGGGTGTGTTCACTTTGTGAAATTTCATTGATCTATACACTTAGGATTTGTGTGATTTTCTTTGTATACCATACTTCATTAAAAAGTTTACCAGTCAATATCCTACAATGATAAACACACTTTAAAATTGTTTTCTACTTACAAATTAATCGTAAGCTTAACAAATCACTGTCTGAAAATGTATTTGAAAATCTGTTGTTCAATTAAAGGACGGATTCCCGCCCCCATCTGAAATGTACATTTTCCCACTCAGACTTTAGTGCCATGTATGTGTTAGTCCTCTTCCTGATCCTAACAGCTTTGCTTTGATTGTGCTTAATGCTAGAAAAGCCATGACTTGGAAGGAGCTGTAACCTTAACAGGCTTCTTTATCTTGTTGATGAATTATATCCTAGATACGTGCTCGCGTTGAAGTACGCAGCCTTCCATCAGTTATTAGTCACTGAAACCGCCTCAGATCTCAGTGACAGGGCTCACCGTCGACAGCTGCAGGACAAGACGAGGGACCCTTGTGATCAAGCCTAGTGCTTCCTGGATACTAATTATGTCTCCACACAATGGATCTGGCTTTGCTTACCAAGTTAAAGAATGAATCAGAATGTTGCGACAGATTATACTGGCGCCTGCTTTACTTCCTAGGAGCAAACCAGACATAATAGATGAATTCTTGTTTTTTTTTCCTCCCTGTTGTAAATTTATTTATTTAATTTCTGGAATGGGTATACCTTCACGTGGCGCATGAGTCACAAAGTACAAATAGTATACAGGAAATAGTATTTCTGTCCCACTTCTGTCCTCCATCAATCAGGTCCAGGCCCACCATCACTGTTGATAGTGTCTTTGTATTCAGAGACTATTCGTGTATACTAAAAAACAAACAAAACAAAACAAAATAAAACCCTGAAAATATCAATAAGAGGATTCTATCAGGTTCCTGTGATCACTAACAAATCCCTGTTTTAGGACTGTGCCATTCAAAGTGTGGTCCTCAGACCAGCAACGTCAGCATCACTTGGGAGTTTGTTAGAAATGCAGAATCTTGGGCCCCAGCCCAGACCCACAAATCGGAATCTGCATTTTAACAAGGTCTCTGGGATTTGTAGCACCCGAAGGTGTGAGAAACCATGCTTTAGGGGAAAGGGACCTTGAGTGTCAAGATGGGGGGCTACAAAGGTACCCAACTTATCCTCAAGGAGTTCTTTGTTCTTTGGAGGAAAAATTAATTCAATAGATTCTCATGAACTTTGTCACAATTTCCTCAAAGATTTTTTTCTTGTGCATGTAAATCTCTTCTCGTGTACATAAAATGATGTGTAATTGTCTTAGGCAGACATGTAGGACTCTGAACGCTTGCACTGTCTCCTCTGTCTCAAGTATTTGAGGACTCTCACTTGAGCATGTCCGGACCAAAACTTTGGGTGTCTGAGCGTTGAGCAATGGACACATTGTCCTGTTCCAGTCTGAGGATGTGGAGCCAGAGAGTTATCAACATGAGAAACAAGGGAAAGAAATTGCTTTAAAATTCTTATTGCTTCTTAGAATAAGAACATAACGATATTGTGTATGACTTTTAGTGGAGGGAAGAAATTCCATGGGATGTTTACCTCTTGCCTTGACACGTGACCTCCTTTTTGCTCGTCAAGACTTTTGGTGTGAGACATTTTTTGCATTGATGTATGTGTTCTGGTTTCTCCAAGAAGGGACATACTGAAACTTAAAACAAAATTTTTTATTTTATATGGGAGTATAGTTGATTTACAATATTGTGTTAGTTTCAGGTATACAGCAAAGTGACTTAGTTTATATATATATATATATATATATATATATAGTCTTTTTCAGATTCTTTTCCCATGTAGGTTATTCTAGAGTATTGAGTAGAGTTCCCTGTGCTATACAGTAGGTCCTTGTTGATTATCTATTTTATATCTAGTAGTGTGTATATGTTAATCCCAGCCTCCTAATTTATCCTTCCCCGCCACCTTTCCCCTGTGGTAACCATAAGTTTGTTTTTGAAGTCTGTGACTCTGTTACTGTTTTGTAAATAAGTTCATTTGTATCATTTTTTAGATTCCACATATAAGTGATACCATATGATATTTGTCTTTCTCTGTCTGATTTACTTCACTTAGGATGATAATCTCTGGGTCCATCTCTCTTGCTGCAAATGGCATTATTTCATTCTTTTTTATGGCTGAGTAATATTCCATTGTATATATGTACTACATCTACTTTATCCATTCATCTGTTGATAGACATTTAGGTGGCGTCCATGTCTTGGCTATTGTAAATAGTGCTGCAATGAACACTAGGGTGCATATATCTTTTCGACTTATGTTTTTCTCCAGATATATGCCCGGGAGTGGGATTGCTGGGTCGTATGATAGTTTTATTTTTAGTTTTTTAAGGAACCTCCATACTGTTCTCCATAGTGGCTGTACCAATTGACATTCCCACCAACAGTGTAGGAAGGTTCCCTTTTCTCCACACCCTCTTCAGCATTTATTATTTGTAGACTTTTTGATGATGGCCATTCTGACCTGTGTGAGGTGATACCTCATTGTAGTTTTGATTTGCATTTCTCTAATAATTAGCAAGGTTGAGCATCTTTTCATATGCTTTTGGCCATCTGTAAGGACATACTGAAATTTGACGCACTTTCTCACTTCCTTTTCTCTACTTTTTGAAGTTCTGTCCTCAATAAATATTAGCCACAGAACACAGTCTTGTACCGCTTAACCATTCACCTCTACTCCTCTCGATTTCCTTCACTGCAATTTACAGTCATTGGGCATCTGTCACAGTTTGATGTGGAGAGTTTTTTCTAATGATTTAAAAATTTTTTAATTTTATTGTGGTACAAACACTTAACATGAGATCTACTCTCTTAACAAGTTGTTAAGTGTAGGATACAGTATTGTTGACTGTAAGTGCAGTGTTAACAGCAGCTCTCCAGGGCTTATTCATCTTGCTTAACTGAAACTTTATGCATGTCAAATGAGCTCTTATTAAATTATAATATACATACAAAAAAGTGCATAGATCATAAGTGTATGTAGCTCATGAAACCAGCACCTAGATCAAAAACCAGAGCCTGTCCAGCCCCTCAGAAGCTCCCTCATGCCTTCTGCATAGTCGCCACGTGCCTGCATGGGTAACCACTGTCTGACTCCTAACAGCATATTCAACTAACATTTGCGAGCTTTACGTACTCTCGCATCTGGCTTCTTTCACTCAGTATTGTGCTTGTGGGATCCAACTGTATTATGTGTAAAGTTGAAGATCATTAATTCTCCTTGTTGTCTTATTTATCCATTCTCCTACTGATGATTATTTTATGGTTTCCCGTTGAAGGCTACTATGACTAGCACTGCTAAGAAAATTCCTGCACATGTCTCTTCATGAAAATACATAAGATGAAAATTGCTAGGTGATGCTAACTTTTTAATATATCAAGCCTGATTAGTTTGTGCATGTAAGTGCCAAAGAAGCAAGGTGTGTGATTAGGCAGATAGGCATGCATTCAGACACCCAAGCATAAGAATAGGAGCCGAGATCTTTTCTCCCCGCACATGAAAAAGGAACTTTTTGCCTACCAGCGATTTCTGAGCTCCTGCCTTATTCCAGCTTTCCAAGGATGCAGTGTTGATTGCTTTAGCTTATTTTATGATTTTAATGAGATCACCCCACTGCTGCAATAGCTTTTCCAAGCATGACACATCCTGGCTCCATAGTGAGAACCAAGTCAATTCTCAGCTGTGTGCCAGCAGCAGCTAAAAAATTGCTCTTCATGAGTTTATGCTTTAGAATCTCTATCCTTGAGGGTAAATAGTGGAGGCAGGACAAGCCATAAACAGAGGAGGTGGTCATCTGCATGCTGTCATTGCAAGCTCTGCCTGGCCCGTAAATAGCTCTGCCGTAAACACCCTCTTCCTAGAGGGCCTAGAATCCCCACCACTTAAGCTAGTATTTTAGGTTAGACCACTGAGGCAGGGGAGGTGCCTCTGGAAGGCCACTGCTGAAATGTACTGCTTTCCTGCAGGGAGAGGGAGGCTCTTTAACTGTTTCCCAGTGGGGTTAATAAGTCATAAACTTGGAAGTCAAGAGAAGTCAGTGCTTGGGGCATGGGACCTAGAGGTTTTGACGGAGGCAGTACGGCTAGGAGACTGTAGCAGCGGAGACTTGAAGGGAAGGAAAACAATCTCAGGGTGGTGGTAAGAAGAGCCTAGGCCTAGAGGGGATTCATGGTGAGGCCCGCTGGCCCACCTAGAAGGCCAGCTGGGGTTAAGAGAACACCCGCAAGCAAAATGTCTGCTGAGACGCCGCTTGGATCTTTAATGGTCTGATCCTCAGATTCTATGATTTCATCTGATGAATAAAAACCTATTTTGATCCTTACATTTAAATATCTTTGCTGGGCTTCCCTGGTGGTGCAGTGGTTAAGAATCCACCTGCCAGTGCAGGGGACACAGGTTTGAGCCCTGGTCCGGGAAGATCCCACATGCCGCGGAGCAGCTAAGCCCGTGCGCCACAACTACTGAGCCTGCGCTCTAGAGCCCGTGAGCCACAACTACCGAGCCCGCGAGCCACAACTACTGAAGCCCATGTGCCTAGAGCCCGTGCTCTGCAACAAGAGAAGCCACCGCAATGAGAAGCCCGTGCACCACAACAAAAGAGTAGCCCCCGCTCGCCGCAACTAGAGAAAGCCCGTGTGCAGCAACAGACCCAACGCTGCCAAAATAAATAAATAAATAAAAAAATAAAAATAAATGTATTAAAAAAAAATCTTTGCTGTTTGTACTCTCCTTATCGTGCTAATGTTACTTGGATATATTTTAGCTATTTCTTCTGGGAGAGGGTAATGGGGCCATAATTTGATGCTTTATTCTCAGCTCTAGGCTGTTCAAGATTTTTTCTCTTATATTTATAGTGTTTTTCTCTATATTCACACATATATTGTATATATACATATTATATACATATATACATATTATATATGCATATATATGGTGTTTGATATCATTAAATTCTGTCATAATGGTGATTTTGAGGGAGAGGAGACACGTTCTTGGAGACTCACCCACATTGAATGGACTTAAAAAATCTTTACTATTTTTCTGATTATAAAAGAATGCATACTCATAAGAAATTCAAATTTTACAGAAACAAGAAAGTAGAAACTAAAAGCTCTGCATACTTGGGGTGTATGTTAAAGATATAGTAGAAGTTAGGGATGTCTTTTGCTCATTTTTTGTAATAAAGGGCATATTAAAAAAATATTCTGACTACTTTTTATACAACAACATTCAATACGTGTATTAAATACATTCCCTATAACATGTGGCCTGCTTGGCCAGGGGATGTGGTTGGCCTTCTGGGGAATGGAGCAGAGCCTGCCCTTCTCCTTTGTTTCTTTCTGACTCCTTCTCCACCTTGTACTAAGATTTATAAAGCAAAGAAAGAGACTACATAATGAGGCAACTCTACACGTGCAAAGAGACCTTAAAAAATAAGAAATTTATAATAATGTTCACAAAAGACTGTACAAGAATGTTCATAAGTTTTCCTCATAATAGCCCCAAACTGGCAATGATCCAAATTTCCATCAGTAGGAGAATGGATAAACAAATTGTGGTGTATTCATGCAATGGAAAACTTCTCAGCAATGAAAAGGAAGAAGCTGCTGATCATGCAACATTATGAGTGAAGCTCAAGAATGTTTTGTTGAGCAAAAGAAGCCAGAATCAAGAGTACATACTGGACTTCCCTGGTGGCGCAGTGGTTAAGAATCTGACTGCCAATGCAGGGGACACGGGTTCGAGCCCTGGTCCGGGAGGATCCCACATGCCATGGAGCAGCTAAGCCCGTGCGCCACAACTACTGAGCCTGCGCTCTAGAGCCCGCAAGCCACAGCTACTGAGCCCGCGCGCCACAACTACTGAAGCCCACGCACCTAGAGCCCATGCTCCGCAACAAGAGAAGCCACCGCAATGAGAAGCCCACGCACCGCAACAAAGAGTAGCCCCTGCTTGCCGCAGCTAGAGAAAGCCTGCACACAGCAACGAAGACCCAGTGCAGCCCTAAATAAATAAATAAATTTATTTTTAAAAACCCCAAAACATTCCATGGTATGTGAGGGGGGCACGTAGCATATGGCTCCATTATGAGATAGGGGTCATGCTCCCTATTTCGGCTGCAGTGGTGGGGGACAGTACTGACTCGCCTTTCACTGCTGCTTCCACCTTCTGCCACAGGCCTTCTCCAACACCAGGAACATGCTGAACCCACACTCAAGCACCGCCCAGGAGTTACAGTGCCTAGAGGCCACCCTCAAGCAATGGGGAACATGAGCCCATGGATAAATAATGCTCCAGCCTGTCAGGTGGACAGTTCTAGAAGGTCTTCAATAGGCTATTCAGTGGTCTTGGTGGAATCGAGACCCTGAAAACTGATTAAAGCATCCTTAACACTGGCTAGTTCTTCTTCCCCATCTCACTGTCCCTTAACCTTCACTCTTACACTTTGGGATCCCCTTCCAAATAAATGACCTGCACCCCTATCTCAAGCTCTGCTTTCAGAGGAACCCAAACTAAGTATGGCACCGTGGTGGGCAGGAGAGTAAGTTGCTGTGGTCTGTGCTCCAGCATTCACTTGCTATTTTATTCCTCTCTCTCTCTCCTCTCTCCTTTGATTTAAACATTTGTATGACTGTATTTTAGGAAAAATAGAGGAGAAGGAAGATGCATTACAGGAGGGTTAGTAAGAGAAATCTAGGACAGGAGAAGAAGTAGAGTTGATTTTATATATGTATTCCACATAAAAGCACCATAATCTAATTTTAGAACCTTTTCATCATGCCCAAAGAAAACCTTGTACCCATTAGTAGTCACCCCCTCAACTTGCCCTTGGCTCCTTGATCCTCCAGCCCCTGGCAATTACTAATCTGCTTTCTGTCTCTATGGATTTGCTGATTCCGGACATTTTATATAAATTTTGTCTTGCCAAAAGGTGGAAAAAACTCAAATGACCATCAAGAGATGAATGGAAACACAAAATGTAGTAGGTACATATAATGGAATATTATCCAGCCATGAAAAGCAATGAAGCTCTGTTACATGCTGCAACATGAATGGACCTTGAAAATATTGTAATAAATGAAAGGAGCCTGTCATAACACACAGTGTACCATTCCATTTATATGAAATATTTTTTTTTTGGAATTTTTGAATTTTATTTTATTTTTTTATATAGCAGGTTCTTATTAGTTATCCATTTTATACATATTAATGTATATATGTCAATCCCAATCTCCCAGTTCATCACACCACCACCCCTCCCCCCCGCTTTCCCCCTTGGTGTCCATACGTTTGTTCTCTACATCTGTGTCTCTATTTCTGTCCTGTAAACTGGTTCATCTGTACCATTTTTCTAGGTTCCACATATATGCATTAATATATGATATTTGTTTTTCTCTTTCTGACTGACTTCACTCTGTATGACAGTCTGTAGATCCATCCACGTCTCTACAGATGACCCAGTTTCGTCCCTTTTTATGGCTGAGTAATATTCCATTGTATATATGTACCACATCTTCTTTATCCATTCGTCTGTTGATGGGCATTTAGGTTGCTTCCATGTCCTGGCTATTGTACATAGTGCTGCAGTGAACATTGGGGTGCATGTGTCTTTTTGAATTATGGTTTTCTCAGGATATATGCCCAGTAGTGGGATTGCTGGGTCATATGCTAGTTCTACATTTAGTTTTTTAAGGAACCTCCATATTGTTCTCCATAGTGGCTGTATCAATTTACATTCCCACCAACAATGCAAGAGGGTTCCCTTTTCTCCACACCCTCTCCAGCATTTGTTGTTTGTAGATTTTCTGATGATGCCCATTCTGACTGGTGTGAGGTGATACCTCATTGGTGTTTTGATTTGCATTTCTCTAATAATTAGTGATGTTGAGCAGCTTTTCATGTGCTTCTTGGCCATCTGTATGTCTTCTTTGGAAAAATGTCTATTTAGGTCTTCTGCCCATTTTATGATTGGGTTGTTTGTTTTTTTAATATTGTGCTGCATGAGCTCTTTATGTATTTTGGAGATTAATCCTTTGAACGTTGATTTGTTTGCAAATATTTTCTCCCATTCTGAGGGTTGTCTTTTTGTCTTGTTTGTAGTTTCCTTTGCTTTGCAAAAGCTTTTAAGTTTCATTAGGTCCCATTTGTTTATTTTTGTTTTTATTTCCATTACTCTAGGAGGTGGATCAAAAAAGATCTTGCTGTGATTTATGTCAAAGAGTGTTCTTCCTATGTTTTCCTCTAAGGGTCTTATAGTGTCCAGTCTTACATTTAGCTCTCTAATCAATTTTGAGTTTATTTTTGTGTATGGTGTTAGGGAGTGTTCTAATTTCATTCTTTTACATGTAGCTGTCCAGTTTTCCCAGCACCACTTATTGAAGAGACTGTCTTTTCTCCATTGTATATCCTTGCCTCCTTTGTCATAGATTAGTTGACCATAGGTGCGTGGGTTTTTCTCTGGGCTTTCTATCCTGTTCCACTGATCTATATTTCTGTTTTTGTGCCAGTACCATATTGTCTTGATTACTGTAGCTTTGTAGTATAGTCTGAAGTCAGGGAATCTGATTCCTCCAGCTCCGTTTTTTTCCCTCAAGACTGCTTTGGCTATTCGGGGTCTTTTGTGTCTCCATACAAATTTTAAGATTTTTTGTTCTAGTTCTGTAAAAAATGCCATTGGTAATTTGATAGGGATTGCATTGAATCTATAGATTGCTTTGGGTAGTATAGTCATTTTCACAATATTGATTCTTCCAATCCAAGAACATGGCATATCTCTCCATCTGTTTGTATCATCTTTAATTTCTTTCATCAGTGTCTTATACTTTTCTGCATACAGGTCTTTTGTCTCCCTAGGTAGGTTTATTCCTAGGTATTTTATTCTTTTTGTTGCAATGGTAAATGGGAGTGTTTCCTTAATTTCTCTTTCAGATTTTTCATCATTAGTTTATAGGAATACAAGAGATTTCTGTGCATTAATTTTGTATCCTGCAACTTTACCAAATTCATTGATTAGCTCTAGTAGTTTTCTGGTGGCATTTTTAGGATTCTCTATGTATAGTATCATGTCATCTGCAAACAGTGACAGTTTTACTTCTTCTTTTCCAATTTATATTCCTTTTTCTTCTCTGATTGCCGTGGCTAGGACTTCCAAAACTATGTTGAATAATAGTGGTGAGAGTGGACATCCTTGTCTTGTTCCTGATCTTAAAGGAAATGCTTTCAGTTTTTCACCATTGAGAATGATATTTGCTGTGGGTTTGTCATGTATGGCCTTTATTATGTTGAGCTAGGTTCCCTCTATGCCCACTTTCTGGAGAGTTTTTATCATAAATGAGTGTTGAATTTTGTCAAAAGCGTTTTCTGCATCTATTGAGGTGATCACATGGTTTTTATTCTTCAATTTGTTAATATGGTGTATCACATTGATTGATTTGCATATATTGAAGAATCCTTGCATTCCTGAGATAAATCCCACTGGATCATAGTGTATGATCCTTTTAATGTGTTGTTGGATTCTATTTGCTAGTGTTTTGTTGAGGACTTTTGCATCTATATTCATCAGTGACATTGGTCTGTAATTTTCTTTTTTTGTAGTATCTTTGTCTGGTTTTGGTATCAGGGTGATGGTGGCCTCATAGAATGAGTTTGGGAGTGTTCCTTCCTCAGCAATTTTATGGAAGAGTTTGAGAAGGATGGATGTTAGCTCTTCTCTAAATGTTTGATAGAATTCTCCTGTGAAGCCATCTGGTCCTGGACTTTTGTTTGTTGGAGGATTTTTAATCACAGTTTCAATTTCATTACTTGTGATTGGTCTGTTCATATTTTCTATTTCTTCCTGGTTCAGTCTTGGAAGGTTATACCTTTCTAAGAATTTGTCCATTTCTTCCAGGTTGTCCACTTTATTGGCATAGAGTTGCTTGTAGTAGTCTCTTAGGATGCCTTGTATTTCTGTGGTGTCTGTTGTAACTTCTCCTTTTTCATTTCTAATTTTATTGATTTGAGTCCTCTCCCTCTTTTTCTTGATGAGTCTGGCTAATGGTTTATCAATTTTGTTTATCTTCTCAAAGAACCAGCTTTTAGTTTTATTGATCTTTGCTATTGTTTTCTTTGTTTCTATTTCATTTATTTCTGCTCTGATCTTTATGATTTCTTTCCTTCTGCTAACTTTGGGTTTTGTTTGTTCTTCTTTGTCTAGTTCCTTTAGGTGTAAGGTTAGATTGTATATTTGAAATTTTTCTCGTGTCTTGGGGTAGGCTTTTATTGCTATAAACTTACCTCTTAGAACTGCTTTTGCTGCATCCCATAGGTTTTGGATCGTCATGTTTTCGTTGTCATTTGTCTCTACGTATTTTTTGATTTCCTCTTTGATTTCTTCAGTGATCTCTTGGTTATTTATTAACGTATTGTTTAGCCTCCATGTGTTTGTGTTTTTTATGTTTTTTCCCCTGTAATTGACTTCTAATCTCATAGCGTTGTGGTCAGAAAAGATGCTTGATATGATTTCAATTTTCTTAAATTTACTGAGGCTTCATTTGTGACCCAAGATGTGATCTATCCTGGAGAATGTTCCGTGAGCACTTGAGAAGAAAGTGAAATCTGGTCTTTTTGGATGCAATGTCCTATAAATATCATTTAAATCTGTCTGGTCTGTTGTGTCATTTAAAGCTTGTGTTTCCTTATTAATTCTGTTTGGATGATCTGTCCATTGGTGTAAGTGAGGTGTTTAAGTCCCCCACTATTATTGTGTTACTGTCGATTTCCTCTTTTATAGCTGTTAGCAGTTGCCTTATGTATTGAGGTGCTTCTGTGTTGGGTGCATATATCTTTATAATTGGTATATCTTCTTCTTGGATTGATCCCTTGATCATTATGTAGTGTCCTTCCTTGTCTGTTGTAACATTCTTTATTTTAAAGTCTATTTTATCTGATATAAGTATTGCTGCTCCAGCTTTCTTTTGATTTCCATTTGCATGGAATATCTTTTTCCATCCCTTCACTTTCAGGCTGCATATGTCCCTAGGTCTGAAGTGGGTCTCTTGTAGACAGCATATATATGGGTCTTGTTTTTGTATCCATTCAGCAAGCCTGTGTCTTTTGGTTGGAGCATTTAATCCATTCACGTTTAAGGTAATTATCAATATGTATGTTCCTATGACCATTTTCTTAATTGTTATGGGTTTGTTTTTGTAGGTCCTTTTCTTCTCTTGTGTTTCCCACTTAGAGAAGTTCCTTTAGCATTTGTTGTAGAGCTGGTTTGGTGGTGCTGAATTCTCTTAGCTTTTGCTTGTCTGTAAAGCTTTTGATTTCTCCGTTGAATCTGAATGAGATCCTTGCCAGGTAGAATAATCTTGGTTGTAGGTTCTTCCCTTTCATCACTTTAAGTATATCATGCCACTCCCTTCTGGCTTGTAGAGTTTGTGCTGAGAAATCAGCTGTTAACCTTATGGGAGTTCCCTTGTATGTTATTTGTCGTTTTTCCCTGGTTGCTTTCAATACTTTTTCTTTGTCTTTAATTTTTGCCAGTTTGATTACTATGTGTCTCGGCGTGTTTCTCCTTGGGTTTATCCTGCCTGGGACTCTCTGTGCTTCCTGGACTTGGGTGGTTATTTCCTTTCCCATATTAGGGAAGTTTTCAACTGTAATCTCTTCAAATATTTTCTTGGGTCCTTTCTTTCTCTCTTCTCCTTGTGGGACCTCTATAATGTGAATGTTGTTGCATTTAATGTTGTCCCAGTGGTCTTTTAGGCTGTCTTCATTTCTTTTCATTCTTTTTTCTTTATTCTGTTCCGCGGCAGTGAATTCCACCATTCTGTCTTCCAAGTCACTTATCCGTTCTTCTGCCTCAGTTATTCTGCTATTGATTCCTTCTAGTGTAGTTTTCATTTCAGTTATTGTACTGTTCATCTCTGTTTGTTTGTTCTTTAATTCTTCTAGGTCTTTGTTAAACATTTCTTGCATCTTCTCGATCTTTGCCTCCATTCTATTTCCGAGGTCCTGGATCATCTTCACTATCATTATTCTGAATTCTTTTTCTGGAAGGTTGCCTATCCCCACTTCATTTAGTTGTTTTTCTGGGGTTTTATCTTGTTCCTTCATCTGGTACATAGCCCTCTGCCTTTTCATCTTGTCTGTCTTTCTTTGAATGTGGTTTTCATTCCACAGGCTGCAGGATGGTAGTTCTTCTTGCTTCTGCTGTCTGCCCTCAGGTGGATGAGGCTATCTAAGAGGCTTGTGGAAGCTTCCTGATGGGAGGGACTGGTGGTGGGTAGAGCTGGGTGTTGTTCTGGTGGGCAGAGCTCAGTAAAACTTTAATCTGCTTGTCTGCTGATGGGTGGGGCTGGGTTCCCTCCCTGATGGTTGTTTGACCTGAGGTGATCCAACACTGGACCCTACCCAGCTCTTTAGTGGGGCTAATGGCGGACTCTGGGAGGGCTCATGCCAAGGAGTACTTCCCAGAACTTCTGCTGCCAGTGTCAGTGTCCCCTCGGTGAGCCACAGCCACCCCCCACCTCTGCAGGAGACCCTCCAACACTAACAGGTAGGTCTGGTTCAGTCTCCTATGTGGTCACTGCTCCTTACCCTGGGTCCCGATGCGCACACTACTTTGTGTGTGCCCTCCAGGAGTGGAGTCTCTGTTTCCCCTAGTCCTGTCGAAGTCCTGCAATCAAGTCCTGCTAGCCTTCAAAGTCTGATTCTCTAGGAATTCCTCCTCCTGTTGCCAGACCCCCAGGTTGGGAAGCCTGACGTGGGGCTCAGAACCTTCACTCCAGTGGGTGGACTTCTGTGGTATAAGTGTTCTCCAGTTTGTGAGTCACCCACCCAGCAGTTATGGGATTTGATTTTATTGTGATTGCGCCCCTCCTACCATCTCACTGTGGCTTCTCCTTTGTCTTTGGATGTGGGGTATCTTTTTTGGTGAGTTCCAGTGTCTTCCTGTCGATGATTGTTCAGCGGTTAGTTGTGATTCTGGTGCTCTCGCAAGAGGGAGTGAGCGCACGTCCTTCTACTCCACCATCTTGAACCCAGATCCTTATGAACTTTCATGTACCGGTTTTTGTTTGAACACCTGATTTCAGTTCTTTGGAGGTATATAACTAGGTGTGGAATTGTTGGGTCATTTGGTAATTATGTGTTTAGACTTTTGAAGAGCTATCAGACTGTTTTCCGTAGTGGCTGCACCATTTTACATTCCCACCAGTAATATATGAGCATTTCAATTCATACATTGCTTTTTTTTTTTTAACGTATTCCTTCCCGAAGCTTTCCCTCAACATTTATGGGAGATAGATATAAATCATCTCTCCTTTCTTTCTTCTCCTATTCTAGATTTCTGTCACTAACCTTCCTCCAGTGCACCTTCCTTCCCCTCTATTTTTCTTAAAATGCAGTCCTTCCCACTGGAAAACTTCCATTGGGACCATTTCAAACCATGAAAGAAGTGAGACAGAGGTCACAGTCTCTTTTCTCCCTGGAGATTCTTTGGTCCCTGAGGATATTTACCCACCTCCTCCCCAGAAACAGCTCTGTGTTGAACCAAGTATTGGAGAGAGAGCTTTTGGCAGGACCTACAGTGATAACTAGTTATAATTTGATAGGAAAATTACACCTGCTTTTTCTCCTTTCTTCTTCTTTCTCCATCTCTCAGAATGTTTTGTGTAGCTTTTTATATCTAGAATAAATCGAAGGAGAAAAAACAAGAGGGCTTTAAAAAAAGACTCCTTCCCCCTGTGGTGTCTCAGTGTTTAAACATGCAACTCTATTTAATTATGCAGACTTAAGGTTGCTTATCAAATTTCCTCTACTCCATGAAATGCTAAGTTGATGTTGGAGTCCTGACCTACTGAACTGGAAAAAGGTCTAAGTTGTTTTTTTTAGTTTCTGAGAGTCTCTAAGGATGCTTATGGTGGTTGGGAGTACAACTCTGTGAATACACTAAAAACCATTGAATTAGTGCACTTTAAATGGGTGAACTTCATAGTATGTAAGTTATCTATTGATAAAGTTGTTTAAAAACTGGTCCAGGGGGCTTCCCTGGTGGCGCAGTGGTTGAGAGTCCGCCTGCCAGTGCAGGGGACACGGGTTCGAGCCCTGGTCTGGGAGGATCCCACATGCCGCGGAGCGACTAGGCCCGTGAGCCACAATTGCTGAGCCTGCGTGTCTGGAGCCTGTGCTCCGCAGCGGGGGAGGCCGCGGTGGTGAGAGGCCCGCGCATCGCGATGAAGAATGGCCCCCACTTGCCACAGCTAGGGAAAGCCCTCACACAGAAACGGAGACCCAACACAGCCATAAATAAATAAATAAATAAAATTAAAAAAAAAAAAAAGATACAATGAAGTTAGATGCTTGCACCTAATGGCAGAATCACCATTCATTCAACAGTTTAAAAAAAAAAAAAAAAAAAAAAAAACTGGTCCAGGGAAGGGAGTGAGCACTAATTTTAGGGAACAGTTTTCTCCTATTTTCAATTTGCTTGGTAAAATTTCAAGGATCATAAACAGTGGAGAGAGAATTATACACCTGTACTCATATATTTTCCCCAGATGTCCTATTTCCTGAATTTATTAATTAAATTATTTAATAAATATCTAAGTATTGATTAGTACTGTGTGCATCTAGAGATGCAAGGATGAATAGGAAGTCACTGTTCCTGCCTCCTGCAAATTAGAGTCTAGTGGAGGAAACAGAAAAAGGGGCAAGGAATGACTAAAGGATGCTTAGAAATGTCATAATAGTATAGGTTCAGTTCTTAATTCAGAAATAGATTTCTTTAAAAAAAAAAAAAAGCAATGTATGGAATGGGGTACTCTGACCTGAGAGCCTTGAGGGCTTAAGCTTTCTGTGGGTAGAATTGGACAGTGCCCCCCACCCCTCCACCATTGAGGTTCAGGGATGTAGAAACTGGTCTAAGGCATGAGGATGGTCCCTAACAAAGGCTCATATATTAACTATATTTTCTCTATTATTTTTTTTAAAAAAATATTTATTTGGCTGCACTGGGTCTTAGCTGTGGCATGTGAGATCTAGTTCCCTGACCAGGGATGGAACCTAGGCCCCCTGCATTGGGAGCGCAGAGTCTTAGCCACTGGACCACTAGGGAAGTCCCTTATTTTCTCTATTCTTGATGCTGTGGCATCTGGGGCCTCAATGACAGGTGACCAGGGAGGAACTGTTCCTCCCACAGTCAGCTCATTCCTAGAGATAACAAACAGCCTTTCATGTGCAAACTAACAAGTCCAGAGCCCACACTTCCCCCATCTCCTCTATCTAGGGACTTGCCTGGCGGGCCAGTGGTTAAGACTCCACGCTTCCACTGCAGGGGGCACGGGTTTGATCCCTGGTCGGGGAACTAAGATCCTGCATGCTGAGCGGTACGGCCGAAAAACAAACAAACAAACAAACATCTCCTTTGTCTGGCTCTTATACTCCTGGCCAATATTCCCTTGCCCTAATCACCCCGGGGCCAAATATTTGATACCTCAGGGCAGCCCCTCTGCCCCAGCGCCTGCAGAAATTATTCAAACTAGCCAATCCTAAACCTGCTTACCTTGCCTTGCCTTGCCTTTTGCTTTCCGTGGAAACCACAAGAAGGCTTCTGCCCACATTTTCCCCTCACTCCCTCTGCTTCCTGATCAGCCCCGGTTCTTCTCTGTGTGGCCCTGCGTGGTGTGGTGTGTCCCCTCCTCTTGGGATCTGAGTAACAAACTATCTTTTCAATGGTAATCATCTCTTGATCTTTTGGCCTCATCGTATACTACCTGAATAATGATAAAATCGACATTTTCAAACAGCTCACTGTAGTTAAGGACAAGTCTTCACAGAGGAAGGGAACCGAGAATCTATACAGGTTGCTCTATTCTGCCCAGGGCCTGAGCATTAGAAGGGATTTGTTCTGCATATAAAATACAGGGAACTATCAAGATGGATTCAAAGATGCTGATAAGCATCCCTAGAGATTCTTAGAAATGTTTGGTAAAGAAAAATATAAGGCTTTCTTCTAATTCAGTAGGTCAGGACTCCAACATCAACTTAACATGTCATGAATTACAGAGAATTTGTTAAACAACCTTAAATTTGCATAATTAAATAGAGTTGCATGTTTAAATACTGAGACACCACTGGGGGGATTTTTTTTTTAAGCCGTCACATTTTCTTCTCCTTTGATTTATTGTTTTCTAGTTATAAATAATACATTCTCATAGTAAAAAAAAAAACCTACACAAAATACTCTGAGAAAGGAGAAAGAGAGAGAAAGAGAGAGAGAGAAAGAGAAAGAAAAGAAGAAAAAAACAGGTGAAATTTCCCTATCAAACAACAACTATCATTATCATTTTAGGTTCTGGCAAAACCTCTCTCCCAATACTTGGTACAACACAGAGCTGTTTCTGGGGAGGAGATGGGTAAATATCCTCAGGAACCAAAGAATCTTCTGGGAGGAAAGAGGCCGTGACCTCTGTCTCTCTTCTTTCATGGTTTGAAATGGTCCTGATGGAGTTTTGTCACGGGGAAGGACATGAAAGGCCTCAGAGGGACTCACCACTGCAAGAGAAGAAGCCTTGATGGGTGATTGGGGTCCAATACCAGGCCCTACATGGGGGTGGATGAGAGATTGTTTCTGACACAGTGTGTGTGTGGTCCAGGCTGGAGGTCCTTCCTGACAAAAGGTGCTTTGGGGGTAATAACTGAGCATGTATGTGTCAACCTGGCTAGAGTTAAATAATTGGCTGGAGTGCTATTGTCCTTCCTTGAGTAATGTCTGTGGCCTGCAGAGATCTGGACTAAGGGAAGGGTCACGGCTTGCAAACGACTTTATGGGTGCCACAAAGCGATACCAGCAAGAAAGCGTATTAGGGATTGAACAAAAAATATCTAGCATTTTATTCCAAGTCTGAGTGTGTTACATGCCTTTATTTATTTAACCCTATTTACTTATTTAACCCTCACAACCATCTAATGAGGTGGTTACAATTAAAAATCAACTCCTATTTCCAGATCAGCAGGTGAAACAGGAGTGCTGAAGTAGTTAACAGTGTAACCGAAGGACTGTGTTACATTGTACTACTGTTAAAAAATACTTTCCTCTCCACATATCTCATGGGAGAAATATACATCCCTGCTCCATTGATTTAGGACTTGACCAATGCACGCCAATTAGCTGTTCTTGCAAAACTACCCCGAAAGTTAGTGGCTTAAAACACCACTTCATTATTTCTCATGATTTGGTGGTTTTGCTGGGGCTCAGCTGGAAGTTCTTCTGGTGGTCTTACTTGGGGTCTCTTCATGCACCCACATCACCTGGGATCTAGCTGAGACTGGAATGTCCAGGATGGCCTCTTATCCTTCAGAACTTCCCTTCACGTGGATTCTGTTCATTCTGTAGTCCAGTCTGGAATTTCTTCCGGCATGCCAACCGGGTCCTAAAACAGAGGAGGTGGAAGCTGCCAGCCTTCTTAAGACTTGGGCTTGAAAATCCTAAAGTGACACTTCCTGCCACACTCTGTTGGTCCAGGCAAGTTCACAAGGTCAGTCCAGATTCATGAGGGTCAGAAATAAGTCCTACTCTTTGAAATGCAGAGCAGCACATACATATAGGGAAGGGAGGAATTGATGGTAGAAACCATACTATGTGACTTACTTTAGCCAAAGGAATGTGAATGGATGTGACATCCAAGTAGAAGCTTTAAGAGTGTTTGTGTAGTATGGATTACTCTCTTTTGTCTTCCACTAGAACAGACATTTCTCAAGATTGCTCCTTCAGTCAAGGAGACACATGGAACAGACCCCACCGTGACCCAGAGTCAGGAGCATAGTCACAGGTACCTATAGCCGCCCACATGTCAAATGCAGGAGAAATGTATATTTGCTGTTGTAATTAATATTTGTTGTTAGGCACCATAACCTAGTGATAGCTGACTAATACGGAGATGGAGCTAGGATTTGAACTCCAGCAATATAGTTTGAGAATCCAGGCTCTTAGCCACTGTATTATACATTTCACCCGAAAGCAGTATTTTAACTTTGGATTAAGGAGGCCTTGAGGGTTCTGAGACAAATTGAGAGTGTCAGGAAGGTGCTAAGAGAGACGTTCTGCAAATGTGAAGAGGTAGAGGCTGTAGCAAGACATTTAACAATTATCAGATGTGATCAAATTTGTATCAGAAGCTGGAAAAGTGCTGATTCAACTAATATGTGCAACACATCTCTCGCCTCTGCTCTACCTTAGCTCCCACCCTAATTAAAGGAGACTTTTACTTTCTAATTTCATTATTTATAATTTTTTTTTAAATCTGGGGGAAAAAAAGAATATTAGAACTAGATTACTCTGTAAGGGAGTGACGCACTCTTCCAAATGAGCACTGTAAAAGTTTTGCTGATGTTAAAGATTGACACAGAGAAAACTACTAAAATTTTAATTTTAAATATTGAGAGTTTCCTGTACAGCAGTCCAGTGGTCAGCTCTCAGTTTTCGTGTTACCCGACCAGTCAGCATTATGAGACAGGGCTGAATATCCCTCATCCATTAATCACACTTCCTTCATGTGGCTTCTGACACACTGTGCCCTTGGGTTTCCTCCTACCTCCCTGGTTGTTTCTTCCCAGTCTCTTTGCCAGCACCTCCTTTTCCCCCTGCTCTCTCAGTGGTGGAGTGTCCCGGAGCTTTGTCTTCCGTCATTTTCTTTCCTCTATCTGCGCTCACTCCCTTGGTGAACTCATCTCGTTTTTAAATAACCAAATACTGTGACTGTATTAATGACTCCAAAGTTTACATGCAGTCCAGACCTCTCTCTTCAACTCCAGACACACACATCCAACTGCTTATTGGACATTTCCATTTGGATGTCAGACAGACATCTCAAAATCACCATTTCAAGCTGAATTCCTGATTTCCTCCCACTCTGCTACTCATGGCTTTTTTCATCTCAGTTGATGGCAGCTCCATCCTTTGGGGGAGTTACTTATGCCCCAAACCGTGGAATCATCTCCATTCCTCTCTTTTGTACTCCACATTCAATGCATCCAGATATTCTGTTGATTCTACCTTCCAAATATATCCACAATCTTCTCACTTCCCATTACCTCCCCATGACCACCCTGGTCTGAGCCCCCATCATCTCTCCGCCTGCTTACTGCGGTTGCTTCCCTATCCGTGTTCTTGCTTCTACCTTTGCTCCCTTGTAGTCAGTTGTCAACAGAGTAAACAGACTGATAGTTTGAAATGTAAGATCGTGGCATTTGTCTGCTTCGGTGGCTTTTCATTTCATATTGAGAACCAAAGTCCTTACTTTAACTTTCAAGACCCTACATATGGTGTGACTCCCGCCAGACAGAGTACCTCATCTTATACCCTGAGTGTGGGCATAGATCTAGACACATTGTAGGTACATAAATAATAAATTAATGAAACCAATTATAGGGAAATTCTTCAAACCCCACATCCTATATAAGGCTAAGAAATGTCTTTTCAGAATAGAGTTGTTTTTTTTTAAGTTGGAAGTCCAGGAAGGTGTGTTCATATTTTCTGCAAAAGCTGGTAGGAGAGTCAAGATGGAGAGGAGTTTGGCCTACCTCACCAAATTCTTTATTTTCTTCTGTTCCCTGGACTGGGTTGAATGAATTCAGCAGCTCTTAGCTACACTTTAATGGCACATGGCCACATCTGGCTTCTCTGAGCTCACACAGCTGTTCTGTCAACTCCCTGCGGGTTTATGTCCCCTCCTCTTCTAGGAAATTGCACTGCCTATTGGCAATTAGCCCTAATGAAGCAGCAGGATTTTCCTGAGGGGAATGCATTGCTGACAAGTATAATTACTATTAGCAGCTGTGGGGCCTCTGGCTCCGTGAAGTAACCCATCCACCTGTCAGAGTGTGCGGCAGGACTGCTAAAGCTGCACCTAGCAGCCAGCCCAGCACTCGAAGCCAGGCCACTGTGTGATGAAAACAAGAGACTGGCATTTGGAAGCCAATTGAGAGCATTTACTTCAAATGTTCAAATTTCTGCAACCCAGCTGCATGGGTTGTGGAGCCATAGCAAATCACTAATTCGTCTCTTTCAGTTCAGTGTGATCGTTGCCTCTTTCAAGCATCCATAATGCCTGTCTATACTTAGAAAGGAGCAGGTGCCCTCATAGGAAGGCAGGAATTTCTAATTGTATTTATTTTTATCAAAAAAGAAAGGAAACAAGCTTTGCTAGTGTTTAATAACTGACTAAGCCTGGTTTCTTTACTGGGACAATGTATGAGACCTTCATGTCCCACTTCTGGGGGAAGATTTGGTTCTGCAGTGAGGAGGGTTTACAGCGGCTCCCTTTTGGTGATATGTTTCTATGGAAGACTAAATATGGCTGCAGATTCTTTTCTACTCCTGAGAGGTGGAATCTAATTGTCCTCCCACTTGAATCTAGGCTGGCCTTAGTGACTTACTTGACCAATAGTGTATGGTGGAAGTGACACTATGCCAGTTATGGGTCTATCCTATAAAAAGCCTAATAGTTTCTGCATTGCACTTTTAGAACCTTGGGGCAGCCATGCTCTGAGGAAGCCCAAGCTAGCCAAACGGAGAAGCTGTACGGAGAGAGAGATGCCTGGCTGACTTTACTGTTCTGTCTCCCAGACAATCAAGTTATCCCAGCTGAGGTCCCAAACACCATGAAACAGAAATTAGCTGTTCCTACAGTGTCTTGTCCAAATTCTTAACTGACAGAATTTTAATATTTAATCATAATAACAATGCTAAATTATTGTTTTAAGCTCCTGTGCTTTGGGGTAGTTATATAGCAGTAGATAGTAGAAACAATTACAGTTTTTGTAAGCCTAGTTGAGGAGATTTACAGATTATATTAAGAAGTTTAAATGAACTCTCGAGACACTGATAAGGGCTTCAAGAGATTCTTACAAAGGATCCTCAGATGGATGAAAATACCAAGA
The DNA here is from genome assembly GCF_028564815.1 of Eubalaena glacialis. Classification (NCBI taxonomy): domain Eukaryota; kingdom Metazoa; phylum Chordata; class Mammalia; order Artiodactyla; family Balaenidae; genus Eubalaena; species Eubalaena glacialis. Next base: position 28,403,867 of record NC_083736.1, read on the forward strand.
ATAATACAAGTAAATGGAGAAGCTGACACTCCTCCTACACTTAGAACTAGGTCTTCATCAGTCATATTATGAAGTAAAAATAGTGACAATCTTATAAAATCTAACAAGAAGTTATCTAAAAATTGGAAATTATTAAAGAAGACCATTTGAAAAATTAATATACATCCACTGTCATTAACAATATACATCACCCTAAGTGTGTATCAGTCTTGAGAAAATTAGCTGACATGAAGCTACCATGATTAGCAAGACATTAAAAGCTAAATATTCAGAACATGAAGCCAAACTTCTACAATTTGATAACAGAAGTATTTTGGGGGACCATGGACAAAATTAAAAGAGTATTTTATTTTACCCTTTAAAAATGTCTGTTTTTATGTGTTTTTAAATGTCTGTTTTTATGTGTTTTATTATTCCTACATAGAGTACAGTACTTACATATAAAATATATATATCTATATGGTTATGCCCATTAATTTAAAAGTTATTATGAAATATATCATACATGTAAGAGTGTAAAATGTATACATGCAAAGTAAATAATACTAATAAAATGGACATTCATGGACCTACCACCCACCTTCAGAAATAGAACATTACCACCACCTTAGAAGCTCTCTGGAGATCCTGTCCCTAAACGCCCAGGTGACCAGTATCCTGGATTTTGTATTGATAATTAGCTCATTTGCTTCATAGGTTTTTTTTTTTTTTTTTAACCACACATGAATATGTCTCTTAACAATATGTTGCTTAGTTTTCTGTGATTGGAATGGTAGACAGTTGGGTTCATACTGGATGCATTCTTCGGTGACCTGGCCCTTTCACTCAACTTTGCATCTTTGAGCCTTATTCATGTTGATGCATGCGGCTGTAGTTTGTTCATGTCCACTGTTGCACAGCATCTCAGTGTACGAATATATCTCTGTCTAATGATCTTTCTGCTGATGATGGAGAGCTGGTTGTTTTCAGTGTTTTGCACTCAGGAATGAGACTGCTGTAAGCATTCTTTCTACATCTCCTGGTACATATGCAAGGAGTTCTCTAGGGCATATACCTAGAGATGAAATTATTAGGTCATAGATATGTGCGTGTTCAACTTTTCCAAAATTGATGAGCTTCTACCAACAGCGGATGAAAGTATACATTGTTTTACGTCTTTTGTCAAACTTTGTTTATTATCTGATTTTTTGATTTTGCCAATCTGTTGTATAGAAAATGGTATCTTGTGTTTTTTTTTTTAACATCTTTATTGGAGTATAATTGCTTTACAATGGTGTGTTAGTTTCTGCTTTATAACAAAGTGAATCAGCTATACATATACATATATCCCCATATCTCTTCCCTCTTGCGTCTCCCTCCCTTCCACCCTCCTTATCCCACCCCTCTAGGTGGTCACAAAGCACTGAGATGATCTCCCTGTGCTATGCGGCTGCTTCCCACTAGCTATCGGTTTTACATTTGGTAGTGTATATATGTCCATGCCACTCTCTCACTTTGCCCCAGCTTACCCTTCCCCCTCCCCGTGTCCTCAAGTCCATTCTCTAGTAGGTCTGCGTCTTTATTCCCATCCTGCCCCTAGGTTCTTCATGACCATTTTTTTTTTAGATTCCATATATATATGTGTTAGCATACGGTGTTTGTTTTTCTCTTTCTGACTTACCTCACTCTGTAGGACAGACTCTGGGTCCATCCACCTCACTACAAATAACTCAATTTCGTTTCTTTTTATGGCTGAGTAATATTCCATTGTATATATGTGCCACATCTTCTTTATCCATTCATCCGATGATGGACACCTAGGTTGCTTCCATGTCCTGGCTATTGTAAACAGAGCTGCAATGAATATTTTGGTACATGACTCTTTCTGAATCATGGTTTTCTCAGGGTATATGCCCAGTAGTGGGATTGCTGGGTCATATGGTAGTTCTCTTTTTAGTTTTTTAAGGAACCTCCATACTGTTCTCTATAGTGGCTGTATCCATTTACATTCCCACCATCTTGTGGTTTTAATTTCTATTTTCCAGAATACTTGTAAGGTTCAGCATCTCTTCATATGGTATGGCCATTTAAATTTCCTCTTTGGTGAAATGTATATATATCCCTTTGTCACTATCACATTGTCTTAACTATTATAAGCCATTGAATAAAACTTGATGCCTCATAGGGCAAGTCTGCCTACTTTATTTTTCTTCTTTAGGCTTTTGTTGGTCCAATTCTCTTCTGTATAATTTTAGAATCAGCTTGTCAGATTTCACACTAACCCTGTGGAATCTTTGATTAAAATAACATTGGCTGTATGGGTTCAACTGGGAAGAAATGACATCTTTACAATACTGAGTCTTCCAAACCAGGAATGTGCTATATTTCTCCATTTATTTAAGTTTTCTTTAGTGTGTTCCTATACAGTATTATAATTTTCCCATAAAGGACTTACTCATCTTTTGCTAGGTTTTTTTACTAGAAACATTTATTTCCGCTGCTAATTTAAGCGGCACTTTTTCGAAACTTATGCCTTCTAACTAATTTTTTCTGGGGTATAGAAAATCTATTGATTTTTGTATTTTGAGTTTGTATTCAGCAATCTTGCCAATCCATCTTATGAATTCTAATAATTTATCTGTAAGTTCTCTCGATTTTTCTGCATAGGAAATTATAATCACCTGCCAAAAATTTGTTTTTCCTTATCAGTCCGAAGACTTTTTTTTTTTCTTTTTTGTCTTACTGTACTGGCCAGAACCTCCAAAACAATGCTAACTAAAAGCTGTATCAGTGAGCTAAGTTATAATATAGTAACAAGCAACCTGCAAATCTCAGTGGCATACAAAAAAAGTTTATTTCTTACTTGTATTTTTTATCCACGTTAGGCTGGCTGTAGCCTCCAGGCCATTTTCATTTTAGAACCAAGGCTGAAGGGGCATCCCCTATCTGGGGCATTGCTAGAAAGTTAAATATGGTGGAATCACACTGCGGTTCTTAAACTGTTCTTCAGAAGTGGGGCATATCACTTCCAATCAATTTCATTAGCCAAAGCAAGGCTATTGACCAAGGCCGACACCAGTAGGGTGAGAAAGTATAATTCTAAACAGGGAGTGTCAGCAAACATTTTGAGCAGTAATAAGTCTACCACAGAAGGTGTGCCCCCAATATTTTACTAATAGGAGTGTATCTTCAAAAATGTTTGAAAACCACTGGTTTACAGGAACAAGTCCAACTTTCTCTTTGAATCATTTCGGCTTTCTCCTTCTATCAGCTCCACCTTCTCCTAGCTGACTGCACCTCTTCCTGCAGCCAAACCTGGCCTTGTTTCCCCGTCAGTGATCTCTCCTTATATCTCTCCAGATTTATGCTCCTTGCTCTGTTGGTAATATACATACCCCTACTGTCTTTCAGGTAGAGTCCCTTACTTTCTTCAAGGTTAGGTGGAGAAGCAACTCCTCCATGAACTCTTCATTGAATAAGCCCACTTTTCCGTACTAGAATCTCTAGAGTATGGTCTCCATATCGCCAAGCCATTGACTGACTATGTATTGCATTGGAGTGTTCTCACATTGTTCAGTGCATATAACATGTCTTTTTACCTCCTTAAATATCAGAATTAAGTGAGAAGATAATGTGGAAATCTCCTACATAGTACCTGAAATGTGTGTTTGCTTTATTATTTAAGAATATTCACTTCTACAGTATAGAGAGCAAGAGAAATCAAGATAATAGGTGGAATAGAGAAACAACAGATTGCTAATAGCTTGAGATGTATTAGATACATCTCAGTGGTAAGGTTAGTAGAGCACATATGCTAGACATTGACAAAAAGGACCAAGTCAGACCGAATATTCACAAGAATTGTAGATTTCTTAAATCAGCCACCCATTAGTGACACCTGTTCTGGCCCCACATGTCCTCTGTTTGAGACACACAGACGAAAGCAGTGCAGTGGCTGTTCAGTGGATTACTGGCATATTATAGCAGTAACCAGGCATACTTGTCCCTGTGTCACATTTGATAGACCAAGAAGGTACTGTCTCCAGGTAACTTCCATTTGCTGAGTCTCCTTGTTCATTCTCGACTCTGATCTTTGTAACCACATCAGTAGGTGATGTGACCGAGAGATACAGGACATATAAACTTTGCATAACCTATGATTCAGGTATCGTGGTCCTTCCATCCCACATGCATCCTATCCCAAATGTGTTAACCCAGTCTATCTCTTTCCCTTTCCTTCTCATTGTGTATTTTGAGTCAACTCAAATTATATGATTTGAACATTGTAATTTGATCTGTGAGCCTTTCTGTTTCTGTATCCTCTTGGATAGCTTTTCTGACAGTGTGTGTGGAATCTCCCAATTCATCAGGATAATTTCCCACCGTGACAGTCCCTATCACATAGTAGATGTTCAGTCAATGTTAATTACCTTCATTTTTTTCCCCCACTAAGCTCTTTGAAGGCAGCAACAATTTTTTCTACTTTTCTAATATCGTCTCTAGCAACCAGAGTTTATCATATGCTAGACATATGATAAACATTTGACAAATATTTACTGATGGACTATTTTCCCAGTATCAAGTTGGCAAAATGTGAGAACGATGACATTACTAATTGTCTTGAAACATATCAAGTTTTATAGGTATACTTCCAGCTCTTATGTATGTAATTTTGAAACAGTAGTGTTTTCTTTCATGTACAGTATTCCACACAATTATTGATTGGGGTGTGCACACGCATCTGTGTGCGTGTGCATGTGTTTGTGTGTTGGTTGAGTTGTGGAGGGTGGGAGAGGAGGAGGAGAGAACTAACACTTACTGTGCAGTTACTCTGTGATGTGGCTGCCTGGCATTGTGCCAGAGTTATTTAAATACATTACATCATTTAGTCCATTATAACAGTGCTTCTCAAACTCTAGCCTGCCTAGTATCACCTGAAGGGCTTGTTAAGGTACAAACGTCTGGGTCCCACCCTCAAAGTTTTTGATTCAGTAGGTCTTGGATGGGGCCCAAGAATTTGCATCTCAAACAAGTGCCCAAATGATGGTGCAGCTGCTGATCTGTGACCAAACTTTGAGAGTTACTTTGTTATAACAACTCTGTGAGGTAGGTCTTATTCTACAGATGAGAAAATACACCTAGACAAGTAATGTAAATTTCTCAAATTCACACAGATAGTCTGTTGGGAAGTTGGACTTTGAACCCCGGTCTTTCTGGCTTGAAATGCTGGGTAAGGGTGGAGAGAAAGAGATATATGATTGGTTTCCTGGAGTTCCAGGAAAAAAAAAAATCTGTGAGGTCTTGTAGAGATAGATGTGTTGTCTGGAAGTTCACAGCAAGGCTTTTGATGAAGTATTGTCTATCAAATGTGTTGAATCTAATTCAAGTGCTATCGAGTCACTACTATCATCGCCTCTATTCTGTATGCAGCTTTGATGGTCATATGCCAAAATCCAAACTCTTCATCTTTAGCTTTGTCTTGACTTTGAACAATTCCATAGTGTCAAATGGTCCTGCTGCGATTTCCATCTACCCTCATATACCCACACACTGTTTTCCATGAAAGTTAGTTCAATGGGGATACAGTGCAGTTTAGTTCAGCATAAAAATCACGTACACAAGACTATTTTTAAATAACAGTTTTTGTCATCCTCATCAAGGGTTTTTTGGTCACTTGCTTCTCAAGTTCAACCCGAATGGCCCTGACACTGAATATCATTATCAAGAACATAAACATTGATTTATATTTGTATAGACCTTTCTAGTTTTGAATCTGCTTAAAGATCTATATTCTTCTTATCCAATCTTCTCAAAAATTGTTTGAAAATATTATTAATAACCCTAATTTACAGATAAAACCATAAGATTTGAGATGGGGGAAGAAATTTGCCTGAGGTTTCTAGACACATTCTAGGCACTCATAAATATTTGCGAAATGAATAAAAATAAAACAACTAATAAGTTATAAAAATAGACCTCAAGTCTGTCTCATCATCTTAATTTCCAGTGGTTCCCTTTTATACATATTTAAACTTAAAATCCTTCCACAGAGAAGTATCTTGCAAAGTCCACGTTTTTCTTTCTTCTTTGTTACGTAGATGAAAACTAAATGCAATATGTGATCTTGGAATGAAAGTTTTCTTTTTTATTATAAAGCACATTATTGGAACAATTAGTTTGTTTGGAATATAGGCTGTTGATTAAGTGAAAGTATTCTATCGATGTTAAATTTCCTAAATTTGATAACTGTGTCATAGTCATATAAGAGAATATTTTGTTCTTCGGATATACACACTGAAATATTAAGGGGTTAAGAAGCATAAAGATACAGTCTGCTCTCAAATTGTCCAGAAAAAATGACAGAGAATAACAAAGCAAATATGGCAAAGTGTTAAAAATTGTCAAATCTGGGTAAAAAGTATATGGAAGTTCTTTGTACTATTCTTGCTGATTTCTCTAGTTGAAACTTTCTCCAAACTAAAAAGTAAAATAATGATAACAATAATAATAAAGCCCACCAAGATTTAAAGCCTGTCCAAGGACATTTCCTATGCAGCACCATGCCCCATCAGGCTCCTAACTAACCCCTCTTGCCACTCAGACACTGCTTTCCTTACTGAGGTTCCTCCGTGGTGCTCCCCGCCCTAGAGCTGAAGGAGTTCTGCCTCACCTTGTAGGAGGGTGACCAACGGTCCCGCTTTGCCTAGTTCTCTCCCAGATTTAGCACTGAAAGTCTTGTGTGCAGTGTCTCACGTAAGAGATGATGGGGACTTGGATTATGTCATTGGTAGTGGAGACGGAGGGAAGTGGAATTTGGAGGAAGAGTTGGCAGAGCTTACTGCTGGATTGTACATAAAGGGTGAAAGAAAAAAAGAATCAAGTATAATTGCTAGAGTTCTGACTTGAGCAGCTCTCTGGAAGGCAACCGTTTACTGAGTTGAGGAAGGCGGGCAGCAGTGGGGAAGCCAGCTAAGAGACAGGGAGTCAACAGTAATGCTTTGGCCATGTGAAGTCAGATGTCTGCCAGATAGCCACATGGATTTTCCAAAGAGACGCTAGGAAATGTGAGTCTGGAGTTCTAGAGAGAGGTCGGAGCTGGGGGTTGAGAGCTGGGATTCTTCAGTATACGGAGAACCTCAGCATGTACTGGGAATGGAAAGAGGTGGCCTGTGGTGGCCCTAGCTGCTTGTGCTGCCTGGATTTAGAGGCTGGGCAAAGGGGTTGGAGCCAGCAGTGGGGACCTAGCGAAGTAAGAGGAGAACCAGAAGCCAAGTGAAGAAGCTCTATTATCAAGGAAGTACACTCAGCTCCCCTCCACTCCATCGACGGGAAAAGTAACACAGCCATTGTCTTACATTTACATTAGGTCATAATAATCCTTTAAATTCAAATAGCACTTTAGTAGATTAAGGGGTTTTACACTAGTTTTCTCATGTAACCTGTACAACAGTCTTGTGAGATGTGTATTATCATCTTCACTTTGCCTGTGAGGGAGCTGCTTAATAGACATGTTAAGTGAGTGCCCAGGGTCTCAGCACATCTTAGGCTGGGTTCCCTAAAAGCAGAGGCTGAAGCAGAGATTCTTTTTCCAGTGGCTTATTGAGTAAGTGCTCTTAGGAGAAGGGGAAAAAGGGAAGCAGGATAGGGCAGGGGAAGAGAGCTACACAAGGAAGTGGTCTTGACTACAGGCTGATTGCAGCCTGATCCCAGGGCAGCCGTGGGGCACAAGTAGCACCACAGAATTGGTCCCCCCTTGAGATGGTTGGCCTTTTGTACTCTTTTGTCAGTCAGCTACTGGCTAATGGCTGCTCCTGGGAGGGGAGGGGGCCTTAATCTCCTGGGAGAAGGAGCTCCCATTTGTCTGAGAGCAATTTCCTAGAGAAGAGGACAGCTGTGAACAGCTAGCCCCCTCCAGTTAAAGCAGCTAGGAGATGAGTGCACCAGCCAGGGAAGGGGTATCTGGGCATTGTACCAGCTGTACCACTACATAGTGCTAATGGGCATTGGGATTTGAACCCAAGTCTTCTGGGCCTTTATCCCATGGAGTTAGGGTTAGTGTGAAGCTCACCAGCTTCACACTGCACTATGAGATCAATATAGGGTCCTTCACTGAGTGCAGGTTTTTACCATAGGAGGTAGAAGAATAAGACCTGAAGAGTAGGAAGAGGACAGAGTAATAAGTGAGAAGTTCTAGTGAAGTAGGGGTAAGGAAAGATACCAGGAACAGAGGATAAACTTGATTCTTTTATTAACACTTATGTTCCAAGTCTGTGACTAGATATTTTCATCGTTATATTCAGCCTCATTATCCATGTCTTCCATATTAGAAATTTAAGTTGCAAAACTGGTAACGTGAAACATGAAGAAAAAATGCTCAAATTCGAGACAGTGGTCTTATTGGAAATGAGAAGCAGGGTTGGTTGGTAAGATTGTTCCTGTGAACATTTAAAACATCTTTCTCTGTGTAAAACACCTACCTTGATTTCAAATGTTTTCATTGTCTTCTTTTCATGAGCTCACTTTGAAGACAATATTGAAATTAGTTATACTTTCCTATAAAACCCCCAACAAGTTTCATGTCCATTTTTCCCTTCTTCTGTGACCTCAGGATAATTAAGTGTCTTTTTCTCCCAAGAAGAAGTGTGAAGCATGTGGTGAGCCTGCTGGCCTATTTGCTGATTTATGGGTCAAGTCTCTAGTTATTATAGACAAGATTTGAAAGTCTCTGATTAAGAAGCCCTGCTGATTTAAGAATCTCACTAGAAATATGTGCATAATGAATTATCTACAGATAATAATTCAGATTGTCCCTGGGTGGTTCATATCACCCGCTTTTATTAAATTATCTATTTTCTGGGGGATATTCAGGTCTGCACAAAGTAAGATGTCGGGATGCACATAATATTGTAAGAGGTTGAACAGAAAACAGTTTTACTGCAGAAGAGCATTTACTCCAAATTTAAAGCCAATTTTCACAGGGCAGGGAGTTATGTGTGTGTGACTTATACAGATGTTTTTAAGAAAACTTTCTGCCTCGTCCATGGTTGAGCACTTACTTGGTTTATTTAAAAAATGGTTTTTGCCAAAAGATAACCATTTTCTTGTGAGTGGTGATAGAGAGAAGCAGGATAAAAATAATCAAATTATTTCTTAGAAAAAAAATGGAAACAGCGGTCATCAAGGTCCATTTTTAGCAAGGCACATGGGCCTGACAAGGCATTAGTTAAGAGAATGTGTCACCCTTAAATATGTGGGTTTATTTAACAATGGAACAAGAAGATATATAAAGAACCAGAGCTCCAGTACTGAGAATTTAGAAAGGCCTATTTTTCTTTCCTCTTTTTTTTTTTCCCCAGGAATGAAGATTTTTTTTTTCACTCTTTCTCTTTTTATACAACAAAAGGAAGAAAACCTTCACAAAACAGATGCATCAGTATTCAAGAAGGCAGATGCCAGATTCAGAAAAGAGGTTCCCCCAGAGTCTGTGCCCTCCTTTCATGGACCTGGGGGTGGGAACGGGGTGGGAGTGGCAGGTTTAAGCAGGGGCTAGACCCATTTTCATCCCACGACCTGATTGAGGACTGCTCTTAAAGAGCCCGGCTGGCAAAGTCGAGGGGGAGGAATTTAAAGCCAGCATACACACCTTCTGGAAGCTCATCCATGCCTCCTGCTTCTCCTCCACGTTTTGATTTTTCAGGTTATTTTAAGGTTTTCATACCTCAGGCACGGTGATTTATTATTATTGGGACTTTATATAACTCTTTATTTTTGCAAAGTGCTTTACAGTCATTTTTCTCTCCTTACTGTGCGCTGTGCCTTCTCTCTTCTGCCACTATAATTGGTTTTGGGGGCGGCGGCACTTCTTTTCCTCGGGAAAAGAAGATGCTGTTTCTGATATGAGGCACTTGCTGAGGTCTTACCTTTGTTTCTTCTTTGCTTTTCTTCTTTTGATCTCACCCCCTGCAGCCTCCTGTCGCCTTCTGTTTCTTCGCTCCTCCTCAGACCTGCACTCATTTCCCCCCCACCGCCTCTAGGTATCCTCAATCCCACATAGCCCTCTTGTTTGGTCCAACGTGGCCAGCTGGATCGTCCCCTCACCTCTGGGCTCCAAGTGGTCAAGAAACAGCTTGATGTCTGTTCTTGGGAAGTGAGCCCTCCTCTCAGGCATGGCGCTGGAGGTGACTGCTCCCTGATTTGGTGACTTCAGAGACCAAAGCTCCCCTTGTAGCTCCATCTATTGAGGTCTTAAATTAGCAGCAAGCAGTAGTCCGTTAATCCCAGGTCACTGCTGAAACAAAAAATCATTCCCTTTAGTATGCAGGTACTCTTAGGTTGACCATGTGACGTTGTCATTTTTGTAGGTCAAAAAAGAGTGAATAGTAGCAATTCCATGGGCTTCAAACTAAACGGTTCACATGTAAGCTTAGAGTGCCATTTGCAGGATGCCTGGCTTCCAGGAGAGCCAGCCCTAACACTTCTCCCCAGTCACCAGAAGAAAGCTGGGGTCAATTCTTTGAAAACTCTGTAGCCAGCCACACCCTCCATGCCAGCTTCCTCTGGCCCCTCTTTGCCGTGGTATGTGAGTCCTTCCACTTATCTTGCCTCTTCACTCCTACCGCACCCTTTCCACTGGACCATGTGCAGCTGGCAACCCCCAGTACACGTCCCCATAGCCTCGCTCACTGCCCCCTCAGCCCTAACCAAACTCCTGTCCTTTGTGGGTCTCTCAAGTGGAGGTGCTCCATCCCTCACCTGTGGGCTATCAGGCAGGTCATCACCTGGCCCTTCATGCTTCTTTTAGGGCTCTTCATGCCCTAAATCTCATCTCTGTCAGCTTCCAGCTTGCTGGTCACTCCCTCCTCAGTCAGTGAGGGCCCATTGTTTCTTTTCCACCCCAGGCCTGCCATCATTTGAACTTCACCACCCATGTAGACAACAGCCCCAGCCCCCATCCTTTCAAGTTGCACATCTTCTCTTTTTCCATGACCTTCACGCACACTCCCCTCCGTTTAGTCACTCCATGGCCTTGTTCTGGAGCTCATCTCTCTTAGAACTGCATCACCTCTGACATCTTATGTTAGTCAAACTCAAGGGAACTCTCCCCACCTGACGCCCTAATTTCTCCTTGTATAGTATCAGCTCCCTCCTACCTTCCCTTGCCTATCTAGCTTATATTCTGTGGTCCATCACTCTAACTTCTCTCTTGCCAAGATCCTTAACATCTTTGTTCCATCCCTTCCATTGAATCCATGTGCCAAAACCCTATTCTGGGATGGATACAACTTCTGCTTTTTGCTTCCATCTAGACAGCTGAGCACTGCTGGACAAAAATCACACCACCAGTGCGACCATAAACCCATGATGTCTGACTCCACCTGAGGCCACCCTCCATGGTGCCTAGAAATCCCTCCCTGTTTCCACAGTCAACTCTGTCCTTCTCACTTTCCATAGTGACTGTTTCAAACCGTCTCCACTCTCATCTTACCTCTGGTCTCTTCCGTGCCTCTCCAGTCTCTGCAGAGGTACCTTGGCTCCTACTTCACTGTGAAGAAAAATATCATCAGGTGGGAGCACACAAAATTTCTGCCTGCCAGACCTACAGATATCTCTTCAATTGCACCCTTCTCTCTCATTCCCTCCTGTAAGGATGGAAGAGGTCTCCCTCCTTCCTAGCAACATTTAAAAACACTTAAGCCTTTCTACTCTTAAGCTTTTTTCATCCCATTCTCCTCCCGTTGCTTCTTCTTTTTTTCCACACTCCCTCCCACGTTTCAAGGCTAAGTCTTCATTTCCTACCTACCATGGACTCCTTGACCCACTACAGTCTCACTTCTGTCCTCACCATACCACGAGAATTTCTCTGGCCAAAGTCACCAATAATTTTTCTTGTTAAATCCAATGAAGTCCCTTCCCCTCATTTCTTACTTGCTGCCTTGGCATCCTCCTTGTGTTGAAACACTCTTTTCCTTTGGTTTGGTGAGATAGACCACTCCAGCTTTTCTTTCTGCCGTTCTGGCCACTGCTTGTCAGTCTCCTGCTCAGCCTGTGCTTTTAACGGTGGTGATCCTTGAAGTTCTGTCCTTGGCGACCTTCTGTTGTTAGTCAGTAAATGTCCTGGAGAGAGCTCATCCATCCACATGGCTTCATCTGTCATCTGCATGGCTCTGTCTTCTCTGGTTGTGTTCATGTGATGGTTTCTCTTTTTCTTTATTTTCTACTTGTTATTCGGTTCCTTCGTCATTTGGTGCTTGCATCCTTTTCAACCAAGGACTGTATCCAGCACTTAAATATTTCTAACCCAACTTTAGTTTTTTAACCTATTGGCCAAATAAGAGCTTATTGTTAACGAACCGTGGTTCAGTGGCAGTTGATCTGGTCTGAGAAAATTGCCAGTAAGATCCTGGTTCTAGGACTCATATTAATTGACTTAATGATGATCATTTATACAGACTTATTTTGATTTCTTGAATGAAACTTAAAATTCCAAATTATATCCAGACAATCTGTTAGGCTTTAAAAAAAAAGGCATTTAAAATTCTTCAGTGAAAATAAACATATTCGAGCTGATGTATAATAATCAGAAGGAGCCTGAGACTTACTTTGGGTTAACCAGTGGCGTTCCGAGATGTCCCCCTGATTCCGTACAGATTGGAGATAGTATAAGAAAATGGGTTATATGGTTATACTCAACCAGCAATAGCACCATAACCATCTAATGAAGTGTGTGTGCCGGGGGGTGCCGAATATGGTGCATCAGCCTTGTCAATAGTCACTCCCAGAGCAAGTTGCAATTTGCTCTATGTCAAATGAATGGTAAAAGAGCTGAATTCATTCATTTCACGATCTCCGTATTTCTTGAGGGAAGGAAAAGAAGGTTTAAAAATTCTTGGTTTTATACTTACTTTTCAGGTTGCAGAATGTCGATTTGACAGAAAATGCTTGCACCTTGTTCCACTGAATGAGACTCCTCAGATAATGTTTCCAGATGACGAGTCTTCTCTCGCCAAACATGTTTAGCAAGAGGCACCACACACTTTGAAAACGCCTATCAAAGGAATTTAATCATAGTATAAAGACTCCTGGGGTGAGCCTGGGTAGCACAGTCATGCCCTGTTCACCATTACAGGTTTATTTAATGTATTTTGCACAGTAATGCTTCATACGGCAGTGAGGATGCTTGATTTGGGCATTAGGATGTTTCTGATCCCCCAGGAAGCTTTTCTGCCTCAGCAGGTCGCAAGCCTCCATGGCTGCCTTTGATGAAGCCATTTATCTTGGTGCCAGCAGCAGCACGTTGAAAGAGTGCACGTGGGAAGGTATGCAGAGGATTATGCATGCCTTTGTGGAGCCAGGAGATTATTATTGACAATAGGCTTGGAGAAGATTTAGGTTATATGTCCTTCTGCACAAGGCTGCTGAACTGCCTTTCTGGAAACAATGAGAGGGAAATTGGGAGGGGTTCTTTCATCTCAGCCCCTTGGCACTTCCAGAATGTGCTTTGGTCAGCAGAGACTGTAAAACACTTTCTGCTGGGCATTGTCTCCATGTGATGAAAGAGCTTGACTGAAAATTTGCACAATAATTTCTGCTCATCTGTGGTCTGCCCCTCTGGGCAGCATCTTTGAAAACCACAGAAGCCATGCTCAAAACACTGGACAACCTAACTGGTAGCATGTGCATAGAGCCTGTATCGGTTAGTTTTTGCCGCATAACAAACTTTCCCAAAACTTGGCGGCTTTGATGATCATTTATTTAGCTCACAATTTGCTAGGCTGCATGGGCAGTTCTTCTGATCTAGGCTGGCTATATTGATTTCTGCTGGATTCCTTCATGAGTCTACAGTTAGCTAGAAAGTCAGGAGGTGGCTGGATGATCCAGAATAGCCTCACTCACGTGTCTGGCAGTCGGCTGGCTGTTGGCTGGTAGCTGGCTGACTGTGGCTCTTCTTTATGTGATCTCTTATCTTCCAGAAGGCTAGCTGGGACTCAATCACATGGTGGCCTCAGGATCCCAAGTACTACAATAGCGCAACCCCCAATATGCAAGGGCTCTTTAAGCCTCTGCTTGGGTCATATTGGCTCTTGTCCCATTGGCCAAAGCAAGTCACATGTCCCAGATTCAAAGAATAGAAGAAAGTACCTCACATATTGATGGGAAGACCTGCAACATCAGTATTGCAATGATGTGGGTATGGGGGTCAGGAGAGGATTGGGGGCCATTTTTACAATCTATCACAGAGCCATTTAGAATTTGCAAAGTGTTTTCACATGCATTACTCCTTACTACAACCACGTGAGACAGAAACTATGATTCCCATTTTATAGATGAGTAAACTGGCTCAGAAAACCTGAGTAGCTTAACCAGATAATAAACAATAGCATTCTTGCCCCACACCACAGCAGCCTGAACTGTGAAAAACAGAGAAAACCTCTGTTATACTGTTAGCGCTGAAACCAGGTCCTTGGTATCTGTTCTTTTTTCTTCTATCATTTAATGAGAATCAGAGTCATCTCCTGACACTTGTTAAAATGCAGATTCTAGGGCTCCAGCGGAGGTTCTGATTCAGTCAGTCTGCTCGGGATCTGGCATTTGCATTTTTGACAGCCAACCACAGGAGAGTCTGATGCAGCTTCTCATGTTGGGAAACACTGGCTTATATATATTTTTTATATTTTTAATTAATTAAGTAATTAAGTAAGTTTTTGGCCGTGCTGCATGGCTTGCGGGATCTTAGTTCCCCGACCAGGGATTGAACCTAGGCCACAGCAGTGAAAGCGCTGAGTCCTAACCTCTGAACCGCCAGGGAATTCCCTGACACTGGCTTATATTAAGAAACTGAGTGTTCCCAGCATGGCACATTTTCGTGCTGTAGCAGAGAGCCCTGCACACTACAGTTCATTTGGTCAGCTTTCCAGAACCATGAGTTACTAGTATTGGGATGGTTATTTAACTTCTCTGAGCCTTTGTCTTTTTTTAAATTATTTTATTTATTTATTTACTTTTGGCTGTGTTGGGTCTTTGTTGCTGCGTGCGGGCTTTCTCTAGCTGCGGTGAGCGGGGGCTACTCTTCGTTGCAGTGCGCTCGCTTCTCATTGTGGTGGCTTCTCCTGTTGCAGAACACGGGCTCTAGGTGTGCGGGCTTCAGTAGTTGTGGCACGCGGGCTCAGTAGTTGTGGCTCGTGAGCTCTAGAGTGCAGGCTCAGTAGCTGTGGCTCACGGGCTTAGTTGCTCCGCGGCATGTGGGATCTTCCTGGACCAGGGCTCGAACCCGTGTCCCCTGCATTGGCAGGCGGATTCTTAACCACTGCGCCACCAGGGAAGCCCTGAGCCTTTGTCTTGACATCTGCAAAATAGGTTTACTAAGAAGGACTGCCACAGGGCAGGGGTGAAGCTCAAATGAATAACGTCTGAAGCACTGAGCCTGGTGCCTCGTAGATGCTCAGTAAGTGTTATTTTTCTTGTCTCTTCATCCTGAGAGGCTGTAGGACCCCTTGATAAGGCAAGCCTATGAGAAGAGGAAAAACTGTTTCTAGAATGTTTGGCAGACTTGCACTGTCAATGCCCATGAATGAGAAATGATAAGTCAAATATTCATCAACGTCTCAGAAAGTACATAGCTGTTTGAGGAAATAAAGGTATCGGATTCTTCAGAAGCCTAAGAATCATAACTGGAAACAGTGACAGGCCTGGGAGACAACAGCTGATATCATTAGAGACCAACTATATGCACAGGAGGCACAGAAGGGCTGGTCATGCCTCAACCCCTCCGGTCTCTCCCAAACTGCTGTGAACTTCCGGCATCAGCACTATTGTCTTTATGTCCCCAGACAGTGACAAAATGTACAATGATTCTGTATTAAGACTTAGCCTTACCCAAGTCGATTGGGTCAATGTGGATAAAATCCCTACAAAATATTTCCTTAAACTAATTTAAATGAAGGCTCTAAAACATGACATGTACTGTGTTACTTCCAGAGCTTCTGGGGGCTTTGTCTGAAGCTTCTGTGTTAACATGATGACCAAATAGCTTGTTTCTTACAGTTTTGCCATTTGGGCATTTTCTTCCCTATTTTTTATGCTGCTTCTCCCATTGTGTCTGTGTCTAGTCTGTTTCTCTTTTTTTCTTCGTAGCTTCTGTCTTTACATGTTTCACAGCTTTCTTTCCTTGTTCCTTCTTTACTGTTTTTAAAAAAGAAAAGGTGCCCTTTATTAATCCAAACGACCACAATCCAGTTTAAAGCTGATGCCTTTCTTTAGTCTGTTGTATGGTGTTTGCATCCCTCTCTGTGGTTGTCGTCTGTACCAGTAGATGGAGCACATCTCCTGTACTAAGCGCCATCGTAGGTCTTAGGGTGGGGTGTTTCCCCCCTCATCTGTCATTTTTGCTGCAGTGAAATCGTAGTTGGAAGCTGGTGTAATACAAAGCAAAACTTCTAATCTTGGCTAGGCTGGAGCATATACTTTTCTGAGTCATGTCAGCAATGCGGGGCTTAACAGGCAGCTGAGCTAGATAGGGTTCTCCATGTGTGTGCTTGTGTGGTGCACGTTCGCTTTGGGAAGAGTTAGCAGCTTCGTGCCAAAGGTACCCTTTCTTACCCTTCTCGCCCTTCCTCTCCTCCCCATCCTTCCTTTCGGATATCCAGACTTCACCCCTCTGCTCTTTCTCCCTAGTGTCACGGCTCCCAGTACACAGAAGTGTGCCCTTGTCTGAAGACCTCAGAGTAAAATCATAGCTTGTTAGAGCTGGAAGGAAACTTAAATGTCATCTAATAGTGAAAGCAATAGGGCCCAGGTTAACCAAGGATTCATGTCGGCATTTGGGGCAGCCCTTGTCTTTGATCAGACTGTTGCCGCCCTCCTTGCTGTCGTTGCTGTTAAGCTGGGATCCCTTAATGGTGGGCTCACGGCCTGGAGAATTTCCCGACTGGCCTGTTTTAACTAAAGTTACCAAACAATGCTGTCAAACAGCTGATCTGATCTTTTTCATCAAATCAACCAGCTGTTTTAAGTTTGCTGTATGCTGGGGAAGACGCAAGCGTCAGCTTTTGAACTAATTCGTTCCGTATGTTGCCTGCTGCAGTGTCATGTGCGTTTGGGTACTTGTTAGAGTTTCTCAAAGGTCCATGAGAATCAACTGGGGCACGAGAAAAAAAGCACAGATTCCTGGATCCTATTCTTTTTCTGTAGCATTAGAATCCCTTAGCTTAGGGCTTCGGAATTTGCATCTTTAACCAGTTTCCCCAGGTGAGGCTCATTCACCTGAAGTGTGAGAACTTAAGGCTGAAGAGGTGTTGAGGACCGTGGATCCTTTGATGCACGTCACCTCTGGGCTGGGCCTCCTCCACTTTCCACCTCCGTTCCGGGGAAAGCAAAGCTTAGGAACCATGTTCTGTGCAGACCTTGGGGCTGGGAACCAATAACGCCAAGTTACTGTATATTTTTCTGAGTGAGGGCTGGGATTTTCTTTTGTAAAAATAGGTCAGAAAAGCTCATTTGAACCAATTTCTCTTTGGGGGAAGTCAACCACTTGTTTCTGTGGTGATCAGATAAAGGACATTTGTCCTGAAACTTTATCAGAACCATGGCTGGCATCTTATGGGAGGTAAGTGGTTTGATAAGACACTACAGACAACCTCTCTCTCGTTCCACATATGTTTGAAGATCCTAATATTTATCATCTATGACCAGAGACTTGTAACAAAAAGCCAAAATACTTACTGCCTGGAATAGAAAATTAGCTTAGAAATGTAAAGATTTGGCTGATTCCAAGATGTTTTCCAAATTTCTAGAATTCTCCCAGCTGCATCTGCAGGATTTGTGGCAGAGGCTTCTAGATGTCACCTGATACCAGTTCTCCCCTTTGGCTTAGTAACAGAACCCTCGTTGTACTCAAGGTGTTCAAAGACTGCCCCAGATGCAATTAAAAGCCACATTTCCCGGCCTCCTTTGTGGATAGTTGTGGCCATGTAACTAAGTTCTGGACAGCGAAATGGAAATGTTGTATATGTGGGATTTCTGCTTAAAGGCCACTGACTCATTGGGGAGGGACCTCCTTTCGTCTTTTCCCCTCCTTCCTTCCTGTTGCCTTGAATGTGAGGTGTGAGAGCTAAAGCTTAAGTGGTCATCTTGGACACTATGAGGCAGCCTTGGGGATGCAAACCAGTGCTGAAGATGGCAGAACAGAAAGCCAGGGCTTAGGTTTCTCCTGGCTTTGTGGTACCACCACACCAGCCCTGGGCAGACCACCTTCCGACTTCTTCTATATAAAATTACAAGTCTTGTTTTTTTGCCACTAATATTTGAGTTTTACCTTTTATATGCAGTTAAAACTAGTCCTAGCTGAAATACATTATAAACCTCCTTCTACTACAGCGGTTCCCAAACTTTAGCCTGTGTCAGAATCACTTGGAAGACTTAAAAACACGGACTGCTGGGCCCCCTCCCCAGAGTTTTTGAATCAGTAGGTCTGGGATGGGGTCCAGGAATTTGCACTTCTAACAGCCTCCCATGTGATACTAATGCCACTAGCCGTGAGACTACACTTGGAGAACCACTGTTTTATCAAAATCATCTTAAATTTTAAGGCAGGTTCCTAATTATTTAGGATCGGCCTAGGTCAGCTAATTTCACATCCCTCAGTTGATACTGTAAGAGCTTTGTCCCCACCGCAATAGAATTTAAGACAAATGCTACAGTCTGTTGGCTTGCTTTTAGATTACTTGGTGTAGGAACAGTGCTATAGCTGGGCCATCCATGACTGCTTCCTTCCCCCCATTACTAATTCCTCTCTCAACCTCTTCACCAAAATGTGCAAACAACTTCCAGAGGAGCCACTTACCTTCCACAGGGAATTCCTTCACGGTAGTCAGTTCAGGCTGAGTTCAAGATGGAGGCAAAAGCATTCCATTCTCCTCTTTCGTGCTGGACAAAAGACCCTTTTCTTATATCTCCTGTGAAGCAAAACCTATGTATGTGGAAAGGACAAATGTGTTCATTCTCATCATATGCCAAAATGCTGGATTGAAATCAGGACTTCATTGGTGGTTTTCTACCCCAGGTGACTACTAACTTAACCTTTTAAACTGGTGCTTCCTAGGAGCTGCTTCTTTGCACCTTTTTTCCTGGATGGGTTAAGTCCAGTCATTGCCTTAGGGTCCCTGCCACCTCCTCTATTCCTCCCCAAATCCTAAGGAAATTCTCTCTCTGTTAACATTCCCTAACCATTTCCCCCTTAATTCCTCATTATACACTGCACTTTGGAGTCAGACGTACCTGGGTTGGAAGCCTGACTTGACTGCTTACTTGCCATGGGAGCTTTGGCAAGTGACTGACCTTGCTAAGATTCAGTCACCTCATTTGTAAAAATGCAGCTCATCGTGTGGACCTCATAGGGCTGAGGTAAAGATGAAAGTAGCTAATGTTTATAAAGGGCTTAGCACAGTTCCCAGCCCCTGGGAAGTGCATAATACATGGTATCGATTATCACTAATGGTAGCATTTCAATCCACTGAAGAAAACTTTAGTCCCTATATGGTACCAAAAGTACGCCCCACAAAAGAAAAAAAGGACACATTGGACTTCCAGATTAAAAACTTTTGCTTTGCAAAAGACTCTGTTATGAGGATGGAAAGGCAAGCCACTGACTGGCAGAAAATATTTGCAGATCACATATCCAACAAAAGACTCATATCCAGAATATATAAAGAACTCTCAAAACTCAACATCTAAAAAAAAAGGCAAAAAGTCCAATTAGCAAATGGGCAAAAGACTTGAAAGAAACTTCACCAAAAAAGATATATGGGTGGCAAATAAACACATGAAAAGTTCTTCAACATTGCCAGCCATTAGGGAAATGCAAATTAAATTCATGATGAGATACCACTACATTAGAATGGCTAAAATAAAAATTACTGAAAATACCATATTCTGGCAAGGACACAGAGATACTGAATCTTTCATACGTTGCTGGTAGAAATGTGAAATGGTACAACCACTTGGAAAGCAGTATGGCAGTTTCGTTTAAAAAATTAAACGTATACTTAGCATACAACTGAGCAATCATTACATACCTGGGCATTTATCTTAGAAAAATGAAAACTTGTGTTTATGCAAAAACCTATACATGAATATTCATAGACACTTTATTTGTAGTAGCCCAAAACTAGAAACAACCCACATGTCCTTCAGCAAGTCAATAGTTGAACAAATTATGGTATATTAATACCATGGAACCAGTTGCTCAGCAATAAAAAGGAAGGAACTATTGATACACACAACAACTTGGATGGATTTTAAGGGCATTATGTTGAGTGTCTTAGTCTGTTTGGGCTGCTGTAACACAATAGGACAGTATGAGTAGCTTATAAACAACAGAAATTTACTTTTCATGGTTCTGGAGTCTGGGAAGTCCAAGATCAAGGTACCAGCATGGTCACATTCTGGTGAAGGCTCCCTTTCTGGCTCATAGCTTTCTCACAGGGTCCTCACATTGGTTTTCATCTTGAATTAATTGGATAAACACTAGATTTTGAAGAGACATATGATTGATACTGAATTTTTCTTTTTTTTTTTAACATCTTTATTGGAGTATAATTGCTTTACAATGGTGTGTTAGTTTCTGCTTTATAACAAAGTGAGTCAGTTATACATATACATATGTTCCCATATCTCTTCCCTCTTGCATCTCACTCCCTCCCACCCTCCGTATCCCACCCCTCTAGGTAGTCACAAAGCACCGAGCTGACCTCCCTGTGCTATGCAGTTGCTTCCCACTAAGACAGTTACTAGGCTGTGGTTTTTCTTTCTTGGGCTGGCTGCATGTCATGTTATCATCAGAGATTTAACATCCTAGAGACTAGAGTGGGAATACATTTTTTAAAAGGAATTTTGTGTTGAAATTATTCTCTGATCACAATATAATTTTCTTCTCATTATACAAATGTCTGATTTTCTGGCTACATTACAGAAATGTCTAATTTTCTGCCCACTTCAAAGTTCTAGGCAGCCACGATAAGGGCACCTTTCCTAAGCATGAAGGATTAAAAGTGGATGGTGGTGTCAAACAGTTTTAAAAAGTCACCCAGAGTTGTGTCCAGCGAAAGGACAGCTTAAAAGAGCAACAGAGCAATTCAGCCCTTAAGCGGAGACCTTATTTATATGTCACATTTCAGCTGGGAAGAGTTTTTATGACCAAATCTTAGAGTCTTAAAGATGAAGTCTATAATATAAACATCCTAGCAGCATTAACTCTAACAGCACAAGGTAGGCTTGGCACACACCCCGTTTATTATTTTAATTCTCTTCTGCATGAAAGACGTTTCAATAGTCAGTGGAACACTTCCGTCTATATGATTCTCATCTCCGAACCTTCAGACACGATGTAAAACTATGTGTAAAATTGAATTATAAACCTCTACGTATATTTTAACCCACAGAATAGATTCAGGTTTGGGGTTCTAGAGTGGACTTTCATCACTTCTTTCCCTCTGACAAAAGAGAGTTCTGGGGCTTCCCTGGTGGCACAGTGGTTGAGAATCTGCCTGCCAGTACAGGGGACACGGGTTCGAGCCCTGGTCTGGGAAGATCCCACATGCCGCGGAGCAACTGGGCCCGTGAGCCACAACTACTGAGCCTGCGCGTCTGGAGCCTGTGCTCCGCAGCAAGAGAGGCCGCGGCAGTGAGAGGCCCGCGCACCGCGATGAAGAGTGGCCCCCGCTTGCCGCAACTAGAGAAAGCCATCGCACAGAAACGAAGACCCAACACAGCCATAAATAAATAAATGAATGAATGAATGAATGAATGAATGAGAGTTCTGGATTTAGGATGGGCAAACAAAGGTTTCATTCTGATTTGCTCTGGCTGTTCCTTCCAGCAAGAAGTAAATGACTGGGGTTACCAGTTAGGTTCATTTGCTTCCACTAAAATAAGGCCACGGGTAGAGAAAGTAACAAAAGCTCTATCGGTTATCTACTTTCTGTAAATCCCTCCTCTGAGCCTTCGTGAATGCTGTTCCCTTTATTTGGAATGCTCTTCTGTCTTCCCCTCTCACGTCAAACTACACCCCCACCCTTTCTAGTTAATTTTTACTCATCCTTCAGAACTTAGCTCAAGACTTTCTTCCTGAAGGAAGCCCTAGATTAGCTCAGGTCCCCCATTATACTCTCTCCTGGCATCCAGGACTTCTTTTTCATAGCATCTATCATAGATGTAATTTAATAATTAATTGAATAGTTAATTTTCATATTATGTCTTCTCTACTACACTGGAAGGTCTACGGGGGGAGGGGGCAGAGAGAGGTCTGACTTACACAGATCCGCATCCCCAGTACCCAGCACAGTGTGTGCCATGTAGCAGGCATTCAACAAACATTTGTTGAAAAGTAAAGATTGAATGAAGGCAAAAGTAGACGCAAAGGAATGGTAAAAATTGTAATATCTAATCTTTATTGAGCATTTACTATATGTAACGCTAGGCAGTGCATTAACTGCTTTGCACGTGTTATGCCATTCAGTTCTTACCACACCCCTAAGACAAGTACTATCCTTATCCCCATTTAACAGCTAAGAAAACTGACGCTTTAGCGGGTTGAAAGAGGTTCCGCAGCTAGTAACATTTTTCAGTCACAGAACAGCTTCTCTCCTATTCCTTCTGCTCCCTTCTCCCTCCTCTATCCATTTTGTATCTACACTCACCTTTTCTCTGTGGAGAAAATTCCCGATGTCAACGTCAGAGAGAAGTCACTTTGTTCTGGACGTTTTTTGAGGACATTGCTCCCTAGGGAGAAGCTGCTTCTAGAGCACATATTTGATGGGGTGGCCAAGGGCAAATCAAGTTGCCTGATTCCAAGCATCAGTATATCTCTGTGGCAGTCTGTGTGTGTTTGGATGATATGCTGAGACAGGTTCGAAAGTACTGTTCTGCTCATTCTAATATATATGATAATACTGTACTTTATTTTTTTTTAATTTTTAAAAAAAATTTTTTATTTATTTATTTTTTGCTGGGTTGGGTCTTCGTTGCTGCGCGCGGGCTTTCTCTGGTTGCAGAGAGCGGGGGTACTCTTCGTTGCGGTGTGCGGGCTTCTCTTGTTGCGGAGCACGGGCTCTAGGCACGCGGGCTTCAGTAGTTGTGGCTCGCGGGCTCTAGAGCGCAGGCTCAGTAGTTGTGGCGCACGGACTTAGTTGCTCCGCGGCATGTGGGATCTTCCCGGACCAGGGCTGGAACCCGTGTCCCCTGCATTGGCAGGCGGATTCTTAACCACTGTGCCACCAGGGAAGCCCGATAATACTGTACTTTAGTTATAGGGTATTTTTTTTAATCCAAGGGTCTAAAAGTTCTTTTTCAATATATCAATTTCAAAAAACATGATCTAGTTTTAAATATGGACTCATCATGCTCTACAAGATCAACTGTGTGAGCAGCAAACTGCCGATATTTAATTCTTTTTTTTCAAATCTGAGTCATGGTCCTCCCCCCGCCGATGCCAGCTTGTGCTCTCATCATGACTATAACGGTTTAGCAGTTTTAAAATATATGTTACATACCAAGTAGGCTGCAGTAGCTTTCTCAGTGGCATTTAGAAACACATTAAAAATATGCAGCTTGACTTTTCATCCCCTTCACACCCTCTGCATTTCCCTTTTGGAGAGCTCAGAGGGAGGCATAGTGGGAAGAAAATAAGCCCAAAGAAAGGAAAATAGAATTTTGCCCCTGTGGAAGACAATGTACAAAACCAAATCTATTGTTCTTAATTTAGGTTTTGGTTCTCATGGCTGTCTTTTTGTGTCTATCGTTTTCTGTGTTTAATGGTGATTTGCCATTTAGGAGTGTTCCTTTATTTACCTCTCCTTCTGCCTGTCTCGATACTCCTACTGGTGCACGCGAGCCTCTGGCTCCAGCTGAGTTTCGTATTGTTCTGGATGAGTCTCACTCTTCCTTCACCGTGTCCATTCACAGTAGCTGCATTCTTTCCTAATTCTCCTCCCTCTCTTAGTTTCCCAGATCCCAGACATATCTTTTCTCGACTCCAATATATGGTTTTCTAAACCTTGACCCTTTTGCTTGACTAATTTTATTTCCTTCATTAATCCCTTTGTGTTGTAGTCTGAAAATCTCTCCACAATTTTCTCTAATTGAATTTCCAGCTCCATATTTCCTTTTGAGCTTGACTTCTGGAAGAGCCTTTACCTGGTTGCTTTTTTCTTTCATTACTGAGTTTCATTGACAAGGCTTTTCATCCCTGCTTTTGGTCCTCAGATGTATGTTGACTAAACAGTTTGAAGCAGTGAGTAAGGCCCAAGGGAAGGAGGACTGGATTTGGAGTCAGAAGGTCTGGACTCAGATCTGAGCTCTGCTAACTTAGTCATCGGAACCTCATCTGTAACATGGAAATAATGATATTACTGCCCCCCATGGGGGATCAAATGGCATAAAACAGTGTAAACAGACTGCAAATGTCTCCTACTCGAGGGATTTTTTTTAGTCTTCATGGAACTGTTATTTCCATAAAATGGCACCTCTTTTTCCATTTAACACCAGGCCAAAATAAAATGATGGGAAATGTTAACTGAAGCATTAGAAGTTTAAAATCTTATGAAATTCTCCAAGAGGTTCTAATTAGCCTCTTGGTAAAAATATCTTGGTAATGTTGGCACAGAGAATGCTGACAGTATCTACATCTCTCAGCTATAGCACATAACCCAAAGAGGCTTTGGAGGAAGGGATAGCATCTGAAAACTTATTTGCAATATTAAAATGAAATTAGAATTAAAATAAAGTGAAAAGAGTTCTTAGGCTCTAGGATCCAGAAATTATCATTCAAGTTTCCCATACAAAGAAGGAATCTTATCTTTTTAAAAAAAATTTTATTGAAGTATAGTTGATTTACAATGTTGTGTTAATTTCTTGTGTACAGCAAAGTGACTCAGTTATACATATATTCTCTCTCTCTCTCTCTCTCTCTCTATATATATATATATATTCTTTTCCATTATGGTTTGTCACAGGATATTGAATGTAGTTCCCTGTGCTATACAGTAGGACCTTGTTGTTTATGCATCCTATATATAATAGTTTGCCTCTGCTAATCCCAAACTCCCAATCCTTTCCCCCACCCACCCCTCTCCCCATTGGCAACCACAAGTCTGTTCTCTATATCTGTGAGTCTGTTTTTGTTTCATAGATATGTTGATTTGTATCATTCTTTAGATTCCATATATAAGTGATATCATATGATACTTATCTTCCTCTTTCTGACTTACTTAGTGTGATAATCTCTAGGTCCATCCATGTTGCTGCAAATGGCGTTATTTCATTCTTTTTGATGGCTGGGTAACATTCCATTGTATATATATACCACACATTCTTTATCCATTCATCTGTCGATGGACATTTAGGTTGTTTCCATGTCTTGGCTATTGTAAATAGTGCTGCAATGAACATTGGGGTGCATGTATTTTTTTGTATTATAGTTTTGTCTGGGTATATGCCCAGGAGTGGGATTGCTGGATCATATGGCAACTCTATTTTTCGTTTTCTGAGGAACCTCCATCCTCTTTTCCATAGTGGCTGCACCAGTTTACATTCCCACCAACAGTGTAAGAGGGTTCCCTTTACAAAGAAGGAATCTTATCTTAATCACTCTCTTAGTACTGGGTACTTGCTATTTTGAGAAGCAACCCATTTCATTGCCAGATGTCTTGTTTTGTGGAAAATGACACATAACGTTCCCCCACTACTTCCGATGACTTCCTGAACAAGTCCCATTCTTCTCACCTGGGACAGCTCTTTGATGTTTCTGAATAGTTTCTGGGTCATCCTTTTCTACTGGCTAAAATTCCAGTCCTTTTAATGGTTTCTCATATAACGTGGGTTTTCCTGCTCTTCCATGAGCCAGACTGCTCCATTTGTCAGTGGCCTCTACAAAGCTGAGCCTCCGGGGCTGGATGCAGTACTCGGGATCTATTTCCACCATAGAGTTCTGGACAGTGTGATGTCACCAAGAGGCTCATTGCCTTAACAAAATGGGTGCTGTCACTGGTTTTAGAGAGTTGCATCGCAGTCCATTAATTCTCTAGCAAGAGCCAATAAGCTGGTTTTCATTGGTATGTCAAGAACTTCCACAAACTAACTTATTTTCAGTAAGACTGTAGGGTTTAAGTTAAACTATCGAAAATGAATTTCTTATTGTTATGTAGAAACCGGAGGTGTCCATTCACTATAATTGGAACCATGGAACTACTTAAGTTTATGATATTCCATATGTTATATTTATGCAAAAGATAAAATACTAGGTGTCAAGCTCTTCTCTATCATGATTTTTTTTAACCTTTATTGAGTTTTTTACTCTCCTCTCTGCTTATAAAGTGTTTCATGTGCACAACAGCCCTGTGAGGTAAGACTATTATTATTCCCATTTTACAGATAAGGATACTGAGGCACAGAGAGGTTTATTAGCCTGTCCAAGGTCATCCAGCTAGCAAGTGGTTCTGAACCCAGGAAGGCTGACTCCAAACTCTATACTGCCTCACCTCCCTGGGTAGTGCATAATTGGAAAACATTACTTATGTTAATTGGTTGTTTTTCCCTAAAAGAAAAGATCTGAGTAAGAACTTATCTTAAAGTTCCTCTTCCCCATGTTTTCAAGGTCCATTCCATGGAACATTGGTACCTTAAGGTGATCTAAAGGGGGAAAAAAGAGTTCCCATGTTTAAGGCCACATAGTTGCCATTTTTTCTTAACTTAGCCACTTTGACCATGCTATGCTGTGGCTTGATTCAAATGTTAAGTGACAGGTTTCCATGAGGTGTTATACATGAGAGCACTTTGCAGACGCTGAATACATTGTACCTGCTTATAGCATCTCAGATTATTCATGAATTTTACATGCCTAAAAACACCATTTTAAACATTTGCTTCCCCAGACTCACAGATAGAGAGAACAAACTAGAGATTGGTTACCAGTGGAGAGAGGGAAGTGGGAAGGGGCAATATAGGGGTAGGCAAAAAGAAAGGGGTTGTTATGGGATTATATGAAATCAAGTGTGTGAAACTTTTGAAAATTGTAAAGCACTATAGAATTTAAAGAGTATTTCATCCAATAAAAAGCAACAACAACAGCAACAAAACAGTTGCTTCTCTGATCATTTATACTTCCTTTACAAAGTATTTTAAAACTTGGTTAATCTATGGTTGTCAGCAGTTGCAACACACATAATAATAATGAATTAGGAAGTTTAAGATTGTTTTAAAAGTGGACCAAAGGTGGATGCTGTGTTAGAAGAGAGACAGTGGGAAAAGACAGGAAATGGGAAACATATTAAGTCTTATAATGGTACTTTGTAATTCTGTGAAGCAGAAATTCAGTTAAGCTCGAGCGTTTATGATGCTCGAAGAAGCATGGAGGAGAAATTTACATTAGTTATGTTGGGCCACTTCTGTATATACTTAAATAACAACCACAGCAGCAGCAATAAAGCCCTAATGACATAAAGAAATTCTCTAAATTAACGTTTTGTTTTAATGGGACAACTAATAAGAATACCTTACATCCATCTTTATTCTAACATCTCAGTCCTGTTTGCTAGCTAACTTCCTTTTATCCATTTTTGTTCTCCACACTGAATAATTCTTTCAGTTGTTCGTACCATCTCCCTTCACAGGATATATTTAGTGAATTATCATGGTCCACCGATAAGCATCATTTTGCAAGACTAAACAAATTAAGTCCGTTCAATCTCTCTGTGTAAATGACATTTTCAAAGGCAAGTTGAAATAAATCACTCCAGTCAGGATAAGACACAATAAAAATGTCGTGACAACTGGGTGTAAAGTCAAACCAAGCAAGTTTGTACATTTTTATTATTATTATCTTCCCAAAATGGACAGGAAAATAGAAAAAGTACAAGAACCTTATTTTTTTTTTTTTTAGGTACAGATAACAACTTTATTTGTCCACACCAGGATTAAGTTACTTAACAGAGAGACAGAGGGTGGTGGGAGGTTGCCATACACAGCACCGTTTACGTCGAGGGCATCAGGAGGCAGAGCATTACTCCTACCACGGTACCACGGCCTTCATCCTCCTCCTCCTCCTCCCTGCTGAAGTGCCCCTTGCGGTCAGCAGGCCCCTGCCCCGCACTCACCAGCACTCTCATGCTACCAGGCTTCTTCCTTGTAGAATTGCATTCCCTTCCTTGTAGAATTGCATTCCCTTCTGCTGTGCCATCTTTTTAAAATATATCTAGCTATTGGTCCTGGTTACTTTTTTTTTTCTTCCTTCTCTTTGGACCACAGTAAGCCTTAGAGTAGTCACTTCTGGAGCAGGGTAACTTAGAGGTTAGAGTGATGAGACCTTTACATGGAGAAGTAATTTGCATGTATGAGTTAGGAAGATGTTTTGCAGGTATGTTACAGGCTTACTTTAAACCATTTAACTTATGCTCCAAAGTAACTGTAATTTAATGTTGGTAGAATAGCAGATTATGAATAGCTTTAATTGTATGTTTAAAGTCATATGTTCACAAGCTTAAATCTGGATATCAGCAGCTACCCTGCTGTCCCAGTACAGAGCCCACCAGGTCTGGAAACGCCTGTCTTTACATTCATCTGCCCACTGGGCCCTCACACAGCTCCTGTGAAGTAGCTGGGATAGCCTCCCACTGGATAGGTGAGGGGCCTGAGGTACAGAATGGTCAAGTGACCTGCCTGCAGACTGACAGGGGGTCACGGCTGGGCCTAGAGCTCAGACAGGATTTCTGGGCCTGTTTCTGTACAGCCTCCCCTTATTACGACTTCCCTCCTCTTCACAAGATTTGGCCTGTTTACTTTTTAAAGATTTTTCCCTTTAGTTTATTCCCAACCTTAAAGTTACTCTACCCATTAGATCTGCACACTCCTACCTCCCAAGTTCACCTTGACTTCTGCTCTTTAGCACTTCTCTTATCTCAGATAAATCCCTGCCTGTGTACTTTGCTACCATTAATAGATTAATATAGTACAGGTCTAACTCTTTCAAGTACTTCCCTGTTTTTCCAGAAAGTCTACCTATCTACAGTAGTGTTATACAGTTGTAACTGACATGGACCCCTCAATGTAAGGGCCTAAAACAACTGAGAAAAAAAATTGTATATCTCCATTTCCGTGCCTTAAACATATGCTCCTTTAAAGCAAGGAATCTGTGTCTGGGTGTGGTGCTTATAGAAGTTCACGAGTACATTCATAAATATTAATGCCATAGAATGCTTCCTTAAAACACAATTGTTACCAGGATTTCACATCCATTAATACGCTGCTGTGACTGAAAATATCGCAATCAGAATTTCACTTTTTCTTTTGTTATGCTATTCATCTAATTTTTTAGAACTGGAAGGTACGAGAAAAGTCATCTAGTACAAACCTCTCATTTTAGAGAGAAACTGAGGCACAAAAAGGGCAAGTGATCTGCTCAGTGTAACGAAGTGTGGCAGCATTAGAATCTGGGGGTTCTGACTAGATTCCAGTGTGTTCTACCTCACGCTGCTTCCTACGTAATCGCCCATTCCCCAGAGAGGCCTGCCATCTATTCCTGCTTCCACTATGTTCCCACTGTGGTTTGGACCATTTCTCTACCTATTGGTATTTCCAGCATTTAGGTAAGAAACCAAGCTGGCAAAATAGAAAATAAAACCTCTCCCAACATGCCTGCACTTTTTTTTCAGCCTCTTGATTAGAGGAAAGCTTTTTAAATTCCAAGTCTCCTTTTTGTACTTTCTGAAAGTACTAAATAACCGCTAAGAGCTTTAAGTGAGGTTAACGATGGCCAGTAATGGCTTCCCTTCTAGAGTAAATTGGAAGCATGGCTCAACACCATCATGTCTCCTCTAGGAAGTGTGTGTGTTTTGGAGGGAAAAGGGGATGGATTTGTGGAGGATTGGTGCTTAAAAAGAGTTATCTATTGCAGGCCGTCCTTATCCACACCACCCAACTGTTCCCAAAGCTGTTCTATTCCATCATATGCCATTAACGAGGTGAACGTTTGTCTATATCTTGTGAGAAAGAGTGACTTTGGAAAGTTCCCTAGAAGAAAAGTTTTCTAGGGCTTGCCTTCTGTAACATACCAGACAGAAAAAAGGCTAACAGAGAAGAACAAAATTAGCTAAAAGCATTTGGGAAACTGATATAATCTGAATTGTTTCCACAATGTCCAAATGGCAAACCAAAGCTAAAGATATATAATTATGCATAATCAAGGAACCTAAAAAATATGGAATGCAAAGAATTTACTTACATGTAATATTTTTTTTAAACAACTATAATGCTGTAAGAAATATTTTATTTTAATTTGTATTTATTTATTTATTTAATTTATGGCTGTGTTGGGTCTTCGTTTCTGTGTGAGGGCTTTCTCCAGTCCCGGCGAGCGGGGGCCACTCCTCATCGCGGTGCGCGGGCCTCTCACTGTCGCGGCCTCTCTTGTTGCGGAGCACAGGCTCCAGATGCGCAGGCTCAGTAATTGTGGCTCACGGGCCCAGTTGCTCTGCAGCATGTGGGATCTTCCCAGACCAGGGCTCGAACCCGTGTCCCCTGCATTGGCAGGCAGATTCTCAACCACTGCGCCACCAGGGAAGCCCTACATGTAATATTTTATACGACAGCCAATTTCTCATTATATCAAAGATTATCAATATGAACTAAAATGCACGATTGTGGCTCCCTGTCAGTTCTGAAATATATCCATAGTGATAAGAGACTAAGGACTAGTAAAATGGGGGGAAAGATGGTTTGACTATTGAGTGTTTGCTAGTGGGTATGTCACAGACACAACAGTGAAAATATAAGAGATAGAGGTACCAATACGTGTTGTGTCTATATTAGCCTGATGAGCTATAGAGAGATTTAAAGAAATGAAGATTGTAAACTCCAGGAAACAGTCAAGTTAAACTAGTAGATTCAAGCAATGAGGTCTCGGTATACAACCCTAATTCTGTATCTATCTTCTCAGCTACTGTGCCTCACCCTAGTCTGACCTCGGCCAAGGTCATATGGTTTAATAACTTACATGTGTTTAGTGCTTTTAAACTTTTAAACCCTTTCACATCTATTTAAGCCATCTGATCCTCACAACAACCCTGTGAGGTAGGCAGGTTGCCCCCTTTTAACAGCCAAGGAAAATGGTGTTGAGAGGTAAACTAAATTGTCGCACATCAGTGATGAAACCAGGGCTAACTAGCTCTCTGGACTTGGCTGATTCCGTTGTCTACTAGCCTACCTCTCACGTTTCTGAAAGGTCTTTCAACTAGTGGGGACGCTTGGGAGAAGCAAGTATATTCCTACCCTTCTGCACATTAATGGTCCATCCACTCTTCTTCTGAGGACACGGAAAAGGAGCCAGGGTACCAGAAGGCAGCTTTTGGACCCGGGCCTCTGCCAGAGTAGGAAATACACCCTTGTGTGATCAGCTCCTAACTTTTGGTGTTTGAAATTAACCTCTGAAGCAACTTTTCGAGCCCTAGCTGAAAAGCACCGGTTGCCTCTTCCACTGCTGTGGCCGAGCGTCTGACCGCGACCACAGCATCCCTGCGCAGCTCATTGACGGGGTCCTGCTGAGCGCTGACCTCCTCGCCAATGGCAATCAGCCGGTCCAATTTTTCTTCCTCCCGCTTTGAAAGTTCTCGTGCCAATGTCCTGTTTTCTGCCAACTCGGCTGCGATAGTCCTGGCCACTGACCGCCTTCTTCGCCTCGCCCACCTGGGAGGGGGCTCACTGGTCAAAGGCCCATCCCCACCAGAAACAAAAGGAACTCTGGAGGAGGAGACTGGAGGCCGCTGTGCCGAGGCCACCCCGGGAGTGTTTTGGCCGGAGCTGGTGCAGGGGCTGGGCTCACCAGACACTCCCAGTCTGGTCATGGGGCTGCTCTGACAGGGAGCAGCTGCACCTCTGAAAAGGTGGTGGGAGCTGCTGTAGCTGGGGGTCCCTTGAGAGCTCCCTGCACCCGAGGATTCATCCCAGGAGTCCTCAAGGTCGCTGGTTTCTCGCATCTGGTCACTGATCCTCAGGTGACAATCCTCATCTGATTCCTTAACTGTTTTCAAGATAGGCTGGTGATCTGCTGCCTGAGTCCTTTCTGCTCCCAGAATGCTGGTTCCCTCTTCCCCTGGGATGTCAGGGGCCGCCAAGTTCTGATCACAGCGCTGGGACCAAGCAGCCCATTAAGTTGTCTGCGTCAGTCACTATCTGATTTCGGAGAAGGTGATCCAACGTATCTATAAAAGGGACAGTGTGGTGGATCACCCATACTTGTGGCGTGGGCCACATACGCCTTTAAATATAATGCCTTCAGGACCTTGAACTTGGAGCGGCACTGACGCTCGGTGCGGCGGAAGCCTTCCTGCTGCATCCGCTTAGACGCAGTCTGGTAGACATCTGCATTGTGATGCACGGTCTGGAGGCGCTGAATATACTCTGCCTCACCTAGTATGGAGAGAAGCGTCCGTGTCTCCTGTCTGGACCACCGGATGCCCGCACTGCGATTGGAAGTGGCCGTAGCGGACTGGGAAGGAAGGCCAGCTGGAGGAGGCTCCTGGGCAGCAAGGTGCCGATCTGAAGGTGTGGGGAGGCTCTGTGTGCTCCGGTCTATCTCCAGGAGCCAGCCGATTCTTCCCTCTCAGGGCTAATTGCTGAGAAGCCAGGTCCAAGGACCGCATTTCTGGCTTCTGCCAAGGATCTGCTTTCCTTTCATCACTGGATTTGAAATATTCCTTATTCCACTTGTTTTGCTGCCAATCCAACAACCTCTTCACTTTCTGAGTAAGCAACAACAGCTGGAGTGGCTCTGTCACCTGCACCACTGGCATCCACATCAGCCCGGCCATCCTTACAGACGGATGTGCAGGTGAACCACGCTGGCCGCCGTGAAGCGGCAGAGACGGCGGCAGCAGTAACGAGTGGTCTCCCCTCTGCAACAGCGCCCGGCCGCAGAACCCAGAGCCTTAATTTTTGAGACTGGTTTGGGAAACTGTAATTACATTAGCGACATCCAAGTGTTATCAACACTGAGCAATTCCTCTCATCTCAACTCAGCAGCCGACTCAGAAAATCACACCTTCCAGCTCATGGAAGACACTTAGTAATGCATGTGTAATTGGGTTAAAAAATAGTCGTGACCGCAAGCTTTATTTTTATTTGCTTCTGTATTTCTCTAAAGGAAAAAATACTCATGGCTATCTCCCTGCTCCTTCAAGAGGGCCATGGCCAGGTCCCCTTTGAAGGAATATATAGCATGACTTTTTTCAATCCCAGTTGCCCAAGTGCTGCCATATTCCTGACGGGAGAGTTGTGCCCGCAGAACCCCTGGAAGCTCTTCTCTCCCTGACACGGCACTGGAGGTATGGACAGATTCCAATCACCTGTTAAACAGATCTCTGCCTCCCCTTAGGCCTACTTCTTCTCCTGGATGCTGTTTCCAGACCATATTCGTAAAATATGAATCTTATAATGCTCCTCCTCTGTTCAGAAACTTTCCATGGCTTCTTACTGCTGGTTGTTTAAAGTCTAAACTTCCCAGCATCCATCCAGAGAATAAATTCATTCAGAAATCCAGCACCGTCCTCTTGGTAATGCTTATTTTCCTCTTTTCCGCATCTTGAACCCTCTGCTCTTGCCTTGCTTGGTAATAGTGTCCTACGTTTGTTGGTTCTCTGTTCCCTCCCTGAACGGCAGTTTCTTTTCCCCTCTGCCTATTCAAATCCCTGCCTTTCCTCCAGCCCCCACCCACCCTCCACGCCATCCATGAGGCCCTCTTTCTTTATCTTCCTATCATTCAGATGGAGGCCTTTTCTACAAAAAAGGAGCCAGGATATACAAACACAAAAGGGGATTAGGTGTGGGAAAGTTTACCCTTCACTTTTAATTCCATGTAGTCTGAATTGCCGCATTTCATTCCATTTCCAGCTCCACCCAGATGTTCCACGGCATCTTGAACTTGAGAAGAGTCACTACTTTTCCCCAAAGTCCCCATTTATCTTCTTGTGTTCTCTCTCTCTGACAGTGATGTCACTGTCTACCCAGATGCCCAAAGCTAGAAATCCAAACATTACCCTTCAAAATTCTTTCCTTTGCTGCCCATCTGGTCACCAAGAACTCTAATTTCTGGTCGTCAGTATCTCTCAACATCACTCCCGTCTTCTTCACTGCTCTGTCTTAGCTGAGCCTTCATCATGTCTCTCCAGATTTTTTTCCAGCAGTCCCCTAATAGATCTCAGGCCTCTAGCCTCATCCATACTCAGATGCTTTATTCATCTTCCACATTTGTCTGTGTTCCGAAGGGAAAATCTGATCACTCAAAAAAATTCAGCAGTGGCATTACATTGTTTTTCACATCCAATTAAAACTTTGTAGTTGAACTGCCAGGTTCTCTCTGATCTTTCCTGCTTCTTTTCCAGCATCTTTTCTCTTTCCTTTCTCTGCCCTATCCTCCTCCACTTTGACTATGAACATGGAAAGGTCCACTGTCGCCCACACCACTCTCTACCTGCAATGTTTATTCTCCTTAACATCTCCTGTTCAGTCTTCAAAATTCTTTTCAGGTATCACACCTGAGGAAGCTTCCAGGACACCCACAACTCCCAAGTCAAGATAACACTCCATTTCTCTGTGTGTACTTCATTCTATCACAGCACTTACCTATCACTCTTAATGTTGGTCTCTCCAACTAAAGTGTGTTCATCCTGAGGATAGAACACCTAGCATCTAACACAGTCCTCATAAATAATTATTGAATGAGTGAATAGCACGTAGTCCTAATTTCTCCATATGGCTTTTTTAGAATTATTCATTGGTTTACATACCTGAGTATATCTTTCTAAGATTATAAGGAGCTCCACAATCAAGGATTCTGTGTGTCTAAAACTGCACTGGAATAATCCATACACGTGACGGAGTGTGATAGATACACTGGAGACCATGACTGAGAGTAAGAGGTCAAATATGTGGACTGATCAAGAGGATGCATTTCCACCTTTATTCCTCCTTTCTGCTCAGCCTTTAATGGATACATCTTTGGCTTATTGAGCAAAAGTGTAATCATTTCTCAGGACATCACTTTCAGGTCTAGCCAAGGGCACCCGTCAACAGAGCCCATCATCAGCTGCGGTTGACCAGGGCTCTAATTTGGCTGTTATCATTGAACTCTTTTGTAAGAAAGGTTGACTAAGCAGTGACCTTGTCTGTTTCATAAGATATAGAGAGCTCTCTCTCTAAACTTCTCCCATAAGTTTCAAGATCTTTCATTTTAATGTCTGGGAGCTATAGATGAGGTATAAATAACCACTGAGAAAGTGGTGTGATAGAGACATAACAGCAGATCAACAATCCAACAACCAGAATTCTGCTCTTGATGAAACTAGAAAAATCTGTTGGCTCAGTGGCTTCACTTTCTTAAATTCATACAGAATTTAGAATGAAAAAGAAAATAGATGTAATTCGGTAAGAGGAGTAAATACAAGAACCAAAAGGCATAAGAAAAGCTCATCATGTTGTCAGACTTAGTCTGGTTTCATGTATCCTTTTGGACATCTGGTGGGCCTAGGGCCTGACCTTATTTTATGATAATTCAAAACATGGCACTTCCCATGCATTTGCCATACTCCTGCTATATTATATTGTGTCATATGGCTCCTCTATCCCAGCCAAATTGCTCCACAACTTGTTTCTGAAAAGATCTCACATTCTGGCTCCTGTCTGAATTCCCCCACCCCTCATTTCACCCTTTTCTAAGTCATGCCCTTTCTTCAAGCCTAGCTAAACCAATAAAGAATGCATAATTCCTGAAAGGCAAAATGGGTACTAATTTGGGAGGACTTTATTCTGTAGGCAGAAAAAAGTCCCAAGATGGTGGGTGGGGTTATGTTCAATGTGATCAGAGCATTGTTTTAGAAATAGCCCCTCCTCCAAGAGATTACTATGCCAAAATAGATAATTGCAATGCTGTGGTCCATTTAAGAGGATTAAATGTAATTGGTGACTGTTACCTATTGAGTGAGTTAAGACCAAACTTATCTAAGGTATAGAAAGCAATAGTAATTCTGTTTTTAAATTCTTAGTATTTTCAAAGTGCTTAATATGTATTATTCCATCATAATGTAGCAGTGTTACACCAAGAAGGATAAATGGTGGGCTCTGGACCCAAACATCAATAGCACTGTTATAGCCAGCAAGGAGTGCTCCTGCTTCGAATCGTAAACACCATCAGACCATCCATTCATTCAAAACTATGTTTTAATTCCCTACTCTGTTCTAGGCAGTGTTCTAGGCATTTGAGATAAAACAGTGGACAACACAGACAAAAATCCCTGTCCTCGTGGAGTTTATATTCTAGAAGGAGAAGACAGACAGTGAACAAAATAAGTAAGTAAGGTAAGAAAGTGATAGATGTTACAGAGGGATATTAAGCAGGAAAGAGGCACAGGGAGTAGGGAGAGGGAGCTCATCAAGGAAGGTTCACTAAAAAAGTGATATTTGGGCATAGAGTTGTACGAGGTGAGGCAACAAGTCATGAAGGAGGAATAAGGTTTATGGAAGATTGTTTGCAAAAATGGCCACAAAATTCCTATCCTTATAGCCACGTCTTTGGGTAGCCCCTTCCACCCTGGTTCTAGGCTTAGCCATGTGACCTGCTTTGAAAAATGGGACGATATCAAGTGTGACCTAGCTTTTTGATCTCAGAAACTCTTGTGACCACCATATGTAAACGAGCCTGAGCTACCCTGATAGATGATGAGAAACACGTGGCTAAGCAATCCCCACTGACCCATCAATATCAAGCCACTGCTCTTGTAGTATGAAAGCGGTCATAGATAATACATAAACACGTAGGTATGGTCGTGTGCCAATAAAAGTTTATTTGCAAAAAGAGGTGGCAGGTCAGATTTGGCCAGCAGCCTGTAGCTTGCCAACTCCTATCCTCGACCGTACAGCCTCAGTCAAGCTGGTGTAGACAAGAACTGTCCAGTCAACTCAGAGAACCATGAGAAATGATAATTGTTATTTTAAGCCTTTATGTTTTGGATTGATTTGTTATACACATAAGCTAACTGCTACAGTGTTCCAGACAGAAGAAACCAGATACAAACATCCTGACAAGGGAGTATGCTTGGGATACTCTAGGAATTAGAAATAGAGCAATGTTGCTGGAGCCAGATGGACAAGGAGTAGAGTCATAGGAAGTAAGTGCAGAATCAGCAAGATAGAAGGGATGGGACCGGCAGATTGTAAGAGCTGAGAGGCCCATTGTAGCAGAGGAGTGACATGCTCTGTCACTTACGTTTTTAAAAGCTCAGTCTAGCTGCTATGTTGAAAATAGACTCTAGACTACAAGGGCAGAAACAGGGAGATGAGTTAAGAGTCTATTGAGATAACCCAGGTGGGAGGTTGGATATGGGTGGTAGCAATGGACGTTGTGAGAAAGGATCTGAATTTGGGGATATTTTAGATAAGATGCACTCATAATTTGGATGTGGGGTATATAAGAAAGAAGGTAATTAAAGATGACTTAATGGTTTTTGTCTTGAAAAATTGGAAATTGCCATTAATTTGAGTTGGAGGAGACTGTAGGTAGAAAAGGTTTTGGGGAAAATATGAGGAGTTCTATGTGGCACATTAAGTATAAGATGTCTGTTGGGCATTCGAGTAGGTATTTGTATACATGGGTCTGGAGTTCAGAGAAGAGGATAAGCCTGGAGGTACCAATTTGGAATCATCAGCACATAGAGGGCATTTGAAATCCACGAGATTGATGAGATTGCCAAGGGAGTGCATATACACAGCGCAGAGAAAAGCCTTAAGAAATGAGCCTTGGGCTTCCCTGGTGGCGCAGTGGTTGAGAATCTGCCTGCCAGTGCAGGGGACACGGGTTCGAGCCCTGGTCTGGGAAGATCCCACATGCCGCGGAGCAACTAGGCCTGTGAGCCACAACTACTGAGCCTGCGTGTCTGGAGCCCGTGCTCCGCAACAAGAGAGGCCGCGATAATGAGAGGCCCGCGCACCGCGATGAAGAGTGGCCCCCACTTGCCGCAACTAGAGAAAGCCCTCGCACAGAAACGAAGACCCAACACAGCCATAAATAAATAAATAAATAAATACCCCCCCAAAAAAGAATGTGCTTAGAGATTAAACAGCATTTAAAAAAAAAAAAAAGAACAGCCACTAACTAGCCACATATGCACTTGAAATGTGACTAGTCCAAATTGAGGTGTACAGGTATAAAAAATACACACACACACACACACACACACACACACAAAAGAAATGAGCCTTGGGGCATTCCAACACTAAGCTGTCAGGGAGATGATGAAGAGGAATTGAGGAACAGTAAAGAGGCAGGAGACTGGGAAGGAGAGGCCAGAGAGATATAAAGAAAACCAAGAGAGTGCAGTATCCTGAAGGTCAGCTCAAGAAAGTGTTCAAGTAAGACAAAAACTGAGAATTAACCCTTGGACTTATCAGTGTGGAGGAAGTTGGAGACTGTGACAGAATCAGCTTTGGTGGAGTTAGGGACATGAAAGCCCAATAGGCATGGGGTGAAGAGAAGTTGGGAGGAGAGGAAATGGAGACTGTGAGTAAGGAGAGCACTTTCAAGGCAGTTAGCTGTGCAGGAGAACAGAGAAATGGATCAGTAGCGGATCAGTTACCAGAGGGTCATTAGAGGGATGTTTTAGAGTAAGATAAAAGATATCATGGTTTTATTCTGAAGAGAGTAATCCAATAAAGAGAGGGAAAATGATGATGCAGCAAAGAGAGTGAGGCCACCTTAGATGATGCAGCCCATTCAAGCCACCAGATTACTGCATGGGCATGAGTGACTCCAGAGGAGAAACAGAAGCCAGGGCCTTGAGTGGACGAGAAGGGATGGGCTCTAGGGCCAAAATGGAGGGGTTAGCCTTAGAGGCATGGAGGGTTCTTCTAGTAACAGAAGAGGGGGTAGAGTATATGCTACCAGATGCTGGTGGGTGGGAGGTATGGTGGTAGATGGGACTCTGTGGAAGTGGTAGATTGTCCCAGTAATAACTCCCAGTGCATCAGCCCCTTGCTATTCCTCGCCCACACTGATTCTGGGCTTGGCCATATGATTTTCTCTAGCTAACAGGACATTGGCAAATATGATACATGCAGTGGCTTAAAAAATGCTTGTTTCTGGGAACACTTCCACCACCACTTGAAGGAGCTCAAGCTAGCCTGCTGGAGACAGGTGGCCCTTTCAATAGCAAGCACCAACTGCCATCTGAGACCAAACAGCCCCGTCTGAGTCACCAGATGACCACAGGCACATGAGTGACACCAAGCAAGTCCAGCAGAAGAAGTACCCAACTGATCCTGACCCAAATTGCTGACCCACAAAATCATGAGCAAATAAAATAGTTACAGCTTTAAGCCACTATTTATTGGGATGGCTTGATACGTAGCTAAGGCTGACAGATACAGAGGAGAATGTATGTATGATGGACAGGGAGAGTAGGAGAGAAAGTAGAATAGGGAAAATGTGTATAGTATGATTGCTGGCAGTACCGAGGGCCCACTTAAGAGTCACAGTTCTTAAGTTTCAGTACATTCAGTCAGTATGGTTGGGTTTTTCCCTGGCCACATGTCAGTTGCATGGTTGCTGGTGTGGTGTAGGGGAAAAATGGATTTAGTCAGGTTAGGGACTTTTTTTTCAAAATTTTTTTTTTTTTTTGGCTGCGTTGGGTCTTCGTTGCTGCGCGTGGGCTTTCTCTAGTTGCGGCGAGCAGGGGCTACTCTTCGTTGCGGTGCGTGGGCTTCTCATTGCAGTGGCTTCTCTTGTTGCAGAGCACGGGCTCTAGGTGTGGGCTTCAGTAGTTGCAGCATGCGGGCTCAGTAGTTGAGGCTCACGGGCTCTAGAGCGCAGGCTCAAGTAGTTGTGGTGCACAGGCTTAGTTGCTCTGTGGCATGTGGGATCTTCCTGGACCAGGGATCGAACCCGTGTCCCCTGCCTTGGCAGGCAGATTCTTAACCACTGCGCCATCAGGGAAGTCCCAGGGTAGGGACTTCTGCCAAGCAAATACAACAAAGTCAGTGAGTCAGGTAAGATGGAAATGCATCCAAGGGAATGATTATCATCGTTTACCATGGCATTTAACTTCAGAAAATAGAGGAGATCACGAAGTTGAAATGCAATGAAAACGTTGTTGGACCAATTGATTGGATTTCTCAGAGGGGTTCAAGGATTTTGGGCATCAGGACACTAGGGAGGATGAATTAGAAAAAGAGGAGGTGGTGGTCAGGGAGTCTGATACATGAATTAGAGATTATGGAAAGAGAACAGTTATCGCATATGACAAGGTCTGTGATATGACTGTAGCAGCGAGTGGCTGAATAGATTGGAGGACAAGATCAGGGGAGGAGAAGAAACAAGAAAATAAGAGGCCAGGCTGCAGAAGGATCATCTCTGCGGATACTGGAATCGCCAGGAATTAGGACAGGGCTAACACGGGTAGATTGCCATCAGCCAGGAGCTAAGGTAACCTAGCAGTGTGGGGTGGGGGGGGGGGGTCCCAAGATAACTATAACAAGAGAGGGGAGAGTGGGCATAATGTGATGATATTAAATTCTGAACTGGGGCGGTAAGGGAGGAGGGACCCGAGGAAGGATGGCCTGGAAGTGTCAACAAGGAAGAAGGAGGAGGCCTGCCTTACTCTCAGGCCCGGTAGTATCGTACGTGGGGAACACATGACCATGACTTGAGAGGGCTGCGCTGGCAGCAGCATCCTTCGGGGAATTCCAGATTGCAGTTAGAGCAAGAAGGTGAAGAGAATGTTCAGGAAAGAGGTTGACAACATAGGAGATCGTGCTGATAACGATCCACGAGTTCCAGACAGCACAAGGGAAGGATTTCAAAAGTTGTGGAAGAGTGGGAGAAGGGGACCGGAAGGGAAAGTGCCCAGCCTTTTGAGAATTAGAGTGTGAAGGATGAGGTTTGTCCTGGGAAACTGGGGGGGGGGGGGGTGGTGGAGCTGGGTGGGGCGGCTCTCGTGGTAATGAACATGACCAGAGATAAAAGGCCATTTGAGGTTAGACCCTGGGGATGCAAGGCAGACAGTGATGTCAGCTTTAGAGGTTGGGGAATTTCCAGGGGACCCCTCTTCACGTCTGCCTGTGGAAATGTAGAGGTCTGGGGAGGGTGGTTGTGTTTTGTTAGTCGAATAGTCCAGTGGGTAAATGCCATACCGCATAACCTCACCATTGTGCCTTGATTCTGTCCTGATACACATGCATTCCCTGGGATGATTGGCTGGATGAGGTACCCTGGCATCTTTTAAAGTCCAGGGCTTGCTGATCAACTTCCTTCTTCCAAATGTCTGACAAAAACGGTGAACGGTTTTTGAAGAGAGGCAGAAAGTGCCAGAGCTGAGTCTGATGTTCTTTCTCTGGGCAGAACGGTGTAAGCCCTGCATTTCTTTGATGCTGCTCTAAAACACTTGTGCCGGCACCACCAGGGGCTTTGATGTTCTTCTAGCGCTTCTGACGTTCTGACATCTGGACTTGTACTCTTCTGAAGCAGCAAATTGAAACAATAGTCAAACTCTGGTATAAAAAGAAAAAGGACAGCAAGACCTTATACAGAACTTTGTGATGCCACTCGCCTGATTAGAGAGAATGGTCTCTCTGCCTCTTCAAACACACGATCATTAGTTTCACATTTTATTATTCATGCCAGGTGTCTGTCACTGGGCACCCTTAGCATCCCAGGATTTCTCCAAGAAGGGATTTACCAACCCACTCCTGAAGCCCAGATCCAAATTGACTGTTTCCTCCAAATGGCCTTTTACTTAAACATAAAAACCATATGCCTGGCCTTAGGCTGCCCTTCACACTTCATCTTTTATCATCTCACCTCGAGTTACACTTCTTGCCTTCACACCACATGAGCTCTCTCTCTGGCCTTTGTCCTCAGGTCCCGCAGACCCTGATTTGGGTCTGCCTCGTGTCGTTTTCACCTTCACATCTGTCGGGCGAGCTCTTCTTCCTCTCACAGTGTTCATCTTCAAGCTAACCATCTTCCAGAGAATGATCCAGATCACAGCTTTTCAATCAATGGATACTCTTTCCTTCACTTCTTTAACCTCTGCTTTCCATATACGTTCACATCCTTTAAGAATGAATGGAGGAAAAAAGTGAACAATTTTTTTTGGTATTAAAGTTGCTTTGTTTAATGTGAAATCCTCCCAGACAGAGCATGCATCTCTGCCAACCTTAATACCTCAGGTCTCCACTTCTCTTCCTAATGTCTTAGACAAGTTGGGTATTTTCCTTTTCTCCCAAACTTCTTTTCCTAAAGGCTACTCTCTTTTGCTGCCATGAACAGATCAGATAGGTGAAGTGGATTTTCTTGATTTGTTGAGGGGAAAGCACCCCTTCATCTCCTTCCACAAACCCCGTTCTTGTAACATCGTTATTTCCAATAAGATGTAGATTGACAGGTAACAGTGAAACCCTAGTGTGGGTGTCCCTGCAAATATCAGAGGCTCCCTGGAATCCAGTTAATTCAGTGCCATAGCAGCCCTTTCCCAAGGCCCCTGGGTCTGTTGTTAACTGTGTCACCAGGAGTCCTGCCGTGGCATCACTGAGCTCCCCTATGCTAGCAGCAATTCTGCATTTAAGGTCTGCTGTATCTTGGATTGTTTCTAAGCAAGGAGGCTTGCCAAAGGACTCTCCAGAGTGGGGACAGATCCCAAACACTTCAGGCCCCCAGTCTTCTTTTTTATCTTTTTTAGTAGGTCCGTCTTGGGAGCGTTCAGATGACAAAGTGGAGGTTCTCTCTGATCAGAGGTAATTCTGTTTATAAAGAAAAGATCCTTCCAGAACAAATTGTTAGAGAAGGTAGCTCAGCTGCCTGGTTGTGAAGCCCACAGCATGTCTTCACCAGAGTACCAGAAAGATACGTTTCTGGTTATTCCCATTTCTGAGAGCTCGGATGAGTTTTTTTGCTCTTCATTGGTCTCTGGATTCATTGGCCTTAAGCCACTCTCCTAATCTCTTAATCTCCTCTCCTAATCTCCTAATCTCCTCTCCTAATCTCCTAATCTCCTTTCCTAATGGGCAAGACCAAAGTTGCCTGAGAAAATGTAATTTTAGTGACGGCTTAATACTGCATATTCAGGACTACAGTTAACCAGTCCCATGTTGCCTTCTTTCTTTGTTCTCATAAATAGCTATTCAGTGAACGTCCAATGGCTTCTTGAAACTCCCTGCATCCATGTCTACACCCCATGTAGCCATATCTTCCCTTTCCATTTACTCTTTTTTTTAAAAAATCTTTATTGGAGTATAATTGCTTTACAATGGTGTGTTAGTTTCTGCTTTATAACAAAGTGAATCAGCTATACGTATACATATATCCCCATATCCCCTCCCTCTTGCGTCTCCCTCCCACCCTCCCTATCCCACCCCTCTAGGTGGTCGCAAAGCACCGAGCTGATCTCCCTGTGCTGTGCGGCTGCTTCCCACTAGCTATTTTACATTTAGTAGTGTATATATGTCCATGCCACTCTCTTACTTCATCCCAGCTTACCCTTCCCCCTCCCTGTGTCCTCAAATCCATTCCCTACATCTGCGTCTTTATTCCTGTGCTGCCCCTAGGTTCTTCAGAACCATTTTTTTTTAAGATTCCATATATATGTGTTAGCATACGGTATTTGTTTTTCTCTTTCTGACTTACTTCACTCTGTAGGACAGACTCTAGGTCCATCCACCTCACTACAAATAACTCAACTTCGTTTCTTTTTATGGCTGAGTAATATTCCATTATATATATGTGCCACATCTTCTTTATCCATTTGTCTGTCGATGGACACTTAGGTTGCTTCCATGTCCTG
This sequence comes from Eubalaena glacialis, assembly GCF_028564815.1. Lineage (NCBI taxonomy): Eukaryota > Metazoa > Chordata > Mammalia > Artiodactyla > Balaenidae > Eubalaena > Eubalaena glacialis. The sequence continues at coordinate 28,447,708 of NC_083736.1, forward strand.
GTTATTGTAAATAGAGCTGCAGTGAACATTGTGGTACATGACTCTTTTTGAATTATGGTTTTCTCAGGGTATATGCCCAGTAGTGGGATTGCTGGGTCGCATGGTAGTTCTCTTTTTAGTTTTTTAAGGAACCTCCATACTGTTCTCCATAGTGGCTGTACCAATTTACCTTCCCACCAACAGTGCAAGAGGGTTCCCTTTTCTCCATACCCTCTCCAGCATTTATTGTTTGTAGATTTTTTGATGATGGCCATTCTGACTGGTGTGAGGTGATACCTCATTGTAGTTTTGATTTGCATTTCTCTAATGATTAGTGATGTTGAACATCCTTTCATGTGTTTGCTGCCAATCTGTATATCTTCTTTGGAGAAATGTCTGTTTAGGTCTTCTGCTCATTTTTGGATTGGGTTGTTTGTTTTTTTGATATTGAGCTGCATGAGCTGCTTGTACATTTTGGAGATTAATCCTTTGTCAGTTGCTTCGTTTGCAAATATTTTCTCCCATTCTGAGGGTTGTCTTTATGTCTTGTTTACGGTTTCCTTTGCTGTGCAAAAGCTTTGAAGTTTCATTAGGTCCCATTTGTTTATTTTTGTTTTTATTTCCATTTCTCTTGGAGCTGGGTCAAAAAGGATCTTGCTGTGATTTATGTCATAGAGTGTTCTGCCTATGTTTTCCTCTAAGAGTTTTATAGCGTCTAGCCTTACATTGAGGTCTTTAATCCATTTTGAGTTTATTTTTGTGTATGGTGTTAGGGAGTGTTCTAATTTCATTCTTTTACATGTAGCTGTCCAGTTTTCCCAGCACCACTTATTGAAGAGGCTGTCTTTTCTCCATTGTATATTCTTGCCTCCTTTATCAAAGATAAGGTGACCATATGTGCATGGGTTTATGTCTGGGCTTTCTATCCTGTTCCACTGATCTGTATTTCTGTTTTTGTGCCAGTACCATACTGTCTTGATTACTGTAGCTTTGTAGTATAGTCTGAAGTCTGGGAGTCTGATTCCTCCAGCTCCTTTTTTCTTTCTCAAGATTGCTTTGGCTATTCAGGGGTCTTTTGTGTTTCCATACAAATTGTGAAATTTATTGTTCTAGTTCCGTGAAAAATGCCATTGGTAGTTTGATAGGGATTGTATTGAATCTGTAGATTGATTTAAGTAGTATAGTTACTTTCACAATGTTGATTCTTCCAATCCAAGAACATGATATATCTCTCCATCTGTTTGTATCATCTTTAATTTCTTTCATCAGTGTCTTATAGTTTTCTGCATACAGGTCTTTTGTCTCCTTAGGTAGGTTTATTCCTAGGTATTTTATTCTTTTTGTTGCAGTGGTAAATGGGAGTGTTTCCTTAATTTCTCTTTCATATTTTTCATCATTAGTGTATAGGAATGCAAGAGATTTCTGTGCATTAATTTTGTATCCTGCTACTTTACCAAATTCATTGATTAGCCCTAGTAGTTTTCTGGTAGCATCTTTAGGATTCTCTATGTATGGTATCATGTCATCTGCAAACAGTGACAGCTTTACTTCTTTTCTGATTTGGATTCCTTTTATTTCTTTTTCTTCTCTGATTGCTGTGGCTAAAACTTCCAAAACTATGTTGAATAGTAGTGGTGAGAGTGGACAGCCTTGTCTTATTCCTGATCTTAGAGGACATGGTTTCAGTTTTTCACCATTGGGAACAATGTTGGCTGTGGGTTTGTCATATATGGCCTTTATTATATTGAGGTAAGTTCCCTCTATGCCTATTTTCTGGAGGGTTTTTATCATAAATGGGTGTTGAATTTTGTCGAAAGCTTTTTCTGCATCTGTTGAGATGATCATATGGTTTTTCTCCTTCAATTTGTTAATATGGTTTATTGCATTGATTGATTTGCATATATTGAAGAATCCTTGCATTTCTGGGATAAACCCCACTTGATCATGGTGTATGATCATTTTAATGTGCTGTTGGATTCTGTTTGCTAGTATTTTGTTGAGGATTTTTGCATCTATGTTCATCAGTGATATTGGCCTGTAGTTTTCTTTCTTTGTGACATCTTTGTCTGGTTTTGGTATCAGGGTGATGGTGGCCTTGTAGAATGAGTTGGGGAGTGTTCCTCCCTCTCCTATATTTTCCTTTCCTTTCCATTTACTCTTAGCTTATGAAATCAACTTTCTGCCCCCCTCTTTCTTCTTCCAAGAGCCTCCTGGACCTAGTCCACTACAGATATCAGACCTGTACAGAGGTGGGGCAACTAGGCAGGGATATCTTTTTTTTAGGAAGACTTTTTTTTCCTCTCCTTTCCAGATTGCTGACGAAAATGATTTCTTCAAGGCACTGGAGGCTAAGGGGCTATGGAATGAAGGTCCTTAAAGAAAATGGGGTCATGAGTCCCTTTATTGTGAGCTGGATATGCTCCTGAGAGGGTTTCCAGATGATCGTCAAGGTGGGCAACAAAGATTCTAGTCAACAGAGCCAGGACAGGATCCAACCTAACAGTACCCTGCAAAACATTCATGACACCTCTCTGGGCCAGCTCATCTCTGAAGAACAGATTAGAAGTTGCTTGTATAGGGACATGTTTGTTCATGTTTATTTAAGCAAGAATTTAAGAATTAAGAATACTGTGCAATAGAGAAGAAAAACAAATAAGGAGGTTAGACAAAACTAAGTATAGATAATTCTTGTGAGATATATTAGACATGGATAAAGTCAGCAGAATATATGTGTTCTGAATAGGAAGGGATGGAAGGACCAAGTAGACGCCAAGTATTCATGACAGTTGTCGCATCCTTAGATCAGCCGCCCACTGGGGACACCAATTTTGGTCCCATATGTCCTCTGCCCTATACACTAGGAGTACTTGCACCTTGGTGTCTCTGACAGAACTGGTGTATATTGGCTCTACATATCTTCATCCCTGGTCTTTATAATCATGTGAAGTGGGGAAAGCTAAAGCAGCAGAGAATGGACATGTGAACATTGCATGATATAGGATTCAGGCTGTATGGTCCTTCCATTGGGCTCACTCGTGCCCTCCCCCCCTCCCTCCCTCCCCCCCTCCCTGCCCCCCCTCTCTCCCCCTCCCTCTTTCCCTCTCTCCCTCTCTCCCCACCCCCTTGATTCTCACTATTCTTAATCATTCAGTAAACAGTGTGATCCAAGCCATCTTAGTTTGATCTGTGAGCCTTTTGGTCTGTGACATTTCGTATATCCTGCCTGGTGATGCAGTTGAAGTCTACACAAGCATCAAGGTATTTTCTCATCATGATATAAAGTGATAACGGAAGGTAAAAGCAGTTGAGTGCTTTGGCCAACAGGGGGACAAGAAACTGACAGAGACACCTGTAGATGAAGCTGTAAGCTGAGCTCTTTTGACTTCTAAGCAGCAAGGAAACAGACAACCCAGTGATCCAAGTTTCATCTCCCAAATACCATTAGAGGCCCAGAGACACAGGGGCACATCAACCAAAGGGACAGGGACCATCCTTTTTCTGGGGCAGAGGATCCATTCCAAGTTACTGACTCCTGCACTCTCCATGGTGCTTGAGACAGAATCTAAGAACAACAGTACAAAAGTGAGTACCAGCAGGGCCCAGTGGGTAATTTAAATTAATGAAGAGGTGCATTTGGGTACCCAAATTACATTGCTTGGATGGCATTTTCTGTGGTGAATTGGAGAATGTAATTACATTAAGATGGCCACTGAAACTCAGTTCCATATGAACGTTCCCATGGGACACGGCCCAGTGTGGCCAGACAGTTAATATTTTTAAGAGAAGCCAGAAATATAGAATTTTATGAGAATTCTTCCAGTTAGAAACTCACTAGTTTGCCAAGATCTTAGTTTCTAAATACGATTTATCCAATTAAAGGAACTGAGACTCCTTGGAGAAGTGGCTGATTCTAGGGCTGGGGCAGAGAAAATACATCATGAGCTTGGAGCATCTTGTAGTGCCAGAAAGGAAGTACTACACACACATACACACACACACATACACACACACACGTACACACACACACACACGCACAGAGTGATGGGAGAATGTCAAAGGGACGCAAGAACCAACTGAAAGAGTTCCCAATGACCAAATCTGGAAGAACTTGAGCAACTAAATAGATAATGTAGTATTGGATTATAACCCAAAGTAGGAAGTAAATATGTCTGAGTTCATACTGGTATAAATACAATAAATGACTGAATAAATACATAAATGGCAGAGAAGCTACAAGTTTTCTTTTCAGAAGAATTTCAAATATTACAGGTAGATATTCTCACCATCCAGGAGGTGGTACTTAATTTCTCCTCCCCATCCCTTGAGGTTGAACTGGACTTAGTGACTGGCTTCTAAAGAGTAGAGAATAGAAAGGGAAAAATATTAACTTTTCAGGGGAGAAAGCTGGCAGACCCCACCTCAACCAAGTGATCAAGGTCAACATCACCAGTGATAAGTCATGTGTATAACATGTACCTCCTGATATGATGTGATGAGAAGAGCACATCATCTTTGTGGTATTCTTAGCCCAAACCCATAACCCAGTCTAATCAGGAGAAAACTTCAGACAAACCCAGGTTGGTAAACGTTCTATAAAATACTTGCCCAGTACTCTTCAAAACTCTCAAGGTTGTGAAAAACAAGGAAAGACTGAGACAGGGGAGGCCAAGGAGACATGACATTAAATGCAATGTGGTATCCTGGATTGGAACCCAGAACAGAAAAGGGACTTAAGTGGAAAAATTGGTGAAGTCTGAATATACTGTGGAATTTAGTTAATCGTAATGTGCTAGTTTTAATTTCTTATTTTTAACAAATGCACCATGGTTATGTAAGACGTTAACAGAGGAAACTGGATGAAGGATATACAGAAACTGTCTGTACTATCTTTGCAACATTTATGTAAATCTAAACTTATTCCAACATTGAAAAATTATTTAAAAAATTATTAGTTCAAACAAAACACATCTGCAGGTGAATGTGGCCTGGTCCTTTCTATTGGATCCTCTGATTTTGAAGGAAAATAAATGTTCCCATGACAGTGTTCCCCTGAATCGGAAATCACAGTAAGCTGCCACCCTTTAACTCAAAGATCAACCCTCCATTCATGGCCACCCAGATTTATTATCTTTTCCCTCCTCCTAGCAAAGGTCCCTATCTTCCCCCACTCCTATCTATATTCTATCTATCTATCTATCTATCTATCTATCTATCTATCTATCTATCTATCTATCTATCTATCTATTCTTTCTTCTTCCTGGTATGCTGGTGTAAGTAGTTGGAGCTCCAGTAGCCATATTGGAAAATACAGCTTAAGACCAGAAGCCCCTGTACAGTGGAACAACAAAATAATGTATTTTATCAAATCAAACATGTCAATTTTAAGGCACACCATTATTTTATGAACCACAAAGAAACAAAGAAAATGCTACCAATTAAAGTAAGACACAACCTTTTCTTATCCATTGGATTTTTCGTAGATTTTTCAATTTATACTTATTAAAAGATCTCTTTTACACTTATTTAGACCGAATTTTTTTGTCATTAGATCACTCTTGTGCATACACAAGAAAAGGAAACTATGCACTAAATTAATTGTTTAAGGCACTGATAGAACTTCTCTAGATTCAAATTTCAACTCTTCTAAGATATCTGCACCCCCGTGTTTATAGCATTATTCCCAATAGCCAAGGCATAGAAACAAACTGAACGTCCATTGACAGATGCATGTATAAAGAAAATGTGGTATATGTGCAATGGAAAAAAGGAAGGGAATCATGCCATTTGCAACAAGGATGGACCTTGAAGACATTATGCTAAGTGAAATAAGTCAGACAGAAAAGATAAATTCTATGTGATCTCACTTATATGTGGAATCTAAAAAAGCCATACTCATAGAAATAGAGAGTAGAATGGTGGTTGCCCAGGGCTGGGGATTGGGGGAAATGGGGAGATATTGGTCAAAGGGTACAAATGTTCAGTCATAAGATAAGTTCTGGGGATCTAATCTACAGCATGGTGACTATAGTTAACAATATTGTATTATATACTTGAAAGTTGCTAAGAGAGTAAATCTTTTAAAAAATGTTTCTTTTATTGAAGTATAGTCGATTTACAATATTATATAAGTTTCAGGTGTACAACATAGTGATCAATATTTTTAGAGCTTATACTCCATTTAAAGTTATTATAAAATAATGGCTGTAGTTCCCTGTGTTGTTTAATATATCCTTGTTGCTTGTCTGTTGTATCCGTAGTAGTTTGTAACTCGTCATCCCCTACCCCTATCTTGCCCCTCCCCGCTTCCCTCTCCCCACTGGTAACCACTAGTTTCTTCTCTGTATCTGTGAGTTTGTTTCTGTTTTGTTATATACATTTGTTTTATATTTTTAGATTCCACATATAAGTGATAACATACAGTATTTGTCTTTCTCTGACTTCTGTCTCTAAGCATAATGCCCTCCAAGTCCATCCATGTTGCACATGCAAAATTTCATTCTTTTTTATGGCTGAGTAATATTCCATATATGTATATTTATATCTCACATCTTCTTTATCCATTGATCTGGTGATAGGCATTTGGGTTGCTTCCATATCTTGGCTATTGTAAATAACGCTGCTATGAACATTGGGGTGCATGTATCTTTTCAAATTAGTGTTTGTGTTGTTGTCTGGATATATACCCAGGAGTGGAATTGCTGGATCATATAGTAGTTCTATTTTTAGTTTTTTGAGGAACCTGCATACTGCTTTCCATAGTGGCTGCACCAGTTTACATTCCTGCCAACAGTGTATGAGGGTTCCTTTTCTCTACATCCTTGCCAACGTTTGCTATTTGTAGACTTTTTGATAAGAGCCATTCTGATAGGTGTGAGGTGATCATTGTGGTTTTGAGATCATTGTGGTTTTGATTTGCATTTCTCTAATTAGTGATGCTGAGCATCTTTTCATGTGCCTGTTAGCCATCTGTATGTCTTCTTTGGAAAAATGTCTATTCAGGTCTTCTGCCCATTTTAGAATCAGGTTTTATGTTTTTTTTATATTGAGTTGTATGAGCTGTTTATATATTTTGGATATTAACCCCTTTTGGTCATATCATTTGCAAATATTTTCTCCCATTCAGTAGGTTGTCTTTCTGTTTTTTTTTTTTTTTTTTTTTTTTTAATAAATTTATTTATTTATTTATTTTTGGATGTGTTGGGTCTTAGTTTCTGTGCAAGGGCTTTCTCCAGTTCCGGCGAGCAGGGGCCACTCTTCATCGCGGTGCGCGGGCCTCTCACTGTCGCGGCCTCTCCCGTTGCGGAGCACAGGCTCCAGACGCGCAGGCTCAGTAGTTGTGGCTCACGGGCCTAGCCGCTCTGCGGCATGTGGGATCTTCCCGGACCGGGGCACGAACCCGTGTCCCCTGCATTGGCAGGCGGATTTCTAACCACTGCGCCACCAGGGAAGCCCTGTCTTTCTGTTTTGTCGATGGTTTCAAGTAAATCTTAAATGTTCTCACCACCCCCCAAAAAGGTAATTATGTGAGGTGAAGGATGTGTTAACTAACTTCATTATGGTAATCATTTCACAATATATGTGTGTATCAAGTCATCATGTTGTACACCTTAAACTTACACAATGTTATATGTCAATTATATCTCAATAGAGCTGGAATAGATAAACAAATGATTTAAATAAAACAAATTTCAACTCTTCTAATCACTTTTGTACTCAGTATCTCTTAATAATATTGGTATCTCTTAATATCCTCCTCTGTACCATCAAGAGTGTTGGTGATGCAGAATTTCTTGAGTACTCTTCTAATGTCGCTAGAAGTTTATTCCTAGCTAGTGAGACCACTCCATTGAGTCTTGATGTGCTTGCTCAGGCAATGACAGCTGTAGCCAACAGTGATTGTAAGATGTATCCCAATTTTAAAGATGTGAAAATGTGAAAAAAAAATGCACCTCTTGGAACGAGTGAAATGAAATGGAAGGAATTTCCTCAGCAGCCCGAACAGTTTTCCTCCATACTTGTTTTACATATGGGAGAGGAAACGCTTTTTTTTTTGTTTTTCTTTTTTTTTCTTAAAGCCACTGCTTTTCTGATCTCAGTTACTCATAACCAAACCCAATCCAAACTGATACACGATTATTATGTTAGCCCTTACTACTTTGCTTTCTCACTGTAACTTATTCCACTCTTACATCCTTCTTGACTAAATGAATCAAGGCATACATTTCTTTACTTTTTAGGTGTCCTAATGCTTTTCTAATCACCCTCATTTCACCCTTCACTTCAGCTTTCCTGAAGCATATTCTCCATCAGTATCCCTCTGAAGATGAACTCAGGACTGCAAAAAAAAATCTGTAATAAAAATTTTTATTTTAAAACCTGAAACATAGTATCACTTCCAAGATTAGTGATAATGCCTTCCTCTCCTGAATACTTGATTAGATATGTCTCTTGGGCTTGTGAAAAGAAACTGGAATTGCTGGCAAATGAAAAAAAATTAAAGGAGAATTTAAAAATCAGAAATGTAGAACAAATTTCAAGAGTAGAGATGATTCAGGAGAAATTAATGGGTGCTTTGTACTGCTTGTCACACATTTCTGAGGGAAAAAAATACTTTTCCTTTTTCTGGAAAATGAAGTACAATTTGTCAGTGACAACCATCTATTAAGAAATTTCCTTTTGTGATAGAGTGAGGATTTTTTCCCCCAGAGGTAAATTATTCAACACAGTTAATCTGAATCCGTGTTTGAGCCTGAGATGAAGTTATCAATTTTATTATCATTTTCCCTCAGTCTGTCCTGATATTATCATTGCCTGAGACTCTGGTACCCATAGCAACAGCCACTATTTCAGACATTATTCCCCCAAGCAACAGAGCACGGCCAATGACTGACAACCATCCAGCTGTGCATCTCAGGGTGGTATTTTCCAGGGCTGGAAGACCAAGTCACAACTCACTCCCATGTCTTGAAAGTCAGGTTATCAAGGAGTCGGGAAGGCTGTGAGTATGCAGGAAGGTGACACACCCACCAGAAGTTTGCTCACCCCTTTTGAGAGGTATACGGCAGGCAGGGGAGGGTGGGAAAATAAGGAGACTTACAGTAATGGACAAAGTCAAGATGTTGTAAAGTACAACGGGGCAAACTCCATTAGTCTGAATGTTTCTTACTTCTTTCCATCACTGCCCCACATGTTCAAAAGACTGTGGACCCCAAAACTGAACTAGGAAAAGGGGGATTTAGAATGTTCACTTTTGTCTTGTAGAAGAACAAGGAGAGAAACAATTGAGCTGCCACCATATTTAAACTTCCCTGCCAGGGATTCTTAAAGAAAAGCTGTGAAATGTGACACTACAAGTAGTGGCTTGTAATAGGCACTGGAGTGTTATAATCACAAGTCTCTTTGAGTCCTGCAGGTGAGGAAATCCTTCTTTTCCAGGTAAAATAAGAGGATGTAGCTCTAAGTAGACTTCTCTGCATTATCCCGGGGAGTCCCTCTGAATCACACAAAAGGAAAAGATGGGATAAAAAGGGGGGCCCAGCGCCCAAGACTGGAGTCAGCTTTAGAATCCAGGTGAAGAGCCCATGACAGGCAGTGCTTTGGTATATAGATTACAGTACCCCATGCATAGCAAAAATACAGGGTTTCTCAGTCCAGATGAGGTGAATTTGCAGGCAGAACATGTGTGTTTTGCAGCCACTCCCCTCACCTTTTGTGCCTGAAGAGAAGCCACCACAGGCAAAGATGCAGTCTCTGGGGATTTCCAGTCCCAAGGTCTTTCCAGGTATTCAGGGCCAACTCAGGTAGCAGTGTTGCTGCCTGTGTGAGGGAGAGAGCCTGAACAGAGGGATTCATGTGTATAGGTGGTGACTGCCTTCCTGCGAGGTGCCCTGCTACCTCTTATGCATTCGGTGGCCAGTTCTGAAGACTTCTTTCCTATGAGAGGGATTTTGGCTGAGGTTTAGCAGCCATTCCCACCCTAGGCTGGAAGGCACACCTGTAATTAGAGGAGAGACTGCAGTGATCAGGGCTGTCTTTAAGAGTGTCGGGGATTTCCCTCCCTTCTGGGGCTGGTTATCTGGCTGGATTCCCAGTCTACCCACACAATCTTTCTTAACCCATTGTTAACCTGTGGGGTAACACACACACACACACACACACACACACACACACACACACACACACAAATATGGCATCAGAAGATCTATGTTCATGTCCACATTCCACGTTGCTACTTCTTACCTGTGTGGCCTACCTTTTTCTCACTGATAACACCTATCCTTCTTACTTCTTCAGGTTCTTATATAAATAAAATACAAGAATGTAAATAAGAAGACTTGGACTTGCAAAGTGCCATTATTATTATTTTAGTTGGTCAACCCCTGGCTATGGGGAAGACAGCCCAAGGCTCCTTCCCCATTATCACTGTAGCCCAGGGTGAGCTTGTCAACAACAGACTCTGACATGTTGGCTTCCAGGGCCCCCAGCTTGCTACTGAGAATCAACAACCATTAACATTTGCATAATTTATTGAACTAAGATACATCAGATAATGCTGAAGATCCCCTTTCTTTTAATCCCTGCCCATTCCCTTCACTTCTTCCCCAGAGGCAACTACTGTGATGAATTCTAGACCATATTCTTTTATATCTTTACCATATATAGGCACCCGCAGACACCACCCACCCACCCATTAGGGCCCCAGACCACCCATCTCACCCCACCCCACACACACTGTTTAAAAGGGGAAGATGGATTCTGTGTTTTGCAGGGCCCCATGGAACGCCTTCTCCCTCCCTCTGTGGAGATCCTGAGCTGCATATGGGTGGGGCATGGGTTGGGGGAGAGCCTCCTGGATACCTGTTTTAAAAAGTGAGAGATTTGCACACAGGAACCAAGGAGAGACCTTTATTTCTTTAGGAACCAAATAACTTTATTGGAAGAAGTGGCAAAACTGGAAGAAAAAAACTTAAGTGAACTTCTTCTGCAAGGGCACTATCGCCGTCTGCATGGCAGGCACGGTGACCAGGGCTCTGGTCACCCCGTGGCTCTGGGGAAGTCCAGGCTCAGTTCTTTTTGTCGCTGTCGCCCAGGGTGAGCTTGTCAAAGAGGTACCCTGCCAGGTCGACGTCCGGGGCCCCCATCATGCTCAGGGTGGTGACATGACCCTCCAGCTCTCTGATGAACGCCGCCTGCTGGCCGAGGTAGTGAGTTGCCAGGAAGAGACGCAGGTGGGGGTCGCTCTTGTCGGTGGCCAGCTGGTGCAGGTCGAGCAGGCTCCGGTTCACGCGCTTCTCCAGGAACAAGGCGCACTTCATGGCCTTGAGGCCGCTCTTCCACTCGTCACTGGCTGGCTTCCTGATGTCTTGGAAGTGGAGGCGGCCCCCGCGCTGGTTCTGCAGGCGCATCAGGCCCTGGGCCCGCTCGCTGTGCTCGTGGGAGCGGCGCAGGAAGAACCCGGTGAAGTGCTTCAAGGCCACGTCGTCGTGGTCGAGGTAAAAGGCCACGGCCAGGCACACCAAGGAGGCGTGGAGCTCCAGGGTGAAATGGCTGTTGACTGCGGCCTCGCAGTCGGGGTGGTAGTTCTGGCGCACCTGCGAGGGCGGCGCGGGCAGCCTGGCGGGCGGCGTGGGCAGCCTGGCGGGCGTGAAGGCCAAGGTGAAGGCGAAGCCGTGGGGCCCGCGGTAGTGGCCTCGGAGCATCCCCATGTGGTCGAAGAGGGCGGCCGGAGGCGCTGGGCACCGTCTCTGGGATGGACCGTTATAGTCCGTTATAGAACGGGGGAGGGGAGGGGGACAGAGAGCGGGGGGCGGGTCCATTACCGGAAGGGGGTGACGGTGGCCGGAAGGGGGCGGGGCACCGTGCTCTAGGTTCCCTAGGAACCTGGGTGAGGCCGGAAACCCAGGGCAACTCTGCACTGTCTTGAGACCATTAAAAAAAAATAATAACCCTATTGAGATATAATTCATATACTATAAAATTCACCTTTGGAAAGTGAACATTTACCTGTTTTTTTGTATGTTCATGGAGTTGTGCAACCATTACCACATCTCAGTATTTTCATCACTCCAAAATGAAATTCCCTACCCGTTAGCAGTCACTCCCCATCCCGCCTCCCCCCAGGTGTGGCCACCACTAATCAACTTTCTATCTCTGTAGATTTGCCTGTTCTGGACTTTTCAAATGCAATCATATAGTATCTGGCCTTTTGTATCTGCCTTCTTTGCTAAACTGCCTTCTTTAGCTAAGTATGCTAAAACACTTAGCATAGTGTTTTAAATCTTTTATCCTTTTTATTGCTAAATCATATTCCATTATGTGGATATATCACATTTTATTTATCCTTTCATCAGTTGGTGGACATTTGAGTTGTTTCCATTTTGTGGCTATTATGAATAATGTTGCTATGAACCTTCTTGTACAGGTTTTTGTGTATACATGTTTTTGATTATCTTGGGAATATACATAAGCATGGAATTGCTGGGTTATATGGTAGCTCTATGTTTAATATTTTGAGGAACTCCCAGAATGTTTTCCAAAGCACCATTTTTACATTCCTACCAGCAATATGTGAAGGTTCTAACACTGTTATTTTCTGTTTGTTTTAAAATTTTAATCATCTTAGTGGATAGTAAGTGGTATCACATTGTGGTTTTGATTTGCATTTCCCTAATGACTAATGATGTTTAGCACCTTTGTATGTACTTATTGGCCATTTGCATGTCTTCTTTAGAGAAATGTCTATTCTAATCTCTTGCCCATTGAAAAATAGAATCGTTTGTCTTTTTATTGTCGTGTTGTAAGAGTTCTGCATCTGTTCTGGATATAAGTCCCTTATCAGATACATGATTCACAAATATTTTCTTCCATTCTGTGGGTTGTCTTTTCACTTTCTTAATGGTGATTCCTTTGAAGCACAAAAGTTCTTAATTATGATGAAGTACAATTTATCTATTTTTCTTTTGTCACTTGTGCTTTTGGTGTCATATCAAGAAACCATTGCCTAATTTAAGGTCACAAAGATTTACACCTACGTTTTCTTTTAAGAATTTTATAGTTTTAGCTCTTAGATTTAGGTACATTTAGGTCTCTGATCCATTTTGAATTAATTTTTGTATATGATGTGAGGTAGGGAATCTAACTTCATTCTATTGTATGAGGGTCTTCAGTTATCCCAGTACCATTTGCTGAGAAGACTATTCTTTCCCCATTGGATAATCTTGGCATACTTGTTGAAAATCAATTGGCCATAAATATATGGGCCTATTCCTGGACTCCCAGTTCTATTCTGTAAATCTATATATCTAAACTTATGATAGTACAACACTGCCTTGACTACTGTAGCTTTGTAATAAATTTTGAAATAGGAAAGTATGAGTCATCCAACTTTATTCTTCTTTTTCAAGATTGTTTTGGCTGTTCTGGGTCCCTTGTATTTCCATATGAATTTTAGGATAAACTTGACAGTTTTTTCCCCAAAAAAGCTTGCTGGGATATTGATAGGGATTGTGTTGAATCTGTAGATAATTTGGGGGAGTATTGATATCTTAACAATATTAAGTCTTCTGATCCATAAACGTGGGATATCTTTCCATTTATTTAGGTCTGGGACCTTTTAAAATATAGATTCTGATTCAGACTGAAGCCAAAATTTGAATTTCTTTTTTTTAAAATTAATTAATTAATTAATATTTTGCTTTTGGCTGCGTTGGGTCTTCATCGCTGCGTGCGGGCTTTCTCTAGTTGTGGCGAGAGAGGGCTACTCTTCATTGCGGTGCGTGGGCTTCTCATTGCAGTGGCTTCTCTTGTTAGGGAGCACAGGCTCTAGGCATGCAGGCTTCAGTAGTTGTGGCACGTGGGCTGTAGAGCACAGGCTCAGTAGTTGTGGTGCACGGGCTTAGTTGCTCCACGGCATGTGGGATCTTCCTGAACCAGGGCCCAAACCCGTGTCTCCTGCATTGGCAGGCGGATTCTTAACCACTGCGCCACCAGGGAAGTCCCAAAATTTGAATTTCTAAACCAGCTTTTTAGGTAATGCCGGACCACACTCTTAATAACAATGCTTTAAAAGGGAGGAAGCTGCCATGCTTTGTTGTCTTAGTCTATTCAGGCTGCTGTAACAAAGTACCTGGAGGCTGGAAGTCCAAGGTCAGGATGCCAGTGTGGTCGGGTTCTGCGAGGGAGCTCTCCAGGGTCTCTTTTATAAGGGTACTAATTCCATTTATGAGGGCCCCAGTCTCACGATGTACTCACCTCCCAAAGGCCCCACTGCCTAATACCATCACACTGGGGGGTTAGGATTTCAACATACAGATTTTGGGTGGGGAACACAAACATTCAGTCTATAGCACTTATTGAGGTTTGGATTTGAAGACACATATATTGGTCTCCACAAGCAGAAATGCCCGTTCCCACTCACAGACAGTGCTTCCGATAGTTATGTTAGATGTGGGTTCCTATGGGAAAGGGGTGAGGCCTTTCTCCTATCAGGAAAAATTGTGAAAGATTTTTAAATTGGCAAAGAAAAGGTTTACTGGGTGTCCTTTTTAGAGTACCCTTCGTGGTTATCTCCACCTTTCATTGATTTTGAGCTATTTTATAACTCTAAATTATAGAAAACTAATAATAATGCAAATTATTCTTGTCCACAGAAATGCAAATGAATTGTGTCTGGTGGAATGCAACTTATTTTGGACTAATTTTGCATCTGTTTGTGCATTCATCCCAACATTACTTATTGCCTGCCTGTATATGTATGGCTCTATGAGTTTTCCTTTGAATGATGTGTAACATCTTACTGGTTTCCTCATTAATTAATGAGTTAAATAAAATCTTTGACATGTTTTTATTTTATATTTACATGAGAGCCATGATTTTATTTTATTTTTTTTAAATGTTAAAACCTTTCTCATTCTCATCCCTACCCCCACTAAGAACACAGTCAAAGCTCATAGGAGTTGGCTTAGTACATTAAGCACTTTTATGGGCTGCTCATCAGATATATGATTCCAGAAAAGTTTGGGGATCTAAAGGCATAGAATTCCTGACGGGGATATAGACTGGAAGGATAGCATCTCTGAGGAGAAGGAGGCAGGGGGGACTCTGGGGAAGCAGGGAACCAATGCAAACCAGGGGAGGAAGGAGGCATTTAGAGAGTAAGTCACAGGAGGGACCTCATTAGCAGGACACTGTACACTGTGGGGTGAGGCTGGCTCAGTGCGTGGTAGGGATGGCAGGGAAGTAGCCATGGCCAGTAAAGACCCATGGAGAACCAGGAGCAGCTAAGAACCAGGGCATTGGTGAGAGCTTCCAGGCATGGAAAGCAGTCAGCAGAGATTTGAGGAGTGGATGGTTGACTGACTCGCATGGGATTCTGACAGGCTGAGATGCATGATCTGGGTAAAATTAACCCTGGAATGAGGTAGAAACATGAACCTTTGGAGGCAGGAGAAAGGCTTCCTTCATCAGCACTTTTGTGCTGAGTCATACTCCTGAAAGGGGTGTTGGGACCCCCAGATACTGAGGGTGTGGAGTATTCAGGACTGGGCCATGGGCTCCACCTTGCAGGGAAGGCTCTTCCAGCTGGTGATCAGAGACAGGGAAGTTCTAATGCATCCGGGTTGGCTCCACTAAAGGGCATCTTTTTAGCACAAAGGCCATAAGAAAGTTGTGTGGTGGCTCCTATTTGGTTGGGTGCTAATGAGGCATGTCGGACACCCACATCAATTATAGTCTGAAGAGGAGAAAGCTCTTTCCAGTCTCCACTTCCTCACTGTTCTGCCTTGGGGGAAAGAAAGGAGAATCGCTATGTTGGGCAAAGGGAAGTCCTCTAAATTTAAACATGCCCATTGTATATACTGGTGTGTGTAAGTTGATGACTGATACTAATTCAGCTAAATGTGACTTTTCTCTAAGGTTGTAACCTTTCGGTTTTAGTCATTGTGCTGGATATTCTCCATTTGCCTCTCCAGGACTGTTCTCTGTCCTTCTCCATCTTACTCTGATTCCTGGGAGGGTGACTTGTGTGGACTGCATCCATGGGCCCCTCTGCCCTCTGGCTTCTGATTGGGTTCAGCCAATGGGAGGCACTGGCAGGAGATGGGAGGGCAAGAGGAGAGTGAGGTTGGGATATTTATTCTCTTGGCTTCCTCTCTTCAGGGCAAATAATTAAGAGGCAAATCTATTACTCTTTTATATCTCTTGCTCCCTGGATCAAGTAGGACCATTCTCAGAATGGGCCTTTTGTGAACACTGCTCATTTCAGAGGAGTTTATTCCAAAAGACAAGTGTTCTTTGTCTCAAGTTTAATGCACAGCCTAAGAAACTCATGAGGACCCAGAAACCAGTATGCAGCTGGACGTTCCTTCAAGCCAGAGAATAAATGGAGCTGATAGAAAAAATAAAGTGTCTCATCTAGGACAGTCTCAGGCAATAAAATAATGGTCCAGGTGGAGCTGCCACCCAAGATTCTGGCTCCAGTTTTCTAGCTTGTGGATTTCTCTGGCCTCTGGCTCCCTTCTTAGGTGATTGGTCCTTTGGTTATCGCTCACGTAAT
Organism: Eubalaena glacialis; assembly: GCF_028564815.1. Classification (NCBI taxonomy): domain Eukaryota; kingdom Metazoa; phylum Chordata; class Mammalia; order Artiodactyla; family Balaenidae; genus Eubalaena; species Eubalaena glacialis. Next base: position 28,464,239 of record NC_083736.1, read on the forward strand.
TAGATGAGGAGCAGGGAAGAGGAAGCAGGAGAGTCATTTTCTACTTGTTAGTAGCCATGTTAAAAAGTCTGGTTGGGGAAGATGTTGACTTAATAAGGTTTGAGAATTATCCGTTTATTTCAGATAACCTTTGTCTTCCCTTGCTCACCTTCTCCTGCCACTGATTAGAGCTATTGCAGTGTTCTGCACAGCAATGCACAGGTGAGTCCAGTCAATGTACACGAGGGGTGTAGCTGCTGACTGTTTAATTCGATGCCTCTTAATCACTTGCTGCTAGGCAGGAAGGCATACCTCTCTATTGCAGACAGCCAAAAGTAGATCTTAAAAGTTTTCTTTGCTTGCTGTCTTTTCTAAATAGAGGATGAATAATTTTTATTATGTGATATTGCAATTCCTTCATAGAGAACACTAGGTAGAATAGAATAGGGTAAGCTATGCTGCAGTAACAAATAAAACTGAAATTTCTCAATGGCTGAAGACAATATTTATTTCTTGGCCACGTCGCAGTCTGAGACAGGTGAAGTGACTCTCTTTCATGGCTCTCCAAGGATGGTTAACTTACAGATGCAGGCTAAATTCCATCCTGCAGTTCTACCATCTCAGAATTCTTTACTTCCGACTACACAGAAGGGAAACAGGATGCATGGAGACCTCCCACGAGCTCTTTCTTGCCTTGGACCAGAAGTCGTATTCACTTCAGCCCAAACCAACGTCAAAAGAGGCTGGGAAAACGTGATATTTAGTGAGCAATCTGATCTATGCCATGCATGTTTTATCTATTTCTCCTAGTTATATTTTAAAATTATTTAGAACTCACATTTTTGACCACTGTTATTTACTTTCTTACTTATTAGAGTGTGCTTATAGCAAGGATCCTATTGAAAAAAATTTACAATTGTGTGTGTGTGTGTGTGTGTGTGTGTAAGCATGCTAAGTAATGCAACTTGTGTGGTCCCATCTCCACATAATTGCTTCTAGTATTCCACCATGGTCATATTTCTTTCCCATCCCAGTCCTAGCTTGACATTCAGATTCAGATCCAATCCCATCTCTTACCTAAAACCTCTTCTCTATGAAGTGAACACAGCCTCCTCGAAGATCTATAGGGATTAGTGCCCACACAATTAGCTTGGAAATCAATCATGGATTGTCCAGTGATGGCTTGTTTGTAATTGCCTCGAACTATTAATCATCTCCTTTTCTGTTATGTCCCTTTGGTGCAACGTTGTCCCCGACTCATAAGCTTCTGGAGGGCAAACACCCTTTCTTCGACTCCACAACACCCAACAAGACAGAATAGCACAGAAGAGGAGCTCAGAAACGATGGGCTGATTTAATCTGACTTAATTGGATTGATAGAGGCAGCAAACACATTATCAAGTATCTGAGTACCATGTTCTAGGATCTCCGCTAAGAGCTGCGGGTAAGGAGATGATTAAAACGTAGTGCTTATCCTCAAGAGGCATTTAGAATTTTCAGGATAGTCTGAATACACACCAGCAGGGTGTGGTAACTAGTCTCCAGAGACGGCCCCAACAATTCCTCCCCTCCCTGTTTGAGCGCACTGCTCCTCATTTAAAGAGTTGGCACTTATTTTTCCCACCCAGTGACTGCCTTGACCAACGTGATGGAAGTGGCATTCTGGGACTTCAAAGAGGATGGGCAGATTTTTCTTCCTTTCATTTGGAAGTTTCGCTCTTGGGACACTCCCTTCCCTCTGAATTTAGCCAGCATGCTGTGAGAAGATGGAACCACATGAAGGAGGGGAAAAGAGGCTGAGTTCCCAGACAACAGCCAACACCAAGTGCAAGCCATGTGAGTGAGCCATTTTATTTTATTTTTTATTTTTATTTTATATTGGAATATAGTAGAGTTACGATGTTGTATTAGTTTCAGGTCATGTGAGTGAGCCGTTTTAAATATTCTAGATGATCGCAGCCTAGCTGACATCACAAAGAACAGAATAACTATTGAGCTGAGCCAGTTCACACTGAGGATTATGAACCGTAAGAAAATGGTGGTTGTTTTAATCCACTATGTTTTGCAGGGGGAGGGGGTTGATTTGCAGCAAAAGGTAACTGAAACACAGGGTCAGAAAGTTTTACCAGAACAGTGGGTCCACAGAGGAAGGAAAAGGATGAAGGAAGCTGAGGAATGCCCTCAGAGAGTTGACATTCGAGCTGATGAGTAGAAATTCCCCAGGTAGGACTTGAAGGGAAGGGCTTTGCAGTTAGTGACCCCACAGGAGGAAAAGCACGGAGGTGTGAAAGTATGTGACATGTACAGACAACTCCTAGCAGTTTGTGATGGATGATGTGAGAATGCAAGGGGGAGAGCCACAAGTATTTTGAGAGAAATCTGGAAATCCAGGAGCCCCGCTCTGGGATTTATTCTCTACCTAATGGGATACTTGAGACTTTTCAAAACAGAGGACTGTCAAAAGCAGATTTTTGTCTTAGACAGGTTTCTCTGGCATGGGTGAGAGGTAGATTGCGGGAGGGCATGAGATTGCAGAGAAGGAGAACAAACAGCCAGGAAACTTCTGGGCAGAGGAGGGCAGTGGCAAGGGAAATGGGCAGGAAGGATGGGGGGCAAATGTCATCGAGGTGGAAGAGCACTAGAATTTGAAGATGGATGTGGGTAATGAGGGAAAGAGAGGAATCTAGGACTCCCAGATTTCAGGCTTTGATTCACCATTCTCAAGCCTGGCCATGCCGGAGGCCAAGCAGATAGGGGAAGAAGGTGATGACCTGGGTTTTAATTGAGCCCTGGGAGTTCTGGGACATCAGGAGAAGAGACCCTGTCAGACAGTGACTACTGGATTCAGAGCTCAGGGGAAAGGGCTCAGTTAACATGATAATTTTGATAAAAAGTGTCCAAGACCTGAAGCTCTTTAGTAGGTATTTCTTCTGTTCTAAAGTAGTGATTGATAGTTTAGAGAAGAGTGTGTCTGAAAGACGGCGTGTGAGCAGGCAGAACCCCAGAGAGATGATGTAACCAGGAAGAGGAGTGTTAGGACTCATTTTTCCATTAGCAGTGATGGGTTGTGGAGAGCTATAGACACGCTTATCCAGGCTCCTTTGTGGCTAATTTGACAGAATTTGTCTTGAGACCACAATTGTGGGTGTAGTTTGTGGCTGTGAAGGGTTTTTCTCTGTGTGAAATTCACTGACCCACCTGGGCTTCAGCTCAGTCTTGGCTTTATTAGGCCTGCTCTCCAAGCACCTGGCGAACTCCCAGCATAAGGCTGCATGATATGCCAGTCATCCTAATTACATGAGATAGCTAAAGGTTTGCAGCAAGGGGAAATTACTTTGATTTTCTAGAAAATGTCTGAGAGCTCATCACGGTTCTCTGATTCCAAAGAATCCAACTTTAGACCACAAGGTACTTAACTAGGTGATTATTTTGAAGGCAAATGGAATACTTTTAGGCAGGTATCTAAAGCACTGAGATAAGGAGCATGACGGGCTTTCTGGGTTATGTTGACAGAGCTGCTTATACCCATTACCATGTACATGGAGAGCTTGATTTGACCCCAGCAGGTAATCTGTGGCAGGTATGCGTGCCTGTTATAAATGAAATTTAACTACTTTTAATGGGCCCTGAGAAGAGCAGAGTAGGCATTTGATCTGAATCTTGACCAGCCTATTTACCCTCTTACTTTCTATTTATGTACAATCACCCTACCCTGGGACAATTGTGTTGTTAGCTTGCTCGTTTTTTGTTTTTGTTTTTTTGATTCTGGCCATGCCTATCACATACAGGAATATCTGTAAGTTCACTTAATTTGATTACTTAATATGATTTTATTTTCCTAAATGTCATGGCTTCCTTATGAATAAAAACAGAAGTGATTTCAGAGGTGGAGTCTCCAGGTCATGGAAAGCTCAGGCCCAATACCGGAGTCTTATCTACGCTCCTCTTTCCAGTCCGGTGCAGGGGTGTTTTATCAGTCAGAATAGGCTACTGAGTGCTTCAGTAACAGATAAGCCCCTCCCCCAAATCTCAGTGTCTTAACACAATGAGAGCTTAATTCTTCCTCCGGGCCAGTGAGGGTAGTGAGTGCCCAGGGCACAAACTTTAAGGAGGCTCCTACTCTCAGGGTCATGAAAGCACAGGGTCTTGCTTATACTAGCCGTCCACCATGCATCGACAGAAGGCCCTGTTCATTGTTGCCTCACCAGGATGAGATTGACAGAGGCCTCATCTCAACACATACTTCCGTGATCACTGGAGCAGTGGGACAAAAACATGGCAAATTGCACACTGGCTCTTAAAGCTTCCACCAGGAAGTGACATATGTCACTTCTGCTTACATTTCATTGGCCAAAGAAAATCACCTGCTCTGACTTCAAAGAGGACAGAGAAATGCCACCTCACCCCGTACCTGGAAAATAGAGAGCTGGAAGTATTCGGGGCACACTCTGAATGATTTCCGTAGTTATATTTCCTAAGTTCTCTAGCACAGAGGTCACGGGCACACTGAGCCCGCAGCCGCTGTGCCCATATCTCTCACAACTTGCAACCTGGAAGTAGAGTGAATTCTGGGGATGGGTACCTGGTGGATCGTGACTGCTTATGTGTGCACGGGGGAGGCCCGTTAGGCTGCTGGGCTGTGCTCCTTAGCATCATCCGCTCAGCCGAGGAAGGCTTTTGTAACGTGCTAGGACAGCCCCATCCCTGAAGTGAGGCTCTTCTCTTCCCAGTGTGCTGCGTGCAGCGGCTCTGGTTACTAACGCTTGTCAAATCTCAGCTGGAGAAAGAGCCCTGCTCCTCTTTCTCCACCTCTTAATTTCTTTCAGGCTATCTCTTTTCCATTACTTATTATGCAACTCCAGGAAGCTTTGGGATATGTTCTGCAAAGGAGATGTTATCCTAAATAGAGTTGTTCTTTGTCACTTGGGGGAAGTAAAGAAAATTAGTCAATGGGCGTTATTTATAATTAGCTGGGGGCTCCAGAAATAACTGGACAAAAAGGACAAACTATAAAATACGGAGGAAAGACCAAAGCAGTGGGCTCTTGCCTTTGATTTTTTATTATGTTTTCCTCTTCTTTAAATGTAAATTAAAGGATAGTTGTAAAATTAAAAAAAAATCTTGTTTTGTAGTAAACCCTTTCCTAGGAAGTTTGGATTTTTTTTCACACTTAATCAATTTTCATCAAATACCTCTGATTCTCAGCTTTGGCACACCCATTTTATAGATGAGGACTTAAGAACCCTGGCTGGTTCAGAGACTTGGTTAAAGTCATGAGGTAAATGACTGTAGTTTGAGATCACAGTCTTCTGGGGTTTCCACCTTAGCCTTTAGTTTTTCCTGTGGTAATAAACCTATGGGTTTAATTTCAGCGTGAATTTGAATTTGTTTTTTGGTGTTATAGGTAATATTCTGAAGCTGAGATTTCAGTCAGTTTCCATCTGGGTATTTATCAATTATGTGTCATTTATTGGGTTGAACATTTGCGTCGATATTTGGGGGAGAAAAGGGAGTTAAAGATGGAAGGTATCTCAGTTCTACTGAATATGGTATATGATATGAACTTTCCATAAAGCCCTTTGTTTTTGGAATATCAAGTCCATGCTGGCCCAGAGTGAGCATCAGTTGAGTGTGGCTGCCGATCTGGACCCACATCCACGTTGAATGGGAAGGGTTTAGGCTGACATTTTACTTCATTTCCAACTTCCTGGCTCCCTGGATTTTGAAGGTAATGATTCAGGGTATCATCAGTGAGATAGCATTTTAGCTTTCGACTGGCTAAAACACAATGCCAAGTTTTGGGGAGCGTGTGGTAAGGATATAGAGTGGTATTACCACTTTGGAAAACAGTATGGTAGTTTCTTATGAAGTTAAATGTGCACCTATTCTGTGACCCAGAAATTCTACTCATAACATAGGATGTGAAATAGAACACATGTACACTAAAAGGCCTGTAAAAGAATGTTCGTGGCAGCTTCATTCATAAGAGCCTCACACTGGAAATAACCCAAATGCCCATCAACAGGTGAATGGATAAATAAATTGTGGTATATTCATACAATTAATCTCAACAATAAAAAAGGAATGAGCCACTGATATACTCAACAACATGTATGAATCTCAAAGATATTGTATTGAGCTAAAGAAGCCTAAGACACACACACAAAATACTGTATATTTCCACTTATATGAAGTTGAAGAACTGGCCAAATTAAGCTATGGCCATAAAAGTCAGAAAGTGGTTGCCTCTGGCAGGGGGATTGACTAGAAAGGGATGCAAGGGAACTTTTTAAGATGATGGAAATATTCATAACTTAATTGGGATGGTAGTTACAACAGTGTTAAAGCTCATCAAGTTGTATATGTAAAGTCTGTGCTTTTATAGTATGTAAATTATGCTTTGATTAAAAAACAGAAAATAAATTCAAGGTATCACACTTACAAGACCCCTGATCTAACATACACTTTCCCCAGGTGTTCTTACTTATTTCCCTCAGGGAATACTGAAGAAATGTGTCCTCTCCTGTGGTCAGTTGATTCAGAGGATATCAATCCTATCTGTCCCAACTTTACTCTTTTCAAGGGAGAATATAAGAGCTGCAGTGGGGTCTGAATCACCATATGGGGTTGGCCAGCTTTTGCTTAGCTTATCTCCTGTTAACAGCTTGTGGTCACAATAGTGGCAGGGCACAATTACGGAAAATCTCCCTCTTCATCTACTTAGAATCAATAGAAATACATGATGCCCTGAAAGATTAAAGCCAAACCCCTGGTCATCCAGATGCTGAAAATGGAATGACCACCTGCTATTCATCTTCAATGTGTCAGCATGGTTCTGGCAGGTGAAAGAAGCTGTATCAGATGTGGGCAAAGCCATGGTGACTGCAGAGGTAGATGTGCAGAGGGAGGACAGAGGGGAAGGAAGGGTAACAAATAAATATATTCCCTTTTAATGCCACAAAGGATCACATTACAAGCTTGAAGTGGCATTGGGTTGGTATCTAGTCTACACTTACTGAAATGTGACACTTGCATGAGGAAAGTAGGAAAATTCCCACCATTGTCTGATATTCTGCCTTGGAATGCTGTTAAGGATTATGCTTTTCTTTTTTCCTTTTTATTTGGTCCCCTGTGCTTTCTAATTTTTTGAAAATGAACAACCACTGTTATGACATGTTATTCATTTATATCGTGTTAAGTATTTATGTTTTTATATACTTATAACTATGAATGGAATACCTTTTTGAAAGGTGGATGTCATAGGTGCTAAAAAGAAGTCTATGTAGTTATTTAAAACTAAGCAATTTTGAAAAGTGAACCTGTTGTGAGTACCCAGACCTTCTTCCCCTTGGGTAGTGAAGCAAGTCTTTTAAAATCAGTGGTTTCCATTTCCTCTAAGATCAGCAACAAGACAAGGTTGTTCACTCTCACCACAACTATTCAACATAGTTTTGGAAGTTTTAGCCACAGCAATCAGAGAAGAAAAAGAAATAAAAGGAATCCAAATCAGAAAAGAAGAAGTAAAGCTGTCACGGTTTGCAGATGACACGATACTATACACAGAGAATCCTAAAGATGCTACCAGAAAACTACTAGAGCCAATCAAAGAATTTCGTAAAGTAGCAGGATACAAAATTAATGCACAGAAGTCTCTTGCATTCCTATACACTAATGATGAAAAATCTGAAAGACAAATTAAGGAAACACTCCCATTTACCACTGCAACAAAAAGAATAAAATACCTAGGAATAAACCTACCTAAGGAGACAAAAGACCTGTATGCAGAAAACTATAAGACACTGATGAAAGAAATTGAAGATGATACAAACAGAGGGAGAGATATACCATGTTCTTGGATTGGAAGAATCAATATTGTGAAAATGACTATACTACCCAAAGCAATCTACAGATTCAGTGCAATCCCTATCAAACTACCAATGGCATTTTTCACAGAACTAGAACAAAAAATTTCACAATCTGTATGGAAACACAAAAGACCCCGAATAGCCAAAGCAATCTTGAGAAAGAAAAAGGGAGCTGGAGGAATCAGGCTCCCGGACTTCAGACTATACTACAAAGCTACAGTAATCAAGACAGTATGGTACTGGTACAAAACCAGAAATATAGATCAATGGAACAGGATAGAAAGCCCAGAGATAAACCCATGCATATATGGTCAACTAATCTATGACAAAGGAGGCAAGGATATACAATGGAGAAAAGACAGCCTCTTCAAAAAGTGGTGCTGGGAAAACTGGACAGCTACATGTAAAAGAATGAAATTAGAACACTTCCTAACACCATACACAAAAATAAACTCAAAATGGATTAAAGACCTCAATGTAAGGCTAGACGCTATAAAACTCTTAGAGGAAAACATAGGCAGAACACTCTATGACATAAATCACAGCAAGATCCTTTTTGACCCAGCTCCTAGAGAAATGAAAATAAAAACAAAAATAAACAAATGGGACCTAATGAAACTGAAAAGCTTTTGCACAGCAAAGGAAACCATAAACAAGATGAAAAGACAACCCTCAGAATGGGAGAAAATATTTGCAAATGAAGCAACTGACAAAGGAGTAATCTCCAAAATTTACAAACAGCTCGTGCAGCTCAATATCAAAAAAACAAACAACCCAATCCAAAAATGGGCAGAAGACCTAAATAGACATTTCTCCAAAGAAGATATACAGATTGCCAGCAAACACATGAAAGGATGCTCAACATCACTAATCATTAGAGAGGTGCAAATCAAAACTACAATGAGGTATCACCTCACACCAGTCAGAATGGCCATCATCAAAAAATCTACAAACAACAAATGCTGGAGAGGGTGTGGAGAAAAGGGAACCCTCTTGCACTGTTGGTGGGAAGGTAAATTGGTACAGCCACTATGGAGAACAGTATGGAGGTTCCTTAGAAAACTAAAAATAGAACTACCATACGACCCAGCAATTGCACTACTGGGCGTATACCCTGAGAAAACCATAATTCAAAAAGAGTCATGTACCACAATGTTCACTGCAGCTCTATTTACAATAACCAGGATATGGAAGCAACCTAAGTGTCCATTGACAGATGAATAGATAAAGAAGATGTGGCACATATATACAATGGAATATTACTCAGCCATAAAAAGAAACGAAATTGAGTTATTTGTAGTGAGGTGGATGGACCTAGAGTCTGTCCTACAGAGTGAAGTAAGTCAGAAAGAGAAAAACAAATACCGTATGCTAACACATATATATGGAATCTAAAAAAAAAAAAAATGGTGCTGAAGAACCTAGGGGCAGGACAGGAATAAAGATGCAGATGTAGAGAATGGACTTGAGGTCATGGGGAGGGGGAAGGGTAAGCTGGGACGAAGTGAGAGAGTGGCATGGACATATATACACTACCAAATGTAAAATAGATAGCTAGTGGGAAGCAGCCGCATAGCACAGGGAGATGAGCTCGGTGCTTTGTGACCACCTAGAGGGGTGGGATAGGGGGGGTGGGAGGGAGACGCAAGAGGAAGGAGATGTGGGGATATATGTATATGTATAGCTGATTCACTTTGTTATAAAGCAGAAACTAACACACCATTGCTAAGCAATTATACTCCACTAACGATGTTAAAAACAAACAAACAAACAAAAACTCAGTGGTTTCTTTGAAAGGTTCACTTCACATTTGGTTTTGTCTGGCTTTTGTTACATCATTGACCCCCAACAGATTACACCTCCCAGTATTCATGCCCTGTGTAGTCCCCTCCCACTTTGTCTCTGGGCTTGGCCATGTGACTAGCCCTGGCTAATAGGAAATTAGCAAGTGTGGTGCAAGCAGAAGCTTCATAATTGCTTGTGCGTTGGGGCTTGTTCTTTTCGAATGCACCCTCTTAGAACCCAGCCACCAAGCTGTGAGAAAGTCCAAGCAGCCATGTGGAGAGTCCTACCTGGTGGACAGAAAAGGCCCCTGGCCACCAGCTGGCCCCAATTTGCCAGCTGTATGAACGAGGCTAAATGGTAAACGGATCCTCCAATCCTCCTGGTGGAGCCTCCCCAGGTGATTCCACGTGGAACAAAGATGAGCCGTCCCCATCAAGCCCTGCCCAAACTGCAGAATTGTGAACACGTGAGTGATCGTTGTTGATTTACGTCGTTAAGTTTTGGGGTGGTTTGTTACCTATGAATGAAATAGTACCTAAGCTATTTTTGTATGTATTTTATCTAGGTGTCTGTCACCACCTAAATGTAAGTTGGCATATAGATTTTAGCTCTGTCAAGTAGTTCGGGAACTCTGTGTTGAGAAAGATTCTGAGAGCGCATCCTGGTATAGCAGAACAGTATGCATGGCCCTCATTTAATCTTTTCTCCACACAGCAGTCAGAGTGATCTTTTAAAAATCAATGTGATCGTGTCACTACATTGCTTAAATCCTCCTGGGGCTTTCCGCTGTACTTGGAGTGAAAAGCGAACTCCTTATTCGAGTTTGCAAACCCCTCTATATACTGGCCTTTGCTTGATTCCCCTTCAGTCTCATCTCACATCCCTCTCCCACTCAGCCCCTCACATCGTCCAGCCTCATGGGCCGTCTTTCAGTTCCCTGAACATGCCAAGCCAGTTCCCACCTTTGCATCTTTTTACGCATGTTGGACATTCTCTTTGCCTGGAATGATCATCACAGGACTGGCTTCTTATCATTTAGATCTCAGCTTAAATATCACCCCCTCAGAGAGACTTCTCTGACTATGGGGATCAGTCACCTGTTGCCATAATATTTCATAACAAACCACCTCAGAGTTCAGTGGCTTAAACCGACAAGCATTAATCTCATATCCACAGGCCCGTGAGATGATTGGGGCAGTCCTGCTCTGTATCTCAGTCTAGGGTCCAAACATCAGTGGGGAGGGAAGGTCCTCCTTCCATGGAGGGAGTTATTTGTGGAACAGTGATGTCATCTACCACACTCTCAATTCTAAAGCAGCCACACCATCCGCACTCACCTTCATCTCTCCCAATTGTAATTCTCTGCGGATAATTGATTACTCTGATATTTTTGTGTTTATTTATTATGTTTATTGTCTGTCTCCCCTTGTTAGAGTAGGTGTTCTATGAGAGCACAGTTGTCATTTGTCATCTTCAGTGCCATGTGCCCGCACATGGAACAGTTTCTGGCTGAGTTGAGGTGCCTGATAAGAACAAATGTTAGCTGCAGATACTGGTTAAGGGGAAAAGGAATTGGAGAGCCAATTATCTTTTTTTTTTTCCAAACCCAATCTACACAAATATCTTGATCTTTTAAACCAGTGGTTCCTCTTGCAATTTCTCCATCTCTTCCAGTGTTGTCTTCCAATAGTGTAAGAGAAATCATGCTGATCTGCCTTTAATGCTTTGTTTTTTATTATCCATCCGTGCTTTGTGCCAGATGTTAGCTTTAGGAACTGTACTTAAATGCACGGGGGTTTGAGGGGCAGTGCCTTAGAACTCAAATCCTCAAATCAGTGTCTTCTTCCAACTTCTAGGGGAAAATCTTCACCAGAGCTTTGACCCTGTCTGAATTGGGCTTCCCTAGAAGCTGACCTTGGCACAAGGATTGGAGTGCATATAGTTTATTTGGGTGCATGGACGGGTAGGGGAGTGGAGAAGTGATACAGGGAAGTAAAGACAGCCCACAATGGGTCCATTATTAGTCCAGCTACCAGCAGGAGCAACTGGAACTTAGTCCCACCAGTATTAACAGTTCACCTCAGAATGATCCTGGCCAAGAGGAGAGGGAGCTGGGCGTTCATGCTCCTCTACCTGTCAATCATTAAAGGCTGCCCAGGGGAGTGAGGGCAGAGGGGCAGGAGAGGTGGGAAATGTTGACTCCTAGGCGCTTCCACCCAGTTTGTAGGGCAATGTGGGTTTTGGCACCCTGAGGCAGGCTTCTGACAAACATGTGGGTGTTACCCATGGGAAGTCAGGCTGGGTACAGGAAAAGTCTAAGATCAGGGGGGATAGGAGCACAGAAGATCCTGATTAGCCTTTTTTTAAAAATGAGTTTTGTTGTAGTATAATTGACATATAATAAACTGTACCTATTTATTTATTTAATGTAAACTCATGATTGATATGGTGGCAGAAATGTTTTATTTACTCATGTTTACATTAATACTCTTATGGATGCATCTTAATGTTTTCTGGGAACCCAAGTATCTATAACTTGAAACTTTATCTGCCATTTTATAGAAGCAAAAGAAACACTCCCAAAATATTGTCTTTGAATTTATTGTCCATTTGTTTCAAAATGAGTTTAAAAAATTCATTTCCTTAAATATCCCAGCCTCCATTGGTAAGATAGAATCTAATGAAGTTCCCATCACTCAGCTATAACAATCATCGGCTCATGGCTATTCTTTTTCTTTTTTTAATTTTTATTTAATTTAATTAATTTATTTTTTAGATTTTTAAAAGTCTTTATTGAATTTGTTACAATATTGCTTCTGTTTTATGTTTTGGTTTTTTGGCCCTGAGGCATGTGGGATCTTAGCTCCTGACCAGGGATCGAACCTGCACCCCCCGCATTGGAAGGTGAAGTCTTAATCACTGGACCGCCAGGGAAGTCCCTAATTTTTATTTAACATTGGAGTATAGTTGATGAACAATGTTGTGTTAGTTTCAGGTATACAGGAAAGTGATTCAGTTACACATATACATGTATCTATTCTTTTTCAAATTCTTTTCCCATTTAGGTTATTACAGAATATTGAGCAGAGTTTCCTGTGTTATACAGTAGGTCCTTGTTGGTTATTTTAAATATAGCAGTGTGTATATGTCAATCCCAAACTCCCAATTATCCCTCCTCCCCACCGTTCCCCCCTGGTAACCATAAGTTCGTTTTCTATGTCTGTGAGTCTGTTTCTGTTTTGTAAATAAGTTCATTTGTATCATATATTTTTTTAGATTCTGCATATGTGATATCATATGATATTTGTCTTTCTCTGTCTGACTTACTTCACTTAGTATGATAATCTCCAGGTCCATCCACGTTGCTGCAAATGTCATTATTTCATTTTTTTTTAATGGTGAGTAATATTCCATTGTATATATATATATACCACATCTTCTTTATCCATTCGTCTGTTGATGGGCATTTAGGTTGCTTCCATGACCTGGCTATTGTACATAGTGCTGCAGTGAACATTGGGGTGCATGTGTCTTTTTGAATTATGGTTTTCTCAGGATATATGCCCAGTAGTGGGATTGCTGGGTCATATGCTAGTTCTATATTTAGTTTTTTAAGGAACCTCCATACTGTTCTCCATAGTGGCTGTACCAATTTACATTCCCACCAACAGTGCAAGAGGGTTCCCTTTTCTCCACATCCTCTCCAGCATTTATTGTTTGTAGACTTTTTGATGATGGCCATTCTGACTGGTGTGAGGTGATATCACACCAGCGTTTTATTGTAGTATAATTGACATATAATAAACTGTACCTATTTAAAGTGTACTACTTGATGAATTTTGACATATGTGTATACCCTTGAAGCTATCACCGCGGTCAAGATTGAACATAGCCATCACCTCCAAAAGTTTTCTCCCGCCCTTTTGTAATCCCTCCCTCTGGCTCCTCCCCATCCCTAAACAACCACTGATCAGCTTTCTGTTTTAATAATTTTCATTTTCTAGAATTGTATGTAAATGGAGTCATACAGTATATGCTTTTGTTTTGTCTGTTTCTTTCATTCAACATGATTATTTTGACATTCATCCATATTGTTACATGTACCAAAAGTTCATTCCTTTTTATTGCTGAATAGTATTCTATGAATATATCACAGTTTTTTTTATCCATTCACTAGTTGATGGATATTTGCATTGTTTCTATTTTTGGCTATTATGAATAATGCTATGAACATTTTCGTACAAGTCTTTGTGTGGACATATGTTTTCATATTTCTTGATGTCACATTGATAAGTTGAAATTGGCCACGATCAGAGTATTTACACTATGGAAACTGGCAAACTGTACAAATTCAAGGCTTCTTCTCCAGAGATCCAGCTGTTAAACATTTACCACCACAGCATTAGATATACCTTAGAGTCGGAATTACTGAATCAAAGTCTATGCACTTTAAAAAAGCCATCAGTATATATTGTCAAGAAAACTTTCCAAAAAGGGTGTAACTTTCTTCTTCATTTAAATATGTATATCCTTTATGTCATTTCAAAATGTTCGACTTCCTCTAAATAAAAAATTCACAAAGTCTAAGATGCTGATCTTTCCCCAGGGTGATATTGCCATTTTTTCTCATTGTAGTAAAGATCAGGGACTTCTGAGTATTTCTGGAAGATTTAAAAAACATTTCTAGACAGGTACATGCATATATAATGCTTTAGTAACAGGGAAAAGAAGACATTAAAAAAATCAGGCCAGAAAGGTGACATAATCAACCAAGGGAGATAGGGGGAAAAGGAAACATGAGACATAAAATTCCTCTGGTACCTAGAGATTTCTAAGTCATTGTTTATAAAGACACATATTTTCATATAGTTATAGCCCAGTGAACGTGGACCATCTCTGCTTTACTCATTTAATATTATTTCACATCACATTTCCCCAAATGAAGGTAATCATCATTTTTATTTGAACTACTTCATAATATTCTATTGTTATTATTCCCCTATTGTTGAGCATTTGGGTTGTTTCCAGTGTTTCAGCATTATAAATAGAATGTCTTCCTGCGAATTCCTTCTTTTGCCTTGTAAATGATTTCCTTGTATTAGCTTCCTTAAAGTCTTTTCCCCTGTCCAGTTACTTGTTTATTTTGTTCTGTATAGATGCTTCTTTTCTTCTCTCTCCTGTTCCCAACCCTATGCTTGACAGAGTTACATGTTCTTGCTATGTACTGTCATAGCACCCTAAATTTCCTCCCTTACAACCTAGAACACTTCCTTTAATAGTGTTTTTCCCCCAAGTTAGAGTGTAGGTTCCACAAGGGAGGGGCCATACTGTTTTTTCCTCTTTGTTAGCTCCCTGTTGCTTATAACGTAGGTGCTTAATATGTATTGTTGATCTATCGATCTGTTTATCTATTTTACTTTCTTTCCTTTCTTCTTTGTTCAAGTCTCATTTGACATTAATTCCCTAAGGAATTAATATATGATCAACCCTTTTGTGTCCTACTCTAAACCGGCTGGCCTTGCTGTAGTTAGATAATTGCTAACCCTGAACTAAACCTCTTTTTGGCATCAGGCCCTGTCTGCTGTAATCATGAGTCAAAGGTCAAGGCTAGTCAGTACTTCCCTCAGAGATGACTTAGTTACAGGTAGTACAAATTTTAAAGAATTAAATTAGGTAAACCTGCAAAATTATCTTTCTGACTCTTCCAAATGCAGCCTTGTACTTCAAATGGGTGTGTCTTAGGTCAGGTTCCCAGGAAACAGGAGAGACGTGCTGGAAGTTCATGGAGGCTTACTCTAGGGAGATAGACCTGTGGGGGACTGAAGGCAGCAGGCCTGGGTAGAAGAGACGTTGAACTGGGATGCAGACCCCTCAGCCAACCCCGTGGGGAGCTCTAGAGTTGGGGTGACCCTTCAGAGTTATCTTCAAACAGGGTGAGGGAACGGGGGCCTTGTACCCGCCCCTCATTGGCCAGTGGTTGAATGCGAACCGCACCCAGGAAAGGGGCACTGCTTTGGATGAGAAAGCGACATTCAACTGAGGGTAATTCCCAGAAAGGGACTGAGCAGTGCGCCAGCACCAGTGGACACTGCCGGCAGCTGGGAGGATGTATCCTTCAGTGCTGAAGGGGGGATCTGGGCTGACACCAGAGACCCCTACACGGTGCAGGGGGGTGGGTATGAGTCATCTCAGAGTGGAGTGCTGGCAGAATAGATGGGCAGCTGTGGCAAGAGGACAGAGCCAAGTGACCGTCCCCATTCAAGTGAATTCCTGTTGTTACCCAGGAGCTCTGAAGTTCAGAGGAGGTAATGGCTGAAATAGCCCAAGTTTGTGTGGTCTCAGGATGTTTTTAAAAGATGCATAACAATCACCAGCCTCCTTTCCCTCGAGGTGTTTTTCCCCACAGCTGTTTCCTCATTTCGGAGCCCAAGGAGACAGGGAGGCAGGAAGGTGTTATGATATAACCAGGAAGTCTGGCCTCAAGGATTGTCTCAGGACCTCCAAAGATGCCCCGAGGTTGGGGATGGGCCTGTGTTATTCGCAGATACCTGTTCCCTAGCCAAACTGCCACCCTTGAAACAGTTTCAAAGGAAACGGGCGGACGTGAATCCAATTACACAAACTTATTTACAAGGCTGAATTAACTCATGTCTGCAAAGCACTTTGAGCAATTTGGATAGACTTCCTAAATTGTTTACCTAAAGTATTACCTCACCCTTAAGTCAATTCCCTAGAGGTAGGATGGGCTAAACAGAACCTCCATTAGAAAATAATCTTCTCATAAGCTTTTCCAACATCTAATATGTATTATCACTAGCCATTTGATGTAAAGGTCTGCTTGCTGAGGCGAGGCCATTATTTTTCACGTATTTTTCCTACATTTTCATTTACTGTCTTTTAAGAATGGATTATGATTTTTGTGCTAAGAAATTATACCTTGGTACACACCATATTTAAATGAATACTTTTAGGCTAAAAGAATCAGTCATATTTTCAATGTAAGGTAACCAGATGTCTTAATTATATGTATGTGTGCGTGTTTTAGCAAGTTTTATTTTAGAATCCCAGCTCCCTGGATACAAATAGCTCCAGTGTCCTCCAGGATCTCTGGCAAAAGAAGGCTTTGGGGGCACAAACACTGAGTCAGTTTCAGGTATGTATAGAATATTCTAATGCATAATGTCACCACAGGCGTCAATTTTTTTAAAAAGCTGGTTACAAGGAAATTTGATTCCTGCTACTCTGGCTGCTGCTGCTCTTCAGTAAAGACAGACCGAGAATGGTTCTTTCTCCTCTCCACTAATGTGTAACCGATAAGAGTTTCACAACATTTGACCATTTGTGTGTGGGTTGGATTGGGGGGATGGGAGGTACGGCTTGGTAGATACAATCTAGCTCTTTCAGCTCTCCGTGCACCATAAGAGGCACTATATAAGGGCCCCTGAGAGGGGCTGATGCTGGGGTGCATGATGCTGGGGTGCATGTTCGCCGCCTTCAGGCCCACTAGGCCAGCAAGACCAACCCAGGTACCTATTACATTGAGGTTATATTTTCTGTAGCCACTCCTGGTCCTGTTTCTATATCATTCAGGTTTCTTAGTTGCAAACAACGTGTTAGTTCAAGCTAGAAAAGAGAAAGTTCACATGCTCTCCACAGAGGCTGCAATCTCCCAGCAGAACTGCTCTAGTGGAGACAATGCTGCCACCATGCCTTGGGGCAGGCAGCTCCCATCACATCACTGATGCGGCTCACTGGACACAACTGCTAGGAACTTGACATTGATGCTTCTGGAGACTGAGTGTTCCTGCTGCTGCCCATGTCACAAGGACTCGAGCAGTGCCGGCTTCTTTGGGTCACCAACTTCTTTTTATTTATTTATTTTTAGTTTTAAAATTTTATTAAATTTTTATTTTTTACATGTTTTTTTATTTTACAATCCAACACTTGGTGAAAAGGTCACCAGCTTCTGGTTCAAAGGCTGGCCTAGGTATGTCTCACTGGCGAAGACATTCTATGTCTGTTCTCTGTCTGTATTCTTGTGCCCCCTGCCTCCCATGGTTTACAAACTTATCTCCCCTTCTATTTTGAGTTACTTATGGAGAAGGATGGGAGAGAGATAGACTGTAAAACAAGAAGGCCAAATTTCAGAAAGTACACCAAGAACTATTTCACTACTTTATTGGCCCGTCAGAAAAGCAATTTTAGACTTCTGAATACCTTTTACAAACCATTAAACTTTCAGCTGTTAGATGTTTTTTTTCCCCCCAAGGAATGTGTAAAACAGTCATTCTTACCCTTAGAAGAAAATTTAGCTGATTATTTATATAATTTTGCAGGAGAAATTTCTATGCATGACACCAAAGCCAGAAACCATAAAGAAAAATATTGCTAACTTTTATGACTTAAGAAAAAAAAAAACCCCACCACAAACAATGTTAAAGCATTTGACAAATGGGAAAACATTTGCAATTCATATGACAGAAGACTAATGTCCTAAATATAATAAGATCTCTTACAAATCAATAAGAAAAATTTTAATAGCACAGTATAAAAATGGTCAGAGGATATGTACAAATAATTCACAAAAGAAGAAGGCAAATGGTCAACAGCCATATGAAAAGATACTCAACCTAACTATTAATAAAAAATACAAATGAAAACAATGAGGCATAATCTCCCTGTGAGGTTGGCAGGGATAAGTTGCAAACAGACCCAAGCTGATTTGGCAGTCCAGCAAATGTCAAGGTCCTTTAGTGAACATATTAAAGCTGGGTGGTGGCTATATATACCTGTCCTCCCAACCTGGCAACTGGCTGGTTTATTACTGTGGAGTTAAATATTAAACCAAATTCTCCAATTTCTCTCAAACATACAAACATTTACTAGCTAGCAAGTACAAAAGAGGATGAAAGGTTTATTCTGTGGTAGATGCGCCTCTCTCCCTGATAACATGACTGGCTGGTTTTGTAGATGAGTCAGGATCTGGCAGCATTAACAGGACTCTAGAGCTGGAATGCTGCTTCAGTGGAATTAGACACCTGGGCTGCAATTTTTATACCTTGTTCCTGAAAGGGTTGTAAGGCCTGTACCGCATTCCTAGCCAGAGCACCACTCATCTCTCCCATAAAAACGTCACTTTTCATTATTAAAGTTCTAGGTTACCTCCTCTGAAGGTGTCGATTCTCATTAGGGCTGCTTAACTATCTCTAAGATATTTCAAATGTCAGTCCACATTCACAGTCCTAGCTTAAGCACACAGAATTACCTTGGGTGCATACAGACACAATGTCAATATAACAAATGAAAATAAGTAGGGAGAAACAGTCATTGTAAATTGGTACCTTTCTGAAAGGCAATTTGTCAACATGTATAACAATGTCAAGTGAACATCCTCTACAAACGAGTGATACTACTTGTGGCATTTTATCCTAAGGAAGTAATTGAACACATACGCAGAGCTTTGTCCATGGATGTGCATGACTGCATCATTTCTAGTAGTGCAAGTTTGCAGACAATCAAAATTTTGTTAGTAAGATAGTGATGTAAAACAGATCAGTGGTTGCGTGGAGGTGGGAGTGCGGGCAGGGAGGGGTGGAAGGGATGGGAGGGCAGGATTACAAATGGCCAGGATGAAACTTTTGGGGTGGTGGACATATTCACCATCTTTGAGTGTGGTGATGATTTCACGAGTGTATAGATACATTAAGGCTTTTCGAATTACATACTTTAAATATATGCAGTTTATTATATTTCAATTATACCTTAATAAATGTGTTTAAAATAATTCTGTCAGCAGATAAAAGATAAATTATAATAATGAGGGGAAGATTTATTACGCTTTTAACATGTACCTGATATTGTGCCAGCTGTTCCACAAATATCATCTCTTTTTTTATTGAAGTAGAGTTGATTTACAGTGTTGTGTTAGTTTCAGATCTACAGCACAGTGATTTAGTTATACATACATATATATTCTTTTCAGATTCTTTTCCCTTATAGGTTATTATATTGAGTAGAGTTCCCTGTGCTATACAGTAGGTCCTTGTTGGTTATCTATTTTGTAAATAGTAGTGTGTGTATGTTAATCCCAACCTCCTAATTTATCCCTCCCCCCACCTTTCCTGTTTGATAACCATAAGTTTCTTTTCTAAGTCCGTGAGTCTGTTTTGTAAATAAGTTCATTGGTATCCTTTTTTGGATTCCACATATAAGTGATATCATATAATATTTGTCTTTTCTGTTTGACTTCACTTATTATGATAATCTCTAGGTCCATCTATGTTGCTGCAAATGGGATTATTTCATTCTTTTGTACGTGTGTACCACACTTCTTTACCAAGTCCTCTGTCGATGGACACTTAGGTTGCTTCCATGTCTTGGCTATTGTAAATACTGCTGCAGTGAACATTGGGGTGCATGTATTGTTTCGAATTATGGTTTTCTCTCGATATATGCCCAGGAGTGGGATTGCTGGATCTTTTTTGATTCTCACCATAACCCTTTGAATTCAGAACTCTTATCATCCCCATTTCTCACAGATGAGAAAACTGAGGTTTAAATGACTTGTTCAAAGTCACACAGCTAGAAAGTGGCTAAGAGTAGGAGTCAATAGACTATAGCCATGGACTAAATCCAGCCTGCCACCTGTTTTTGTAAATGGAGTTTTATTGGAACATAGCCACACCCATTTCCGTGCATACTGGATTGGTCTGCTCTCACATAACAATGACAGAGTTGAGTAGTTTGCAACAGAGATCATCATATGGCCCATGTAATGGTTAATTGTATGTGTCAACTTGACTAGGCCATGGAACCTAGATATTTGGTGAAACGTTATTCTGGATGTTTCTGGGAAGGTACTTTTTAGATGAGATTAACATTTAAATCAGTAGACTTTAATAAAGCAGATTACCCTCCATAGTATGAGTAGGTCTCATCCAGTGAGTTCACAGAAGAAGACTGACATCCCTGGAGGAAGAGGGAATTCTGCCAGCAGACTCCCTTCAGATTTGAGCTGCAACTCTTTTGTGGGTCTGCAGCCTGCTGACCCACCCTGCAGATTCTAAACTTGCCAGTCTTCATAATCGTATGAGCTAATTCTTGAAAATACCTCTTTCATTCTCATATAGATAGGTAGGTAGGTAGGTAGATAGATAGATAGATGATAGTTATAGTTATCTATATATAGATTTACCTAGATAGATATAAATATAGAGATCATCTATCTAAATCTATTTAGAAAGATCTCTATGTCTATGTATCCTGTTGGTTCTCTTCCTCTGGAGAACCCCAATACAGCCCTCAAAGCCTAAAATATTTATTTGGCCCTTTACAGAAAAAGTTTGCTAACCCTTGCCTAAGAGCCAGGATCAGAATCCAGACAATTTAAATGTAGAGTTTACACTCTCGGTCACTACCCTACACTGTCTTGTGGAACATCCAACCAATGGAATACTCTATGGCCATTAAAAAATCATGATACCTAACTATGCTTACTGGTTTGGGAAAATGTTCAGAATATATTGCTAAACAAAGAAAGCAGATTATACCTGTGTTTATGGTATTATCACATTTCTATTGGAAAAAATAAGCCTGGGAAAAGTTACAGAAATGTATACACTTTATATGATAACAGCGGTTTTCACCACTGGATTACGGGTGGTTTTTACTTTTCCTTTATACCTCCTTGTATTGTCTAAATATTTCACAATGAGCATACAATAAGAAGGAAAAGGCAACGAAGCAGTTTTCATTTTGAAATTGGAAAGAGAATGTCTAATGATTTGCATTTTATACGGCTTCAAAATTACCCCATGTCAAAACGTTCAAGTTTACAGAATGTCCTTGATGACAAAAGCTGTGTAGTGGCTACAGCCCTCTCTGTATGCTGTGCTAGTCCATTTTTTATGCAGCAGGCAATCTGAGTGGTCTTTCAAAAGTACTCATCCGGTTGTGTTACTCCTGTGCTTCAATTCCTTCCACGATTCCTCTTTAAGGCCTGAATTGTTGTCAGCAGTGGCACACAGGGCCTTTGTCTTTGGTCCTTGCTGCACCAGTCTTGCACTCTGTTTTGGCCACACTGATTTATCTGTAGTTCCTGAAAGCACCTTGGCTCTTATCTTGGTCTGACAAGATTAGTCTCATCATTGCCACTGAGAGCAATAACTAGATCTTATCTTTGTTTTTTTAGTGCCTAGAACAGTACTTACTATAAGTAGGCAAAATGAACGTGGAGAATGCTGAACCTCCATTATGACTGTTAATGAGTTTCAACCTTGGTCCTGGTAGACAAGATGGCCAGAGAGGTGACATTTAAGTCACTGAGGACTTACTCTATTAGCAATGTGCTTCAGTTGCATTTTGGGTGGGTTGATTTGGGAACCTAATCATAATATATAATATTGCGTAAATAAAAAAATGTGTTTTAGGTTCTTTCCCTCTGTGTCAAATACTGGCTAGATGTTCGCCAATACGTTTCCTTTTCCTGGGTACTCAGAAAAACTATATTTCTTAGCTGTCCTTCCAGTTCGGTTGGGAAATTGTGACTGAATTCTGGCCAATGTAAATATGAACAGAAATCATGTGTGCCTTTCACAAATGTGCCTTCTGCATATTCT
Source organism: Eubalaena glacialis (assembly GCF_028564815.1). Classification (NCBI taxonomy): domain Eukaryota; kingdom Metazoa; phylum Chordata; class Mammalia; order Artiodactyla; family Balaenidae; genus Eubalaena; species Eubalaena glacialis. The sequence goes on from NC_083736.1 coordinate 28,486,485, forward strand.
CATTCTCTGGTTCATGTGGCTGAACTGGAAGACTTCTGAAATGGTGGAGTTGCAAGATGGAAGGAGCCTGGTCCCTGAACTGTGATGTAGACTAGAAACAAACCTTTGTTGAGTTTAGCAACTGAGATTGTAGGGTCTGTTTGTTATTTCAGCCCAACCTAGCTTCTCCTGACTGTATCATCTTTCAAAGAAACTTTTGTAACTCTACTTGTTTTTGAGTTGGGCAGGACTTAACGTGGTCACTTTAATTTGACACTGGAGAATGCAGATGTCGAAGCATATCTCCTTATTCAGCTTCTTCATTTGTATTTTCCAAATGATTTGAAAGAGAAACATGGAGTAAGATAATGACTGTTCAGTAGAAAGCAAAAAATAGTACAGAGCATAAATAGCTCACAATTAGCATAACAGTTCTTACTATTAATATGAATCATTTCTTCTCTGCTTAATTTTTTGAGTTTGCAAATCTGCTGTGTTTAATAGAAAGCTCCAAATATACTGCCTTTTCAGTAAAAGGGGGGGTCATACAAATCTATCAGACACATGAATGTATTATGTATTTAATTTGTTGACTTATTTATATAAGGATGAAATCAAACCAAAAATTAATTAGGACCTACTGTGTGTGTTTTGTTGTATGGCAGTGCTCTTTTCAGTTGGTGGATTCAAGCTGCTTGTAGTCATGCTTGTCTGGTAAATAATCTTTGCTAAATGTGACCAGAAATATGGAATTTTTAATTGGCAGTTATAATCCTTGGGCTGCATGTTACTCTATTAGACATCTGGCTGCCAATTCCATACAGGATCTTTTCATGACCATCATACACTGCAGGGAACATTAATTTACTCTGAAAATCAAATTAATTGAAAAGGTCTTTTTCAAACAAAACACATGAAAGGATATTAGCATAGTGCTTGCAAATGTAATGATTTGATCCATTGTAGGGATTTTCTCTATGAAATTTTGCCTGATTCCCCCTACTTGCTTGGTATACCCTCCTTTTTTAAAATTAAAAAAAAAATTTTTTATTGTAGTATAATTGCTTTACAATGTTGTGTTAGTTTCTGCCGCACAGCAAAGTGGATCAGTCATGCGCATACACATATCCCCTCCCTCTTGGACCTCCATCCCCCCAATCCCACCCAACTAGGCCATCACAGAGCACCGAGCTGAGCTCCCTGTGCTACACAGCAGGTTCCCACTAGCTATCTATTTTACACATGGCAGTGTATTTATGTCAAACCTAATCTCACAATTCATCCCACCTTCCCCTTACCACCACCCCCCGCCCCGTGTCCACACGTCCATTCTCTATGTGTCTTTCTATTCCTGCCCTGCAGATAGGTTCATTTGTACCATTTTTCTAGATTCCACATATATGCTTTAATATACGATATTTGTTTTTCTCTTTCTGACTTCTCTCTCTATGACAGTGTCTAGGTCCATCCACGTCTCTACAAATGACACAATTTCGTTCCTTTTTATGGCTGAGTAATATTCCATTGTATATATGTACCACATCTTCTTTATCCATTTGTCTGTCGATGGACACTTAGGTTGTTTCCATGTCCTGGCTGTTGTAAATAGCGCTGCAATGAACATTGGGGTGCATGAGGTACACCCTCCTGTGCTACCACTTAATTTGTGTGAGCCTTATATCATGACCTGTGACAATTATTTCTCACCTGGCTCCTCTAGAGACAAGGGGGCTCACACCACCCACCTTTTAACTTCATATCCTAAGTGCCTGGCATGAAGTAGAAACCCAGTAAATGCTTATTTTATGAGTGTTGATACAATTGTTTAGAGTAGTGTGCTTTTAGAGTTGAAAAAGTCCCTTAAGATAAACAAACACCTACTTTACAGTTACAGTGTTTAACTGATTGTTATATGTAGCATGGATATAAATAAGTCAGGTTTTGTATAACTGTATCTGGGTATTTTATACAGTTTTAGGATACTAAAATTTTTTTAAGAGAAACGTGGTGGGAGGGTAGGAGGTTGAGGAAAGATTTAAGGAACAATTTAACATTGTTTAATGGTGCAAAAAGAGCCAGAATGGACAATAGGGTGCTAACTCTCTTGTGACTTGGGGTGGGATGTCCTACCATATGTGACAAAGTCCAGGCTTAGACATTCAGCCAAATAAGACAGTGAATGAGAAGCCAGAGGGTCAGAGGAGAGGAAGGTTTTGAAGCCATTTTACACTCTTGTTTTTGCTTTTACCCTGCCTACACTGCTATCAGATAGGACCAGCCTTGAAGGGGAATCTGTTTTCCTATAAACACTTCCAGAGGAAGATGAATGCACTGCGCCCAGTAGGTAGTTATTTAGCCAGGGTGGTTGTTACTGAGTTCTTCCTTTTATATAATCCCAAATTCTTTAAGCTACGATTTAAACTCTTTCTTTTTGTTGTTGTTGTTGTTGTTCTTTCTTCAGTAGAGCTAGAGAACAACTGGTCATCTTCTTCAACATAAGATGTTAAATCACCCCAGTTAGTTTTCTTCCTCCATTTTGTATCAAGTTCCAGCTCCCTTATTTATTTCTTTTAGGATCTTATTTCCAAAGCATCCATGTCTCTGACACTCTGCTGGAATGTCCCTGGGCTGTCTCTTTCATCCTGGAGCTCTGAACACCACTCCATAAAAAGAACATGACAAATGACCAGCAAAGAAAAGCTAGTATGTGACATCCCTAAATGTCACTTTCCTGTGTCCTTCTCTCCTCCCAAGTTAGTTTATTCACTCGGAGCGCATTCTATGTGTCAGGAGTTCTAGGTGCTCTGGGATATCATAGTGAACAAAACTGATGCATATCCCTCACAAACTTTACATTCTAGCTGGGGGAGAGAGATAATACACAAAATATAGAAGTAAAGAACCATAGTATGCCAGCTGATAATAAACGTAATGCAGACAAATAAAGTGGGGAAAGGGAAAGATAGTGTTTGGGGTTGCAATTCTCATAGTGGCTAGGATAGGTTTGAGAAGGTTGTTAAAAATGATTAAAGAAGATAATTTAGGTGATACGAATAAATTTTAACCTTCATGAAGCGGGCAGTATCTGTGCCCAAGAGCCCAGAGAAGCACAAAATGAGGCAGAAGGCAGGAAGCTTTTACAGGATAAAGAATAAGGAACAAAGAAATAAGTATAGAGCCCAGAGTTGGCTTGGCGTTTGGGGATTGGCTGACTGGATGGACTGCGTTTCTGGTTAAGCGGCACATTTGCAGGGACACAAAGTGATCTTTTTTTGTTAAAAAATTTTTATTGGAGTATAGTTGGTTTACAACATTGTGTTAGTTTCTGCTGTACAGCAAAGTGAATCAGCTATACGTATACATATATCTCCTCTTTTTTGGATCTCCTTCCCATTTAGGTCACTACAGAGCACTGAGTAGAGTTCCCTGTGCTGTACAGTAGGTTCTCATTAGTCATCTATTTTATACGTAGTATCAATAGTGTATATATGGCACAAAGTGATCTAAGTTCTGCTTGGCTGACGTGGCACGTGGCACCCGAGGTGGGAGCGGTTCCATCTTGGGCCTGGAAATTTGTCTTTTTTTTTTGGACCGCGCCACGGGGCATGTGGGATCTTAGTTCCCCGACCAGGGATCGAACCCTTACCCCCTGCAGTGGAAGCGTGGAGTCTTAACCACTTCACCTCCAGGGAATTCCCAGAAATTTGTTTCAACAAGGTGTATTCTGAGTAAGGACCTCACGGAGGTGAGGAAGCCAGCAAAACAGGCATCTGGAGGAGAGTATATGGGGCGGAAAAAACAGCCAGCATGAAGGCCTTGAGGTCAGAACTGGCTGGTGTGTTTGAGAAACAGGTGGCAGTAAATGGATGGAGCAGAGTGAACGAGGGGAAAGAGTAGCAGGGATGAAAGCAGAGAGGTTCGGGTCAGGTTGTGTAGAACCTTGTAGGCCGCTAGAAGGATGTTGGGTTTTCCTCTGGGATGGGGAGCCATTGTGTGTTTTAAGGCAAGGATGGACCAGATCTGATTATGCCTTAACAGGAAAACCCTGTGTCGAGGATAGACTGAAGGTCGCAAGGGTGGGAGTTGGGAGACCAGCTGAAAGCTATTGTAATGATTCAGCAGCGTCATTACGATGTCTCCAACCAGAGCAGTAGAAGTAGAGACGGGGAGAAGTTGCCAGATTCTAGATATGGTTTGAAGGGAGGAACAGTAGAATTTACTCATGGAATGGATGTGAGTATGAAAGAAAAGGAGTCAAGGATGACTTCAAGGTTTTTGGCCTGAGCCACTGGAAGGATGGAGTTGCCATTAATGGCGAGGATAGAGAATGTTCTTGGCCGTGGCAGGGACGTGCTGGTAGTGGGTAGATCAGGAGCTCAGTTTCAGACGTGGTGAGTTAGAGAAGACTGTTAGACCTCCAAGTGGAGATGTTGAGGAAGCCGCTGGATGTACACATACGGAGTTCATGGATGAAGTTCTGGCTAGAGATACAAGTCCTGGAGTCATCATCCTATTGAAGGTATTTATAGCCCTGAGGCTGAAGGAGATCACCAAGGAAGCATCCACATTATAGATAAGAGGCTCAAGGAGTGAGCCTTGGGGCATGCCACGGGGGGATGGGCTACTTGTAAAAATATAAGCACGTACATCATACACAAGTATTTTTTTTTCTTGGCCGCACCGAGTGGCATGTGGGATCATAGTTCCCAGACAAGGGATCGAACCCGTGCCCCCCTGCATTGGAAGCGCAGAGTCTTAACCGCTGGACCGCCAGGAAGTCCCCACACAAGCATTTTGATGAAAGTAACCAAGAGTGGAGAAGGAGGGTGATTCAGCCCGGTATGGAGGGAGGAAAAGATACTGATGGGTGGAACATGACCGGACAGATGAAACCTGGAAGAGTAAGAAGGCAGCAGTGAGTGAAAAAGCCTAGGCTGATGGCTAGAAGCAGATGAAGGGACAGTCTGGCTGTAGCAGGCAGCAGGATGGAGAGACAGATAGAATGGCTTAGGTTACTCTCCTCTTGTTTTGCAACTCTATTTCCCAGTGAAACTAACAGCCACGTTTTAGACGAGGCTCCCTGGAAACAGCCTCTGAGATGGAGTATTGTCTGCAGATGGAGTGCTCACCGGCAGAAGGTTTACTGGGGAGTGCTCGTGGGAGATACACCTGAAGGTCAGGAAGGTAGGCGGGGCAGAGAAGTTGAGCTGTGTTGTGCTTACAGCTAAGGCTTCAGCGGATCCCACAGGGTGCTCTGGAGCTGGGATGGCCCTTCAGAATCGTCCCAAACTGAGGTATATTTTTTTTTCTTGGCCGCACCGAGTGGCATGTGGGATCATAGTTCCCAGACAAGGGATCGAACCCGTGCCCCCCTGCATTGGAAGCGCAGAGTCTTAACCGCTGGACCGCCAGGAAGTCCCCACACAAGCATTTTGATGAAAGTAACCAGAGTGCTCGTGGGAGATACACCTGAAGGTCAGGAAGGTAGGCGGGGCAGAGAAGTTGAGCTGTGTTGTGCTTACAGCTAAGGCTTCAGCGGATCCCACAGGGTGCTCTGGAGCTGGGATGGCCCTTCAGAATCGTCCCAAACTGAGGTAAGGGGGACTGAGTCTCTGTATCATTACATCAGCCGGTTACTGGCCCAGGCTCTTCCCCCACAAGAGGTGGTGTTACCTTGGGCAAGACAGTCCCCTGTAGCTGAAGGCAATGCCCAGAGAGGGCCAGAGCTGTGAGCCATCAGCAGCTGATATTCTCAGAAGCTGGGGTGTGGGTGTCCTGGCCCCGAAGACGAGAGGGGATGTGGCTGGTGTACTGCAGTATCCACTAGAAGCATCTAGAAGCTGAAAACGCACTAAGAGGTCAGATGTTACGTTTTAATGAATGCACATAAATGGAGATAGCTTCTTTCTCCACTTGTGAAAAACGTCTCTTTATTTGCTGGTTTTTATAAGATGGTCAATGTTTTCATCAGGGGTGGTGTTATTAAATTACTTTAGAGAAGTGACTAGAAAGTTGGACAAAATAGGAAAAGTATGCAAGAACTAATGCCATTCAAATCTTTCTTAGAGCCGGAGCATGCCAGTTAGGGAGAATGTGGAAAGAATACAGCCTGTATTCAGGCTGGAAAGAGAACCAGTAATTCTCTACTGCTTCCCAAGGAGGCCTTTGGAGATGTGTGGAGGGGGCTTTGCCTTCACAATGACTGGGAGAACTACAAAATGAGGGAGAATCGTGCACGATGCAAAATTGCCCCAACTCAAATGCCAATAGTATCTCTGTAGAGAAACACTTAAATGGTTGAAGGAAGTTAAAGGCAACCTGGTGATAGGTAGGATGACCAGATAATTTATTCTACTAACCAGGGCGTTTTTGAGATTGAAAGGGTTTTATTAATACTTAAGATGACTAGAGTAAACCGTGAGTGAGGGCAGTGAACTAGGACCACGAGAGCCCTGGTGTAGGGGCTGCTGGCAGTTACCTGCACGGGTAAAGGGCTAAGCGTAACCCAGGAACACAGTTTGTGAAGAGTGTATGCAAAAACTTCCTATGTGGCTTGGAGTCCCCCTGTTGTCATATTGACTATAAAAAGGGATGGAATGTTTCTCTCCTGTGGCATAAGAAGAGTTACCCATCTTAGCCACAAATTCCTGACTGATTAAATTGTCAACATGCCTAGGATGTTTAGTTTCAGTATGGACATGAGTTGAACCAGTAACCTCAACTCTCATGATGGTAAAAGTATTCCCTCCATGCAGTGTTTCCCAACTATTTTCACATCATGGCATACAGAGAAGTTGATTTTTAATTGTAGGGCATCCTTGGTCGACTGCAGGAGGCTGAAGGTTCCAGGCTCTATCCGGCCATCCCCAAGACTGCAAGGTTTAAGACCTCGACACTACTGGGACACCTGAGGAGTACACCACTGAGAAGCTCTGCCTTACCAAGTAAGTCTTTGAAAGCCTAGGAACTTTAGAAGAAAACAGAGAAGTGGTGAAGTAAACCTAACTCATGGTTTTAATACTTTTTATTGTTGTTGAATTTAGGAATAATTTGTGTTTGTTTAAAGTGCTTAAAATGTTTGTGGCAATTTGGCATATTTGCAAATTGGAGAGATGAGTCTTAGGTTGCAATCGAAAATGTATACTTATACAAATGTGATTTCAAAATGAACAGAAAACTGGACTCAGTCCATACAGTATATGGTATCAGAATATTTCAGAGAACGTGTGGCCCACGGGTGCGCAGTTCACTCCCCTGTTTTGGAGGGAGTAACTGCAGGTCCAGATAGAGGGGCCAGGAGAGGATGAGCTGGGATGCGGTGAGCAGCAGAGGACAGCAGAATCAGACGCCAGGCGCTGCTGCTGCAACCACTCTTCCCAAAGGAGGCCCAGTCTTCCTGGCAGCAGCAAGGTGTCTAAAATTCGTCCTGGGAGACCATTGCTGCCTGTTCTTCAAACCTTCCCCCGGAGAACAGCCTCAGGGCATTGCTGTCTTTCTGGCCCAGCCCAACTGTTTGTCTTTTTGATAATAGCCATTCTAACAGGTGTAAGATGGTATCTCATTGTGGTTTTGATTTGTATTTTCCTGATGATTAGTGATGGTCAGCACCTTTTCATGTACCTTTTGGCCATCTGTATGTCGTATTTGGAGAAATGTATGTTGAGATCTCCTGCCCATTTTAAAATTGGACTTTTTTTTTCTTTTTTTTTTTTTTTTGCTATTGAGTGGTTTACGTTCTTTGTATATTTTGAATGTTAATTACTTGTCAGTTATATGATTTAGCAAATATTTCTCCCATTCTATAGGTTACTTTTTCATTTTGTTGATAGTTTCTCTTGCTGTGCAGAAGCTTTTTAGTTTGATGTAGTTCCATTTGTTTATTTTCGCTTTTGTTGCTTTTGCTTTTGGTGTAAACTTCAAAAAAGCATTGCCAGAGGAATGTCAAGTAGCTTACCCCCTATGTTTTCTTCTGGGAGTTTTATGGTTTCAGGTCTTGCATTCAAGTCTTTAATCCATTTTGAGTTGATTTTTGTGTATGGTGTAAGATATTGGTCCAGTTTCATTCTTCTGCATGCATTTGTCCAGTTTTCCCAGCACCATTTATTAAGGAGACTGTCCTTTTCCCATGGTATATTCTTGGCTCCTTTGTTGTAAATTAATTGACCATATATGTATGAGTTTATTTCTGGGCTCTCTATTTTTCCCCATTGATCTGTGTGTCTGTTTTCTTTTAATTTAATTTTTATTTTATATTAGAGTATAGTTGATTTGCAGTGTTGTGTTAGTTTCAGGTGTACAGCTAAGTGATTTAGTTATACTTATATCCATTCTTTTCCAGATTCTTTTCCCATATAGGTTATTACAGAATATTGAGTAGAGTTCCCTGTGCTATACAGTAGGTCCTTGTTGATTACTTTATATACAGTGGTATGTATCTGTTAATCCCAAACTCCTAATTTATCCCGCCCCTCACCTGTCCCCTTTGGTAACCATAAATTTGTTTTTGAAGTCTGTGAGTCTGTTTCTGTTTTGTAAATAAGTTCATTGTATAATTTTTTTATTTTTAATTTTTTTAGTTTTATTTTTAAATTAATTTTTATTGGAGTATAGTTGATTTACAGTGTTGTGTTAGTTTCTGCTGTATAGCAAAGTGAGTCAGTTATACATATACATCCACTCTTTTTTAGATTTTATTCCCATATAGATCATTACAGAGTATTGAGTGGTTTCCCATGCTATACAGTAGGTTCTTATTAGTTATCTATTTTATATATAGTAGTGTTTATATGTCAATCCCAATCTCCCAATTCATCCCATCCCCCTTCCCCCCTTGGTAAGCCATAAGTTTGTTTTCTACATCTGTGACTCTATTTCTGCTTTGCAAATAAGTTCATCTGTACCATTTTTCTAGATTCCACATATAAATGACATTATACGATATTTGTCTTTCTCTGACTTACCTCACTCAGTATGACAATCTCTAGATCCATCTATGTTGTTACAATTGGCATTATTTCATTCTTTTTTATGGCTGAGTAATATTCCACTGTATATATGTACCACATTTTCTTTATCCATTCCTTTGTTGATGGGCATTTAGGTTGCTTCCTTGTCTTGGCTGTTGGAAGCAGTGCTGCTGTGAACATTGGGGTTCATGTATCTTTTCGAATTATGGTCTTCTCCAGATATATGCCCAGGAGTGGGATTGCTGGATCATATGGTAATTCTATTTTTAGTTTTTTAAGGAACCTCCATACTGTTCTTCATAATGGTTGTATCAATTTACATTCCCACCAACAGTGTAGGAGGGTTCCCTTTTCTCCACACCCTCTCCAGCATTTATTGTTTGTAGACTTTTTGATGATGTCCATTCTATGTGTCTGCTTTTATGCCAACACCATACTGTTTTGATGACTGTAGCTTTGTAATACAGTTTGAAATCAGGACATATGATGCCTCCAGTTTTGTTCTTCCTTCTCGAGATTGCTTTAGCTACTCAGGGTCTTTTGTGGTTCCATACAAATTTTAGGATTGTTTATTCTGTTTCTGTGAAAAGTGCCATTGGAATTTTGATGGGGAATGCATTGAATCTGTAGATTGCTTTGGTTAGTATGGGCATTTTATTTATTTATTTATTTAATTGACATAGAGTTGACTTACAATGTTGTGCTAATTTCTGCTGTACAGCGAAGTGACTCAGCCACACACATACATACGTTCTTTTTTATATTGTTTTCCATTGTGGTTTATCCCAGGAGACTGGATATATAGTTCCCTGTGCTATACAGAAGGACCTTGTTGTCTATCCATTCTAAATGTAATAGTTTGCATCTACTAACCCCAAACTCCCAGTTCATCCTTCTCCCTCCCCCTCCTCCACCTTGGCAACCACAAGTCTCTTCTCTGTGTCTGTGAGTCTGTTTCTGTTTTGTAGATAGATTCAGTGTGCCATATTTTAGATTCTACATGTAAGTGATATCATATGGGACCTGTCTTTCTCTTTCTGACTTACTTCACTTAGTATGATAATCTCTAGGTGCATCCAAGTTGCTGCTAATGGCACTATTTCGTTCTTTTTTATGGCTGAGTAGTATTCCATTGTGTGTATGTACCACATCTTCTTTATCCATTCATCTGTCGATGAACATTTAGGTTGTTTCCATGTCTTGCTAGTGTGAATAGTGCTTCTATGAACATAGGGGTGCATGTATCTTTTTTTTTTTAATTTATTTTTGGCTGCATTGGGTCTTCGTTGCTGCACGCGGGCTTTCACTAGTTGTGGTGAGCAGGGGCTACTCTTTGCTGCAGTGCGCGGGCTTCTCATTGCGGTGGCTTCTCTTGTTGCAGAGCACGGGCTCTAGATGCGCAGGCTTCAGTAGTTGTGGCTTGTGGGCTCTAGAGCACAGGCTCAGTAGTTGTGGCACACGGGCTTAGTGGCTCCGCGGCATGTGGGATCTTCCCAGACCAGGGCTCGAACCCGTGTCCCCTGCATTGGCAGATGGATTCTTAACCACTGTGCCACCAGGGAAGCCCGTATCTTTTTGAATTATAGTTTTGTCTGGGTATATGCCCAGGAGTGGGATTGCTGGATCATATGGTAATTCTATTTTTAGTTTTCTGAGGAGCCTCCATACTGGCTGCACCAACTTACATTCCCAGCAACAGTGTGGGAGAGTTCCCTTTTCTCCACACCTTCTTCAGCATTTGTTATTTGTAGATTTTTTAATGATGGCCATTCTGACTGGTGTGAGGTGGTACCTCGTTGTAGTTTTGATTTGCATTTCTTTAATAATTAGCGATGTTGAGCATCTTTTCATGTGCCTGTTGGCCATCTGTATGTCTTCTTTGGAGAAATGTCTATTTAGATCTTCTGCCCATTTTTTGATTTGGTTGTTTGGTTTTTTGTTATTGAGTTGTATGAGCTGTTTGTATATTTTGGAGATTAAGCCCTTGTCAGTAGCATCATTTGCAAATATTTTCTCCCATTCTGTAGATTGTCTTTTATTTTTTTTTATGGTTTCCTTTACTGTTCAAAAGCTTGTAAGTTTTTTTCCGTCCCACTTGTTTAGTTTTGTTTTTATTTCTATTGCCTTGAAAGACTTACTTAAGAGAACATTGGTACGATTTATGTCAAAGAATGTTTTGCCTATGCTCTCTTCTAGAGTTTTATGGTGTCATGTCTTATGTTTAAGTCTTTAAGCCATTTTGAGTTTATTTTTGTGCATGATGTGAGGGTGTGTTCTAACTTCATTGATGTACATGCAGCTGTCCAACTTTCCCAGCACCAGTTGCTGAAGAGACAGTTTTTTTCCCATTGTATATTCGTGCCTTTGTCAAAGATTAGTCGACCGTAGGTGCGTGGGTTTATTTCTGGGCTCTCTATTCTGTTCCATTGATTCGTATATCTGTTTTTGTACCAGTACCACACCGTTTTGATTACTGTAGCTTTGCAGTATTGTTTGAAGTGTGGGAGAGTTATGCCTTGAGCTTTGTTTCTTTTTCCTCAGGATTGCTTTGGCAATTCTGGGTCTTTTATGGTTCCATATAAATTTTAGGATTATTTGCTCTAGTTCTGTGAAAAATGTCATGGGTAATTTGATAGGGATCACATTAAATCTGTAGATCGCTTTGGGTAGTATGGCCATTTTAACTATATTAATTCTTCCAATCCAAGAGCATGGGATATCTTTCCATTTCTTTGAATCCTCTTTAATTTCCTTTATTAATGTTTTATAGTTCTCAGCGTAAAATTTTTCACCTCGTTGGTCAGGTTTATTCCTAGGTATTTTATTTTTTTGGGTGAGATTTTAAAAGGGATTTTTTATTTTTACATTCCCTTTCTGATATTTCATTGTTAGTGTAAAGAAATGCAACCAATTTATCTGTTAATCTTGTATCCTGCTACTTTTCTGAATTCATTTATCAGATCTAGTAGTTTTTGTGTGGGTTTTCTATAGTCCTTAGGGTTTTCTATATATAGTATCGTGTCATCTGCATATAATGACAATTTTACATCTTCCCTTCCAATTTGGATACCTTTTATTCTTTTTCTTGTCTGATTGATGTGGCTAGGACTTCCAATACTATGTTGAAAAGAAGTGGTGAGAGTGGGCATCCTTGTCTTGGTTCAGATTTTAGTGAGAAGCCTTTCAGCTTTTCATTGTTGAGTATTATATTGGCTGTGGGTTTTTCATAAATGGCTTTTATTATGTTGAGATATGTTCCCTCTATAACCACTTTGGTAAGAGTTTCTATCATGAATGGATGTTGAATTTTGTCAAATGCTTTTTCTGCATCTATTGAGATGATCATATTTTCCTTTTGTTAATGTGGTGTATTACATTGATTGATTTGCATATGTTGAACTATCTTTGTGAACTTGGGATGAATCCCACTTGGTCATAGTGTATGATCTTTTTTATGTGTTGTTGGATTCAGTTTGCTGATATTTTGTTGAGAATTTTTGCATCTGTATTCATCAAAGATATTGGCCTGAAATTTTCTTTTTTGGTGGTGTCTTTGTCTGGTTTTGGTATCAGGGTGATGGTGGCTTCACAGAATGTCTTTGGGAGTGTTCCCTTCTCTTCAGTCTTTTGGAAGAGTTTGAGAAGGATCGGTGTAAGTTTTTCTTGTATGTTTGGTAGAGTTCGCCTGTGAAGCCACCTGGTCATGGGCTTCTGTTTGCGGGGAATTCTTAAAATTACAGATTCTATTTCACTTGTAGTTATTAGTCTGTTCAAGTTATCTATTTCTTCTTGTTTCGGTTTTGGCAGGCTTTATGTTTCTATAAAGTTGTCCATTTCTTCTAGGTTGTCAAATTTGTTGGCATATAATTGTTCATAGTATTCTCTTATGTTTTTTTGTATTTCTGTGGTATTGGTTGAGATTTCTCCTTTCTGATTTCTTATTTTGTTTATTTGGGTTCTCTCTCTTTTCTTCTTGGTGAGCCTGGCCAGAGGTTTGTCAATTTTGTTTACTCTTTCAGAGAACCAGCTCTTGGTTTTATTGACTTTTTCTATTGTTTTTTAAATCTCCGTTTTATTTATTTCCTCTCTGATCTTTATTATTTCCTTTCTTCTGCTGACTTTAGGTTTTGTTTGTTCTTCTTTTTCTAATTCTTTTAGGTAGTAGGTTAGGTTGTTATTTGAGATTTTTCTTGTTTATTGAGGAAGGCCTGTATCACTATGAACTTCCCTCTAAGAACTGCTTTTGCCATAGATTTTGTGTGGTTTTGTTTTCATTGTCATTTGTCTCAAGGTATTTTTTAGTTTCCTTTTTGATTTCCTCATTGACCCATTGGTTTTTTAATAGCATGTTGTTTAGTCTCCATGTAATCATTTTTTTCTCATTTCTTTTCCTGTGGTTGATTTCTAGTTTCATGACATTGTGGTCAGAGAAGATGCTTGCAATAATTTCTATACTCTTAAATTTGTTGAGGTTAGTTTTGTGCCCTAGTATGTGGTCAGTCCCAGAGTATGTTCCATGTGCACTTGAAAATAATGTGTATTCTGGTTGTTTTGGATGTAATGTCCTGAAAATATCAAGTCTAACTGCTCTATTGTATCATGTAGTATCTCTGTTGCCTTATTTATTTTCTGTCTAGAAGGTCTGTCCATTGACGTGAGTAGAGTGACAAAGTCTCTTACCATTATTGTATTCCCATCAGTTTCTCCATTTGTGTCTGTTAGTATTTGTTTTACGTATTTGGGTGCTCCTATATTTGGTGCAAATATGTTGACGTGTGCGTATATCCTCTTGTATTGATCCTTTTATCATTATATAGTGTCCTTCTTTATCTTTCTTTATGGCCTTTGTTTTAAAGTCTAGTTTGTCTGACATGAGTATTGTGACTCCTGCTTTCTTGTTATTTCCGTTTGCATGAAATATCTTTTTCCATCCCCTCACTTTCAATCTATGTGTGTCCTTTGCCCTAAGGTGGGTCTCTTGTAGGCAGCATATTGTAGGCTCTTGTTTTTTAGTCCAGTCTGCCACTCCCTGTCTTTTGATTGGAGCATTCAGTCCATTGACATTTAAGGTAATTATTGATACATATGTATTTATTACCATTTTAACCCTTGTTTTCCAGTTGATTCTGTGTTTCTTCTTTGTTCTGTTCTTTTTGTTTTTCTTTTTGTGGTTTGATGATTTCCTTTTATTTTATGCTTGTGTTCTCTTCTTTTTGGTTTTTGTGAATCTACTGTATGCTTTTGATTTGTGGTTGCCCTGTTTTTCAAGTATGTTAACCCCTTCCTATGTCTGTTTACTTTAGACTGATAGTCATATAGGCTCAAACACATTCTAAAAAAAAAAGAATCTACATTTTTTACTCTCCTTCCCCACATTTTATGATTTTGATATCCTTTTTTACATTTTCTTGTTTATCCTTTTGCTGTTCCTTGTGTTTGTTATTGCTTTTACAAATAATTTTTTTTTTTAATCTGTATACTGGCTTAAGTGACTTTCCAATTGTGATTTCCTCCTTCATCTTCTTGCTTCTTTTCTATTTAGAGAAGACTTTTCAACATTATTTTTAGGATAGGTTTAGTGTTGCTCTATTCTTTTAGTTTTTGCTCGTCTGAGAAATTCTTTATTTCTCCTCCTATTCTAAATGATAATCTTGCTGGGTAGAGTATTGTAGGTTGCAGATTTTTTCCCTTTCAAGACTTTGAATATATTTTGCCACTCTCTTCTGGCCTGTGGTGTTTCTGTAGAGAAATCAGCTGATAGCCTTACGGGGGTTCTCTTATAATTAACTCTTTGTTTTTCTCTTGCTGACTTTAGAATCCTCTCCTTTAACTTTTGCCATTTTTATTACAATATGTCTTGGTGTAGGTCTGTTTGGGTTCATCTTGTTTGAGAACCTCTGTGCTTCCTATAGCTGGATATCTGTTTCCTTCTTTAGGTCTGGGAAGTTTTCAGCCATAATTTCTTCAAATACATTTTTAATCCCCTTTTTCTTCTCCTTCTGGAATCCCTATTATGCGTAGATTGGCATGCTTCATATTATCCCGTAGGTCTCTTATATTGCTTTCATTTTCTTTTTCATTTGGCTTTCTGTCTGCTGTTTTGATTGGGTAATTTCCATTCTATCTTCCAGATCACTTATTCTTTCTTCTGCATTATTCATCTGCTATTCACTGCTTTTAGCTCAGCTTTTGTCTCAGCAAATGAGTTTTCTAATTTTTCTTGGCTCCTCCTCATAGTTTCTAGTTCCTTTTTACAGTAATCTGCATTTCTGTCGATAGCCTTTCTTAATTCCTTCAGTATTTTCCTTACCTCCTTTTTGAACTTGGTGTCTATTAGGCTGAAGAGGTCAGTTTCATTGTTTGTTCCTTCAGGGAAATTCTCTTGGTCTTTTAACTGGGAGTGGTTCCTCTGCTTCTTCATTTTACTTACATTTCTCTTATTCTGTGTATTTAGGAGAAACAATTATCTACTGTAGTCTTAGAGGGCTATTTATATGTGGAAGCATCCCTGCCTAGCTTGTGTGGGTTTAATATTGTTTTGGCACGAGGGCTGGTTTTGGTTTGGATGCTTGCCGTCTCTTTCCTCAGCATGCGCTGGCCGTTATTCCGTTGATAGGGGGTGTGCAGATGTGCAGCCCATGCACATTCCTGGGAAGGTGGGGGCCAGTTGTTGGTGCCTGGTCACAGGATGCACTCCTGGGAAGATGGGGGCAGCAGTTGACGCCTGGTCCCAGGACCCTCAGCGGGGGCAGGCTACATGCGTTCCTGGGGAGGCGGTGGCAGTGGTTGGCACCTGGTCACAGGGCATGCTCACGGGGAGGTGGGGGCAGCAGTTGGCACCCAGCCATGGCACCCTTGGTGGTGGTGGGCCACGCACACTCCTGGGGAGGCGGGGGCAGTGGTCGGCACCTAGTCTCTGAACCCTTGTTGGTGGCAATGGTCCACACCCACCTCTGGAGTTCGACATGGCAGCAGCGGCTTGTGCCCATCCCCCGGAGTTTGTGCAGGCTGTGCCCTGCCGCCTGAGAGTGGGCAGAGAAAGAAGCTCCTATGGCGGTCCCTCCCCTCTCCTTGCGGGCCCCCTAGCAATGGCGACTTTCCTGTCTGTCAGTCCCAGTCTTCTTCGCATACTCCCTTTGTTGTGGTGCACCACACCCTAGCCCCCTCAGGCTGTCTCCACGCAGCCAACCCCAATCCCTTTCCCAGGTCTGACCTCCGAAGCCCGAGCCTCAGCACCCAGCCCCATCCCACGCCAGTGGATGAGCGTCTCAGGCTGGGGAGTGCTGGGTGGTGTCACTGACCGTGTGTGCAGGTCTCTCTCTGCTTTGCCCTCCACAAACTGGTTGCTGTGCTCTCCTCTGAGGCTCCAGTACTCCCCCTCTGTCCTGGCTGATTTCTCCACCAGTGAGGGGACGTCCCAGTATGTGGAAACCTTTCCTCTTTCACAGCTTCCTCCCAGGGGCACAGGTCCCATCCCAGTTCCATTCTTTTTTTTTTTCTTTTTTTAGTTACGTGGAGATTTTCTCGCCCTTTTGGAAGTCTGAGGTCTTGTACCAGCATTCAGTAGGTGTTCTGTGAGAATTGTTCCACGTGTAGGTGTATTTTTGATGTATTTGTGGGAGAAGGTGAGATCCACATCTTTCTCTTCTGCCATCTTGATCCACTCCCGAGTATGGGCATTTTAACGTTAACACTTCTACTCCATGAGCACAAAATATCTTTCCATTTATTTGTGTCATTGTCAATTTCTTTCATCAATGTCTTATAGTTTTCAGTGCACCAATCTTTTACTTCCTTGGTTGAATTCTTTCCTATGTATTTTATTCTTTTTGATGCAATTATAAGTGGGATTATTTTCTTAATTCCTCTTTCTGATAGTTTATTAGTGTATAGAAACAACAGATTTAAGTTTTTCACTGTTGAGTATGATGTTAGCTGTGGGCTTGTGATATATGGCCTTTATTATGTTGAGGTACAATCCCTCTATACCCACTTTGTTGAGAGTTTTTATCACAAATGGATGTTGAATTTCATCAAATGCTCTTTCTGAATCTATTGAGATGGTCATTTGGTTTCTATCTTTCATTTTATTAATGTGGTGTATTACATTGATTTGCAGATGTTGAACCATCCTTGCATCCCTGGAAAAAAATCCTGCTCGATCCTGGTGTATGATCCTTTCAATGTATTGTTGGATCCAGTTTGCTGATATTTTGCTGAGGATTTTTGTGTCTGTGTTCATCAGGGATATTGTCCTGTTAATTTTTTTTTTCTTGTAGTGTCCTTGTCTGGTTTTGGTATCAGCCTAGTGTTGGCTTTGAAAATTGGATTTGGAAGTGTTCCCTCTTCTTTTATTTCTTGGAAGAGTTTGAGAAACATTGGTTTTCTTCTTTAAATGTTTGGTAGAATTCACCAGTGAAGTGTAGATCGTGGACTTTTGTTCGTTGGGAGGTTTTTGATTACTGAATAAATCTCCTTACTAATAATTGATCTGTGCAGATTTTCTGCTTCTTCATTATTCAGTCTTTGTGGGTTGTATGTTTCTAGGAATTTATCCATTTCTTCTAGATTGTCCAATTTGTTAGTGGATAATTGTTCAGAGTAGTCCTTTATGATCCTTTGTATTTCTGTGGGATTAGTTGGAGCATCTCCTCTTTCATTTCTAATTTTATTTGAGTCCTTTCTCTTTTCTTCTTGGTGACTCTAGCTAAAGGGTTGTCTATTTTGTTTATCTTTTAAAAAGCTAGCTCTTAGTTGTCTTTATCTATTGTCTTTTTCATCTCTATTTCCATTCTGATCTTTGTTATTTCTTTCCTTATACTAACTTCGGGCTTCATTTGTTCTTCTTTTTCTGGTTCCTTGAAGTTAGGTTGTTTATTTGATATCTTTGTTTCTTGGTATAGGTATTTATTGCTATGAACTCCCCTTGTGGAACTCCTTTTGCTGTATCCCTATGTTCTGGTATATTGTGTTTCCATTTTTATTTGTCTCAAGATAGGTAATTTCTCTTTTGATTTCTTTTTTGATCCATTGGTTGTTCAGTGGCATGTTGTTTAATCTCCGCATATATGTGAATTTTCCAGTTTTCTTTTTATAACTAGTTTCTAATTTCAGACCATTGTAGTTAGAGAAGATGCTTGACATGATTTCACTATTCTTAAATTTATTAAGACTTGTTTTGTGGCCTAACATATGATCTATCCTGTAGAATGTTCCATGCATGCTTGAAGAATGTGTACTCTGCTGCTTTTGGATGGAATGCTCTGTAAACGTCTGTTAAGTCCATCTGAAATAACGTGTCCTTTCCTTATTGATTATCTGTCTGGATGATCTCTCCATTTGTGAGAGTGGGGTGTTAAAGTCCCCTACTATTATTGTTGCCTATTACTCTCTTGATGCCTTTAGTATTTTGTTAAGTGCTCTGATGCTGCATGCATATATATTTACAATTGTTATATACTCTTCATGAATTGACCCCTTTATTATTATATAATGACCTTCTTTGTCTCTTGTTACAGCTTTGCCTTTGAGTCTGTTTTGTCTAATAAAGTATAGATACCTTTACTGATTTCAGTGAGTCTCTTGTAAGCAGAATATACTTGGGTTTTGGGTTTTTTTAATCCATGCAGCCACTCTATGTGTTTTGATTAGACAATTTAGTCTATGGATATTCAAAGTAAGTGTTGATAAGTATGGATGAATTTCCATTTTGTTCATTGTTTTCTGGCTTTTTTGTAATTCTTTTCATTCCTTACTTCTCTCCCTTTGTGATTTGATGCTTTTCTGTAGTAGTATGCTTAGATTCCTTTTTTTCAATATTTTAATTTTATTGGATTTTACTTGATTTACAATGTTGTGTTAGTTTCAGATGTACAGCAAAGTGATTCAGTTATACATATACATATATTCATTCTTTTTTAGATTCTTTTCTTATATAGGTTATCACAGAATATTGGGTAGAGTTCCCTGTGCTATACAGTAGGTCCTTGTTGGTTATCTATCTTATATATAGTAGTGTGTGTGTGTTCATCCCAAGCTCTTGATTTATTCCTCCCCACCACGTTTCCCCTTTGGTAATCATAAGCTTGTTTCCAATATCTATAAGTCTGCTTCTGTTTTATAAATAAGTTCATTTGTATCTTTTTAAAAATTAGATTCCAGGGACTGCCCTGGTGGTGCAGTGGTTGAGAGTCCGCCTGCCAATGCAGGGGACAGGGGTTCGAGCCCTGGTCTGGGAAGATCCCACATGCTGCGGAGCAACTGAGCCCATGCGCCACAACTACTGAGCCTGCGCTCTAGAGCCTGCGAGCCACAACTACTGAAGCTCGCACGCCTAGAGCCTGTGCTCCGCAACAAGAGGCTACTGCAGTGAGAAGCCCACGCACTGCAATGAAGAGTATCCCCCGCTTGCCAGAACTAGAGAAAGCCCGTGTGTAGCAACAGAGACCCAATGCAGCCATAAATAAATAAACAAACAAACAAACAAATAAATAAATATTAGATTCCACATATGAGGGATATCGTATGATATTTGTCTTTCTCTGTCTGACTTACTTCACTTAGTATGATAATCTCTAGGTCCATTCATGTTGCTGCAAATGGCATTATTTCGTTCTTTTTTATGGCTGAGTACTATACCATTGTATATATGTACCACATCTTCTTTATCCATTCCTCTGTCAATGGACATTTAGGTTTTTTCCGTGTCTTGGCTATTGTAAATAGTGCTGCTGTGAACATTGGGGTGCATGTATCCTTTTGGATTATGGTTTTCTCCGAATATATGCCCAGGAGTGGGATCGCTGGAACATGTGGTAGTTCTATTTTAAGTTTTTAAAGGAACCTCCATACCATTCTCCATAGTGGTTGTACCAATTTACATTCCCAGCAACAGTGTAGGAGGGTTCCCTTTTCTCCACACCCTCTCCAGCATTTATTGTTTATAGACTTCTTGATGATGGCCACTCTGACTTGTGTGAGGTGATACCTCGCTGTAGTTTTGATTTACATTTCTCTGATAATTAGTGATGTTGAGCATCTTTTCATGTGCTTTATGGTCATCTAGATTCCTTTATCTTTTGTGTATCTACTTTAGGGTTTTGCTTTGTGGATACATGAGGCTAACATAAAACATCTTATAACAGTCTCTTTTAAGTTGAAACAACCTAAGTCCAAACACATTCTAACGCTCTACATTTTTAGTCTCCAGTGTTTTATGTTTTTCATGTCACAATTTCCATCTTTTTATCTTGTGTACAGTAAGTTTCCTACAGACAAACGAGTTCCGTTCTGAGAGCACGTTCATAAGTCCAATTTGTTCATAAGTCCAACAAAGTTAACCTAGGTACCCAACTAACACAATTGGCTATATAGTACTGTACTGTAATAGGTTTATAATACTTTTCACAGAAATAATACATAACAAACAAACAAACAGAAAGTAAGGAAAACATTTTTAAACAGATTTTTTAAAAAAAGTATTTATTTATTTATTTTGATTTTTGGCTGTTTTGGGTCTTTGTTGCTGCGCGTGGGCTTTCTCTAGTTGTGGCGATCGGGGGCTACTCTTCGTTGCGGTGCGGTGGCTTCTCATTGTGGTTGCTTCTCTTGTTGTGGAGCACGGGCTCTAGGCGCGCGGGCATCAGTAGTTGTGGCACGCAGGCTCAGTAGTTGTGGCTTACGGGCTCTAGAGCACAGGCTCAGTAGTTGTGGTGCACAGGCTTAGTTGCTCCACGGCATGTAGGATCTTCCCAGACCAGGGCTCGAAACTGTGTCCCCTGCATTGGCAGGCAGATTCTTAACTGCTGCACCACGAGGGAAGTCCGAAAACATTATTAATCTTACATACAGTACCTTGAAAAGTACAGTGGTACAGTACAACAGCTGGCGCTTCTTAGCAGTACCAGCTATATCACTGCAGCTTTTATGCTTGCTTCTGGACATCCTGGGCTTGAAATAAAGATACTGTACTATTGTACTCTATATAGTACTGTACAGTAAGTTACACAAAAGCACAACCACTTGTAAAGGAAGTACGCATGTGACAATGTATGCCAGACATGTGAACTAACGTGATTGGACATGCAAACGCACGTTTGCACCTTTGAAAGTTTGCAGCTTGAAGGTTCGTATGTAGGGGACTTACTGTATCCACTAACAAATTACTGTAGTTATTGCTATTTTTACTACTTTTGTCTTTTAACCTTCATGCTAGATCTTTCAGTGATTAACCCACCACCATTAGAACATTAGATTATTCTGAATTTAACTATGTATTTCCATGTACCAGTGAGATTTATACTTTCATATATTTTCCTGTTATTAATTGGCACCCTTTTGTTTCAGCTTAAAGAAGTCCCTTTAACATTTCTTTTAAGGCTGGACTAGTGGTGCTGAACTCCTCATCTTTTGTTTCTCTGGAAAACTCTTTATCCTTTAATTCTGAAGAACAACTTGGCTGGATAGAGTATTCTGGTTGGCAAATTTTTTTTTTCTTTTAGCACTTTGAATATATCATGAAACTGCAACGTTTCTGCTAAGAAACCTGTTGATGGTCTTACGGGGGTTCCCTTGTAGGTAACAATTTGCTTTTCTCTTGATGCTTTTAAAATTCTCTCATTGTCTTTAACTTTTGAGACTTTAATTATAATGTCTTGGTTTGGGTCTCTTTGGAGTCATCTTATTTGAAACTCTCTGGTCTTCCTAAATTTGAGTATCTGTTTCCTTCCTGAAGTTAGGGAAGTCCCTTAAGCTATCTTCACTCTTTTTTATTCTTTTTTTTTTTCTTCTTTGATTGTATGAATTCCACTGCCATGTCTTCAAGTTCTTGGATCCTTTTTCCACTTCATCTAGTCTGTTGTTGAACCTGTCTATTGAATTTTTTAGTTCAGTTATTGTATTCTTTAGCTCTGTGATTTCTGTTAGGTACTTTGTTTTATTTTCTGTTGATTGAAATCCTCACTTTGTTCATACATTGTTTTCCTGATCTCAGTGACTGTTATGACCTTTCCTGACCTTTATGACTGTTATTTTGAACTCTTTATCAGGTAAATCACTTATTACTGTTTAATTAAGGTCTTTTCTGAAGTTTTACAGGCATACCTTGGAGATATTGCTGGTTCGGTTCCAGAACTGCAATAAAGGGAATAATGCAGTAAAGTGGGTCAGACGAATTTTTTGGTGTCCCAATGCATATAGAAGTTATGTTTACACTATACTGTAGTCTATTAAGCATGCAGTAGCATTATGTCTAAAACACAATGTACATACCTTAATTTAAAAATACTTTATTGCTAAAAACTGTTAGCCATCATCTGACAATGCAGGGTTGCCACAAACCTTCAATTTGTAAAAAACATAGTATCTGTGAAGTGCAATAAAGTGAAGCGCAATGAAACAAGGTATGTCTGTATCTTGTTCTTTCATTTTGAATATCTTCCTCTGTTTCTTAATTTTCCTTGACTCTCTGTGTTGGTATCTATGCATTAGATAAAGCTGCCACCTCTCCTAGTCTTGAAGGAGTGGTTTGTGTAGGAGATGAAATTCATTGTTCAACCCTGCCCCGCTCTAGGTTTTCTCTCCAACCTTTGCGATTGTCTGAGTAGACGACTTTGTTAGTGGCTCCTAGCAGTTGAGGGTGTGCTAAGATCTGTCACTGTCCCAAAGGGAAAGATCTCAGTCAGCATCTAGAAGCAGGCTGATTGGAAGCCAGCCCTCTTTCAGGGGATAACTGGGAGATGGTTGTTTCTGTCTGCTGCTTCTGCACTGTGTCTTGGGGGGATGGCTGGTAAAAAAACTGTTTCTCTCTTTGTTACAGTCCTGTGGGACACAAGAATGTAAGCCCCACTGGCCACCAGAGCCAGGCGATCAAGGGGCGTTCCCTGGGCACACAAACCAGGGCACCAGATGTGTGCACAAGGTCCTTTCTGGGCGATACGGGCAACCTGGAGCAAGGCAGAGGGGGAGCACAAAGAGAGTGTCCCCTGGCTCTGGGGTCTCTGGAGAGTATTGCAGTCTGCCCCTTGATGTGTGGTATATTCGAAGCCTGCCCTTCAGGCTGCAGCTATGAAGATTAGCAAGTAGGCCTCATTCAGGGAAAGACTGGGCATTTCTATCTGCTGCCTCTGCAACATGCCCTGAGGGGATAGCTGGTTAAGAACTGTTTATACGATTTTTGTTTTTTGTTTTGGCCTTGCCATGGCATGCGGGATCGTAGTTCGTAGTTCCCCAACCAGGGATCGAATCCGGAGCACCGGCAATGGGAGCACGGAGCCCTAACCACTGGACTGCCAGGGAATTCCATCGAACTGTTTATATGTTTGTTACAGTCCTTTGGGACTCGTGAACAATGTGTGGGCCCCACTGGAGACCGAAGAAAAATGGTCAGGGTGTGGTCCCCTGGGCAGTAGCTGCAAAAACCAGGGTGCCAGACATGTTCACAAGCTCCTTTCTGGGAGATACCAGCAACCTGGACCTAAGCAGAGGGAGAGCACAGATATGGTATCTGGGGTCTGTGGGGAGTATTGCAGTCAGTCCCTAGATGTGAGTTAAATTAGGAGACTGCCCCTGAGGCCACAGTTATTATGATAAGTAATTAGGACTCTTTCAAGGGAGACTGGGTATTTCTGTCCGCTGCCTCCGAGTTAGCCATGGTGAGTCTGCATGGACCCTTTAAGGACTGTCTCATAGTGCACTACAGCCGTACGGGTCTCATGGACATAAGCCTTGTTGGCTTTTTTCTTTTAATATTTATTTATTTATTTATTTGGCTGCACCGGGTCTTAGTTTGCAGCACACGGGATATTTGTTGTGTCATGCGGGATCTTTAGTTGCGGCATGCGAGATCTAGTTCCCTGACCAGGGGTTGAACCCGGGCCCCCTGCGTTGGGAGCGTGGAGTCTTACCCACTGGACCACCAGGGAAGTCCCCAAGCCTTGTTGGCTTTCAAAGCGAGATGTTTTGCGGGCCTGTGTGTCTGGTAGAATTCTTTTTTTAAAAAATTAATTAATTTATTTATTTTTGGCTGCGTTGGGTCTTTGTTGCTGTGCGTGGGCTTTCTCTAGTTGCGGCGAGCGGGGGCTGCTCTTCGTTGCGGTGCACGGGCTCTAGGCGTGCGGGCTTCAGTAATTGTGGCATGTGGGCTTAGTAGTTGTGGCTCGCAGGCTCTAGAGCGCAGCCTCAGTAGTTGTGGCTCACGGGCTTAGTTGCTCTGCGGCATGTGGGATCTTCCCGGACCAGGGCTCGAACCTGTGTCTCCTGCACTGGCAGGCGGATTCCTAACCACTGTGCCACCAGGGAAGCCCTCTGGTAGAATTCTTAATGTGGGATTCAAACTCTTTTCTCCTCAGGGAGAAGCTGGTAGTTTTGAGTTCCCTCCTGGCTGTGTGTTGCCACGCCCGGGGTGGGGTTTATAGGGACATCCTGTCTCAGTTTATCCTACCTGTTTCCATGTGGTTTTTTTTTTTTTTCTTCATTTGCCTGATATGCGTAGGAGTCACTCAACTAGTTTCTGAGTTTCTTTCAGAAGGAAGTATTGTATATGTAGCTATAGGCTTGGTGTGTCGGTGGGAAGAAGTGAGTTCGGGAGACTCGTATGTGGCCATATTGAACTGGAACTCACAGAAAGTGACTGTTCTTATTTGATATAGGTCAGCTACAGTATACATACGAAAATAAGATTTCTAGTTGAACCTAAAGGTTTAAGAATAATTAGGGTTTTTTTTCACATCTTTATTGAAGTATAATTGCTTTACAATGATGTGTTAGTTTCTGCTTTATAACAAAGTGAATCAGCTATATGTGTACATATATCCCCATATCCCCTCCCTCTTGTGTCTCCCTCCCACCCTCCCTATCCCACCCCTCTAGGTGGTCACAAAGCACCGAGCTGATCTCCCTGTGCTACACGGCTGCTTCCCACTAGCTAGCTATTTTACATTTTGTAGTGTGTATATGTCCATGCCACTCTCTCACTTCATCCCAGCTTACCCTTCCCCCTCCCCTGTCCTCAAGTCCATTCTCTACGTCTGCGTCTTTATTCCTGTCCTGACCCTAGGTTCTTCAGAACCTTTTTTTTTTTTTTTTTTAGATTCCATATATATGTGTTAACATACGGTATTTGTAAGTTGCTTTCTGACTTACTTCACTCTGTATGACAGACTCTAGGTCCATCCACCTCACTACAGATAACTCAATTTCGTTTCTTTTTATGGCTGAGTAATATTCCATTGAATTTATGTGCCACATCTCCTTTATCCATTCATCTGTTGATGGACACTTAGGTTGCTTCCATGCACTGGCTATTGTAAATAGAGCTGCAATGAACATTGGGGTACATGACTCTTTTTGAATTACGGTTTTCTCAGGGTATATGCCCAGTAGTGGGATTGCTGGGTCGTGTGGTAGTTCTCTTTTTAGCTTTTTAAGGAACCTCCATACTGTTCTCCATAGTGGCTGTATCAATTTACATTCCCACCAACAGTGCAAGAGGGTTCCCTTTTCTCCACACCCTCTCCAGGATTTATTGTTTGTAGATTTTTTGATGATGGCCATTCTGACTGGTGTGAGGTGATACCTCATTGTAGTTTTGATTTGCACTTCTCTAATGATTAGTGATGTTGAGCATCCTTTCATGTGTTTGCTGGCAATCTGTATATCTTCTTTGGAGAAATGTCTGTTTAGGTCTTCTGCCCTTTTTTGGATTAGCTTGTTTGTTTTTTTGATATTGAGCTGCATGAGCTGCTTGTAAATTTTAGAGATTAATCCTTTGTCAATTGCTTCATTTGCAAATATTTTCTCCCAAGAATAATTAGGTTTTAAAAATGTATAGCAAGTGGAGAAACCTTCACCAAGTGATCAAAGTTGACATTACCAAGAATGGGACAGACCATCATTACATACATGCCTCCTGCTATGATGTGCTGAGGACACATCATTGCTTATATCATATTCCTGCCAAAAACACATAACCTGAATCTAATCATGTGGACACATCACACAAACCCAAATTAAGGCACATCCTACAAGTAACTGGCTTGTACTCTTAAAAAAAATGTCAAGGTCTTTGAAGACAAAGAAGGGTAGAGAAACTGTTTCAGATCAAAGGAGATTAAAGAGACATGACAATGTCATGAAATTGAGAATTAGATCCTAGACCAGACTGGGGAAACGCATATAACTATTAAAAAAAATCGTGGCACAATTGACAGTATTTGAATATGGGCTGTGGAGTAGGTGATAGCTTTGTATAATGTTAAATTTAAAAATTTTGAGAACTGTAGTGTGGTTATGCAAGAGAATGTCAGTTCTTAGGAAATGTACATGAAGTATTTAAGCATAAAGGGGTATGATGTCCGAAACTTACTGTCAAAATGGTTCAGAAAGAAAACACTACAGTTGACCCTCCAACAACATGGGTTTACACTGCGTGGGTCCACTTACACGCCAATTTTTTCCAATAGTAAATACTGTGGGACTACATGATCTGAGGTTGGCTTAATCTACAGATGTGGAGGAACCGCAGATACAGAGGAACTGTATATATGGAGGGCCAACTATAAGAGTTATACACGGGTTTTCAACTGTGCGGGGGAGGGGGGGCGCCCCAACCCTTTTGTTGTGCAAGGGTCAACTCTGTTGGGGGTGGGGAGGGAGAAAGGAGAGGGTGAGGAAGGAGCGAGAAACTAAATGGGACAAAATGTAAGCAGTTACTGAATCTGGGTAAAGGGAATATGGGGGTTCTTTGTACTATTCTTGTAACTTTTCTGTGAGTTTGAATTATTTCAAAATGAAAAGTTACAGAAGAGCTCAAAATTTATCCTGAATATATGTAAAACACAAACACATGTGTGCGCGCGCACAAGCACGCATATATAGAATTTAAGTCTAAAGTTACTGTACAGAATCTTTTCTGTATATGAAAGCCACTCTCAAACATCGCCAAACGTCACACGCTCACACGATATTGCTTGTTACGGCCTGTCTGGCATGTTGCCACTCCTGTGTTGTCAGGTAAGTCCGTGAGATCACAGCACTCTGAAGCCCAAGGAGCAGTGGAGGATGTGTTTATGGTTCCTACCCTAGTGGCTTTGCTACTGTGGGAAAGAAGGCAATTCACGTCCTTCCTACACTTAATTTGAAGGCAGAGTCTTTGCAAGTGTGCCAGTGCTTGCCTTTGTATTCATTCCGCCATTAGAGCATTGCAGTTTCAGGGAAATCCCATCGCGGCTCCACAGAACACGTCCATACACGTGCATTAGTCTTGGGGCTTTCCCCCAAACACACATTCTGCTTGCTGATGCACAACCTGCGCCAGCTTGATGCATTTTAATTTTTAGCTGAAATAAATCCCTCCCCTCCAGCCTGTGCCTAGTGTGGAAAGGAAAGCCAAATGCCCTCCTCAGAGTCAGACATACACAGTTTTGTCCTAGGTTGAAGCGTTGAAGAGTCCTCAGTTACCTAGTTGAGTGCCATCAAAACAGCCAGTCTGGGCGTTTCAAACAAAAGCAGGCTGGGGGAATGGCACGGGGGAATAAATGATTTATTTAAATAGGATGAAAATTAGTCTTCATATGTGTGGATTTCAAGGGAAGTCTTTCAGTGTAGTAGTCCCTTAGGTTGGCATCATCACCCCACCCTCAACTTAGTGATTCATTATCAGAGATGCCACACCCATTTAACACCATTCTTAATCAGCTTGACCATCTCCTATTATTTCCAAAGTCACTAGAATAGGCTGTACCTAGTGGACTTTTGTAATTTCTTTGGCCCTCCAGCATCTGAACCTGTTGAGGAACTCCTCTCTGTGACTCTTGGTGGGAAGCAGAGATAGATGGTCTCTCTCTAGAGGTGTTGACGTTCCTCCTCGTTTTCCTAGCCTCCTTTGCAGCTAGGACAGAAGCAGAGCAGGACAGGGGTGAGGGGATCTCCCTCTGGTGGTGGTCATGACTATGTACGAGAGGGGTGTCCTCCTCAGAACCAGTTCTGAGGCATCACTTTAGGCGTGACTTCTATTCTTCAGACGTCTCCTTAGGTCTGGTACCATTAATAATGAAGTGATAAGCAAAGTGTCAACTGCAAACTGGTTAATTCATATACTTATTACTAAAACAGAAAACAAAAAGACCACTATGACCACTGCTGCATAAAATGACCTCCCGAGCTACAAGTGCTTACCACCTTTGATCCAGAAATCGCCCTTCTGGGAATGTGTCCTACGGATATATTTTTGCACAAGTGAAAGGATGAAATGAGAGATGTGTGGTATTGTTTGTCAGAGCAAAAGAGGAAAACCACCCACATACCCCACCAAAGGGGACCGTTTAAATAATATCCCCCCCCACACTGGATTATTAGCTATAAAAAAGCATGAGGAAAGCATTTCATATATTGAAATGAAAAGATCTATTTCAATATAATTAAGGATGGATCTCTTGAGTCCATTCTTAAGTGTAAAAAAAAAACCAAGGTATATAACTGAATGCATAGAATGCTAGCTTCTGGGTAATAAGAGGAAAAAAAGTAGGAACATATGTTTGTAATTGCTTATACAATAATGACACTTTGGAAGGAAACACAAGAAATTATTAATATTTACTCAGAGTGCAGTGAGGATGAGGTGGGAATAGGGTAGTCAGGGTCCTTCTTTTCACTGTTGGGCTTTCTAGATTTTTAAATTTTTTAACGATATGAAAGTTTTGCCTATGTAAAAAATAAAATAAAGTACTGCAGTCCAGTCAACACTTTTTTGTAACATAACTGCGTGCTTTATTGAGATACACAGTAAAGCAGTAATATAATACAATAGTAAGGCATATATTTGGTGAAGTCTGATATGTTGTGAAAATGCAGTAAAACTGAAGTTTAAAAAAATAATTAGTAAATGTTACAGTGTTGGTGTTAAAACACAATATATTATGATACTCAAGTAAGAACCCAGTACCTGAAAACAATGACATAACATGCCAGGTGATGTTTATGCTTCAGTTACATTGGTTATGATTTACAGTTTAATACTCGGTGGTTATAAAGAACACGAAACAATGTCCAAATTATGCTTAAAACGTAGCAATAAAGCTCTCAGTTTTTATTCAAATATTTTGACAGACTCATTCCAGAACTAATGTCTAAAAGATAAAATAAAACAAAAGATTAAAACAAAATTAAGCCCTCTATTTACCTCTGATTTTAGAATGAAACTTAAACTTCTTAGTAGGAAGTAAAGTAACCCCTTGTTTTAAATCGCGGTTAAAAAAAAATCCTCGGGTAAAGAAAAAGGACAGCGTCACATAAAGGAAAACAATGCAAGACTAAAATCAAATCTTCATGTAATTTGTTACCTTAGAGCTTTGGGTTTTCTTTTGGAAATTATGAACAAAAACGAAAATGGAGGGAAATGTTCTCACAAGGGACAGGTGGTGAAGCTGTGAAATCAGGTGTGCACAATTATTAGGAACACCCCAAAACCAAAGTGAGGTAGAAATAGCATGAGAAGCCATGTCTGATGTTAATTATCATTAGTAAAATAAGGAACGAAACCCACTCTCCAAAAGTTAATTACACTTGATGTAAGAGGTAACAGATTTGCAAAATGATAGGTCACACAGTGATTTCTATTGAATGAATGATTAAAAAAAGTGAAAGACTAAGAAGATGAAATGAAAGAGTAAAGCTTTTTCCTACCAGTTAGTCCTCTTGAGCGTTCTCCTCTGCTTGAATGATTTGTTTATTAATATATTTAACCTGCCTAATCCACCAGAAAGGGTTTGGAGTACCTTTTGGAACATTTAAATCAATTTGCGTTCCCACTTACAAACCTGCCTGGAGTTACTTGTAGAGAAATGCCAAGGAGGGAAACATGATTCATGGG
Organism: Eubalaena glacialis; assembly: GCF_028564815.1. Classification (NCBI taxonomy): domain Eukaryota; kingdom Metazoa; phylum Chordata; class Mammalia; order Artiodactyla; family Balaenidae; genus Eubalaena; species Eubalaena glacialis. The sequence goes on from NC_083736.1 coordinate 28,516,296, forward strand.
CTTCTGGGTGGATATTTAACAGTACCACAATGTGGTGGGGCTACTGTGTTACACGTTTTCACTAAGGGTTATTTTAAATTAAGTCTTGTGGCATTTACAAACTCATTGCAATGGGAAAAAAAAATCTTCAAAAACTGGAAAACCAGGACACCCACTGCTGTTTGACTGTGAGAAAAGAACAGTTGTAATTATAAAGGTCTCTCTGTAAGGTTATGAACATTCATCCAATCCTTTACGTCAAGAGTGGCCTGCTCCCTCTGAGGGACTGGCTGGGAATCCATAGCCCTCCAGCGCTACCATAGCCCTCTTCCTGCCTGGGAGTTAAAAATGCCTTCTGACGCTCTGATTTTCACTGAAGCATCATTAAATCTAAACCGTGGCATTGCCAGCAGCAGGAAGCTGAATACATCAACCAGCGGATTACTCTGACATAATAAGTCCTGTGTATTCATTCATATGTCCCTTAAAAAAATTCAATACTCTAGTTGTCAGTGGAAAGTTTAAAATGAGAAACATCTGGAGCCCCAGACAATGTTTTAGTGTGGTAGTTTCCTTCTGGCTTCAGGCTCCAGGGAAAATTCATTCTAGACCCAAGCAGGTAAGCCTGGATGACCAGAAGTAATTTCTTTCCATTAGGAAGTGGCAAGAGCATTTGAACAAGAAATTTAAAAGGTCTCTTGACATTTATATCTATTTATCTATATACCCATAGTATTTACATACTTATAGACATATAGATGTGTAACACGAAAACCCACAGCCAGTCCCACTCAGTCAACAATTCCAAAAGAGCGATATGAAGTAGTCATTTGGTGGTGTTAGAGGAAGTCCTATCTTAAATATGCAAGAAAAGAAAAAAAAGCCACGAATCTCATATGGATATCACGCTAAAAGGATGCAAAACAATGTGCTGCCTCTGTGTGTGTGTGTGTGTGTGTGTGTGTGTGTGTGTGTGTATGTGTTTGTTTTTAGGGGTTTTTATAAACAACTTTTTTTTTATAAAGCACACTTTAGTTTACAATCTTTCTTTATAACTGTTATAAATTTTTAAACAACCCAAAATGCGTTCCATATAAAGAAATGGCAAGTTATTTAGCTATCAAGATTTTACATGTAGTTTTCTTATAACTTTTTTTGTACAATTGCATAGACGTGTAAAACCTGCCATTGTTAACAAAACAATAACAGACTTAGAAACTACTGAAATCTACAGTATAGTACCACTACCCTTCACAAAAATATAGATTTTTTTTTTCTTGTAAACTCTTACTGTCTAATCCTCTTTGTTGTATGAATATTATAAAAACCATGCGGGAATCAGGAGTTGTAAAACATTTATTCTGCCCCTTCTTCATCTGTCATGACTGAAACTAAGGACTCCATCGCTCTGCCCAAATCATCTGCCAAGTGGAAAAGGCTTCCTACATTGTGTCCTGGAAAACAAAGAGAAAGACAGACTTGACACAAGGTGTAGTTATCATCACCCCAACTCTTTGTCATTTGGGAAATCATCCCCCGTTTCTAGGTGAAGACAACACAGAAGCTGCGTCGAGGGGATACACAACAGGGTTTGGTTTTTCACCAGTTTTCCAGGAAGAAGCAAAGCCTTGTTAATGAAGCCATTCCACACTGTTAGTATCAGCCTCATATTGGATCAGGCTCCTAGTGTCATATAAATGGAAAAAAGTCAGACTGCACTCATCTTCCCCATGTAAATATATATCAGAAGGCTTCCATGGATAAGCACAAGATTCCCGTCATAACAGGAACAATTCGTGATGGGATGTATCTTTTCCACCTTGCTGTGGGAGATTATTTACTATGTACTTGTATTAAAAATTATTTTACTGTCAAACAGCCATCACCATAACTATCACCACCACCGCCGCCGCCACTCTACTGCCATCACCGTTAGCGTCAGTACCATCACTACCATCGCTACGTGTGAAATCTTTATCTCAAGGCTGTTACAAGCTGTTGGCTCACGTCTAAGGCTATGGCGGAGGTGACTGTTTTCTCTCTGCTTTTACTTGAGTTGAAAGATACTCTTGAATTGACCTTTGTATACACTATTAACATTTGAATTAGAAAGCTTCAGGAAAAAAAATTACTTTTCATTCCAAATTATTCAAGAGCCTAATTATACGATGACCCACATGTATAGCATGGATTTGGGTAGCCTCTGAATCCATTTTTGATCTCCTACGAAATGAGGGTTAACTATCAGAATAGCCTTCTAATAATAATATGACATGACCTATCATGACTCCCCCAGCATGGAGCATAAAAGCAGCACAATGTCCCTGGGTACTTTGTGGCAAAATTCAGATGTAGAGTAAGATAATTTGAGACGTACTTTATGACTTGCCTCGTCATGTATGTCCCATATTTTTTTTTTTTTTTTCAACATATTGATTTTTATTTAGTATGTTTCTATATTACTTTTCAATACAAATGAAAGTACGATTATGCTTTCTCTTTTCTTTGAGGTAATTGACGGTTTTTAACACTTTCAGCTTGTGTCTAGGCTTATTTTATATTAAAGCTTACTTTATATAAACATTTTAGAGGTTTTTAAAGGTTAAATCTTTCAAAGGTGTTCATTCTTACAAACAATATTGATGAGAAAAATAATTTTCACAAAATACAGTTAATCTCAGACTTCTTTTGAGCACTTGAGAAAAAAGCACAACTTTGTAATAGGCTTGACAAATTTTTATTATTTCTAGCCACTTTTCGGGTCTTATACAGCTGGTAGTATTTGTTCTTTCTAAACTCTTCCATCTAATTTTAGAAGAATTTTGATTTGGAATCCAAGGCACATTTCCTGAGGAAAGGATATCATTTTGAGTGACTTCACCTCACCACACCACACAGCCCCTCCATGTTTCAGCCTACACTTCCCTGGGTGACTTCCCTCTAGTGGGAGCCATGCCTTGGTCATTCTGATTACCCAGGGAACATCTTAAGTGGACTTCTCTTCAAGAAAATGTATACTTCTTCAAGTTTAAAGGAAAGCCAAATTCAAGGTTTCAAATTCTATTGTGATATTTCATTTTAAAAGATAAAACATGGTATTTCTTTGCTTTTAATGAGAAAAAAAGCTTTTGAAAAAGTAAGTGTATAACTAAAAGCAAGACAATTATAGCCACTTAAAAATACTAAACTACACATCTATAACCAACGGAATGTCCGCTGTACTTGTGTTTGTGGGTAGATTTTCATTTTTTAACTTGATTCTGCATTCCAAATTGTTTTTAATACACTTGTATTACTTTTATGATGAAAAAACACCCATAAAGATTCAAATAAACATTAACCTAATGAGATAACTGTTAACACTTCCTTAAGTTTTTGCTATAATCTTTTTTTTTTTTTTAAATATAATACCAGTGTCCGTGAGAATGCAGAGCAATTGAAACTTTCATATGTTGCCAGTAAGAATGTAAAATGGTACAGTTGCTCTGGAAAACAGTTTGGCTGTTTCTTATATTCTTTTTTTTTTTTTTTTTTTTTTTTTTCTCACACACACTGTATTTTATTTTTACAAGAGATAAATAGACTTGTCCCATATTTTTATATGGCTAATTTTAATTCTTGGACATTAGGAAATCATTCCACTATTCAAGTACTGCCTTTGAAACTAAAAATGCTTTACTAGGCTATTACTGCCTTGCCATGTATCAACTTTACAGATTCCCATAATAATTGTTAAAATCCCTATAAACATTAAAGATAGACTAGGGCAGGTATTCTAATATTTATTTCAAGAGACATATCGTTTTTAAATATATGAGGGGATCTGAAGAGGACTCATAGGCAGGTACTTAAACAGCGATGGCACCAGATCAAGTTAAGACTTAACTTTAATGCCGTTCAGCCATTTTTATTAAGGTGACCAAGTCTGTAACTCTCTTTGAGCTTTATTAGTGCAGAAAGTTTCAATGAGGACTAATTATGCTTTAAAAAATCACTCTGGATTTTGGTTGAGGCTGCACATATAAAAACTTTTAACAAAGCATATGTACTATGCCTAGAGTGGGCCAGTAGTTTGGCAGCCCTCAGTGAAGAACAAAAATCATCTTTGGCTTTTCTAAACCATAAAAACCACAGGAAGACATAGTGGGTCCTTTGCTACTCCTCAGAGCACAAATATCTAACTGATGCCACGAAGTTAGAGGGCTTCCCTTGTATCTACTTTTGACTGCCCAGCAACCCTGGGAAATCTGTACAGTTATTCATGTGTAATTGAAAATAGATGGACTAACTGCAAATGTTAAATTGCTTGCAATCTTAACAGCAATTAATAGAAGCAGTAAAAACCAACCCCAAGATTCTTACAACCTGATACCTAAATATAATTCCAACTATTTCTCACATCTATACTATAGTATAGTCCTCCTGGTAGCTAGAAAATGTATTACAAAACATAAAACAGGGAAGAAATCTTTTTTTTCTCCATCAGCTTATTGACAATAATCAAAAAGTGCCTATTTTAGACTGTGCTAGGAGATGCAGCCTGCAGTTCAAAAGATAATGAAGACGAGTAAATGCATTTATAGATCATATAGCCAAGTGGTGCTTCTAGTCCTCAAAATGGTGTTCGGTTACTAAGTGGAAGGAAAATTCTTGAGTCTCTTAAGAGGCATAAGTTCTAGGGGTATCTGCTATTTAAAAAGTTACCAGGTCAGAGGTTCGTGATTTTTTAAAAAATTAATTAATTAATTAATTTTTGGCTGCATTGGGTCTTTGTTGCTGTGCACGGGCTTTCTCTAGTTGCGGCGAGCAGGGGCTACCCTTCGTTGCGGTGCGCGGGCTTCTCATTGCGGTGGCTTCTCTTGTTGCGGAGCACAGGCTCTAGGGACGCGGGCTTCAGTAGTTGCGGCACGCGGGCTCAGTAGTTGTGGCTCATGGGCTCAGTAGTTGTGGCACGCGGGCTCTAGAGCGCCGGCTCGGTAGTTGTGGCGCACGGGCTTAGTTGCTCCGCGGCATGTGGGATCTTCCCGGACCAGGGCTCGAACCCGTGTCCCCTGCATTGGCAGGCGGATTCTAGTCCCAGGTTCATGATTCTTAATACACCATACCTACTCCCACAAAATGTTAGGTGGCCTTTAACCTGTCCAGACGGTTAAATGTTCACAAATGACCTCATGGCCATCCGTATGCTAGAAAAATGAACGTTCTGAGTCACCTCACCATATCTATATGATGCCTTTCATTACTTTGTTTACAAGTACCTGCTTCATCAGAATAACAATTCCAGTGTTTTCCATGGAGGTTTTCCTTAGAGCCAGAAAAAAAAAAAATTCTATCTCTTTGACTAAATACTGCCCCAAAGAATCATATACCTCAACCCGCTGGAGGCATAGAACCACATACAGATAGGGAATTGGGACACAGAAAATAGATTTGTATCCTGCTTCCATTATCCATGCGTGTAAGGCAGAACATTAGTGAGGTCATTAATTTTACCTGCAGATTTTTCTAAAGTCAAAATGAAAATCTCGTGCTATGAGCATGAGAGGCCCTGGAAAACAGGCAGGATGCAGGCATCTGCGATTAGCTTCAGGCACAAGTAGACATAAAAATACGTCTATAGACGTATTTAATCCATTCTTAAGCAAGGATTGTTGAAGAGAAAGGCACTGTGCGTTTAACATTAGGGTAGTTGTATGTTTTTCCAAGTTGGTGCAAAGTGCGACACGTGGACTCTCACATGCCACCTCTGCCTCAGGGAGCTGTTCGCTGCAGTGATTGGCATTGAGACTTCCTGGCAGAGACCCAAGACCTCAATAGCAATCTGGCACTCTGTTTTTTAAAAAATACCGTTCCCAAAGAAATGGTGAGCACTCAGTTGGCCAAAGCAAAGCCAGAACAACGCAGTGAAATGTGCTTATCTTTTCTTCTCTGTAATTTAATCTTTGAAAAAATATCTGGTCTACTGTACGTTTGGGGTATTTTCATAGCATTAAAGAAAATCACTATTGTTTTGATTCTCTGGCTTTCTGAAAACTTATCTGACTACAATACACCTCAGGTAGTATGGTTTCCAAATGCCCATGTGACTTCAATTATATGTGCTGGCCTTTTCTAAAATTCGTTTATGAGAGACACATGTTTAAGGTGGTTAAAAATATGGTGCAACTTTTTACCACAAGTTAAAATAAATTTTAAGGGGCACTTACCATCAGAATGAACCCAAGACGTCTCACATAAGAAGGCAAACCGTCAGGAGCATTCAATGCTTCACCGATTCAGGTTTCCTGTTTCTCCTCCCAGCCCACCACTCCCTCCCTTGGACCCCACAAGCCTTGGAAGGGAGCACTGGTGTAGACACACTGAAGGATCGTTCAGTTGATTAGACCCGCGTGGCATGGCACTGGCAGAATTTCCAGTATGATGTTTAAATGAATCAGTGGCTACTCCTGTCCATCTGTTGCTAAGGATCCAGAACCTTCTCATATAAGGACTCCCCACCCATCCAACCTGTCTCCCACAATAGTACACGCTATTGCCATCCATGGGAGAGCTTTCCTTCTTGCGTCCTTCATACTAAACTCTTGGTAAGGACAATCTAGTTTCACTTGGGCTGTCACTCAACACTTTGTCATCCAATGTCCTTTCATTAGGTAATTCAATGTTTAGCTAATATGTCTGGTAGAACAGAAGTATGAAGCAGCTTTTACTGTAAAACCCCAAACCACGTTCAGTGATAATGCTGTACCCTACCTATAACAGGCATGAAAAAAATCCCTCAAGACTCCAAGATTCACTTTTTATCCCTAATTGGTTATTGTTCTATCTGGCTCAGAATGCCAAGTAAAGAAAAAAAGCATCCTCTAAAGGGCAAGTTGAGATGACATATGCTTTTCACACACCATTTTCTAAGTGGCAGTAAAGCACACAGTTAAGAGTGTGGCTCTGTCACCTTGGACACATTGCTTACCCTTTCATTGACTCAGTTTCCTTATCTGTAAAATGCGGTTAATGAGAGTACCTACCTCATAGGCTTGTCCTGAAGATTACATAATGAAAAAGATGGCAAGTGCTTAGAAAAGTCCTTGGCACACAGTAACTGCTCAAAAAAATGTTAGCTAAAGTGGGAAAGAAAGAGTGTAGGCACCAGGAAAAAGAAAACAAAAAATGAAGTCATCCCTGAAGAATAAAAACCAAGGGCACTGGCAGAAAATGCTAGGGTCCTGGAAGTAGAAGGAAGCTTTATGACTCATCAGTTATGTTCGAGGCTAAATGTATTTTGAAGATTTTGTTTGTGTTGCAAATGGCAACAGATGATGAGCTTCAGGATTCCAACCTAGGGACTACAAAGGGTTGCCATTTAAGAGAGATTCCTGTTCCCCCAACCCCTGGTCCTGTTGTCATGGTGATGACAATGACAGTGAACATTTGAGGAATGTTCCTCATAAGCTGCAAGTGGAGAGGTGACTACCATCCTTACATGATGACACGTGTAATACACACATGGGCGTGCACGCACACAATTCTTACACAAACGCCAAACATAGAAAGCGGGATGAGACAGACAGAAGCCATGGCTGTGAGCCTGAATCTCACTAACCTCTCTCATTGGCTTCCCAGGGGTATTTCTTCCTTTAATAATAGAGAGAGGAAGAGGCAGAGATATCAGAAAGGAAGAAAAAAATGCATAAATATACAGTTTCATACCAATTTGCTTCTTTTACCAAACAAATGTTGAGATGACAATTCATTTATCCCCTTCTGGAAAAAAAATAAAAACAGAAACAAAAAAACCCAAAAGACACATCCAGTCAAATAACCTTTACATACACTTAAAATCGGTGTAAACAGATAACATGATCCCGGAGACATCACTTATAGAATCCATAGAGCTCACATGTTCAACTGGATGGAAGCTGGCACGGCATAGAAATCTGACAAATCGAGCTTTGTTTTCAAGGGCAACTGTAGAATCTCAAGTTTACTGTCCAAAAATCTCAGAATCTCTTTATTCTCCACTTGACAACCAACACACCAAAACAAACAGTATAGTTGGTTTCAGGTGCCAAAAATCTGCACTCCAAATGCGAGGTAGAACACCGCATAGAGGCTAGACTCCATCCTCTTGGGAGAAGTTGTTCTATCTGATAGAAGCTGAGCATGTCCATGATGGGACTGGGGACACTGGAGAAAATTGAAACAAAGCGGGAAGGAGATAAGTCCCACTTACGGGCAAGCCACGGAGCCAGATTCAGGAATGAGTCTTCGCCTTTCTCCTCATGATTCAACAGATACCAGGAGCCTTGAGGGTCAGCCAAAGACCCTCTGGCCTTGTTTGTTTTATAGAATCCTGTATCTGTATGCAGTTATTTATTTTTGAAAAGCAGGTTCTGATGAGAAAGTTTTTCTACGCTAATATTTATATCCGGACAGAAAATTAGGGACCGCTGACCATACCTGGCATGTCTTGGGCATGCAATTTCCGGGGTCTCCAAAGTGAAATACTGGTTTTCAAACTTTGGCTTTCGCATTGGGCCACTTCCTAAAACATTCTTATCTGCAATCCAGCATTTAGAGCAGATACAAGCAGAGCTGTGAGAGATCTTGTGCAGCATCTCCCTTTCCCCCGACACACTCCAAGAAGACCTACGACCCCCCGAAACAATTTGAGTACTAGTCTAGAATGAAGAGGTATTGAGCTACTAATCCAGAAGAAACTTTTTAAAACTCAAGTTTAGGGTTTAAAACTTCTGGTGTACATTTTAAGGTTTTCTAAGTATGACCCTCCCCCTGCCTTTGCCTTCCTTCTGAATTGTCCTGAGTCAGAGATTTCTTGGGGATACAGAAACTGCATGCTTGACGATGTAATAAACATGGTCAAGGTATTCATTGATGCTCCTCAAACCATGAAAAAGAGAGAGAACAAAGGGTATTGGCTCCTCAGTTGTGGGTGTTCCCAGTGGTAGGCCCATACCAGACGATGGGGAAAAGGGAAGGGGGAGAACATCATTTCATCCTTGATGGTGCACACCAACCCCAGCGTGAATTAGTCATCCATTCTTTTTGACTTCATTAGCAAAATTTTAAAAATTTCTTGTACTTCATGGTTATACTGTCTGGTGGTAGAATTAATTCTCCTCCCCTACAAGACTGTGAGCTCCTTGAAGGCAGGGTCCACACGTTGCTCACCTACCTCTCTATCCCTGATACCTCTACTATATACCTCGACACTACGGGTATTTGGTAAATGCTGGCTGAACTAAATTAGGTAGCCACTAGGTCATGGCCAAGAGTCCTTTGATGCTTTAGGCAACTTGGCCTTGCCTGCGATCCTTTAGCTTGGACGCCAAGGGCTCGTAGCTGTGTCTGGCCTGTAACTTGGGCCTATTTTTCTTTTTCTTTTTTTTAAATTGAAGTATAGTTGATTTACAATGTTGTGTTAGTTTCAGGTGTACAGCAAAGTGATTCAGTTATATATATATATATTCTTAGTCTTTTCCCTGATAGGTTATTACAAAATATTGAGTGTAGATCCCTGTGCTATACAGTAGGTCCTTGACTTGGGTCTATTTTTAAAACCTCAGAACCTTAGGAAGGACAGTGTTGTTAGAAAGCAATGTGATTTAGCTTTAGAATGTAATTATGGTTCCTAGAATGATACAGGTTATGCATCTTTATTAATTCTTCAACAAGGCCTATTCAGAGCTCAGTATCAACTGGACACTGCTGAAGATGAAGCATATGATTTGGGTTTTGTTTCAGGTACTTCTTCAGAAACCATGTTTTCTGTAAAATGGACCTCCCAGAGCTATGTGATCCCTGACCTCTTTCAAAATCCTCCCTCGCCACTTGGGTTCCAATGTGCTCATTAGCATAGTACGAAGCGAGGTCTGCTTCTTGTTTAAAAAGAGTTAAATGTTTTCTACTTGTATCAGAAATACTTTCTACACTGACAAAATAGAGGCTCGCTGGTTGCAGCATTAAAAACAAATTCTTTACCAATAAATAAAGTACCAAATAAAAGTTTTATGTGAAAAACACATTCTTTGGAAATGAGTTTCCTTAGACCTTCGGTTAGGGGGTCCATCTGGCAATGCAGTATGCTGTCCGGAAATGAATCAAGAGAAACAGGAAGTGTGCTGGGGAGTCCTGAGTCTAAAGAAAGGGCTTGGTCAGGTCTGGAGAAGTCTCGTTTCCTCAGGCAGTACGAACGTGAGAGGATTGGCTGTAATTCATTATTCACAGTCAGAATCGCAGGACGTTACTGTTTCTGGGTATCTTTATGAGCTTCTTTATCTCAGTTCACTGACTTTTTTAAAAAGTTAAGGAATAATGAGTCCCTTTTTAGGATTTCTGTTTCATTACAAGTGAAAGAAGATTGAAATGGCTATACTTTATTGAAAATGCAGGATCTTTGGTGAAGACGGATATAAACGCGTAAATCAATTCAAAAGCACAGTTTTCTTGAGCTGAAAGTTGATCAGCACCGAAATCTGTGACTGTATGTATGTGATGAGCTAGAGTGGACAACAATTTAATGATGTAAAGTCGGGGTTGGCAAATTTTCTCTGTAAAGGGCCAGATAGTTAAATACTTTGGGCTTTGCCAGTCACACAGTCTCCATAGCGGCTGTTCAGCTCTGCCACAACTACTCTGCCCTTGGAGTGAGAAAGCCCCCGTAGACAATATGTAAATGAACGGGGGTGGCTGTGTTATGATGAAACCTTATTTATAAAGATTTGGCCCGTGGACTGCAGTTTGCCGGCCCCTGGTGTAAAGGAGCAACAGCTCAAATCCTTTCTGGAAGCCGAGAGGGAAGGGAAGGGAGCCTGCAAGGGGGGCCAGGATGCTTCCATCTGTCTTTGTTCTTTATGTTGCGCTTCCATAAAAGAATCACGGACAAGACTTGAATTTTAGAAGACGGCAGGTTTTGCAAAGCGGTTGGCTTTCTAATTTAGAGGCATTTAACAGAATGTATGTGGCCTTATGTAGGAGGGGGGAGTATGAGAGGGAGAGGATGGCATGGGCTGTTGGGGATAAAAATAATGTGGCACAGGTCAGCAGGTAAGAGATTATACAGGCAGCAGCAATACCCGCATAACAGTGCTAACTGCTTCTTGAGTTGTCTTACTGCACTAAGAGCTCATCTTGGATCCTATCATTAATCAATGTACAGTGGCACCTAATTTTTACAGAGGCCAGAACCATACCCCTCACTAGCGAAGCGTTTTCTTTCAGGAATGCACATGCATCGAACAAGCTCTTTGTTAGGCTGCTAAATGCTCAGAGACGTATGGACAAATCGCTTAAAGAGTTGATTTTAAAACGATGTTTGTTGTTCGTTCTACCCATGTAGCCTCCCTACAGAATAATGGTGGAGATTTACAAAGTGTCCTATGGTAGATAATGCCTTTTATTACAGTGGAATTTAACTTCTACATCTATTTATAGACAGAGGGAGAGATTATATAGGTAGATTAAATAGGTTAGATAGAAATTGGCTAACATTCTGTGCTTAATATATACCAAGGCCCTCAAGCTCCTCAGGTGGTTGTGAATAACTAACTAGAGCTAGAGATTCGTCAGAAAAGATAGGCTCGCAAAGCTAAACAGGCACACATTCACACCTTGAACTCCCTGCGGTTTATAGTGGCTACGAGGCAGGACAGTGCTGGCTATCACTTGATCACTAAGCGGAGAAGCGTGCAGCCTCCTTTATTAATTTGTATAACAGTTTAGCAAGGCCATCAAGGTAAGAGCTGAAGTCTAATCGAACCTGCTGAATAGCCATGAACGAGGCTCTTCACTTCTTTGGGCATCCAGGTACTTCTAGTGGAAATGAAAGGTGAAGATTAGCTGATACCTGAAGACTTAGCGCTAAGTCAAAACTGTGGGAAAGGGTAACAAAAAAGTTGTGAATTTAAAGTACACAAGAACTCCCCTATCTATATGCTTTATATTTATGAAAAACATAATATTAAAAAACGTCTTTTCCTCTGTGGGAGATTATCTAGCAGGGTTAAGTAAACCATGAGGTGGTATTTAATAGCACATTTCCACTAAATGTCAGACCTCTGGCTCTAACATCTGTTTTAAGTTACTAAAACAGCTGTCCGAAACAGCTGTAGCAAGCATGGACTTCATTTTTCGTAACACAATGGGAACGTGGATGCAGACTTAGATTGAAAATACAGTGTTCTCTAAGATACTAGCAAGGTCTTGGCAGAAACTTCCGTGGTAATAAAACTTTTAAAATATAATTTTTGTCAAAAAGATATTTACCTGGGCAAGGAAAACTGAGATCAGTTAGATCAGTATTTTTAAACAACTGGATCAGAAAATCAATATAGTGGGTTGCAACCAGCATTTTATTTTTAAATAAAGAAAACAGAGAAACAGTGTGAATTATACGTAGTAAAGAAAGTATTGTTTCATGAAACTTTTGTTTCTGATCTTTGTATGTATACGTGACTATATACATATACGTGTGGTGTATATATGGTGGGTACATACATATTTGTGTGTACATACATACGCAAATAATTTGTTTTATATCTTTACCCCGGTTTAAGATGTAAAATGTTTCTCTTATTATGGATAATGGTCAGAAAAGGTCAAAAGCCACTGTTTTGAACATCAAAGATGTTAAGATGAACTTTCAAGACCCTTCCAATTTGGGAGAGTCTCTAATCCTGAGACGTTAAGAATCTCAAGATTTTTGGCTTAATATCAACTTAACATACCTACTAATTGGTAAGATATTCCCACTAAATCCTACTATATATATATATATATATATATATATATATATATATTCTCCATTCTTTCACAATGAAAAAACGCCTTTAGTTAGAAATAAAGCATCCAAAAAACCACTTTTTAAAATTTTTTATTTTTTGGGTGAAGTAGAAAAGAATAGCTTTATTGCAGGGCGCTAGTGCTTAAAAGACCCTGAAACTCCCCGAAGGCTTTCAGGGAAAGGTTTATAAAGACAGTGTGAGGGAGGGGGTTTGTGGGGTGTGTGATCAGCTCATGAACACTCTTCTGATTGGTCGGTGGTGAGGTAATTGGGAGTCGGCATCATCAACCTCTGGTTCCAACCCGTCTGGGGTCTACGTGCTTGAAAAAACACTTTTTAGAGTGCATCGATGATCAGCCTATTTTTACAATGACAAGACTTTTTAATCCATTTAAATTTATGGAGAAATAGGTGTGATATTGTGATTTATAACAGGAAATATATATTTAGTCTTCGTCCCCCTTCCAGGCACAGCGCTCCTAAAACCCTTGGAATTTCCTGTGATGAGCAGCAGCGAGGTGTCTTTTGTTATGTTACCAAGGTGACTTCTGGAAAGCACCTAAGGATGGGGGCTGCTTGCCAGGGGAGCCAACCAAGTGATTAGAGGGTTGGAACTTTCAGTCCTACCCGCTGATGTCCAGGGAGAGGAGAGGGGCTGGAGATTGAGTTCAGTCACCAGTGGCCAATGATTTAATCAATCATGCCTATGTAATGAAGCCTCCTTATAAACCCAAAAGGACAGGGTTAGGAGAGCTTCCGGGTTGGTGAACACGTGGCGATGTGGTGAGAGTGGTGTGCCCAGAGAGGGCGTGGAAGCTCTGCACCCTTTCCCCATGCCTTGCCCTACGCATGTCCTCCATCTGGCTGTTCCTGAGTTATACCCTTTTATAATAAACCAGTGATCTAGTAAGTAAAATGTTTCTCTGAGTTCTGTGCCCTGCTCTAGCAAATTAATTGAACCAAAAGAGGGGGTTGTTGGAATCTCTAGTCTATAGCCAGTGGGTCAGAAGCCCAGCTAACAACCTGGACTTAAAATTGGCATTCTGAAGTAGGAGGGGAGGGGCAGTCTTGTGGGACTGAGACCTTAGCCGGTGGAATCAGATCCTGTCTCTGGGTAGACGGAGTCAGAATCGAGTTAAATTGTAGGACACCCAGCTGGTATATGAGAATTGTTTGGTGGTGTGGGAAAAGAACCCCACACATTGGAATTGGGTGCAGAATCATAAGGGGCCTATGATAAGGTATAATTTGGGAGGAAGTAGCAAAAAAAAAGAAAAAGAAAAGAAAATGTCAAGGTCATAGTATCACAGAAAGACCAGCCAGCTCTTCTAGCACCTTATCTACTCTCATTATGTGTATTTTGTTTGTTTATTTGATTGTTTTCTTCAGGAAAATGAATGAATTCTCTCAGGCCACCAGGGTACTACTGAGTAAGTAGGAACTTGGTTAATGGAACTGGTATCAGACAAAGCCTGCTTACCCCCTATTTGAGAACTCAAATTCGCACTCAGGGGATGATATGCTTCCATAAGCACTAATTTAGTAAACACTATCCAGGCGGCCTGAATAGAGTTTCCTAGGTTTTCCATATAAGTAAATTAACATTGGACAAGTAAATATAACATCAGAGAGGCTGACTGCCAAATACCATATCAGAGGAGGTATATTTCTGATCTTTCATACCCATGTGGTATTTAGCTTCAAGGACTCTAAAAGGGGGATGCCGGGAGAGGGTACAAAGATCTCACCTTAAGATAATTAGGATGGCCCAGAGACCCGGTACAAAAAAGCAGCCGCTGGGGAAGCAGAGCCATGAGCCCTGCTGTAGCCTCTCCTCTGATAGACTCTAGTTGTTCAGATGTGAAAGAAATGCCCAGGGCAGCCACTAACTTCCCACAGAGCAGGTAAACAACTTTTCAGGTCAAGGAGCAGGGAGGAGACGCATGTCTATGACCTTCAAGGGAAAGCTTGGGGTCAGTGAAATGTGTGTGAGATGCGGGGCCCAAAGTTCTGGCCCCATGAGTAGCTGTGTGATCTTGAGGAAGACACTTGCTCTGCTTGAGGCTAAGCCATTCCTATTTATCTAGAAGGGGGTTTCTAGGATTCTCTCATGTCATAGACGTCTCCATTACAGCAGTAATACTACTGTGCTGTGATATGAACTTCTCGGGAAGGCTGCATCCCCAACTGACCGTAAGCACCTTGACGGCAAAGAACTTGGCATTTCTACTTTGCATCCCTGACACCTCCGCTGGTACATAGTAGGTGCTAGCAAAAGCTGGCAGGATCAAGGTGGATGTGTTTGATTTACGTCAAACCAGCATGTGGTCTTCTCATTATGAATCATGGCATTTTGGGAGAGGAGACGGTGAAGACAGGATGGAGAAGAGGCTGGCAGGTGTGGGATAAGGAGGTGGGTGGAAGACAGAAGACTTTTATCTGTTAAAATCAACACATCAGAGGCGCTCAGCGGTGAAAAGATGGCTGGTGCAGACATTTAAAATTAGCTTCCCCTGACGGTTCCTTAGCAACGCTCTATCAGAACATTATTGCCTTTAATGTGCACCACACAATGTTCACTCGCACATGAAATAGCTGGGAAATGGCCATTGTTAACTGACACTGAACAAAAAGATAGGAAAAACACAGGACTCAAAGCACCCTCCTCGTTGCCCTTATGGAGAGGAACAAATAGCCAGAGTCTCTGCCGCCCTCCCCTCCCTGGCTGCCCATTAGGGGTGCCGATCACCGGCCACAAAGCCTTGTGCCCCCGCCCCCGCCCTTGGTTCTCTAGATCATCCCTCTACTTGCTCACAGGTGACTGCTGCCAGTCTTTTTCTTTTTTTTTTTAATTGAAGTATAACTGACATACACCATTATATTAGTGTCAGGTGTACAACCTAGTGATTTGACATTTGTATGCACTGTGAAATGATCACCCAATAGGTCTATTTACCATCTGTCCCCATACAAAGTTACAGTATTTTTTCTCTTGTGATGAGAACTCTGAAGATTTTCTTTCTTAGCAACTTTCACACTTGCAATACAATGTTATTGACTCGAGCGTCCATGCTGTCTGCCATTCTTTTTATTCATTGAAGGGGGTGGCTCAGTGACCTGTTTTATGTTAGGGCAATGAACCACTAGAAATACTCCAAAACACTAACAATAGCAGCAAAATAGCTCCTTGGATGAAGTAAGGCATCTGAAGCTCATACTGGCTGGTAGGAAAATTCAGTGCAGTAAAATGCTGTATTTTTGGTATGAGGGGCAAAATATTCAAAGTCAAAGTGATGGGAAAAATAATGTTAATGTTCAATAATATTAAGATATATTAACATTCAAATTAAATAATATTAGTGTCTTTCTTTGTGAAAATTGTATTCTATCTAAGGAAGTGAAAAAAATAACGAACTAGTACATAGAGATTTAATTGTACTTATGTTTAAATGATGGGGTAATATACAGTTTTCAAATATACATAAAAGGCATGAGATTGCAAGCCCGAGTTCCCACCACCACTGTACGCTAGGCATATCGCAGACCTTGCTGTATCACATAGTAGCTGTACGTCCCTGGCAAAGGCACCATCAGGGCATTAATTTCCTCGTCTGTAAAAGTCACTTAATAACTGCTCTTAAGTAAAAGCTATCTCATAATTAACTCTTCAGACTAATGTGCCAAGCAAGGAAGATATCGATACTTTATAAACATAAGTTAGTATTCTTATTTCTAGAAACATCTTGACTACACAGGTATTTGAATTCAAAATACTCCAAACCAGAAATTCACATTCGAAAACAAAATCTTCTCACAATGATCCCAGACTGGCATTCTGTCGGCACCTGTTTATCTACACATGCTAGTTGGGTATGGAAACGAGTGGCCTACTTCCAGGAAGTTTGAGTGACTTCTGGGTAGTGGCGCTTACCTCTCGAACTAGGGAAGGAGTTGTTGAGTTGCTCCATCACTTCTTCTAACCCTGTGCTTGTGTCCTGGGGAGGACTGAGAAGATCTTCCTCACCTTAATGAAAGCAAACACAAGCAATGGCAAATTACACTTAAGGAGAAAATACAGATACCAGAGAAAAGGTTCATGACGCCATTTAAAAATCCATTAATTCATTTTCACTCCTTCATAAATAACGTAAATAAAAATGACCCCTCAAGCTTAATAATTAGGGAACAGTTCCTTCACGGGAAAAAGAATTTCATGTAGGGAGTTATCTACGTCATTATCTTTGGAAAAGAAAACTGTGTATCTGCTTAGAAGTTAAAGTTGCCATAAGTTTCTTATGCCCCATTAAGAAACGTGAAATGTTTTTCTTTGTAATAAAAGATGATTATCGCACATTTGCAGCGTGTCTCTTCAACACAAAAGAAGCATGTGACATTTTGCATTCACTTTAGGAAGGTAAGGAGTGGAGACACTGAGGTATTTTTTCCATTCTTTACTTTGACATTTAACAAAAAATACAGAGAAGACTCAAGTACCTTTAAAGTCCAATGTAATAGGGAGAAATAAAAGTTGTATGTGCCCTATATAGGAAATGAAATATTGATATTCTAAGGACTGTGTATATGGACATACTGGGAAGTTATGTTCCTTTCCTATTTGTTCCATGGGGTTACTTCATCATAATTATGTTTTTAGATGCTTACAAAGGGAAACTTTTTAAAAAATTTTTTGAGCATTTGTTTATGTGAGGAGAGAAAGATGATTTGGAAGGAAGGGAGTTTAGGGATGGATGGTCTTCTTGGGATGGGAGTCTCCTTGTAGATTTTGTTGATCTGTGTCTCGACTGTTTATTCATGTGTCAAAGAAATACACCTCAAACAGCATTTGCAGTAAGGGAGAAATTTCTTAAGTGCAAACAAAATTGTTTTGAACTTTGAAGGTCCTTTGAAACTAATTTTTCATAACATTCAATCTTCCAACAGTGAAAATAACTTCTTTTCAAGCTCTGTTTGTTGAGTACATTGCCACTTCCATTTAAAACAAGACCTTGCTTCAGCAGATCAACAAAAATATACACGCTTAAGGACAACCTCTGGTTCACATGTGACTTGAAAATGACTGGGGAGCCAGCGATGTAATGACTTGATTGTCATTTCCTTTGGTCTATGCCACTTGGATTTTCATCTCTGATTATAATCCTGCATTTATTACCAAGTGTTCATCCTTCTTTCTTAAAGCACAAGCGAAAAGAATCCTTGGCAATGCTCACCATTTAGACAAAATCATATCTTAGGTGGATGTGAGGCTGTATACCATTATTAGAAAGGAGGGCTAAGGACCTGGGGTAGACAAAACCCCTCTGATTCTGTGAGTCTCCTGGTAACATACCATAGGAACTCTCTTTGAAGTACTAAGGACAGGAAATGATTGCTATTCAGGTTATAAGGTGAAAAGGAAGTTAGGTTATCTATCTGTCCATCCACATGCACATACTACTTGCTGATATTTATGCCTTTAGAAATGAAAAAATGAAATTCAGCATCTTTAGTTTCTTTTTGCCTGTGGGTTTTTTAAAAAATTATTTTATTTATTTTACTTAATTTATTTATTTTTGGCTGCGCTGGGTCTTCGTTGCTGCGTGCGGGCTTTCTCTAGTTGCAGCGAGCAGGGGCTACTCTTCGCTGTGGTGCGTGGGCTTCTCATCGCGGTGGCTTCTCTTGTTGCGAGCACAGGCTCTAGGTGCATGGGCTTCAGTAGTTGTGGCATGCGGGCTCTAGAGCGCAGGCTCAGTAGTTGTGGCACACGGGCTTAGTTGCTCCCCGGCATGCGGTAACTTCCCGGACCAGGGCTCGAACCCGTGTCCCGTGAATTGGCAGGCGAATTCTTAACCACTGTGCCACCAGGGAAGCCCCTTGCCTGTGGTTTTAAACTACCATCATCTGGAAAGGATGGGATGAATGAAATATTGCCAGAAGGAACTGGATACTGACAGCTGCAGGGTTGATTACATCTCTGTTCCATTACCAATGCAAAATTTTGCCGAATTGGGGAACACGAGGCATTTTTAATGGTGTCAAGTCCACTTTAGTGATAGTATGCCTTATAGAATAAATTGGAACCAACAGAGACACTCATGAGCAATGATGTTAATATTTCTGACAGTTTAATTAGCTCATACTGGAGCTCTAGGAACTCAACTGTACTGTCTTAAGGTTTAGGTACAGTTCAATGAAGTGACTGACATTCTTCTCCCTGAATTACTTCAAGGATCAAAAAAAGGTATAAACCTAATTATGTCAACCAGTCATAACTATCAGCTGTGAGTCTCAAATGTAAGTGTCCAAGTACAAATGTAAACTTGGCTTCTTTGTTTTAATGGAAACTTTCATGGCAGTTTCATGTATCCTTCAAACAGTTTTTGAGGGCCTATTACATCGTACATAGAAAATAAACAAGTAAAGTATAATCTTTTCTTCTTTTCTCAAGATTTTCACAGTTAAAACTCCTTTGGGTTTAACTAATCTCCTTTAAAAGTGGAAATCAGAATTATCACATATATGCGTGAGTAAGAAGTGAATCAACCACTGAAAAATGCTTAAGGCCTAATATTTTCTGTGTCAGATTATACTGGAAAAGTGAAAACCGCTAAATGACACCTGAAATTAAAGTAATGCCACTGGACTATTCAATACTGAGCCAGATTTTAAATGTTAAAAAAAAAAAGCCATAAAAATTTCAAAACAGATTTATTTATATATTCAAGTACTTATCAAAAGCCAACTATGTGCCAGGCAATGTTCTGAGTACTGGGATTATAGCAATACACAACCGAAAAGCCCTGTCTCCATGGAATTCACATTCTTATGGAGGCACTCAGGCCTCAGAAAAGAGGGTGAGGGAGGGGCAGTGAGGAAGACTCTTCAGAAAGGGGAGTCTAAGAAGCCCTCATTAATAAGGGGCAGGTGAGCCAAAATGTTAGGGACTTAAGGGTGGGAGCCATGTAGATATTTGAAGGAAGAGTGCATGAGACAGAGGGAATAGGAAATGCAGACTCTGAGAGGAGAGTGTGATTGGCTTGCTCACAGAAGAGCAAGAAGAAGGCCAGTACATACAAAGTAAAGTGACCGAGTGTTGGGGGGAACGTGCTTCTCTGGCCCAGGAATTTGGACATGGTCACATAACCTGCTTTGGCCAATGGAATGTTAGATATGACATAAGCAGAGGCTTGTAATGTCCTTAAGTGGTTGGGCTTGCTTTCTTGTGCTTATGTGCTGTAAGAAGTACATGGTACAGTGGTCTTCTGACCCAAGGGGGATGAGAGACATGTGGAACAGACTTGACCCCAACCCACAACTTGGAGTCCAGCCTAGTTGAGCTCCAGCACAACTCCAATCAACCAACAAGATGGCATGAATGAAAAATATGTAACTTGAGAATTTTCCGATTATTTTGTTACACAGCAATAGCTGATTGATATACTCTGTTTTAAGGCATCGAACTAGCAAGATACCAATATTTATGGGTTATCTAATCATATGCTGATATGTAGCTATAATATTATAGGCGGCCCAAAAATGTTCCTGACTCTAACAACAATACTGGTGACCACAGGCCTCCTCCCACAAAAAAAAAAAGCCTCAAGAAAATATTTATTGAGTCCCAACTGTGTACATTAGGAACTTGGCCAGCCCTCATCCCTACTTCACTGATCCACTGCCTGCTCAAATAGCACTGCTAATGGTTCAGGGATTTCTAACTTAAGTAATGGCAATTCTTTAGCATTAACACTTCAATTTGATTATATTCTGAGGTGATTCCCACAGATATGCATAAAAATCCTTTTTGGATTATTGGCCCTAGTTTTCATGGTTTGTCTGAAGTTGGTCCAAAGAAATGACTGAAACATTAAAAAAAAAATGACTGTTTCAAAATAAGGGAAGACATAGTCAAAGTTAAAATAGCACTCTGATATAGCATAATATGATAGACACTGCTGAAGTGAAGGAAAAAGGAGATGACTCAATCTGAGATAAAAGAAGTGAAATGGTTTGCTACAGGCAAGATATTCTTTAAGTCTTCTGAAATTCACCATGGTTTTAGGCTTTCTAGACAGGATGATATCTAACTCACTTCCCTTTCCTCAATTCAAATGATGATAATGGTTTTACTTGCTTAAAAAGTGACTTTAGCCAGAATTGATGTAAGCTGAGACACAAGAATCCTTACACCTATGATTGTGTTTACACCCAAGCAAACTATATTCTCTTTATACAAAAGGAAGCTGTGTATTAGAACATTATTTTGTCTTAAAAAGGGGGCTGTGTATGAGCAAATATGCCCACCACTATTTTTCTTTGGATTACTTATCTAAATCATATATTTTGTTTTTAACCAATTTCCAACTTGATGTGTGACTACTTTGTCATTCCTGCCTTTCTCTAGTTTTTCTTAAGAAAAAAAAGATCCATCCAGTACCTGATATTTACCTTCAGTGACTTTTTGAAATTATGATTTGGGGTAGATGGTTTCAATTTTACATAAAAATGCTGTACTTAAGTTCTTTAATATATTAACGGTGTACAATGATGGTGTTGATTACTAGTTGGTTAGTGTTGAATAGTGATGAAAGATATTGAAATTAGCTATTATTCATTTGTAAAATTTTTATTGAGATATAATTGACATGTAACGTATTAACTTTAGGTGTACAACATAATTATTTGAAATATGTATATACTGCGAATTGATTACCACAATAAGTTAACATTCATCACCATAGTTACAAATCTTAAAAGTTCTCATCACAAGAATAAACACAAGGCCTTGTTGTTTATCTATTTTATATATAGTAGTGTGTATCTGTTAATCCCATACTCTTAATTTACCCTGCCCCCTTCTCCTTTGGTAACCATAAATTTGTTTTCTATGTCTGTGATTCTACTTCTGTTTTGTAAATAAGTTCATTTGTATCATATTTTTAGATTCCACATATCAGGGATATCATATGATATTTGTCTTTCTCTGTCTGACTTACTCCACTTAGTACGATAATCTTTAGGTCCATCCATGCTGCCATGCAACTTTTAAACATACAGTACAGTATTGTTAACTGTAGTCTCCATGCTGTACATTATATCCCATGCAGGACTTACTTATAACTGGCATTTTGTACTTTTTGACCACCTTTGCCCATTTTGCCCATCCCCTACCTCTGGCAACCACCAGTCTGTTCTCTGCACCATTTTTCATTTGCACTAAAACTGTGCACAAGGGTTCCCTTTTCTTCACATTCTCACCAACACTTGTTATGTCTTATCTCTTTGATAATAGCCATGCAAACAGATGTGAGGTGATATCTCATTGTGGTTTTGATTTGCATTTCCCTGATGATTAGTGATGTTCAGCACCTTTTCATGTACCTGTTGGCCATTGGTATATCTTTGGTAAAATGTCTAATTGATCTTCTCATTTTTTAATCAGATTGTTTTTTCTCTTGAGTTGTATGAGTTCTTTATACATTCTGAATATTATCTCCTTATAAGATACATGATTTGCAAATATTTTCTCCCATTCTGTAGGCTGTCTTTTCATTTCTTGATGGTTTTGTTCGCTGTACAGAAGCTTTTTATTTGATGTAGTCAGATTATGTTTGCTTTTGTTGCCTTTGCTTTTGGTGTGAACTCAAAAAGTCATCACCAAGACTGATATCAAGGAGCTTACCCCCTATGTTTTCTTCTAGGAGTTTCATGGTTTCAGGTCTTACATTCAAGTCTTTAATCCATTTTGAATTGATTTTCATGTATGGTGTAAGATAGTGGTCCAGTTTCATTCTTTTGTATGTGGCTGTGCAGTTTTCCCAACACCATTTACTGAAGAGACTATTCTTTTCCTATTGTATGCTTTTAGCTCATTTGTTGTAAATTAATTGACCACAGGTGTGAGGGTTTATTTATGGGCCCTCTATTCTGTTCTGTTGATCTATGTGTCTGTTTTTATGCCAATGCCATACCGTTTTGACTACTATGGCTTTGTAATACAGTTTGAAATCAGGGAGCATGAGGCCTCCTGCTTTGCTCTTCTTTCTCAAGATTGCTTTGGCTCTTCGGGGTCTTTTTTTTTGTGGTTCCATACAAATTTTAGGATTTTTTGTTCTATTTCTGTGAAAAATGCCATTGGAATTTTGATTGGGATTGCATTGAATCTGTAGATTGCTTGGGGTAGTATGGACATTTTAACAATATTAATTCTTCCAGTCCATGAGCATGAAATATCTTTCCATTTGTTTGCATCTTCAATTTCTTTCATCACTGTGTTATTTATAGTTTTTAGCGTACAGGTCTCCTTAAATTTATTCCTAGGTATTTTATTCTTTTTGATGCAATCGTGAGTGGAATTATTTTCTTAATTTCTCTTTCTTGTAGTTTGTTATTAGTGTGTAAAAGTGCAACAGATTTTTGTTGAGTTTTTATCCTGCAACTTTACTAAATTCATTGAGTTCTAACAGTTTTTTGGTAGAGTCTTCCAGGTCATTTGCAAATAGAGATAAATTTACTACTTTCTTTCTGATTTGTGTGCCTTTTATTCTTTTTCTCACCCAATTATGCTGGCTAGGACTTTCAGTACTATACTGAACAAAAGTGGCAAGAGTAGGCACCCTTGTCTTCTGATCTTAGCAGAAAAGCTTTCAGCTTTTCACCATTGAATATGATGTTAGCTGTGGGCTCGTCATACGTGGCCTTTATTATGTTGACATATGTTCCCTCTATGCCCACTCTGTTGAGAGTTTTTATCATGAATGGATGTTGAATTTTGCCAAATGCTTTTTCTTCATCTATTGGGATGATCATACGATTTTTCCTTCATTCTATTAATGTGGTATATCATATTTATTCATTTGTTCATGTTGAACCACCCATGCAACCCAGGGATAAATCCCACTTGGTCATGGTGTATGATCCTTTCAATGTACTGTCGAATTTGGTTTGCTAATATTTTGTTGAGAATTTTTGCATCTGTATTCATTAGATGTTGGTCTATAGTTTTGTTGTAGTGTCCTCATCTGGCTTTGGTATCAAAGTAATGCTGGCCTTGTAAAATAATTTTGGGGGTGTGATTTCCTCTTCAATTTTTTTGTAAGTGTTTGAGAAGGATTGGTGTTTTTTTTTAAATGTTTGGTAGAATTCACCAGAGAAACCATCTGATTCTGGGCTTTTTTGGGGGGGCGGGGGGGACTTTTGATTATAGATTCAATCTCCTTTCTCATTGTTGGTCTGTTCAGAGTTTCTGTTTCTTCATGATTCAGTCTTGGTAGGTTGTATGTTTCTAGGAATTTATCCATTTCTTCCAGATTATCCAATTTGTTGGCATATAATTGTTTTCAATAGTCTTATGATCCTTTGTATTTCTGTGGTATAAGTTGTACTTGTCTCTTCATACATTTCTGATTTTATTTGAGTCCTCTCTCTTTTTCTCTTGGTGAGTTTGTCTAAAGGTCTATTTCGTTTATCTTTTCAAAAAACAAACAAAAACAAACCAAGCTCTTCGTTTCATTGATCTTTTCCATTATTTTTTTCATCTCTATTTCATTTATGTCTGCAGTGATCTTTCTTTCCTTCCATTAACTTTGGACTTTGTTTGTTCTTCTTTTTCTAGTTCCTTGAGGTGTAAAGTTAGGTTGTTTGTTTGAGACCTTTCTTGTTCTTGATGCAGGCATTTATCTGTATGAACTTCCCTCTCAGAACTGCTTTGCTGCATCCCGTAACTTTTGTTATGTTGTATTTCCATTTTCATTTGTCTGTCTCAAGGTATTTTTTGATATCTCCTTTGATTTCTTCATCAATCCATTTGTAGTGTGTACAATAACACACTGGAGTGTTATTAAATATTTCCATATTTGTGAATTTTCCAGTTTTCTTCTTGAAATTGATTTTTGGTTTCATAACACTGTGGTCAGAAAAGATGCTCGATATGATTTCAATCTTCTTAAATTTACTGAGACTTGTTTTGTGGCCCAATATGTGATCTATTCTAGAGAATGTTCCATCCTAGAGAATGTTCCATGTACACTTAAGAATGTACTCTGCTGTGTTTGGATGGAATGTTCTGTATATATCTGTTAAGTTCATCTGACATAATATATGGTCCCATGCTTCCTTATTGATTTTCTGTCTGGATAACCTATCCATTGATGTAAGTGAGGTATGGTTAAATCCCCTACTATTATTGTATTGCTATCTATTTTTCCCTTTAGGTCTCTTAATATTTGCTTTATATATTTAGGTGCCCCTATGTCGGGTGAATAAATACTTACAAATGTTATAACAAATGTTATAGCCTCTTATTGGAATGACCTCTTTATCACTGTGTAATGCCTTTCTTTGTGTCTTATTTTAGTCATTGTTTCAAAGTCTATTTTGTTTGATATAAGTATAGCTACCCCAGGTTTCTTTACATCTTTACGTCTGAAGTGAGTTTTTTATAGGCCGCATATGGCTAGGTCTTGTTTTTGTTGTTGTTTTGTTTGTTTTTGTTGGAAAGGATTTTCATTAAATTTTATTTAAATTTCAAAGTTACAGAAAAATTCCAGTAGTAAAATAGACTCCTATATACCCTTTACCTTGATTCACCAAGTGTTAATGTTGCCACATTTGCTTTGTTTCTCTTTCTAAATACATAGATTTGTTATTGTTGTTGTTACTATTGCTGACCCATTTCAATATAAGGTTCAGGCCCATGACCCTTTATTCCTAAGTACTTCATCATTATGTCCTTGAACCCTTATCTTATGGAACCACATTGCACTATATTATCATCTAATTTGTAGCCTATATTTAAATTTTACCAATTGCCTTAATAATTCATAATGTCTTTTATAACTATATCCATATATGTGCATATATATATATATATTCCCCTCCCCACTGCCGGAACCTAGGGTCATATGTTGCATTTCTTTGTCTTGTGTCTTTCCTTTTTTTTTTTTTTTAAGTATACTTGATTTACAATGTTGTGTTAATTTCTGCTGTACAGCAGAGTGATTCAGTTATACATTATATATTCTTTTTTTAATATTCTTTTCCATTATGGTTCATCATAGGATATTGAATATAGTTCTCTGTGCTATACGGTAGGACCTTGTTGTTTATCTATTCCATGTATAATAGCTTACATCTGCTAACCCCAACCTCCCACTCCATTCCTCCCCCAACCTCCTCCCTCTTGGCAACCACAAGTCTGTTCCCTATGTCTGTGAGTCTGTTTCTGTTTCTCAGATAGGTTCCTTTGTGTTGTATTTTAGATTCCACATTTAAGTGATATCATATGGTATTTGCCTTTTTCTTTCTGACTTACTTCACTTAGTATGATAATCTCTAGTTGCACCCATGTTGCTGCAAATGGCACTATTTCATTCTTTTTTTATGGCTGAGTAGTATTCCACTGTATATATGTACCATATCTTCTTTATCCATTCCTCTGTTGATGGACATTTAGGTTGTTTCCATGTCTTGGCTATTGTCAATAGTGCTGCTATGAACACAGGGGTGCATGTATCTTTTTAGATGAGTTTTGCACAGGTATATGCCCAGGAGTGGGACTGCTGGATCATGTGGTAATTCTATTTTTAGTTTTCTGAGGAACCTCCATACTGTTCTCCATAGTGGCTGCACCACTTTACATTCCCACCAACACTGTAGGCAGGTTCCCTTTTCTCCATGTCTTCTCCAGCATTTGTTATTTGCAGAATTTTTAATGATGGCCATTCTGACTGGTGTGTGAGGCAGTATCTCACTGTAGTTTTGATTTGCATTTCTCTAATAATTAGCAATGTTGATCATCTTTTCATGTGCCTGTTGGCCGTTTGTATTTCTTTGGAGAAATGTCTATTTAGGTCTTCTGTCCATTTTTCTTTTTTAAAAAAATTTTTACTGGGGTATAGTTGATCTATAATGTTGTGTTAGTTTCTACTGTACAGCAAAGTGAGTCAGTTACACATATACATATATCCACTCTTTTTTTAGATTCTTTCCCCATATAGGCCATTACAGAGTACTGAGTAGAGTTCCCTGTGCTATACAGTAGGTCCTTATTAGTTATCTATTATTATATATAGTAGTGTGTATGTGTCAATCCCAATCTTCTGCCCATTTTTCAGTTGGGGTTGGTTTTTTGTTGTTGAGTTGTATGAGCTGTTTGTATATTTTGGAAATTAAGCCCTTGTTGGTTGCATTATTTGCAAATAATTTTCTCCCATTCTGTAGGTTGTCTTTTCAGTTTGTTTATGGTTTCCTTTGCTGTGCAAAAGCTTGTAAGTTTGATTAGGTCCCATTTGTTTGTTTTTATTTCTATTGCCTTGGGAGACTGTAGGTCTTGTTTTTTAACCCATTCAGCCACTCCATATATTGTGATTGGAAAATTTAGTCCACTTAAATTTAAAGTAATTTTTGATAGGTATGTACTTACTGCCAGTTAAAAAATTGTTTGCTGGCTGTTTTGTAGCTCCTCTGTGCCTTTCTTCTTCTCGCTCTCTTCCTTTGTGATTTGATGATTGTCTGTAGTGTAATGCTTAGATTTCTTTCTCTCTATTGTTTGTGTGTAGGTTTTTGCTTTGTGGTTACCATGAGGCTCAGATAAAATAGATTGTTATAAATATGTTTTAAGTTGATAATACCTAAGTTCGAACACATTCTAAAGCTCTACATTTTTACTCTCCTCCCTATGTTTTATGTTTTTGATGCCACAATTTACATATTTTTATGTGTGTCTATTAACAAATTACTTTGGTTATAGTTATTTTTATTACTTTTGTTTTTTAACCTTCATACTGAACATAAAAGCAATCAGCCCATCACTATTACATGATTTGATTATTTTGAATTTAATTATATAATTATTACCTTTACTTGTGAGACTTATACTTTCATGTTTTCCTGTTACTAATTAGCTAGCACCCTTTTGTTTCAGTTTAAAGAAGAAGTCTGTTTTACATTTCTTGTAAGGCTGGTCTAGTGGTGCTGCATTCCTTCAGCTTTTGCTTGTCTGGAAAACTCTTTTTATCTATCTATCTATCTATCTATCATCTCTCCTTCAATTCTGAAGGACAACTTTGCTGGATAGAGTCTTCTGGTTGGCACTTTTTTTTTTCTTTAAATACTTTGAATATATCATAAAACTCCCTTCTGGCCTGCAAAGTTTCTCCTGAAAAATCTGCTGATGGATTTATGGGGATTCCCTTGTATGTAACAAGTTGTTTTCCTCTTGCTGCTTTTAAGATTCTCTCATTGTCTTTAACTTTTGACAGTTTAGTTATAATGTGTGGGAACTGTCCAGGCTTCCTGGATCTAGACGTATGTTTCCTCCCTCAGGTTAAGAAAAGTTTTCTGCTTTCTCTCTCTCTTTCCCTTCTAGGACCCTATATTAGGAATATTTGTCTGCTTGATGGTGTCCAATAAGTTCCTTAAGCTATCTTCTCTATCATTCTTTTAAAAAATTTTATTGAAATAGTGTTGATTTTACAATGTTGTGTTTCAGATGTATAGCAAAGTGATTCACACATATATATGTGTATATATATATATTTACATCTCTTCCATGATAGGTTATTACAAGATATTGAGTAGAGTTCCCTGTGCTATACAGTGTAAGTCCTTGCTGGTTATCTATTTTATATATAGTAGTGTGTATCTGTTAATCCCAAACTAATAATCTCCCCCCCCCACTCACTGTTCCCCCTTTGGCAACCATAAGTTTGTTTTCTTTCATTTTTCTTTGTCATCCTATGATGGATGAATTCCACTGCCCTGTTTCTGGGTTCGCTCATCCTTTCTTCCAATTCATCTAGTCTGCTGTTCAACCCTTCTATTGTATTTATTGGTTCAGTTATTGTATCCTTAGCTTTGTGATTGCTATTTGGTACTTTTCTTATATTTCTCTCTCTTCCTTTAGGGCTGTTATTTTGAATTCTCTATTTGCAAAATACTCCTGTCAGTTTCTTTCTTTAAGGTCTTTTTTGAGGTTTCATCTTGCTCTGTTCTTTGGAATATATTTCTGTTTTTTCATTTGCCTTGAGCTTTGTGTTGGCTTATAACAGTTACCTCTGCCATCTTGAAGGCGTGATCTCATGTAGGAGGTGAGCCTTGTTTTTCAACCCTGCCCTACCTCTTGGTCATCTCTTAAACTTTTGTGATAGATTGTCCACAGAGGCTTCTTTGTTCTTAGTGGCTCTTAGTAGTTAGTTGAGGGTGTGCCCAGACCTGTCGGTGTTCCAATGGGGAGGATTTCAGTCAGCACTTAGATGCAAGATGATTGATTGGAAGGCTTACCCCTGCCCTGGCAATAGCTTTTTCTGTATGCACCCTCTGCACTGAGCTCTGGGGAGATGATTGATTGATAGCTATTTAAAAACTGTTTTTTTGGTATGCTACCATTCCATTGAACCTGTGAACATAAACCCTGCTGGCCACCAGAGCACCAAATGTGTGCACAAGCTCCTTTATGGGAGATAGCAATGACCTGGAGTGAGGCAGCAGAGTGGGAAGATGGCACTGGCTGGCCTGCACGATCTCTCTCTAGAGAGCACTGAAGTCAGCCCCTGTATGTGTGTTAAATGAATAAGAAGCCTGCCTCTTTAGGCTGAGGCTTTTAAGTTATAAACAAAGAGGACTGTTTCATGGAAAGACTGGATGCATTCCAGTCTGCTGCCTCTACGCTGTGCACTTGGTGGGGGGGGGGGGCGTGGGAGGTGGGGTTAGCCTTGGTGAGTCCATGTGAACCCTTTAAGTAAAGTACTGTCTCTTAGTTCCATAGCCTTGTGGATCTCTCTCACGGATGCAAGCTCCACTGACTTCAAAGTTAGTTAGGTGTTTGTGGAGCCCAAACCTTTACTCCTCAGGGAGAAGCTAATAGTTGTTGAGAGTTCTTTCCTGGTTGCGTGTCACCATGCCAGGGATGGGGTTTACAGCAAGACTGTGTCTCAGGCTCTCCTACCTGTTTCTTTTAAATTAATTTTTATTGGCATCTAGTTGATTTAGGTTATAGATATACATGTATCCACTCTTTTCCCAGATAGGTCATTTTAGAGTATTGAGCAGAGTTCCCTGTGCTATACAGTAGGTCCTTATTAGTTATCTATATTTTAGTGTGTATGTGTCAATCCCAATTATTTCCTCCCCTGGTAACCATAAGTTTGTCTTCTACATCTCCTACCCGTTTTGATGGGGGCTTTTTTTCTGTTTGTCCAATGTATAGGAGTCACTCAGCTAGTTCCTGAATTTCTTTGAGAGGGAACTGTTACAGGTGTAGTTGTAGATTCCCTGTTTCTGTGAGGGTGGGGGGGGGGGGAATTCAGGATCTTCTTATGTTGTCATCTTGATTCAGAACCTCAGGCTAAATTTCCTAAGTGTGTGCACTGTTCCATATGTACACAAGGTTACATTGTGCTTGGCTTTGAAAACAATCATTCAACAAGCATTTTACTGAATGTCTGTTGCGTAAAAGGTGATCAAATGGGGAAGAAAGTGAGCAAGACTTAGTCCTTGCCTTTAAGGAGGTTAAGTTCTACGGAGAAGAAACAAAGTCTAAAACAGAATAAATTAATTACAGGATATAATAATGTATGATGAAGTTCCCCAAAAAGACAAAATGAGTGAAAAGGATGGTACATTTCAGGTTAAGAAAACATCGTGCACAGGGTCAGAGATGGCTGACAGCATGGATTAGTGAAACAGCATGATATGTGTGCAGAAGCACTGGGGTCTGCAAATGGAGGCAGGGGATCATATTTGAAGACAGTGAAAAATTGGGCTCTAGAGGAAGGTGAGAATACCTTTGAATTTGAATACCATGCTAAGGAGTACGGACTTGAGGCAAACAAACAGGAGCCATAAAAAAGGGAGAAGAAAAATTAATTAATATACAATCTGAATGTTTGTTAAGGGAATAACTGGATACACGTGGAAGATGGCTTGGAAAGAGAGCCTAAAGACAGAGAAACCAATTAGGAGAGTATTCATATTGTCTGTTCTGCCGATCACATCATGAGGGCTAAAGGCAGAAGCAGCTGAACTGAAGAGTTTTTCTCTTGTTTGTTTGTTTATGCAAAGCAAAACAGACTGACCTTGATGACCGGAGAGGTGTTGCCTTGATGACTGGAGAGGTGTTGGTGGCGCTTGGCTCAAGAAGGAAGGTAAGTAAAGGGGTGGTTTTAGAGGTAATGAATATGTTTAGTACCTTGGCTGTAATGATGGTATCATGGGGTATACATATGTCCAAACTTATCAAGATGTGTACATTTCTTTGTATATCAATTACGCTTGCACATAGGTAAAGGGAAAAAAGTGTGGAAAATGACTGCCTTTGTACAGTTTAGAAATTCTGGAGGTTGATCGCAAATTTTGGATTGTTGTGTTTTTTTCGTTTTATCCAGAAAATACTCACTCAGGAGAGAGGTCTAGGCTGACAATCTTGAGAAAAGCCTTGAAGTGATGCACTGAGGGGACACATCATCACCTATGCAGTCATGTGGCATAAATACTTAGCCTGAATCCAATTATGAGTAAACAAGCAGGCAATGCAAAGTGAGAACCATTTTACAGAACAACTGGCCTGACCTCTTCTGAAATGTCAGTCTCATGAAAAAATCTGAAGAGGCTAGGGAAGTGTTCTAGACTAAAGCATGACCTTTCATTGGCTCCTGAGTGAAAAAAACCAAAAAGCTAGAAAGACTATTATTGGCAGAATGGGGGATATTTCAATTTAAATTAGATAATAGTACTGTATCAGTGTTTATTTCCTGAGTGTGATTATGTAAGAGAATATCTTTCACCTTGGAAGATATATGTTGAAGTGTTACTAAGTATGCAACATAATCATTAAAACTATACAGGCACATAAAATATACATGAATATCAATGCAGGATATATAAAGATGTTTGTTAACATATAGATAAATAAATAGATGTTACTGTAAAGCAAATGTGGCAAAACGTTGAATTAACTGCAGTTCTGCCCTAAGTTTGAAATTGTTCTAAATAAGAAGCTAAGGAACCTTTAAACATTGTTTAAACGAACAAGTTAAATATAAAATGTTCTTAAAAAAGAATGATTGATTGGGTAGAAGAAGTTAAGAGAGTCAGAGATAAGCTGTTGGGAAGATACATAGATAGATAGACTTTGTTCATTTCTAACAGAATGTGAGCTTCATTAGGACATCGTCCCATTTTAAAAGACGTATAGAATGCACACATGGTACCCAGAGACTTACCAGTGGTATTTCACGGTTTGAGGAAACACTCCAACTCATTAGATCACCCAGTATGACTTCACCCATATTTCTCTTTAAAAAGTCTTGGGGTTATATATTAAAAGAATGCAACTCTCTACCAGAAAATGGTTCAGCAAACCCCAGCCATATCTCAGAGTGTCAAAGCATGAGGATACACACTGCATTTATTTCAACACCTGTGTGCATCCTGCAAGAAGATGGTCTTTTTTTTTTCTTCTTTACAGTGAAAAAAAAAAAAAAAGTCACCTTTGAATTCAGTCTTTTCATCCAGAGAACAAACTTATTAACAACAGAGCCTATCCATTTTACATTGGCAAGTCATCTCTTAGCCTAACTCGGCCACTGGAGAAAGCACTTCTGTCCTTGTATTCAGTTCTGCCACGATCCTCTCAGCTCCACAAGTCATCAGGTCCACAGCCTGATGTGGACTTTAATTTGGGTGCTTTCATAGGCACGCCGCC
This sequence comes from Eubalaena glacialis, assembly GCF_028564815.1. Lineage (NCBI taxonomy): Eukaryota > Metazoa > Chordata > Mammalia > Artiodactyla > Balaenidae > Eubalaena > Eubalaena glacialis. Next base: position 28,548,770 of record NC_083736.1, read on the forward strand.
TCTTTGCCAGTGTTGACAGGCCTAAATAATTAATGCTTCTAAGCACCCGGGGCTCTGAATCTCACCACTAAAATATGTGACTTCGTTTCACAGGCTTTGCTTACTTCAAAAAAAGGCAAAATCCTGCAGTAGGCATTAACAACAGAGGTACTAGAACTCAGTTATTTTTGGAATTCAAAGGCATATAATATTTTGTCATATGCTGCACTATCACTTACTTACAGTCCCAACAGGCCATTAGCTCGACTCAGATCTCATGTGGAGAAAGACAATCTGATGCCCTAAATCACTGAGGTGTGGTAAAGCCGGGAAAACAACTCCAAACATTTCCTCTTCCTTCAGAAAAGAAATGAAACCTGGCTTTTCTACAAGCTTTGATTTCTCTAATCTCAGTGCCCTCATCCACCTTCGTCAACATCTTGAGGAATCTTTCTCCTTTCCCAGCAACCCTGGCCCCCCCCTCCATGATCTGCATGTATAATCAGCAGCGGCTCACTGGGAGGCTACCTCTTAGACATAGGCGTCACTGGAAAGTGTTTGTTTTACTTTCCATGATGTCCAACTTGTGAATTTTCCTGACCATGGTCCCCAATCCTCCACCATAGAATGCACTCATACCTTTCCTTTTTGTCCCATCAATTTGGATTAGGCACTTCACCTCTCTATATTCTACTCTCACGGAAGATCCTAAGTATAAAATGAATTCTTCAACACACCACATGGTACCAGGCGACAGAGCTTTAAGTGTGAATCAAGGAGTCACAGGTCTTTTCCTTTCTGTGAGGTAAGAGGGTCAAGTACAGGTCTCTTCCTTTCTGTGAGGTAAGAGGGTCAAGTAAACCCAGTTTAGGACCCAGGAAAACACATGAAAGAATGCTCAACATCAGAGAAATGCAAATCAAAACTACAATGAGGTATCATCTCACACCGGTCAGAATGGCCATCATCAAAAAAATCTAGAAACAATAAATGCTGGAGAGGGTGTGGAGAAAAGGGAACCCTCTTGCACTGTTGGTGGGAATGTAAATTGATACAGCCACTATGGAGAACAGTATGGAGGTTCCTTAAAAAACTAAAAATAGAACTACCATAGGACCCAGCAATCCCACTCCTGGGCATATACCCTGAGAAAACCATAATTCAAAGAGTCACGTACCACAATGTTCATTGCAGCTCTATTTACAATAGCCAGGACATGGAAGCAACCTAAGTGTCCATCGACAGATGAATGGATAAAGAAGATGTGGCACATATATACAATGGAATATTACTCAGCCATAAAAAGAAACGAAATTGAGTTATTTGTAGTGAGGTGGATGGACCTGGAGTCTGTACTACAGAGTGAAGTCAGAAAGAGAAAAATACTGTTTACTAACAAACAAACACATATATATATATGGAATCTTAAAAAAAAAAGTTTATGAAGAACCTAGTGGTAAGACAGGAATAAAGACACAGACCTAGAGCGTGGACTTGAGGATACAGGGAAGGGTAAGCTGTGACAAAGTGAGAGAGTGGCATGGACATATATACACTACCAAATGTAAAATAGATAGATAGCTAGTGGGAAGCAGCTGCATAGCACAGGGAGATCAGCTTGGTGCTTTGTGTTCACCTCGAGGGGTGGGATAGGGAGGAGATATGGGGATATATGTATAGCTGATTCACTTTGTTATAAAGCAGAAACTAACACCATTGTAAAGCAATTCTACTCCAATAAAGATGTTGGAGAGAGGAAGGGGATAGAGTAAGTATTTGTGGCCTTCATAAAACCCCCTATTGTCAGTCTAGCCTAGCACAACCAGAAAAACCAGTAAGCAGATGGCTGGCAACCACCTGTCATGGTCCTTTTAACAATGGATTCATTACCCCTGCAAAATGCTTTACTTGTTTCGACCTTTTATTTGCCTCATGAACTCCAGTTTTCTTGGAACCCCGTCCTAGGCCGAGAAGAAGACTACTGAAGAACACCACCAGACCCGGCTGACCATTTCGTCTACAAACTTTTTTATCTCTGCCCTCAGTGTTACTTGATAATGTTCCAGAAGGGTCTTTACTTTCCTCAAGCCACACTCATTTTCAAGATTACCTTACCGTTTTATTTCACTGAAAAGACAGACATCTCCAACTTCCCTTCTCTTAGCCGCTTCTGAGGAAGCATTTTCAGCTAATGCCCTTACAGTGATCCACTGAGCTGTAATTTATTTTCATTTCGATTGAGCCCTTTTCAGCATTTTGACCTGTTGCACTCATCTTCTTCCTTAAACCTATGCCTGCTCGTGTGGCTGAACCACACTGACTCCATTTTGTCAGCTCCATCTTGGGCACACAGGCCTACCCCCTCCCCTTTCTGTGTGACTGAGCTTCAGCCTACTCACTAGGAATGTGCCCAAGCCAGACAAGTTCCCTAGCAGCTTTTACCCTTGCCTTCATCTGATACGAAAACTGCAAGAATGCCTTTTGCTGACACAGATGGTTGGTTAATGATCATGAGACCACCACCACCACCCCCCCCCCCTCCCAGAGGGGAGGAAAAAGCCCCCGTTTCCATCCGTGCATACATGCTTTGGCCCCTTTAAGTCCCCCTGTACCCCTTTCGGCGGCAGGGAGTGCAGCTGCAAATGTTTGTTTCAGCACGGATGTGTCACCGTCCACCTGATCCTACCCTGTACGTAAGCTACCCATAGTAAACTTCATATTTGTACTTTACGGAGTTGCCTGCTTTGTTTTTTGGTCTTGCTGTTCCTTTTGAATGGAGGATATTATTCAGTAATCCCTATTCAGTAACCTTTCCAACACTACTCCCCACTCCTTCACTACCCCATCACCCAAATGGAGGTCTTCCCCGAGGCGCTGTATCCAAGCACCTTTGTTATATATTTCTCATCTCACCCCTTTCAGCTATCAATTCTGTGGAGTTCACTCTCAAATCTCTCCAGACTGTCCTTTTACCACCTCCTGAAACAAACAAACACAGTATATTTCCATATTCAAAAGGATCACTATCTATCTTCTTCCAACCAAATCCTCTTCCTTTCCTTACATTTTCCAGTCAGTCCCCTGGCCTTGGGTACTCTATTTTCAAATAAGTCCCATAACTTGCTTGGCCTTTGTGATTGCCTCCTAACTAGTCTAGTCTTTCAACCTATAAAAGTTTTACTTTGGGGCAGATAAAACAACTGCCGGAGTACATCTTTTTAGCTATTTCTCACCTGCTGAGTGATTTTCAGTGGCTCCCTGACACTGACCACACACCTCTGCCCAATATTCATGTCACTATAATGTGACTCCAACCTTCCTCTGCAGCCTTACTTCCTCCCCCACCCCACCTCCTGCTTGGACCCTATCTATCTATCTAACTGGACCATTGGCTCCTTCCTGCCCAAGGCCCTCATCTCTACATCTTCAGTTATGCTATACCTTCTTCAACATATGCTCAGTTCCTACTCCATCCTTCAAAACCCTTCACAAATATCAAAAACCCTTCACAAATATCAAATTCGTCGAAAAGCCTTCTCTGAGCTCTGAAATGAAACTTTAATACCACGTTGCCTTGTTCTGACCAACTGAATAGCCAGTCCTTTGTGGGCTAGGACTATGTCTTTCATCTTCATACCCCAAAGGCATTTATGACAATCCCTTGTCCAGAACCGATATTAGACAATTTAGCGGATGATTTAAACCTCTGAGCAAACAGTTCACCATTTCCAGACCTTACAAGAGAACAAAATCCAGGAGTAGCTAAGAGAGACACTTACCCATGGATTCTGAAGTTTGACTGCCAACCATCCGGGGCAGCATAGGCTGGCTGCTGTCTGACCTCTGGAGAGACGTAGACGGAGAGGACACCGTTGTACCATTCACCTTGGCCTCTGCCTGGGGCTGAGGCATCCAAAAGAAAAGAGAATTATTTTTCATAATAAACACTCAAACAAATATATACCTATTACAGACGCTCAAGACTCAGAAATTACGACTTTTCCTACTTAGAAACCTCCCAAAGATGGTTAAATTTGGGAAATTGCACTGTTGATAAGATCCATGGATACTGTCTGTGTACCTGAATTGTACCCCCTTCTAAGTTTGAAAAACATTATAGCTACTGTGGAATAAGATCTAGAAAATCATTAGCCTAAATAACTGAAAGATTTAGAAGGTCATGTGAGAATGGTGAAATCATATGAGACCACAAAAATGTAGTGGAGAATTCTTATTTTTGTGAAGTATTAAGGAACAAGATGGAGAGAACATATCTCAAAATTTAAAATCGCCAGAAAGCCAAGACTGTGTGCAGGCAGGGCCTCCCACAATGCAATATCCTGCTACATTTTCAATGGAGACTCAAAACAATTATGTTTTAGGGATTATCAAAAGAAAAAACCCAAAGGCATACCAGAAAATAAGACTAATTGAAAAAAAAAGAGTTCCCTTTCAAGAGGTAAAATTTTCACTTTGAGATAACTAGTGGAAACCTTTCGGTATTTTTTTTCCCAAGATGAATTTTAAATCAGTCAAATAGAAGACATTTTTGTAGGAAACAATCTGGAACAACTATAAAATGACATGCTAGTTTTCCCTCCTCTTCTTATATCCCTTGATACCTAGCATTTTGCTAGGCATACTAAGTAATTAACAAATCGATGCTTGTTACAGTTCTGAAAAGGACTGGGAGTTCTAGTTCTTAGTTTAAAGAGGGGAAAATGATTTTTTGTAAATATCCCATGTTAGAGAGAGGTGGGTCTCACTTGCTCCAGCAGCTGCCTTAGCCTATGTAACTGGGACTCCAGCTGTTTATTGTGGTCTTCCAGGATTTGCATCCTGGCTTCCAGGCGGCCTTTGTGTTGACGCAGTAGCTTGGCCTCAGCAATGAGCTCAGCATCCCGGGGACTCTGGGGAGAGGTGGGCATCATTTCAGGAGGGGACGGCAGTGGGGATAGGCCTTTATGTTCATGCTGCTGCTTGAGACGATCATATTCTGCTTGCAGATTCCTGTTCGGCATCAAAGAAGTGGAAAAGAAAAAAAAAACAAGAAAATTGAATATCATCACCAGATTTCTTATAAAATGGCAGAGAGATACATCCGACCACCACCAAACACAATAGCAAGCAAAAGGGAGGCACTTAATGAATGGTTTTTATGACGACGATTTTAGCGATGCTAAAAAAACAAAATAAAATTTGAAGCGTCTGCCCGGAATATGTGAGGGGAGATGCTTTTCAATCTTCTATACTCAAAGCCTTATGAGTGCTATGTTTACATAATTAAGCAGCAAAGGAGTTAATCATTTTGTAAATATTTCCTTATACTGTCATGAGATTATAATTCTTACACCTCTATCAACACTTTGGTTTGCTTAAAAAAATCATCAAATATTTTCAACAGCAATGTGTAAGAACATAGTAAGAGTGTACCCATTGTACCCACCACAGCGCTTTAATAAATTTAACATTTGCCATATTTTCTTCAAATTTCTTTGAGGAAATAAAATATGACGGTTACAGCTGAAGCTTCCCCACAGATTCTCCTTACTATGATATCAGTTCCCCGCTCACCAGTGCCCCCAAGGAGATAATGCCATCCTGAGTTCCACGTCCATCATTACCACGAATGCATCCACAAATACTAGCTTGCTGATATTCGGCTTTTTTTACCCTACATAAATGGCCATTTCACGTGACTCAATCTAATAGCATTATTTTGCATGTTCTTAAACTTTATGTTTAAGAACTTTGTTTAAGCATGTACATACCATTCTAAGAGTTGCTTTTTGCCTTCAACACCGTTTTGGAGATTTATCCATGTTGATACATAATAGTTCATGATTTTAACAGCTGTAAGGTTTATTCTGCTGCTTGAATATGCCAACAGCATTCTCCTCTCAATGAACATTTAGGTTGTTTCCAGCTTGTCACTATTACAAACAGTGACGCAATGAACTTCTGTCTACCTGTCTCCTTGGATACCTGTTTAAGAGACTCTTTACAGAATATATGTAGATGTAAAATTGTTGGGTTCTAGCAACATCTTCAACATTGCTACAGATCACCAAACTGCTGTCCTAAGAGTTTTTATACCAATTTACTCTCCCACCAGTAGTGAGTGAGATTTTCCATTTGGTCACATCTTCATCAAATACTTGTTGTTACCAAACATTTAAGTTTCGGTTGATGGGTATATTTTAATGAGCACATCTCTGACTACTGGTGAGGCTGAACTTAGTCTGTTTTGGCTGTACCGCGTGGCTTGTGGGATCTTAGTTCCCTGACCAGGGATCGAACCCGTGCCCTTGGCAGTGAAAGCACAGAGCCCTAACCACTGGACCACCAGGGAATTCCCCGAGGCTGAACTTCTTTTATGTTAGTTGGCTTTTCATGTTTCCTTACCCATTTCCCTACTGGGTTGTCTTTTTCTTATTCACATTCTGGATATGTTCAAGATGCTTATCCTTTGCCAGTTATATGCACAGCAGATATTATCTCCTACACATAGCATAGCTGATCTTTAACTTTATTCTTGGCATCTTATTGTACAACAATTTTTAATTTCAAAACACTCCTCCATGTTTTCGGCTTTTTATGTTTTAAGAAAATCTTCCTTACACCTACATTTTAAAGTTTAAAATTTTGTTTTTCACAGTTAGGACTTTACCCAGAATCTTTCATGTTTGGTGTGAACATAAAATCTAATTTTACTATCCCCACATAGATAACTTATTAAGCCAGCCCCATTCATTGTATAGTCCACCTTTTGTCCACTGATTTCTATGGCATTTATATAATACATCAAGCATCCATAAATACACAAGTGTGCTTCTGAGCCCTCTATTCTCTGCTGTTGGTTTATCTGTATGTCCCTGTGCGATTCCGCACTATGGCTTTAAATACATTGTTGTCTGGTAGGCCATCTCACTCCCACTTTGTTTTGTCTTAAAAATTTTCTTGGCTCTTCAGACCTCTCTGATCATCCCTATGATTTTAGTGTCAAGATTTCATATTTCAGGAAAATCCTTGTTGAAATTCCGGGTTTGAATTACATTGACTGTATAGATTAAAATGGGACGAGCTGACTTCGTGTTATTGAGTCTTCACATCCAGGAATATGGTGAAGCTCTTCAGTTATTCTAGTCTCCTTTTATGTCCATTAACAATGTTCTGGGACTTCCCTGGTGGTGCAGTGGTTAGGAGTCTGCCCGCCAATGCAGGGGACACGGGTTCGAGTCTTGGTCCAGGAAGATTCCCCCATGCCGCGGAGCAACTAAGCCCGTGTGCCACAACTACTGAGCCTGTGCTCTAGAGCCCGTGCGCCACAACTACTGATCCCACGTGCCACATGCCACGACTACTGAAGCCTGCGTCCCTAGAGCCTGTGCTCTGCAACGAGAAGCCACCGCAATGAGAAGCCTGCACACTGCAACGAAGAGTAGCCCCTGCTCGCCGCAACTAGAGAAAGCCCATGCGCAGCAACGAAGACCCAACAGCCAAAATTAAATTATTAAATTAAAAAAGACAAAAACAAAAACAATGTTCTGTAACTTCCTGTGTTTTCCCTCTAGCTTTTAGGTTGAATGCTTAAATCATTTTTCTTATTTTTATGTTTTTTAATAAATACGCATAGGGGTATAGATTTCCTTCTTGCTTTAGAATTGCTGAGAATACAATTCCAATGGAGGACACCTGTTATTTGATACCCAGGAAATGAGCCGAACTCTTGATATCTTTCTTCCAGTTACAATGAATACCAAAATAAGATGACAGATTTCTGCCGTTCACAGATGGTATTTCATCGGGTTAGAGAATGTCCTATCCACAAATGTGGGAGATGTCTATCTATGAGAAAAGACGTGAGAGGCAAGTGGTGAGCAGGCAAGAAGAGTTTTCCCACCGTCCCTCAGGGGATGGCACGACTTCCGAAATGCCTAGTTTCAAAATGCTGGATCTCTGCACCGAAGATGATTTTATTTCAATCCAATCTATTTTTTTTTTTTGGTTTGTTTTTGTTTAAAGCTCTACCCTGTACCTAACGTTACAAGTTTCTAGGAATTTGTTTAAAGTCGTACAGGAAAATCAATCTATGATCTTTTTCATTTACAGGAATATAGTATCCTATCTGTATTGATTGAAATCCTATCTGCTATCAATCTTCAAGGAGAGTTATATGTGCAGTTTGTTTCATAGCCATCTGCTTTGACAAAGCAGTAATAAGAAGAAATTCATCAAAATAAGTTTACCCTCAGCCAGATTCTACACATAGGTCCTCTGGGTGTGAACCACCATAAGTAGTTGTTCACATTAATTAAATCCAATTTCTGGCTGCTTAATTGACAATCATCGAAATATTTCCGTGAACCTGAAGCAGCATCCAATGTTCACAAGGTTTCATTTGATAGGAATTATCTTCTATTTTTTTCCCTTGAAGTGTTCGCTAAAAGAAATCCACCTTCACTGAAATGTCCCAGTTGATAACACCTTTTTATGTAGAATCCTATTGAAGACTTTTCTTTCTACCAGAGTGGGTCATCCACGATGTTCTTTCTGAAAACATTGTTTTTAGACATGGACTTCAGGACAGTACAACAAACGATTACTATCCTCCCACTTACTTTTCACAAAGTTACTGACGAGACCACCTTTTCCAGAGACGTCTTTCTCTGGGTCTAGTTTTCCACAGAGCTCTCCTTTACTGAGTTATTTATAAGTGCCCTTGTTCAGAAACCATGGTTTAATACATACAAGACACTGCACTTCTGCTTTTTATGCTTTCCACTGAAAAACAGAAAAAGCTCATTTGAATCAGCCAGGGCTTCCCAAAGCTGAGCTGTAAAGAATACCAATTGCTCTACATAAACCTTTCTTGCCTTCCCAGATGTTTGAAATTTCTCTCGGGAGACCATTTCCTTAAAGACCCACATCATTCTTCAGTTTTGGAAGATTCTAGGCTCTTATTGCTTCAAATTATTGCTTCTCTGCCGTTTCCTCCATTCTCTCTTCTGAAACTTGTACTAGGTATATTTTAGAGTCTTGTGGTCAATTCCCCATCTTTCTTTAATTGCTTATTTATATTTATCTGTTTTTCTTAGTGCTGTGTATAGTAAAGTCCTCAGAATCATCTTTTCAATTCCTTATCTTCTCTGACTGGGTCCAGCCTAGAATTTACCCTATTGAGTTCAGTAGCTTCAATGATGATAGTTCTTAATTTCCAAAGATGTCTTTTTCAGATCCATCTGTTCTTCATCAATTGGTTTTTTAATTTGTTATTTTAATAAATGGTATTTCCTTATTTATGTCTTTGAGCATCTTAAATGTACTTACAATCTTTGTTGTACTGTTTTATCATTTTATTTTCATCTAGGCTTAATTCATCATTTGATGGTCAGTTTGCAGGGGCTATCTCAAGTCTGCGTGTGTTTTGGATTTTGGTTTGGAGACATTTTGAAAGGGATAGGGTGTGTTTTCTGCTATATTTCGTGTTTGAGTGTTTTCCATTCTATTTCTCTCTCCTTCTGAACTGACTGTTCTCTGTCATGTGGTTTTATGGCTGCTTCCACTCAGGCAGCAGGGTCTCAGGGCCTCTAGTCTAGGGCTAGGTCTTATATTGGTAGTTTGAAGCTCCTACATTGAGTGATATGAATGCAGTTATGGCTCATTTCATCACCAGGCAGCATGGTTCAGGTCCTGGCTTCAAGGCTGTAATGCTCCCCTTCTCAACTATACTTCTCACTTCTTCCCTAGGTTCTATGCATTAGCTCCATGGCTACATATAAGCTGTAGTCCCCTGCTGCAGTCCAAATTGTTCTCTTTTTCATCTTCCTTTGAAATATAAGTGAGTATGTGTCTGTCTCTCTCCAGGTGTGTTTTGGCAGGACCCTGATTTCAGATCTGACTCTGAGCCCTGACCTGGTGAGGAGAATTTTAATTCCTGTTATTCCAACAGGAGTTTGAAAGTCCACTGACCAGCGTGTGAGCCCCACACACTGCTCACCACGTCCTGCACTCCCCCCCTCTCCGCAACTCCCCATTTCTGGTCCACAGAAATGTTCATCTTGTTTTCAAGCCCAGCTATGGCTTTTTAATTTTTTTCACTCCATATATTACCTACCACTGCACAAATGGTAGGAGAAGAAGATGCCTTAAAGCAAAAGCTAACATTATCTTAATCAGAAACCTACCAGGACATGTTGATTTTGTAAATGTACAGTCAAGGTTCCCACAGTACTCGTTCAAATCTAAATTAACCAGAACAGGGTTCAGTGAACCAAACAAGTGACTTCCCCTAAACAAATATGTGGCATACATAAAACTTCTATTGAGCTCAATAACAAACTTATTTTGAGGGAATAGTTTTTTCTCCTGAAGCTCTGAGGCAGGACAAGCTGTCATGCCAAAGGTTCGAAAAGCCAGAAATAGCACCCAAAATAGCTCAAAAGGAGGTATCTTGGCCAGAAACCAAGTAAAACACAAAGTTCTTTGACTTGAATCTAAATTCTCTTTTACAGGTATTTATAAATTTTGATGAAGATTACCAAGAAAAATTGATGTTCAAAGAGTTGAATTAGGGCTTCCCTGGTGACACAGTGGTTAAGAATCCACCTGCCATTGCAGGGGACACAGGTTTGAGCCCTGGTCCGGAAATATCCCACATGCCGCAAAGCAACTAAGCCCGTGCGCCACAACTACTGAGCCTGCGCTCTAGAGCCCCCAGCCACAACTACTGAAGCCCATGTGCCACAACTACTGAAGCCCGCGCACCTAGAGCCCGTGCTCCGCAACAAGAGAAGCCATTGCAATAAGAAGACTGCGCACTGCAATGAAGAGTAGCCCCCGCTCGCTGCAACTAGAGAAAGCCCGTGCACAGCAACAAAGACCCAACACAGCCAAAAATAAATAAAATAAAATTAATTTTAAAAAAAGCTTTAAAAAAAAAAGAGTTGAATTAGAGATAACTTTTACTAAACATTTCCTAATAAATGTGGTCATGGTTACAGAGCAGTGTTAGGGGTTGGGAAATGAAGCCAGTTAGCCCTTATGAACTAAGTCATTTTCTTAAATTTAAAAACTTCTATGCCAGTACCTTTTAAAGTACATCATAATGCTGGATTTTTTTGGACGCAGTATTTATAAAGCACATAGGGGATATCATTCCCATAAAAGATCAGTGAGATACCACTGTTCCAAGGTGAGTCATTTTAAACCTTAACCACAAGTACACAATCTGCTCATTTTAACAGTTGGCTGTCAATTTATATTGTTTGTTACCGATATATATTTTGCTTTTCTTGAAGTTATACATGTACGTTTCACCCCTATTGATTCTCTAATTGTTACACGGTATTTGTGGAGTCATTTCAATATAGATGAATATATGTCAGGGATCAGACAATGACTCCACAGAGAATCTGTTTAGGTTCTTGATTATCTTGTAAATTATATTTCTCTAGTAGCTCCCTAAAGAACACTAATTCAAATTCACTTCACATGGTTTCTGTCACCACAATTTCTTCCTGCAGCCAGTCTTGCTAAAAAAAAAAAAAAAAAAAAAAGTCTCCCATCCATTATTAATTTCTTATTCTCCATAGAGCTTAAAAAAATCCCTCCATTCTACAACTATGTAGCTGTATCTGATTAATTTTATGTCATCATGTGTATAAATGTGGTTGTCCAGATACAAATTTACATTAAAAATTTTTTCCTAACTAGCTAATGGATATAAGAAACAAATCAAAAAAAAAGAGAGAGAAATCAAATTGGCTTTACCTCTACCTGCTGAAAACATGAAAGCACCTGGTCCCTCTAGCAATCATAACAAGCTACATGCTAGTTATAATAAAGAACATTACAACAATCTTTGTGTAATTTCTATTAATTTACTGATGTCAACCAAGTGGTTTCAATGTAGGTCATGTACTCTTTAAATGGAACTTCCGTACTGTGTGTAATTATATAACTGTTTGAAGATCACTTTCCAGTGATCACTGTCTTAACAAGTCTTATACATTAAACTGTATATCAAAGCATGAGCACACACAGGATCCATTTCATAAAGTGGGAACAACTACAAAGGTCTGCATCTAAAAAGGTTAGGCCCAGAGAAATCTAGCTTTACCCTCATACAGTGTTAAAAGCAGCTAAATCATATCCACCAATCTGGATTCAGGCAAATGTAGTAAATCACACAGAACTATTACAGCAACTATAAATCTAGCAAATTAGCAGTTTCTAAAAAAAAAGGGAAAGACAAATTTCGCAGGCGTGAGGTATTTTAAAAACTGGAAATTGCACAGAGCCTTTTTCAATTATAATTAAAATATTTAAAGCTATACTGTAAAATTTTATCAAACACAAAGTCAAAAATACCCCTAAACTAGATGGAAAGAGACATTAATATGCCTTGGCACTACCAGTGTTAATTATGGAGCCGCTCACAGGGTGGGAAGTAAAAATATGCATATTTTAGGTCTGCCTTAAGCAAAACTGTAAAAATGGCAGGAACCCCCAGGCTCTTGTTTCTAATCCTCTTCTCTTAACATTGTCCCCTTGTAATGCATGTAGAGCTCTTAATTTCCAACCCCTTTCCTACTGAATAGACCTTACTGGGATTTTATAATAATGTACCATTTCTTCCAGTGATATCTGCATTTAAAAGCGATGTTGAAGCGGGACTTCCCTGGTGGCGCAGTGATTAAGAATCCGCCTGCCAATGTAGGGGACACAGGTTCGATCCCGCTCCGGAAAGATTCCACATGCGGCGGAGCAACTAAGCCGTTGCGCCACAACTACTGAAGCCCGCACGCCTAGAGCCAGTGCTCCACAGCAAGAGAAGCCACCGCAACGAAGAGTAGCCCCTGCTCGCCGCAACTAGAGAAAGCCCACGCGCAGCAACAAAGACCCAACGCAGCCAAAAAATAATAAATAAATAAATATTTTAAAAAAGCAATGTTGAAGCAAGTAAAGAAAAATAAGATAATTTTTTTTGGACACATTGCCTTTTTGCTGCCTTTTATCACCCATGGCTGAGGCGGGAATTGGAACAGGGTTTGAGAGCATGGTTCTGGAGTTAGAAAGACCTTGATTCACAGCCAGGCTCTGCCAGCTGCTGAGGCTGGGCAACTGACCTAAGCACTCACCCCACCAGGAGGTTCAGTGAGCCAGTGCAGTCTACATTCTCTATGTACAACTTTGTTAGAACCAGACCCAGCCCATTCTAAGTGTTCATAGTTATTATGTATGACTTCTTTCTCTATATTGTGTACTCTTTGGATTTGGAACCTCAGGTGTGCTGAAAGCTTCTTACCAAAGGAAAGCACTTAAATTGTCTGAAATAAAAGCAATCTAGTAACACCCACTGAACTTGGCAGAATATATATATATATATATATATATGTGTGTGTGTATATATATATATATATATAGAGAGAGAGAGAGAGAGAGAGAGAGAGAGAGAGAGAGAGAGAGAGAGAGAGAGAGAGAGAGAGAGAGCGCGCTTAGAAACTGATTCACCGTTTGCTCTCTTTAATTCTTGCTCCCCCTCCCCAGTCATGATTGTAGCTACCCCAGAATCTGGGAATTGTTGTATATTTTCCATCATCTGTGCTATATAGTAAAGTGTATCACAGCTGAGCATCTGGGCAAAATGAAATGACTGAGCTAAGATCACTAGGATGAGATTTCCTTAGATTTCACCAAATCTGCTGGGCATGTGACAGAATTATAAAATTTTGTCCATAGATTACTGCTGTAATAAACTGTTCAGACCAAGTCTACAGGGTTAATGTACTTAGATATTCTCAGGATTTGCCCTTGACATAATGATCTATATCTTGCTTGAGCTCCACAAGACAGAACCTGACAGTATTAATTGGCTTTAGTTTTTTTTTTTTAATCTTCAATCAGTGAGATATTTTTTCACAAATTCCGGGTTGAAAACTACAATGAGGTACTGCCTCACACCAGTCATAATGGCCATCATTAAAAACTCCGTAAACAATAAATGCTGGAGAGGGTGTGGAGAAAAGGGAACCCTTCTACATTGTTGGTGGGAAGGTTAATTGGTGCAGCCATTATGGAGAACAGTATGGAGGTTCCCTATAAAACTAAAAATAGAACTACCATATGATCCACAGCAATCCCTCTCCTGGGCATATATCTAGAGAAAACCATACTTCAAAAAGATACATGCACCCCAATGTTCATAGCAGCACTATTTACAATAGCCAAGACATGGAAGCAACCTAAATGTCCATCGACGGATGAATGGATAAAAAAGATGTGGTACCTATATACAATGCAATATTACTCAGCCATAAAAAGGAATGAAATTGGGTCATTTGTAGAGACACGGATGGACCTAGAGTCTGTCATGCAGAGTGAAGCAAGTCGGACAGAGAAAGACAAATACCATATGATATCGCTTATATATAGAATCTGAAATAAATGATACAAATGAACTTACTTACAAAACAGAAATAGAGTCACAGATGTAGAAAAACCAGCCAAGAAATCTGGCAGGGAACAAGAAAACTCCAAAGGACATTTATCCATTAATTGAATCAACATGTAAAGTCTACACCAGCACTAGAGAGAGAAACATATGCGAGACACAGTCCCTTACCCTTCAAGAGCTCACCTTCTAGTGTGTGGGATATTGTTTAGTTCCATGGTGACAAGCCTTACACTAATGCAAAAGGACTGGGAATTATGGTCATTGTTTAAGCTAAGAATATAGGTTATTTCTATCTTTGAAATAATCACTTTGATTTACTAGGAAATTACAGGAAAAGGATCATATGGGTTTACTTATAAATTGTAGATAGCAGACAGAGTGGTACCAAAAGGTAACCCAGAATTTGGAGATACAGAAAAAGGTCAACTTTAATCATCCACATAGCAGGAAAAAAAAAAGGGTTTGGTCATCTGAAGAAGTCATCCATTTACATAAGTAATACAAACCAGGAAACCATTTCTAACTGGGCTACTGGTGGAGAACTGGGCATAGCCAGTTACAATCAAGTACACCAGGAGGTCCTTGGTCTTCTTTCCACATGTGTTCTCTTCCTAAGAGGACCCTGTCCTCTCCCTAGGCTTCCACCTCCTCTACACCCGTGACCCGACCTCCCCAACCCATCACTCCTCAGTCAAGGCTTCTCTTCTAGACTCCAGACCTGTCTTTTCAACAGTCTCCTGGATGTCTCCATTAGCCATGGGTTCTGTGAACTTAAACTTGCTAAGTACCAAGCCACACAAGGTTGATAGATTCATCACTGATCCTTCCTCTAACATTTCAGTGCCAGAAAAGGAATCAGCTTCCTCAAGTAGCATTACACAGGACCATACACTAGCTACACATCTTCAAAATGTATACCTTAATCTGTCACTGAGATGACTGTTACAGCTGCCTTCCTGCTAATATCTTCCCATGTGTTGGTAATACACTTTTATATCACAACCCAGGAGAGGCCTCAAGTAACAACTGGCCTTCGCATCTAACAGCTTAGGAAGCAAAATCCAACAGTAATTGTTACAGAAGCAAAAGTTCCTGTCTTTGGTAGACATCCATCGAAATTCAATCAGTTAACAATTAAGAGCTCCATATAGCAAATTAATTTTGTCAAGTTATTGGTGGAAATGCTTTTTTGTGGTTTGACTGGAAAGCCAGGTCACTCACAGTGGGATGTTCCACAAAAAGACCTCATAGAATTATCTATTCTTACGGGAGATGATTTAATACCTATCTTTGAATTTTCCAGACTAAATCATTTTGGCCTCTGGGGTTGTAGGGCTTTACTACTGGCGAAAATCAGAAGTTACTTTTGTGAGAAAAATCCAGGTTTCACTTTCAGAGACATTAGTACAGACTTGTATTTCTTACCAAAGTGAGTTCCACAGAACACTACAACTGGGCTGAGGTCAAGTATGTGTAACCAACATTGGGTTAAACAAAGCTAATCATGTTTCTTTACTTCTGGACTCTTCAATGCAAACGCAAGTTAATCAAGACTTTCCGGTACAAGCACTTCCCAAGTTTATCTGTCCTTAGAATCAGTCTTTTTAGAGTATCTTAGAGGTATTCTATAGAACACATTTTGGGCAAGAGTGACCTTTATCCCTGGAGAACTGTCATTTCTTTGGTCTTTAATGGCAAACTTTCCACAATTATCAAAGGCCACTAGAAACAGCCACATAAAATTTCCTTCAGTCTTTGTTATAAAAATATTGATAAGGAGACTAGCCAGTAATCACACCAAGCATTAACACTGTTTAAGAGTCCAGGAATGCCTGAGTTTGAATCCAGGCCCCATTCCTTGCTAGCCGTGTGATGTGTCCTTCATACTCTGTGTCGTGGAGTCTTTATTTGGGAAACAGCCTCTCCTTCATAGGGTTGTTGTGGGGATTGAACAGGATCTTACATATACTCAGAACAGTTTTGGTCCACAGCAAGCACTCAAATGACAGCTATTTGTTTTTGTTGTTACTGTTATTTAGAACCAGGAAAACTACGCTGTTTCCTTAGAAAGTTTCACGCTTCTTTCATCCAATATTGAGAGATAGACAAATCATTGTTTCCTCTTATTCCCCCTGCCTGCAGGGAAGCTCAAACTAAATTTGAAGCTCAGTTATATCAACTAAGCTAATCCCCACTATGTTCACTGATTTACTATTTCTACTACAGGAATCTTACTGCTATGCTTTTTTTTTTAAAATCCTTTTTGGAAAGTGAATACATAAAATCAATATAGGAAATTTCCACTTGAATCTCCTTGGGCAAACAGAACTCAGTATGCGCAATACATAGTTCTTTTTCTCTATCCATTGACCTTGGCCAATCAGTAGCTTTTCTTGTGTGTGCTATGTTGTTGTTAATATTGTTTTTTAATGATCATTTCCCAGTTCCCTGATAAAAAATTTCATACCACCCAATTCCTCCCTCTCCCATCTCCCCTGGCCTCATTCATCCAGCGACTTCCCATTTCTCTATCCCTTCTTCACTTGCCTAAGAGATCCTTAGTTAAGAACCTGGCCATGTTTCAATGAACTGTTGCACTATCCTTCTACCAATCTCCATGGCTTTAGCTCCCTGCTTACAATTATTTTGCTAAATCTTCTCCTCCTCACAAAGCCTTCACTGTTCAACTGCTTATAGGATGCAATCCAAACTCCTCTGTCTGACATGTAAAGCCCTTTAAACAGTGGTCTCCACCTACCATTCCACTACTCTCTTGTTCTCTTCATCCTGTGCTCTGGCCACACATAACTCACTGCCCCAACAGTCTGCAAAGCTCATCCTTACGCCCTCTCTCAGCCTGGAAAACTCCTATTCAGCCTTTATGTTCACCTCCCTTTGTGAAAGTCTCCCCAATCCCTCCGACAGAATTAGTCATTCACCTCTGTGCCCTCAGAGCACTTGTAACACTGGGTTATAATTAGTTGTTTATATTTTAATGTCTTTTTATTAAAGTTTGAGCCCCATGAGGATAAGAACCAAGGCTTATTCCTTTCTGTAGTCCTGTTTG
Organism: Eubalaena glacialis; assembly: GCF_028564815.1. Taxonomy (NCBI): domain Eukaryota; kingdom Metazoa; phylum Chordata; class Mammalia; order Artiodactyla; family Balaenidae; genus Eubalaena; species Eubalaena glacialis. The sequence continues at coordinate 28,566,274 of NC_083736.1, forward strand.
AAAAACACATTAAGCATTCACTAACTATCTGTTGAATTGAATGGAATGATAGCCTCAGGCCTGGAAAGTAACTAAAGAAAGTTAAGACTACAGTCAGTTCTACTGTAGCAGGATGGTCTGGTAACAAAAGCCAAAAGAAGGACAAGGGTCTTCATGGAGGATCTGAAAAGGGAAATTGGATTGTAAGAACTTCAGCTTTTATCCAGCTTGCTCTAGGAAGATGGCAGCTGTACCAGTAAGTTGTGAATACTGTTATCACCAGAGGGGTACTTCAGTTTTTCTGTGGTATGAAGCAGTCCTCATGACTATCCAATTTCCTATGCCAAGATCTAAACTTACCAGACAAGTTTTTGTTATGATTTCCAAGATATCTAAGACAGAGGACCCTAAAATCGAGTGATAACTCCAGTCTTTAAAAAACATATATTCCCCATTTAAATAGATTGAGTATTTGCACTTAAAACTTCATGATGTTGTCCATCAACAGATGAATGGATAAAGAAGATGTGGTGTGTGTGTGTGTGTATACACACACACACACACACACACACACAATGGAATATTACTCAGCCATAAAAAAAGAATGAAATAATGCCATTTGCAGCAACATGGATGAACGTAGAGATTATCATACTAAATGAAGTCAGACAGAGAAAGACAAATATTACATATCTCTTGTATGTGGAATTTAAGAAATAGTACAAATGAACTTATTTACAGAACAGAAACAGACTCACGTAGAAAACAAACTTATGGTTACCAAAGGGGAGGGGGGGAGGGATAAACTAGGAGTATGGGATTAACAGATACACACTACCAAATACAGAATAAACAACAAGGATTTACTGTATAGCACAGGGAACTATATTCAATAATGGAAAAGAATTGAAAAAAAAATATACACACACATACATATCCGAATCACTGTGCTGTACACCTGAAACACAATATTGTAAATCAACTATACTTGAATTAAAAAAAAAAAGATTATACATGGCTACCTGTATTCCAAGTTAAATTTTGTTTGTGTGTTTACAGAGAATTTATAATATGAATATTAAAACTGTCTCTACTGTGAAAAATAAAATTTTCTTCTAAAAAAGAAAACCTCATGCTGCTCCCCGAAAAGGTTTAAGGCGACATTAATACATTTAGTATAACAAGACAGTTAAAAAGAGGGAGAACTCGGATAAAGGAGGAAATAAATTGTCATTCTGGGTCATCCATCCACTTACATGAATTGGGTAGGATGAAGTGGCCCCCACAAGCTTCGATTAACTCAGGATACACTGAAGGAAATGTAGTTATTGGGTGGCTTAGTTAGAAACTGAGCCTCGGAATCATGGTGACCCTGCCCCATGTAACTGTCCTCCCTGCCTGCGTAGAGCGCGGGCAGTTGACCCCTGCACAGCTTATTAAATGCAGTGGGTATGCCCTTCAGCGTCTCTTCATACAGCAGCTTCTCTTCATATGGCAGCTTCTCTGGCCATGAAAGACCTTGTCGGTTTGACTTATATGAGAAAAGTAGCTCCCTTTCTCTAAAAAGGCTCTGTAGCCCTTTGTTTTGGGGGCTGGTATTGCCAAGTGGCATGAGGGCCCAGATTCATTAACTTTCTCATATACTACTCTTTTCCCCCCAATTCAACTTAAAAAAAAATGTGTAGGGGGCTTCCCTGGTGGTGCAGTGGTTAAGAATCTGCCTGCCAATGCAGGGGACACGGGTTCGAGCCCTGGTCTGGGAAGATCCCACATGCCGCGGAGCAACTGGGCCCGTGAGCCACAACTACTGAGCCTGCGCGTCTGGAGCCTGTGCTCCGCAACAAGAGAGGCCGCAATAGTGAGAGGCCCGCGCACCGCGATGAAGAGTGGCCCCCGCTCGCCGCAACTAGAGAAAGCCCTCGCACAGAAACGAAGACCCAACACAGCCAAAAATAAATAAATAAAGCTTTCCTTTAAAAAAAAAAATCCTCTTTCAAAAAAAAAAAAAAATGTGAAGACCAGCTATGGGAATCAGTCTCTACTAATTCCCAATGATGTCTCCTGGACAGTTAACATTCACTGTTACCTTCCCCACCCCCATTCCTTACCCTGGCTTCGCCACCTACAACATTATTTTCAGAGGTGGCCCTTCTCCCGTTCAAAACCATGCCTCCTCCTGTGTCCTTGTGCCCCTCTCCCTCTTGCCTCCTCTGGGAAAATGCTCCTATCATTCCCAAGCTCTCTTCCCCTCTTCTTCTGGGATATTCCTCCAGCGTGTGTAATTAGGGATCTTTAAGTAGAACGAAAAGACCAGAGTGAACACTACATGGCACTGTGTGAAATAATTCCAACAACCACAAAAATATTTGCAAATATTTGCATATGTAGAGAATATCTTTGAAAGATTACACGAGAGAGCAGCAAAGGGGGCAGCCGCCAGCGCTGGGAGCACTACAGCCAGGGGACAAGGTTGGAGAAAGACTCACTATCTTTATATGCCTTTTAAACCCTTTGGATTTCATATAATGTGCATGGATTACCTACTAAAAAACCAAAGTAATTATATAAACATTTTAAAGTTTACATCTTCTAGAGTTTTACCAAGCCCACTGTTCTCCTTCTGCCACGTGCTCCCTGGGTAGATACACTGACTCTCAGTTTCAACTACCAGTTATGAGCTGGTGACTCCCAGATCTGTTATCTCTGGCCCACACCCCTCCTTCGAGCTTCAAAGTTCCATTTCCCACCGTCAGACATTTGTCCGTGGGTATGTCACCAGAACCTCAAACCCAACGTCCCCTGCACCCCATTCACCACCTTCCAGCTGCCTGACCTTGAGGAAGGCCCCCTGTCAATCCTGCTGAACTGAAGGGCGACCCTGCCGCTCCTCCTGAGCTGTCAGTCCCAGCTGCCAACAACCGTGCTCTCGCCCCGCACCCGCCAGAACTGGGGTTCACTCCTTCCTTCCCCAGATCCACCCCACCAGCCAGCCAAACAGCCCCGCCCCTCCCCTACAATATCCCTCAGATTCAGCCCATCCTCCCCATTTCTACTACCCTCCTGTAGGCCCTTATCATCTCTTTCCTGGGCTTCCATGCTCCCTCCCAATCTGACTTCCTTCTTCCAGGCCTGTGCTTTTCAAAGTCCCCCCAACCTCCGCCCAGCTGCCTGAGTCACACATGTAAGTGTAAGTCTAACAGCATCACTCCTGGCTCACCCCCGGGAAGCTCCCTGTACCAGGTGAGAAGGCCCCAACACAGCACTGCACTGCGTCCTTGTCCCTCCCCACCTGGCCTTGTCCCTCCCCACCTGGCCTTGTCCCTCCCCACCTGGCCTTGCCGACCTGTCCGGCTTCATCTCCTCCCATTTCCTGCCTTGTTACAGAAGTCACGCAACTGTCTGCGGTTTCCCAAACGTCCTGTGCCGTTCCTCCCTGACACCTTTGTTTATGCTCCCCGCTCAGCTTGCAATGCCCACTCCTGACCCCCTTCGGCTTCCCTTCATCTTGGCCATCTCCTCACCATCACGTGAGACTCACACAGAGACCTAAGGAAGGAACGTGGGACAAAGACATCCTGAGACGGTGAAGATTGAAAACTATGAGCCCCGGGCCCAGTCATCACGTCAGTTACAAGGCAAAGCACCAGGATCAGGATGGCCAGTTAGTTTAATTCAGTGGTATAAGTAACCCATCTAGAGTTTTTCTGAATATAACATTTACAATCCTGCATAGCCACTGGAGGAGTGAAAAGGATCAAGGGAAAACTCAAACTTAGGCTGCATCATGACTGGTTGCCCAACAACAAGACATATGAAAGGTACCGAGTAGGTACTAAAACTTCAGAATCCTCTGTCATCATAAAACATCTGCTAACAATTTTAATTAACTTTAGACTTCACAGTAAATCAGCTTAGTATTTACCCTCCTTTTAGACTTGGGAACAATCTAATCAATTTGATGCGCAGGCAGCAGGATGACAATGAGGTTTTGTCTCTCATAAAGGCTACCTTTTCATTGCTAGGGTCACACCTAGAATTTCAGAGCAAGTCTGCGTTCATTTAGACAGTGCAGAGAAAAATACATAGAAATTTGTCACTACAGATTTAAGTCAGCAGATTGCAGGCTGTCATGTACGCAGGAAGAAAGCAAACTTTTTTGAGTCTGCAATGCTAATGACACACAATAGAGCAAATTCTCGACATCCAACTGGTCTCGACCGAACAGGTGAATCAGAATTATCTGTGGTATGAGGGAGAAACATTATGCAGAAGTGAAACATTAAAGACCGTATAAGTCACTAGTCACCCAAATTTATGAGAGACACTATTGAGAAAATTGAGAGGCAGACTTAGCTTTTGCTCAGAGCTTTCGCCTTATCTTTGTGGCATAAGCCAAGAATCAGAGAAAGCCAGTGGGGGGAGACACGCGGGGCTTAGGATTTGGAAAATGAATTTTGAACATTCTTAATTTATGGCAAAGTAAGGCTTGGTGCTCATCAAAGAAGTTTGAAAAAGGGAAGTATTCTGAAAAGCAAGCAGAAGAAAAGCTTTCAAAAGGCTTTCCTCTATGAAATTAGAACTTAAAAAGAATTTTAGCCAAAAGTACATGCATGAGTGCTACAATGAAAATAAATTCAGCTTCATTTCAATTCATTTATTCATTAACTTATTCAACAAATATTTATTGAATGCTATGTGGCAACAACTGGGAGAAATGGAATTCTAAAGACAGAGATAAGATATCCTTGAGACACTTCCTAATTAGCCAATTTCTGTTTTCCAAGGGGATGGTGGGGAGGTGTCATGAATAACAGAATTCAATAAACATATCTAGTCAGGAATGGGGATCTTCAAGCCTCTTTCCCTTGCTAACTGTCATTTGGAGATAAGCCCTTGCTACAGGATAAAGGAACACAAAATACACATAGACATGTGTCCAAAGGACATGGGATACTCTCAGTTTTAAATATCCTTTCCCATTTGCTCTAAATGTCTGCTTGTATTTGTCAAATTATATAGCCAATTTGACTAGAGAAATATAGCCAGGTTGGCGGGCACACAGAGGGGACATCTAATGACCTCCCGGGTTCTCTCAGAGGAAGGACAGGAAATGGTGAATTACAGGCTCCTTTAAGCAACACTGAACTCAAGGATCATGAAGACAAAGCTATGGCTCTGAATTTCTTTGAGAAGAACTGCAAGAAAACAGGAGAGGATAGAGCAAAGAAAACCAGAGGCTACCTTCAGGAGGGGAGCTCTGTAGAGACATGTCTTGGGATTTGGTAGGAAATGAAAATGTGACAAAGTAGAGAGAGAAAGAAGGAAGCTCATCCTGACCTTTACTTGAGGGTCAAGATAACTTACAGAAAGACTTGCACCAATACCAGATTCTTCATTTTGGAGCTCTAAGCAGCCCTGGTGCAATTTATTTTTTCTTTCTTTCAGAGAATAAACCATGTCATTCCTGGGGAATGGTCTTGGATATCTTTCAGGGTAAAGTGGTTATCACTGTACCACAAGTAGATGGACAGGTTTATTCATATGTAGTCCTAAAAATATTCCCTCAAGTAAAGGTACATTCCATGGAATGTGCCACAGTTCTACATAAATGATATTTACATAGAATGCACAGTTCTACATAAATGATATTTACATAGAATGCACAGCTCTACATAAATGATATTTACATAGAATGCACAATTCTACATAAATGATATTTACATAGGATGACTCTTCTTTAGGCTCTGGTGCAAGGCACAGTTGGCTATTTTGAGTCAGAAAATCTGGATTTGGATTTGCTTCTGCCACTGGCTGATTGTGAAATTTGGGTCAAGCCGTTTGAACCTCTCTGAACCTGCATTTTCTCATCCATCTTCTACACAGAGCTCTTAGGAAGATTAAATGACCCAAAATGCATTAAAGTGCTCTGAAAATGATGAAATGATATACAAATGATAGTTCCAGTACTCTTCACCAGCACTCTTTGGCCTGGTTGTCATGGTATGGAGGGAAAGTATAGTAATAATAACCAAGACAGAACTCTTGACCAATGAAATGGAAAGATATATTACACAATGGACAATCATATAGTACAAAAATATTTTTATTCCTGGGTAACATCAAATTCTATTTATAATGCCAATACCAACTTTTTCTTCCTATTTGACTTTGACCCCTAAAATAATTAAAGACTTAACATAAATGAATACTAATGATACTCAATAAAGTAGAGGGAAAGGTTTTATCTACCATGATGTTCATTGCCAGTCTTACAAAATAAGGCCAAAAACAATGTCACCATTCAAAACCCACAGAATGTTCAGTATTACCTCCTGAATGGTACGTGCATGGCATCCCCTCTGTATTCTTAACTCAGGCTTTTACCAAACATTTCCGGAGAGCCCATTAAATAGTAACACTGTGCTAGGTACCATAGGGGACATTAAGAGGATTAAAACACAGTCCATTAGAGGGAAGCACTGGGAATAACTGATAAAATAGCAAACTGAAACACAGGTCTCTGAGAAAGGTCCAAAGTATTCTGAGAATATAGACAAATGATAGATTACTTCCAAATGCCGGGATCTAACAGGGCTCTGTGGGGAAAATCATTCTGAGCAAGGGCATGGAGGATGGGAAGGACTCCTTTGCCAGATATGGCAGTGGAGCCATGGGGGTTAGTAGCTAGGCTGAGACGCAAGCTTGCGCTCGACCCAGAACGTGGATGAGAGCAGGAGGCATTCAGAAACAGCAGCCACAACAGCATGGCCAGAATACAGGTACAAAAGAAGATGAAGTTGTAAAAAGCAGGTCAAGAGAAAATTGTGGAAGGTTTAAAATGCCCAGCTGAGAAGCTAGGTCTTTTAAAAGATGCAGAAATCCAGTGAAGGAACAATGCCATGTTGGGTCTTGGTTCTGGAAAGATGCACAACTACAGTCAGTATGGAGAATTTATTGGAGGGGTGAGAAAGAGACAAAGGGAAGCCGACCAGATAAGGAGCTCTGGCCATAGGTCAGAAGTACTGAGAGCTAGAAAGAGGCCAGTGGCAGGAGAAAGCAATGGATGAATGGCAATTTGCCTTTTCATCTTGAGGTGACATACTCCCTGAGGGCACTGGTTCTCAGACATACTGTGTTGCCTAGATTAAGAGGTCCTTGTGCCTTGGGCTAAACCAAAGAGATGAAAGTACTCAAGTCCCACAAATTTGAGCATTTGCTCTTTAAAGACTTGCCTGGTGGCATCTGTCTAAGGAAGGCACACTGAGTTAGAAGTGATCATGTGCAAAAGCCTTTCTTAACCAAGGGACCTGTGATATAATAAATGTAATACAAAAGTCAAAGTCCAATGATTTGCATTATCCTGGCATCACACAATATGCCAGATTTTTACATCTTTGTCCTCTGTGCAGTCATTATGAAATTTCCTTTCACTTTGATAATTTCTGCTCTTTTTCCACGGACATCTTTTTCAGGTGATGACTGACAACTGGAATCGTCTCACTAATCTGCTAGGGCAGTGAGCATAAATGACTGCTGTATTTGATGATGGAAACTAAGATGAACTAATTCATTCCCAAATATGACCAATGAGCCTACTTTCTTAAATGCTGTGAGATACATAATATGGCCAAACACATGTACAAATCATATCATCATAAAATTAAATGACCTACTTTGTTCTTAAATTCTATTCTCAAATATAAAATCAAAGCCTCTGAAACACATGCAACAAATCAAATACCACCATCAGCATTAATTCCTTTAACACCTACTATATGAGTTCTTACTTATGCTATTGCATTCATTTTCTTCTTTCAGATGACAAAAAAAAAAAGAGAGAGAGAATCTGTAAATGGAGCTAAACAGATTATTGGAGAAAACAATTAGACATAAAATGACTCTAAGTGAAGATTCCTGGCACTTTTCTATGTGTGCAAGTGTATGCACTCTGCATACCAATGACAAAGCTAGAAAGAAAACTCACCTGTTTTCTTCCTCAAGATCTGCTAGGATTCTCTCTAGCTCCCCTCTTTCCTCACTCTCTAAGGAAATCAAGATCTGGGCAGGACTACGAGGCTGGCTCAGGGGGGAGTCCTGGTTCAAACTTTGGCAGTAATGCTGGATTAACAAATGTTCATCATCTCTGGAAAATAAAATCAAAGGTTTTGGTTTTTTCCCCCCTTATTTTGCCTTGGGGGTCAGGGACTTGGGTGTGTATTTTAAAATAGAAACAGTTATTTGCTCTTAACAATTAATTAGACCCTTTTTCCTGCTTTTAAAGACATTTTGATACTCTTGAAGTTGTGGTCTACCATCCTGTTGGTGACAATTCCAATTGTTTCTTGCTCAGATTTTCCATTGAATCTGGTTGGACTATTTACATGGGTAAATGAATGGTAGAATTACAGTAATACTGGGACTCTACGTTGACAGTTTAACCAATCGTTAGTAAATATTAAGAGACGTAATAATGGCTGTATAATGCTTTTGCTACCAAGCCTGTCAAGACAATCTATTCACTCACGCACTGTGTTGTTGATACTGACCAGGAAAAAACTGAAGCCCTTAAAATAATAGAGTAAATATTTTCTTAAGTGGAAAGCAATGCAACTGAAAAGTGTTGCTTTGGTAAGCCAGTTTCAACTTATTAACCCCACAGAGGCAGGATGGTAACAATAATGAAACTACAGATAAAAATGACTATTTCATTCAATTGTTGTTTAGATAGAAAAACAAAAATTGGCAGGGGAAAAAAAAAAGCCATTAAGGTGACTAATACAAGAGGACTGAACAACTCATTCCTCAGAGCAGCTTTTAAAGACTAATCTTGGGGAACAAAGAGGCCAAAGGCTTATATGTTGGGAGGAAGCTGCAATCTTTCCTCATATCTAGGAACTCTCTCATACACAGAAGAAATTATTTTCTAAATGCATCGCCCCCAGCTCCTGAAAAGCCTGTGTTACCTCCAAGTTATAAGAACTTCATTCTGTTCTTAGTGAGAGGCTAAAGCCCTTTGCTTCCAGCTACGTATCAGTAAGATGATATGTTAATATTTCCCTCTCCACACCCCTTTAATTTCCTTTTCTCAACTCTATGTCCTCTGAGTTGAAAAAATTTCAGATACTTAGGGAAAAAAATCCTCCTAATTTAAATGATCTTGGTCCATCAAGTCAGATAATTGGTTGGTAAGTTAAAGTTAAAATAATTTTTGGGTGTTAAAAACAAACATTTAAGTGAAGTCAACCAATCTACCAAACCACTTCCCCAGATTTGCCCCTAAGAGATCATGATATTACCGTCCAACATTGAGTCAAAATGGATTTTATGTCCTCAGAATAAGCTAAAGCTAAATTTCGTTTAAAAATAAAACAAAAGCAGTTTTGACCACCTAATTTGTTAGCTCTCTTCCCAAATTCTGCAGATTGATTGCTAGGACTTCCCATGTTTAATTACAACATATAGTTATAATTCAACTTCTCTTACTGTTCTCTGAGGCAGTCAATGAATGGCAGCCATTATTATACAGATACAACTTGAATTACTGTGAATGTGCTAGAGCTTCTAATATTCAAATCGGTGACCCAAAGAAGCAAATCATTCAGGTTGTTTACATTTCGTTGATTCTTTGGTTACATATTTTTCTGTCAAAGTAGTTTATATATTAATACTATTAATACTTTTCCCCACAGCTAAGAAAGAGAATGCACCATAGTTATGTTTGGGGGAAACGGCTGTTTTGTTTTCTTTTAAGTAACTAAGTCATATATGAATGGCTGAGTGTTGACTTTATTCTTTATTATTACCTTGATCACCTTTATGTACCAGATGAGATGACTTAGTCTCACGTCTTCAATAACCAGTTATGTATAAATGCCACTTGGATACTGTTTCCTTCAGTCTAATCCTTATAAAGCCTGTTTCTCATCTGAGTGTGACTCTGGGTTGCCACACCAACTACATATGATAAATTTACCATTTTCCCTTCGCCTAGATTCTCTATGACAAAGTGGTGAGACATCCATAACTTATCAAACTAAAAACATTATTGTACCTTGACTAGATTTCATCTCCCTAAATTATCCATTCAGTTAGCAGATCCTTATTTTGTCCTCCATATTTGCTTCTCAGTCTGTTCCCTCCACCTCAGCCTCTTGGTTCATGGCAAGATTCCTTTGTGCTCCTTACTGTGAATACTTCCCCTACTCTGTAATGAAGCCTCTGTTTCCCTGCCCATAGCTGTGTTCTCCGCCACTTTGAGCACTGCTCTCTCGCCTTCCTTAAATTTGACAGGCCTGGCTTATCATCCCACTACAAAACCGTGACCTCAATTTGTACTTCCTCTTCTGAAACCCTTCACAAGATAGCCTCACTTTATTTAGCTCTTGAAGGCGCTAAATCACAAAAATCTACTAGTTAGGATCTCTAAAGGAACATGCCCATCTAGCCTACCATATGGGAATGCCAATGCAACTACACCAAAATTACAGTTCTACTCCCCACGAGTGGCGAAAACACTACTTAGCCATCACTTTAAAAATTAATATCTAATCCCTTTAAATATCCTGCAGGTTTGGTCAAAGATTAAACATTTCATATAGTTTAAGTATCTGGGACCCTGCAATTTGTGGTAGTATGGCATTAAATAAGAATAAGGCAAAATGTTTTGGAACATTCTGGAACATCTGGAATACCAATAATGCCACAATTTGGATGAGCTCATTCTGTGTTGGGTTGTCAAGAGTTAAAGAACAAAAAGTAAATGAAAGTCTCCTTGAAAGATCAAATGAATATAAACGCTAATTCCTATCTTCTGCGCTACCCTACCTCTAAATCCCTCAAAGCAATTTCACGGTCAGGAACATTTTGTAAAAAGAGACAGGATACTTACATGCTCTCATTAGGAGAGATGCTATCATTTAGATAAGATCCATTGCTGTTTTCCATTTCTGCTAGCCTGATAAAAAACGTAAAAGCTCATTAAAACTTATGTGACTTCTTAGAATCTATTCAAGACCTAATCGAACATTCCTGAAAACTAAAGGATAAATCATGTCAAGAGGAGAAAGGAGTCCTTCATATTAAAGGATGTGTGTGTTGGCCTAACCGTCTGAGGCAGTGAGTGGTGGACCACAGCTAGTTAAGTAGCTTTACATTTACGCTGCAAATTACAAGAGAATTTGTATTTTTTTCCTTCACAGATTGATCTTCCTTTCACTGAGAAGAGGCCTTTGTTTTCATGAGAAAAGCTTCCCTAACAACAAATACACTCCGTACCTTACGCTATCCCATGTGTTTCTTAAGACAATTAAAGACTTCCACTGAAGACAGAATTATATATAGCCAGTTAATACTTCCTACGGTTGATAAACATGTTCAGCAGTTAGACTATTGATAAAAAATAAGATTCATAGTAAGCTCTCTATACATTCTGCCAATTTTTACCTTTAAAACCCTCCTTCACCTCAAACAATAATAAAGTCTTTTTACAACTTAAAAGTGAACCAAACTCTTACAGATTTATTTAACAAGCATATCTTACAATCAGCAATTTAGTTTTTAGATATAAAAGTTACCTCAAACACAAAGGAAGTGGGACAGAAAGGTCCAGGGATTAGGAAAATGAGTGATTCTCTTCTTTACAGCATATTACGTAAAATACACACAGAAATGGAAAGCCAGTGCTTTCACAGTCTCCATATAACACAGTATAATTTCTTCATATACTTATGTCTGGTCTAGCAGTTTTCTAAGAAGGTTGGATGATTTCTAAGTCAATTGATTAAACGTGCTCAGTATATAAAACATAACAAAGCTATCAGGAATGTTTAAAGGCCTGGGTTAGGGGAGACTGTTGTGGGCTGATGCTCTCATTGGTGTCCAAAAACAACATGCAGTGGAACGACATGCACGTTAGAGGGCAAGCTGATTAGTAGAAATCAGACAAGATTGGGGAAAAAGAAAAGATTCGTTTAAAATTAATATAGGTTAGCTTTCCTTGGTTAGTTATTTCAACCAATATTTGCCTGGCATTCAACTAGTCTCATACCTGCTAGCATAATGTTCAATGCGTGAATGAGTATCATCGTGTGAAAGCTGAGGGGACGAGGCAGGCCTATAAGGCAGAAAATGTTATTAGTCACAGATACCATCCATTAATGGAGAAAAAAACCCCACCACACAGTTATGTTATATACATGGCCTAGAATGCTTTTATTCTAATACTATGGATAATGTACACATTTAGCTGTTCCTGTATCTTAGATATCATCAAGTATTTAGAATCCAGGTTTGAGAGATGATTTCTCATACTTCTGCTTTTCTCAAAAGCCATAAAGAGAGATCAAAAACTTCTCTGGAAAGTTTCAATTATAGAAAAGGTCAGGGGGAGACAATCTCTACGTGACATTTTGTCCTCCTGCCTTGTAATGTCTCATATCCTAGAGTTCTGAAATTGTGTTAGCAGTATGTGGTTTAACATTTTAAACAGTTTACACCTGTGCCATTTATTAGCTGTCTTCTTATTGAATGGAAACTGTACATTTGCCTAGTAAATTTGCAGTTAACGATATTAGTTCCAAAGAGGCCACTCCAGTCCATGACTACTTAAGATTCCACGTATCAAGATGTCTTGGTTTGTGCAATTTTGTAAAGAAGGAATATATCTACCAATTTAGCAGCAGGACTATATTACTACTTCATAAAGCAAAAGTGAATGGCCCTAAATTATAATGTGATGTTTTAAAAAGAATGACTAACTTCAATAGAATGTCAATATCTGAAATATTTCTTATTAGGGACACTGTGTGCTAATATACAGAGGGGAAAACAAGAGAGGAGGATTAGCAGGTATAGTCTACTTACTTTGGGGGTATAAAAACCTAGATTTTTTTGGCTTCACAGATGAGAATTTTGGTAGGGTTAACATGTTTTCACCTTTTCATATCTGATCTATTAATTATCCTTGAAGTTTTTATAGTAGCTTTTAGATTAACCTTAGGAAAAAATCCATCTGTTCTGAAAACCAGTTTGGGCTTGGGCTTTTTTGTTTTAACTGGAATAGGACAAAAGGTCGCTTCCATTTCTCTCCTGACACCAGAAAGCCCTTAGGTAAAGGCATGAATCCAAAACTCAACAGAAACCTATTCAGTAAGGATTAGTTTAGTCCAATGTCTAAGCAGCATTCAAGGACTTGGTCAGGACACTAAGAAGACTATGTCTGTTTTTTCTTACATTAAAAAAAAAAAAAGAAGAAAGAAAGAGAAACGTGTAGTTACCTAGGCTTACATAGGAAATGTGCTAGAAATCTATATTTCTTAAAGAAGACACACAGTCATAAGATGATTACAGCACACTACAGCAAATAACCAGGGAACTGAAGTCTTGCCTGAGAGATAAATGTCTTAATTATGAAACCAAAGTTGTCTAGGTCAAGTGTCACCATAATCAAATTTGGAATGAATTACGAAGATGCTTAAACTGCCATGAGGAAACAAAAGGATGACTACCCAATTTACTAGGCAGATCCAAAGATTTCCAGGTGAATCTTCATTCTAGTTTTGGAGATAATCTGCTAATTTCTTAGAACCCTGGAACAGCCCATTATTAGAAAAGTGCTAAGGTTTGTTTTGAAATATTCACTGCAGGTCAAGATAACTGAGTACCTGGATTACTTAGTTTATAAGCCCTATCTTCTGGAACAGACCAGTCTTTCGATTACATACTTCTTATAAGCTAAAAGCCCACCATCGAGGAAAATATATTAGTGTTTCCCCTTGTAACAGTTGCTACCTTGGTAGTGTAGAGAAGAAAGAAAACATGAGACCTTGGAGCATAACTACACCGAGAAAGCTAGGCATGTAAATGCAAAATACTTTAATAAAATCTTAAACAGAAAATCTTATGCAGAGCTTTAATTCTTAGCCTTGAGGATACTTCCATGTTATTTTTCTTATTAATGTACATAGCACCTAAGACAGCATGCATAAGCTCAAGAACTCATAATAACCAAGCAATCTAAAAAATATAGATATACACTAACGGAGGTACTTATTAAACCAGAAAATGAGCCAAAAGGGAATACTGGTCAGAGAAGAATCATTTAAAAATCAAGAATTAGTAAAAGTACAAAACTACTTAGTCCAGAAACAAAACTAAATGCAAAGCCTTCTAAAACGCTTTTCCAAGAGAAGGTAAGAATACTGTTCTCCGTTCTCACTTCCTAAATACAAAATGATATACCCCCAAAAGGATTATTCCTACTATTCCTATTATTGCTAATGGCCAATTCCATCCCACCCACCACCATTTTCTCTTTTGTGACAACTCCATTAATAAGTTTTCAAAGCAGAATAGCTCAAAGAATATTGTTTGACTGTCTCATTTGTGGACAAACAATATAAAAGGTTTATGCTAGGTTTACTTTCAAATAAAGTGACAAATGCAGGCAAATAAGGGTTTTTTTCTAAGGAAAAACAAAAGATCTGTATCTCAGTAAACTTTCAAATTCTGTGATCCATATTGAATGGATTAAATGCTGTCATCGTCATAGGATTTGTTAACATTGGATAGAATTCTTGCAAAATAAAACACCTTAGGACCTGGCTCTTCTGCCTGAATAGAATAGCTTTACAATTCATTTTATAAATTATTTACCATCCCATGAGTAAAGACTTTAATAAAATTATTGGTATTACAGGGACTTTAGCCTGCTGGGGTTGTTTTCTTCCTCAGAGTTAGAATTTCCCACTATTTCTGAATAATCTAGCATACTTTTTTATAAAAAGGCTAAGTGGGGGTAGGTTTCAGTTGTTAGAGAAGATATTTTTTAAAACAATGTTATTAATTTTAAAGTTCTTCAAAATTTAAGAAAGGCAAACACCCTCTACTTAAAATAAGTTATATTAAACTGTCATGAATTTTTCTCATTAGCTTACATATACAGTAAACTTCTTCCTCTAGTTAGTTATTCTTTATTATGTTGTGCTACCTCTATGTGTTTTAAGACATTAACCTTTAGCATATTTTTCTTTTGGATTTGTCAGTTGGTTAGATTTACTTTGTGTTGGAATAAGTTCTATTTGCTTACTAGGATCCAATCAAGCTGAGAATTTCAGTATATCAATTAAAATTTTTTTTTTATTTATGAAAGGCTTTACCTTCTATAAACAAATAGACTACCTGGGATAGGGAAAATAATTACCAACAGCAAGGAACATAACTGAACCTAAATAACTCCCCAAGTTGTTTAAGCATGATGATTAAAGAAATCGGGTATAGCTACCATATCTCAAAATTAAAGGGCACAATAACGCAGCTTTACAAAAGAAAGGAAAGTGTTATACTTCCTTTAGGCCATTAAAGACTTAAAATAAACTTCAATTAATAGTTTGCATTTATCACTACAGGATTTTTTTTAAAAAAAGACCTACTTTAAATTAAATTACATGGTGGAATAAAAAAGACCCAATAAAAATAAATTGAATTCTTATATAAGCCCGTCTTCCAAATTGGTCATTTCCCTCTTATATATAATAGAGCTGTCTGACTTTAAATAAATATTTTAATAAAGTACACTTTGAAATACCAAAATTTTGTTATAAAAACCCCACACAATATAACTTTAAAACAATGCACACTTTGTTTGCTGATATTTAAATCACGGACTCTAAAAGGAGTTTTCTGATGACATTACAAACTCTGAGATAAATCAATTATCTGTTAATATCTAGTATTAGTAGTATTAATAATACACACCAATAATAATAACAAAGACTACAGTACACTTTCCTTCCAGTGTAAATGTGTGTTTATGAGCTGGGTATTTAGCTTGGAGAAGAGAGCAAAGTGAGTTTAGGTCAAAATTGAGAAACTCATGTATATAAACACTGGTCAAATAGCATGGCATTACCTGATAAAAAGTCCACATGTCTAACTGAAATTATTCAACCATACTCAACATCATACCATGAAACAAATTTTGATTTTAAATAGTCCACTTATAACAGGCCCTAAAGAGTGAACCATCATCCTTTTGAAGGTCCTAAAGCACTGAATCTCTAGAAATATGGCTAAAGAATGTTATTATGTAATCAGAAGGCTCTTCCCTGCTTATAATGAAAGAATATATAAACATGTCTCCCAGGAATATAACTAACAACCCAACAATTTCTTTGATGTTAATTTGAACTCCAGGCCAGGATTTCTGCTGGTTTACATTTGACCAAGTGGGGACCTAAAAACCTCACTGATTCTCCTGATCTGTGGTGGATGGCACCCTCAAAGTCTTATCAAGGGAAAAATTTTTGAAATGAAGGAAGGGAAATTAAAGTGTCTTTAAACAAAACAAACAGAACAAAAATTTAAACAAATCAAGCAAGCGAATGTGTTGGTGGTAGCAGCACGCTTCCGTGGAAGTACTCACGCAGAATCTAGTGGCCAGAAGTTGATCAGAGCAACAGGACTGCAAAACAAAGAATGAGGCGGTGAAGAGAGACACAGGCAAACTCAGCCACACACGCACGCACAAAATCACTGAAAGGTCAAAATAAATGAAGTCCAATCAAGTATGAACCATGGAAAGCAACGGCCAGACAAAGGTGAAGAGTGAATTAAAAGAAAACCAGTTGTGCGATTGCCATCAGAGTTATGGAAAAAAGAAGAGAAGGTTCAAAAGAGGTGAAGACATCATCATTTTGATCTAGAGAATCAGAACTACTTACTGTGAAGAAATTTCCTGTGACTATATTTTTTTTCAAGTAGAAAAACGTGACTAGGTACGACCACACAATCAGATACAAAAAAGACACACGCCTACTGATTTGTAAGGGAGGAAAATCAAAATGAAATCTTGGAATCACTCATTTGTAAACAGTCCCATATTTCTTGCAAGCCTTGTGAGGTAATTAGGAGCCGGAACGTGGTGGTTTACTCCCTGTGAGATAAAGTTTAACTTTTGGAAGAGGTCATTGTCATGGGACAATTGACATGGAAAATGGCGACTGAACATCAGCTTGCTTTTCTCTTTTTAGATACAGTAAATCTAAAGAAAGAAATAGGAGAGACTGTTTGCATTTGGGAGTGAAGGAAGGTATTCAGCTGAGAGGAGCTCAAAGATACGTCAACTGAGAGGCTGGTTTGCTTTGGCCACTACTCACGTTTCCATGTTGTCCCCCTCTAAGACCGTCTGCACTGGCAGGTAGCCCATTCGGGGATGCTTCGCAAAATACCTTTTGGTTCGAAATTTGTTTTTCAGTACCTTGGCAAAGTCTCGAACATCTTCTCCCGATGTAGTCTGAAAGGGAAACCATGCTGACATCAGACTCGGGGAGGGGGTATAATCTCAAGAGAAGGCACAATTCCAGGGCTCTGCCTCGGAGCACTTGCTTTATTATAATTAAGAGCAGTAGGGAGTTGAGAGCAAAGGCTTTGGAATCACATGAAAACACGGTTTTGAAACCAGACCTGCCATTTACTAGTGGGGTTAACCTGGGTGAGTTATTTACCCATCCAAGGCTCCAATCACCTATAAAATCGGGGCAACACCTCAACAAGTTGTGATGATGAATAAATGAAGTATACCAACTACTAGGCTACCCAACAAATGGTAATTTATGGAAGTCTGGAGGTCAGAAAGTTGACCTTCCGTTTTGCCACACTTTACAGTAGTTTTAAAACGATTTTGTCCACATTGCTATAGTATTTCACCCACTAAATACCATTCTATTCACAGCACGGTACATTCTCCATCAATGAATACCTTTGCAAAAGGAATCAAAATGAGGAAGACAATGAAATAACTGGGAGAATCACTCTGAAGATGGAAGAGACAAAAGCTCTAAAGCAGAGCTTCTCAAACTTTGATGTGTTGGATACCACCAGCAGACCTTGCTAAAATGCAGGCTTTGATTTAGAAAGTCCAAGGTGGGCCCTGAGGTTCTGCGTTCCTAATAAGCTCCCAGGTGACGCCAATGCTGCTGGTCCACAGATCACACTTTGAATAGCAAGCAGCTAGTGTTTAAGGAATAAAAGATTTACACCCAGGTCTGTGTCCACCAAGCCCAGGCCCTTTCCATTTCACCAGTGATTTTTCAAAGTCCTATTGGCCACTGAGCATTTTCCCAAAACAACATCTTAGGAGAAGACTCCAGCTCTTAATTATAGAACCTTGGGCAAGCTTTTTTAACCTTAGGATCTCAGAGTCCTCAACTATAAAAAGGGGATAAAAATAATACCTATCTCACACAGAGTAGTTTAAAAGGTAAACGCCTAGCATTTAGTTGGTAAGTGTGAGCAAGATTAATTTAAGTGGTGGATTGCGAATTTTAAGGAACCTATGTTACCCGCCCCCCATACCCAACGTGCCCCATGGCCGTAACACCTCTGCACACAGCCGCTAGGGATGTGCAAAATAAACGTGAAAATGTCTTCCCTACAACCCACGAAAACAGAAGAAAAACCTATTGATTCACCCAACAATATGTGTTGAGTGTCTACGACAGTCCACATGTGCCAGGCATCGCACTAGGGATAAGGTAAATCCCAGAGTCTACAATTTGGAGCCACTTTAGCTGGGCAACATCTGGGGAACTTACAAATCACAGCGTGACACATGATCTGCAAGACTGTACAAAACTGAAACTTCTTCCAGGTGAACTAAGTCACGTCAGGGAGGAATCTAACTTACCGGAGTGCAATATTCCACCATGGGATAGTGCATTTTGTGGCCTTTTGCAACACGACCAGAAAAAAAGCAACTTTGGCAGATGTCATAATTAAAGTGCTTTAGACTCCTGTACCTGGTAAAGAACAAAAACAAATATATATGTATTTCTGCAAATCAAATTCCCAAAGAACACTCTTTAATAAACCTCCTTCCACACTGTCTTAATTCTGGAAACAGAATGCAGGGTTCATTAATCCCACAAGGTAAGTGATTAACTTCCTACTTCCAGATTTCTCTGGTGCTTCTCCTACAGTATCAAAATATTTTGGCAGAAAGATTATCCTATAAACATTTGGAGGGAGGGGAGAAAAACTCAGCTCTTATTTAAACTCCACTAGGAACTCTTTCAGATTAAGTAGGAAGATAGTGGCAAACTTCCAGGCTTTTGAAGACCAGATACTAGAATTTGAAAGAACTTCCAGAAAGGATAGATTGATGCATTGCGGGCTCCCATACCCATCAAAAAGGCACAAAAGTTTTCTGAGGGAATTATTTTCAAAAAAAAATTATAAAGATAAAGCAACTTCATAAGACAAAAGAAAATTAAACAAGAACTCTCAATTAAACCAAATCTTGCTTTAATTACATTTTCTGATTGACTGAGATGACTCATCTTCAGATTGTTACTTGGATAATCTCTTTTATCTGTCTCTCTTCAGAAATCCCTCATCTCTAGCTAGCACACCATTGTAAAGCAATTATACTTCAATAAAGATGTTTAAAAAAAAAAAAAAAAAAAAAAAAAAGAAATCCCTCATCTCATTACCTCCACATGATAACGGAAGCCCCAAGAAAAGACACATTTTGGGTGAGATGTAAGTACTACATGGTACATTTCCCCCCCATTCTCAGAATACTGTATTCTTCGTTTCATACCAGCCCTGCCTTGTGCTTTCTCAGATAAGGATCTTAGCCAATTAAAATAAACATATTCCTTATGTCACATATGGGAGTGTGGGAAAAGAAGCTACTGTTTTTAGATCCCAACCATCTTCTGAGAGTGGGGGAAAGGAGGAGAGAGAAGTGCTCATTCCTAAAATAATCTACTTTCATAAGGGCAAAAGAATTGAATGTGAAAATGCTCTCTTTGATCCTCCAAAGCATTCTCCTTTTTCATTTTATAAAACTTCCCCCAGTATACAAATCTTACCAGCGAAGGAATCTAAGAAAAGAAAGGTAAGAAATGCAATGGAGCCCCGCCCCCCGCCCGCCCCCCCCCCCCGCCATCACTCTTACCTGCCAAAACCAGGAAGGAAAAAAGGTGTCCTGTGCAAGCACTGCCTACTCAATGTTGTCTATCTAGGCTTTAGAAACCTCTGAAGGTTTCTGTGAAACCTCTTTGTAAACAGCATGAAGTATGGAAGGACAAACACCAATGGTAAAGGAGC
Source organism: Eubalaena glacialis (assembly GCF_028564815.1). Lineage (NCBI taxonomy): Eukaryota > Metazoa > Chordata > Mammalia > Artiodactyla > Balaenidae > Eubalaena > Eubalaena glacialis. The sequence goes on from NC_083736.1 coordinate 28,586,362, forward strand.
ACAGTGAATGAAAAGCACACAAATGGTACAAAGCAGTTATTAGGAAACAAAGTAATGAAACAAGTCTAAGCATAACCAGAAATGAGTGTCTACTTAGCTGATAAGTGGATTCTGAACAGGCACAGATGATATAGCTAGTTTACAACTTGACGGCTTATTCGTTGCTATGGAAACCTTGATGTTGATCCAGATGTTTAAATACATCATCATTTCAGAATCTGGATTTGGGATTATTGTTCAATAAGATAAATTCATTTAAAAATACCCTGTCTCCCCAAACAGGTCAACAAGACTGAAGATTTAAGAGCCAATCGTTTTCTGGGACATTTCAGGAATACCAGAATAATAACCTGCGATGTTTCCTACCACTTTCACTTTTCAATTTATAAGGAATGTTTTCTTTTTTTAGCTGCTTTGTGAATCTTTCATTTACTTGCACACTTTATATTCCCTCAGAAGTTCATTAGGATACTATGAAAAGAGCGCAATCGGATTCACAGATAAAGAAGTATGTTCTAGGGTGCTCGAAACAATTCTTGTTACTTTAGGGCAAGAACAGTGGTGCAAAGTGATTAAGAGACTGAGCTACCATGACAGGTCTCCCGAAACAGAATCATCCCTTAGTTTTATAACTGATTCTTGGAGAGTTTCTATAAACAGAAAAAGACCATGGAAAAAAAGAAAGAGATGATCAAAATGTTTTGGTTTGAGGAAAGAGGAGGTACAGTTAATCTGTATATACTTAATGGACAAATATCTTGGTGGAGACAGGCGGTCAGTCCCGATCGACCAAGAACATGGCTCTGCAGAGCTGAAGAGTGAAGGCTGAGAAGGACGCCTGCCTAATGAGGTAGATCCACTAAAACAACCCAGTGATCCGGGGAGTGACAGGAGTGATCAATGCTCCAGCCTGATCACCTCCTATCCCACTGTGCAGAGGACCAAACTAACAGCAACTGGTAGAGGAGATAAAAGATCGAGTCATAAAAAGGTGAGAAATGATCAAATAAAATGACATTTGGGGGCGTTCCTCATACCTGAAGCCGATGATTGGACACTCCTTGCAGATGTTACACTTGGCCTGATGCTTGGCAGTCTCCGCAGCAGCCACTCTATGCAGGACGGGCAGCCATACCATGGACTGGGGTTCCAGTCTCATCCAGTCTAGGAAGAGGGCCGCTTCAATCTCAGGCTTATTATTAGCCTGCAAAGACAGGAGGCCGAAGAATGCAAGGAGAGAAGGTAAGAAAGTAAAGGAGGCAAATGTCAGCTCAGGTAACGCGTTAAAGGAAGAAAGAAAGATCAATAGTGGCACAGTGAGGCCCACTCTTCACAGGCTGTTTCTGCAAATGTCCCCCCAGCATCTACACAAGCCACCTACCCCTAAAGCTTTGGGAAACTGCTATTACTCTGTTTGGCTACTAGATGACAAGAAAGCAAAGCAAAACAAACAAACGGGAAAAGTAAAGCAAAATACACACCTGGGAGAGACTCTATTTAGCTCCAGTTTTGGAACAGATATATAAAAGTTAGCCAGAAGTAAAATGCAAGCGTTTATTGATAAAATTTCAAAGGAGAAAAAGAAAAAAAAACAACTCAAGGAACTATTGCTCTCTTTTTTTCTAGTGAATCTGTTTCTCAGTGTTTCATAGAATCATAATGAAGAGGCTTTACAATTCATCTGGTCCCAAAGCTTCATTTTATAGACAAGACAGCTGAGATTTAGATGATAGAAGTGGCTTTTTCAAAGGCCAGACAACTCCCTGGCAGCAGAACTGATACTAGCATCCAAACCTCCTGGTCTAGTGCTGTTTTCATGGTGGCCTGCTGCTTTTCTGTCTGTCTGTCTGCCTGTCTGTCTCTAGTTCTCTCTTTCGGAGTCTAAGTTTAATAAATACCATTCTTCCCAGCGAGTACAATGATTTTAGAAAATTCAAAATATTATTTATCCATCACTTGATTGGTATGTTACCACAGTCAACATTTTAATTATATGTTGTTTTTAACCCTACAAGACCATGTATCATGTTTTTATACTGTTAGATTGACCCATATATTGACCACTTTTGGGGGGTTTGTTTCTCATTGTGTCCTTCATCTCAAATCTCCCATCTGGGATCAGTTCTGCCAAAGTGTACCCTTCAGTAATTCCTTTTGTTAAGTGTCTGTTGATGGCAAATTTCTCAGATTCTGTTTGCCTGAAAGTCTCTTTTTCTATGCACATTCTTGATAGCTATCCTCATTGGGTATAGATTTTTAGATTGAAAGGGTTTTTTTTGTTTTTGTTGTTTTGTTTTGTTTGTTTTGATTTTGTTTCAGCACACTGAAATATCATTCCACCTTTATCTCACTTTCTCTGCTGCTAACTGTTGACAAGTCAGCTGTGAATCTGTTGGTCCCTTGAAGGTCATGTGTCCTTTTCCTTTCTTGTACTGTATTTCTAGGATTTTATTGATACTTTTTAGGATTCACGGGGCTTCATGAACCTGTGGGTTAGACTCTTTAGTCAGCTCTGGAATCTTCTCGGTCATGATCTCAACAAATACTGCCTCTTCTCCATTCCCCCTCTCCTCTGCTTACAGAAACCTATTATGTAAATGGTAGACTTTCTCAATCTAACCTCCATTTCTCTGAACAGGCTTTCCTTAGTTTTCCTCTATTTTTGGTCTTTCTGTGCTTCATTCCCAATACTTCCTTCTGCCCTACTGCCTGGGTATCTAGTTCTCTCTTTAGCAGCATCCAGTCTACTGTAAGCCCATACATTAAGTTTTAAATTTTGATTATTGTACTTTTTAGTATCTAGAGGTTGTATTTGGTCATTTTTTTTAACATCTTTATTGGAGTATAATTGCTTAACAATGGTGTGTTAGTTTCTGCTTTATAACAAAGTGAATCAGCTATACGTATACATATATCCCCATATCTCCTCCCTCTTGTGTCTCCCTCCCACCCTCCCTATCCCAGCCCTCTAGGTGGTCACAAAGCACTGAGCTGATCTCCCTGTGCTATGCGGCTGCTTCCCACTAGCTATCTATTTTACATTTGGTAGTATATATAAGTCCATGCCACCCTCTCACCTTGTCCCAGCTTACCCTTCCCCCTCCCCGTGTCCTCAAGTCCATTCTCTACGTCTGCGTCTTTATTTCTGGCCTGCCCCTAGGTTCTTCAGAACCATCTTTTTAGATTCCATATATATGTGTTAGCATACAGTATTTGTTTTTCTCTTTCTGACTTACTTCACTCTGTAGGACAGACTCTAGGTCCATCTACCTCACTACAAATAACTCAATTTCCTTTCTTTTTACAACTGAGTAATATTCTACTATATATATGTGCCACATCTTCTTTATCCGTTCATCTGTCGATGGACACTTAGGTTGCTTCCATGTCCTGGCTATTGTAAATAGAGCTGCAATGAACATTGCGGTACATGACTCTTTTTGAATCATGGTTTTCTCAGGGTATATGCCCAGTAGTGGGATTGCTGGGTCGTATGGTAGTTCTATTTTTAGTTTTTTAAGGAACTTCCATACTGTTCTCCATAGTGGCTGTATCAATTTACATTCCCACCAACAGTGCAAGAGGGTTCCCTTTCCTCCACACCCTCTCCAGCATTTATTGTTTCTAGATTTTTTGATGATGGCCATTCTGACCGGTGTGAGGTGATACCTCATTGTAGTTTTGATTTGCATTTCTCTAATGATTAGTGATGTTGAACATCCTTTCATGTGTTTGCTGCCAATCTGTATATCTTCTTTGGAGAAATGTCTGTTTAGGTCTTCTGCCCATTTTTGGATTGGGTTGTTTGTTTTTTTGATATTGAGCTGCATGAGCTGCTTGTAAATTTTGGAGATTAATCCTCTGTCAGTTGCTTCATTTGCAAATATTTTCTCCCATTCTGAGGGTTGCCTTTTGGTCTTGTTTATGCTTTCCTTTGCTGTGCAACAGCTTTTAAGTTTCATTAGGTCCCATTTGTTTATCTTTGTTTTTATTTCCATTTCTCTAGGAGCTGGGTCAAAAAGGATCTTGCTGTGATTTATGTCATAGAGTGTTCTGCCTATGTTTTCCTCTAAGAGTTTGATAGTGTCTGGCCTTACATTTAGGTCTTTAATCCATTTTGAGCTTATGTTTGTGTATGGTGTTAGGAAGTGTTCTAATTTCATCCTTTGACATGTAGCTGTCCAGGTTTCCCAGCACCATTTATTGAAGAGGCTGTCTTTTCTCCATTGTATAGTCTTGCCTCCTTCATCAAAAATAAGGTGACCGTATCTGCATGGGTTTATCTCTGGGCTTTCTATCCTGTTCCACTGATCTATATTTCTGTTTTTGTGCCAGTACCATACTGTCTTGATTACTGTAGCTTTGTAGTATAGTCTGAAGTCCAGGAGCCTGATTCCTCCAACTCCGTTTTTCTTTCTCAAGATAGCTTTGGCTATTCAGGGGTCTTTTGTGTTTCCATACAAATTGTGAAATTTTTTGTTCTAGCTCTGTGAAAAATGCCATTGGTAGTTTGATAGGGATTGCACTGAATCTGTAGATTGCTTTGGGTAGTAGAGTCATTTCCACAATGTTGATTCTTCCAATCCAAGAACATGGTATATCTCTCCATCTGTTTGTATCGTCTTTAATTTCTTTCATCAGTGTCTTATGGTTTTCTGCATACAGGTCTTTTGTCTCCTTAGGTAGGTTTATTCCTAGGTATTTTATTCTTTTTGTTGCAGTGGTAAATGGGAGTGTTTCCTTAATTTCTGTTTCAGATTTTTCATCATTAGTGCATTAATTTTGTATGCTGTTGCTTTACCAAATTAATTGATTAGCACTAGTAGTTTTCTGGTAGCATGTTTAGGATTCTCTATGTATAGTATCATGTCATCTGCAAATAGTGACAGCTTTACTTCTTCTTTTCTGATTTGGATTCCTTTTATTTCTTTTCCTTCTCTGATTGCAGTGGCTAGGACTTCCAAAACTATGTTGAATAAGAGTGGTGAGAGTGGAAATCTTTGTCTTGTTCCTGACTTCAGAGAAAATGGTTTCAGTTTTTCACCACTGAGAACGATGTTGGCTGTGGGTTTGTCATATATGGCCTTTATTATGTTGAGGTAAGTTCCCTCTGTGCCTACTTTCTGGAGGGTTTTTATGATAAATGGGTGTTGGATTTTGTTGAAAGCTTTTTCTGCATCTATTGAGATGATCATATGGTTTTTCTCCTTCAATTTGTTAATATGGTGTATCACATTGATTGATTTGTGTATATTGAAGAATCCTTGCATTCCTGGGATAAACCCCACTTGATCATGGTGTATGATCCTTTTAATGTGCTGTTGGATTCTGTTTGCTAGTATTTTGTTGAGGATTTTTGCATCTATGTTCATCAGTGATACTGGCCTGTAGTTTTCTTTCTTTGTGACGTCTTTGTCTGGTTTTGGTATCATGGTGATGGTGGCCTCATAGAATGAGTTTGGGAGTGTTCCTCCCTCTGCTATATTTCGGAAGAGTTTGAGAAGGATAGGTGTTAGCTCTTCTCTAAATGTTTGATAGAATTCTCCTGTGAAGCCATCTGGTCCTGGACTTTTGTTTGTTGGAAGATTTTTAATCACAGTCTCAATTTCAGTGCTTGTGACTGGTCTGTTTATATTTTCTATTTCTTCCTTGTTCAGTCTCAGAAGGTTGTGCTTTTCTAAGAATTTGTCCATTTCTTCCAGGTTGTCCATTTTATTGGCATAGAGTTGCTTGTAGTAATCTCTCATGATCCTTTGTATTTCTGCAGTGTCAGTTGTTACTTCTCCTTTTTCATTTCTAATTCTATTGATTTGAGTCTTCTCTCTTTTTTTCTTGATGAGTCTGGCTAATGGTTTATCGATTTTGTTTATCTTCTCAAAGAACCAGCTTTTAGTTTTATTGATCTTTGCTACTGTTTCTTTCATTTCTTTTTCATTTATTTCTGATCTGATCTTTATGATTTCTTTCCTTCTGTTAACTTTGGGATTTTCTGGTTCTTCTTTCTGTAACTGCTTTAGGTGTAAGGTTAGATTGTTTATTTGAGATGGTTCTTGTTTCTTGAGGTAGGAATGTATTGCTATAAACTTTCCTCTTAGAACTGCTTTTGCTGCATTCCATAGGTTTTGGGTTGTCGTATTTTCATTGTCATTTGTTTCTAGGTATTTTTTGATTTCCTCTTTGATTTCTTCAGTGATCTCTTGGTTATTAAGTAGTGTATTGTTTAGTCTCCATGTGTTTGCAGTTTTTACAGATCTTTTCCTGTAATTGATATCTAGTCTCATAGCATTGTGGTTGGAAAAGATGCGTGATACGATTGCAATTTTTAAAAATTTACCAAGGCTTGATTTGTGACCCAAGATATGATCTATCCTGGAGAATGTTCCATGAGCACTTGAGAAGAATGTGTATTCTGTTGTTTTTGGGTGGAATGTCCTATAAATATCAATGAAGCCCATCTTGTTTAATGTATCATTTAAAGCTTGTGTTTCCTTATTTATTTTCATTTTGGATGATCTGTCCATGGGTGAAAGTGGGGTGTTAAAAGTCCCCTACTATGATTGTGTTACTGTCGATTGCCCCTTTTATGGCTGTTAGCAGTTGCCTTATGTATTGGGGTGCTCCTATGTTGGATGCATAAATATTTACAATTGTTATATTTTCTTCTTGGATTGATCCCTTGATCATTGTGTAGTGTCCTTCTCTGTCTCTTGTAATAGTCTTCATTTTAAAGTCTATTTTGTCTGATATGAGAATTGCTACTCCAGCTTTCTTTTGATTTCCATTTGCATGGAATATCTTTTCCATCCCCTCACTTTCAGTCTGTATGTGTCCCTAGGTCTGATGTGGGTCTCGTGTAGACAGCATATATATGGGTCTTGTTTTTGTATCCATTCAGCCACTCTATGTCTTTTGGTTGGAGCATTTACATTTAAGGTAATTATCGATATGTATGTTCCTATTACCATTTTCTTAATTGTTTGGGGTTTGTTATTGTAGGTCTTTTCCTTCTCTTGTGTTTCCTGCCTAGAGAAGTTCCTTTAGCATTTGTTGTATAGCTGGTTTGGTGGTGCTGAATTCTCTTAGCTTTTGCTTGTCTGTAAAGGTTTTAATTTCTCCGTCGAATCTGAATGCGATCCTTGCTGGGTAGAGTAATCTTGGTTGTAGCTTTTTCCCTTTCATCACTTTAAACATGTCTTGCCACTCCCTTCTGGCTTGCAGAGTTTCTGTTGAAAGATCAGCTGTTAACCTTATGGGGATTCCCTTGTATGTTATTTGTTGCTTTTCTCTTGCTGCTTTTAATATTTTTTCTTTGCATTTAATTTTTGACAGTTTGCTTAATATGTGTCTTGGCGTGTTTCTCCTTGGATTTATCCCGTATGGGACTCTGTGCTTCCTGGACTTGATTGACTATTTCTTTTCCCATATTGGGGAAGTTTTCAACTATAAATAATCTCTTCAAATATTTTCTCAGTCCCTTTCTTTTTCTCTTCTTCTTCTGGGACCCCTATAATTCGAATGTTGGTGCGTTTAATGTTGTCCCAGAGGTCTCTGAGACTGTCCTCAATTCTTTTCATTCTTTTTTCTTTATTCTGCTCTGCGGTAGTTATTTCCACTATTTTATCTTCCAGGTCACTTATCCGTTCTTCTGCCTCAGTTATTCTGCTATTGATTCCTTCTAGAGAATTTTTAATTTCACGTATTGTGTTGTTCATCATTGTTTGTTTGCTCTTTAGTTCTTCTAGGTCCTTGTTAAAAGTTTCTTGTATTTTCTCCATTCTATTTCCAAGATTTTGGATCATCTTTACTCTCATTACTCTGAATTCTTTTTCAGCTAGACTGCCTATTTCCTCTTCATTTGTTAGGTCTGGTGGGTTTTTACCTTGCTCCTTCATCTGCTGTGTGTTTCTGTGTCTTCTCATTTTGCTTAACTTACTGTGTTTGGGGTCTCCTTTTCGCAGGCTGCAGGTTCATAGTTCCTTTTGTTTTTGGTGTCTGCCCCCAGTGGCTCAGGTTGGTTCAGTGGCTTGTGTAGGCTTCCTGGTGGAGGGGACTGGTGCCTGTGTTCTGGTGGATGAGGCTGGATCTTGTCTTTCTGGTGGGCAGGACCGCATCTGGTGGTGTGTTTTGGGGTGTCTGTGACCTTATTATGATTTTAGGCAGCCTCTCTGCTAATGGGTGGGGTTGTGTTTCTGTCTTGCTAGTTGTTTGGCATAGGGTATCCAGCACTGCAGCTTGCTGGTCGTTGAGTGGAGCGGGGTCTTAGCGTTGAGATGGAGATCTCTGGGAGAGCTTTCACTGTTTGATATTACGTGGAGCCAGGAGGTCTCTGGTGGACCAGTGTCCTGAACTCAGCTCTCCCACCTCAGAGGCACAGGCCTGACACCTGGCCAGAGCACCAAGACCCTGTCAGCCACAAGGCCAAACCAAGTTCAGCCAAAGTTGTGATACTTATTTCCCTTGTAGGAGTCCACATGGTATTAAGAGGCACCGTGGGAAGAGTATATTAGTAGCTACCATGTCTTGAGTCCTGTGGAGTACCTTTTCCTTCAGCTGCACCACCTCCTGGCAAGTCTTGAGGAGACGGGGCTCCTGTCAGTGTGAACTGGACCCCACAATGTCCCAAAGCCAAAGCCCCAGCAAGTTCTGAGGAGACTTGGCTCCCAGTAGCATGGACTTGACCCCGTGTTGTACTGAAGCCCCTGGGCTGTCAGCATGGACTCAGCCCCATGTGTTTCAGAAGCCAAAGCCCCAGCGGGTCCTGAGGAGACCAGGTTCACGTCAGCTGCCCAGGGGAGCCCTATTTGGTCATTTTTAAGGTCACTTCTAAAGTCTGTGGTTCCCTAAAGATATTTTTCAATGTTGTTTCTTATTTTTTTGACAGAGTATATACATAGTTTTAAAAAAAATCCTCTCTTTCTAATGATTCCAAGATAAGAAATTATTGTGGGTCTGCTTCAGGGGTCTGTTATTTCTGCTGGTTCTCACTCACTTTAGTTTCTTGTGGGCTTAATTCTCTTTACTATGAACTATAATAACCTTAAAAATATTTTCTGGAGATACTTTGAGCCCTAGAATGAAAGTGCCTTCTCCAGAGACAATTTTCATTGCTTTTGCCAAGAGCCAAAGGGCACTACCTATTCTGAGACCAATTTACACTGAATACATGATGGGATATTTAGTATCATACAAGTAATGAGTATATGAACGGCAAACCCATGTTGCTTCTCTTGGAATGTGGTTTGCTAATAAGGAATCTATTCACACTTTAGACAAAAAGTGCAAATGAACTCTTTGGCCAACCGAATAGTAGGATCTGGACCGACAGGTCATTTGGCTTGTAACACTACTTCAGTAGTACTCCACTCGTTACCCCTGATTATAAATTTAACACCATTATAATGAGCTGTTTAACCCTGAATTTCCTAGCGGCAAAATGATATCAACTCAAGCTACTGATCAAAAGCTTTTGTTGAGTACTTCTCTCTGTGTAGAGTGCCATCACAGAGGTACTTTGTGAAAATTTTCTTAAAAATTAAAAAAGAATTATAGAATCTGAAGATAAAAGGGACCATGGAAGTGAATTCATACTTTTGGAATGGCACCACAGAGCTGTAAGACTTTCAGCAGCCACCGAGTTCAAACTTATCCAATGTCAGTGTGTTCTTATAGCCGCTATATAAATACCACCCGTGTGAGGGAGCAAATGGATGATCTTGAACGTTTGTGTACAGGTACCCCTGTCAAAAGTGCTTCATCACACTGAGCTGAAATCCACCAGCATAGCCAATAGGAGCAGAGGCTCCACAGTCCAACCACGAGCGTTCAAGTCCCAGCTTTGCCACTGACTGTGTTACCTCGGGAAAATAACTTTATCTTTCTGTGTATTAATTTTCCTCTGACATGAAATGGAACTATTAATAGCACCTACCTCGTAGGGTTGCTTTAAGATTTAAATGAAAGGCACCTGGAACAATGTCTGGCACGTAACAATAGCCATGTCAGTGTTTGCTATTGTTATCGTCATTATTATTATATGTTTGACCAGAAACCCAGAAGTTCTCAGCCTTCACAAATCCCTTTAAATATTTTACCAGAGCTGTTACGTCTGTCCATGCCTCTTCATCCCTATTCCTTTTATTTCTTCCTCATATGACATGGCTTGCTTTGCCATTGTCCTTTAGAAAACTATTCTCCAACTATGATCTGCTGTGAATGGTACCTCCATTTCTCTGGACAGTATAACTGGATGACTTTCTTTTGTTCTGTACTATAGGCTCACACAGGGTTTCTACTCAACTAAAATCTCTGGGTCAGTGTTTCCCAGTGTGTCCAGCAGATCAATGATCCAGCAAAATGTTTCATGAAGAGAAGGTCAAATTAATTAAGGACACATTGCACATTATATTTGTCTCTTAAAATTCTTAATGCACGTTAACATACTAAAAGCTGAGATGGTTGTCAGTAAAGAAACACATTAAACCTTATTTGACCTCAGAGTTTCCCACACTAATTATTCAGTGATCCCAGGACATTTATCATTTTTTTTTAAGTTATAAGGCTTGTGAACAGAAGGTACTAATGCACTGTTGGGCATGATAAGAAATGCAGTGTTTGGCTGTTTCCAGTGATTCCTCCATTTTGTACTTGTTCATTTGGGATTCGTTTCCTTCCACTTCTGTCAAGGACTTTCCTGTTAGTTTTAGCCCACTGTATAATCTCATCTACATCTTTAAGAATCCTGACTCTTACAGCCAATGAATTAGCCATTCTTCCCAACTCTGTGTAAGTTTTACATTTTAAAATATGTGTTCTGTCTTCACCAAAAAGTCACTAGTGAATATATCCAACAGGCCAAGGTCACACATGGGCCGCACTCTACAGACTGCACCTCTGGTCAACACAAATCCAGAATCCAGCCCTCTCTGGTTGTTGGACTGTCACTCTTTCCAGTTATATTATTATTTAGTCTCTACTGAATGTGTTTCTCCATCTTGTAAACAAAGATACAATGAGAGACTGTGTCAAAAGAACAGCAAGTTTCGGCTACAATATGTCCTATAACAATCTCTCACTCCACTGGTCTACAAACTAAATTTATCAAAATAACCCTTTCGAGCTAAGACAAAAACCATTAAAGAAAGACAGCCAATTGAAAAGCATTGCTAATTCATTCCAATTTAAAACATGGGGTTTATTGTTGCCTAATCTGAACCTATATCTATTTCCCTGACTTAGGTTTAAATGACAGTTTGTTTAATGATAGATTCAAAGACATGCTACAAAGAAAGAATTCAGGCTTAATACAGAAAGCATAATATTAACAGAAAGCTTCTATTCATTCCGGAAGACAAAAAAAAAAAAATCTGACCATGAGTCAGCAACAAATGTAGGTGTCCAAAATAAAGGGGGGGGGGGGAAGACCATGTCTGTGATGTATAATAAAGGCATAGCAAGTATAGTGTGAAGAAATGATCACATTACCCTAAGTACTGTTCAAAGCCTTCTTAGAAAATGGTGTCTAGTTCTGGTGGCTATAGCTGACCCAGAACTTAGAGAAGGCTTGGCAGAAAGGCAGAGCGATAATTAAAGGGTTTGAAAGACCTATGAGAACAGTTTAAGGGAATTGGGATTATTTAGTCATTAAAAAAAACCCAAAAAACACGAGACTGTGCAAGACAGAGTGGCTGAAGGGGTGATTTAATAACAGTTTTCAATTATGTGAATGGCTCTTCCATAGAGGCCTGTGACCAGCTGTTCGATTTCTCCACTGAGGACAGAACAAGAAGAATTTAGGCTGTAACTCATACGGAAGCATTTCCTGATAATGAAAGTTGTTAAAGCATTAGTGTGAATTACCAAGGGAAGCTAGAGAATGTTCTCCTCTTTCAAAATACCATAGATTCTCCTGTGCTTAAAGGCTGGAAATTCTCAAGGTTCTTCCTACCTCCTAAGACGCACGATCCATCATTTTGGCTCTTTTAAAACCACTCGCCTATGCCAACTGACAGCACTGAAGACAAGATATGGGGATTCACATTCTCATTCTGTTTCGATCTTTCATGTTTACTACAAACCATTCTGTATCCTAGTGTTATATTCCCTCTCCTTTTGTCTGGCGATAAAGAAGGGAAGAATTAAAAATCAGGCAAGCATCTCTAAAGAGCTAAAAGAACTGGAACTAAAACCCAGCTAAAATTACATTTTGATCATTCTAGAAAAAAATAAATAGGTTAGTTTGGAATGACAGGAAGTTGCTGAGGTCAAAAGACAGGTATGGTGGCAATGGATTGAGATCATCCTTGTAGGTACCATTATCTGCTGACCTACATATAGGTCTCAGATAGCTTCTCTTGGTATCAAGGATGACCTTGCCCTTGCCCCTGCCCCTAAAGGCCAGTTTCAAACCATCTAAGCAAAAACTCTTAGAATGGGCCATTTAAGCCCTGGATTTTGTTTTGGTTTTTTTTGTTTGTTTGTTTTGGGCAATACCTCCTCTTTCCTCTTTTATGGTGCGCACACACACAAAGCAAGGATATCACACCTCCTTCCACTGTGACAGCCACAGTATGCAAGTATCTTGCATCTCCACTCCTTCTCTCTTGGTCCTCTCCTGTCAGCAACTACCCACAGCATGGAAGCTAGGGAAGGAATCCACTGTAATTACTGCTGCTGCCTTACAGCAGATGGCAGGGTGGCTTTATACAGATGTCATCTTAACAACATACAAAGACAGTTAAAGGGGGGACTTCTCTGGTGGTCCAGTGGGTAAGATTCCACGTTCCCAATGCAGGGGGCCCAGGTTCGATCCCCAGTCAGGGAACTAAATCCTGCATGCATGCCGCAACTAAGAGTCCGCATGCTGCAACTAAGAAGTCCACATGCCGCAACTAAAGATCCCGCATGCTGCAACTAAGAGCCGGCATGCTACAATGAAGATCCCGCGTGCCACAACTAAGACCCGGCGCAGCCAAAATAAATAAATAAATAAATAAATAAATAAATAAATATTAAAAACAAAACAAAACAAAACAGTTAAAGGAATCCCAGAATCCCAGTATCTGGAATTTCTAGCCAAGGGATGTAATTACCAATATAATAATTTCAAAGGACATTACGTGGCAAGTTGGGAGTTAGGGGATTTGCCAGGGTTCAGAATAACTTTTGGGTTTCTTTCCCGTTGTGCTTTCCATAAACCCTTAGGAACTCAAGGGCCAGGCTCTGAATGGCTACCAGGGTGTCAACCTGAATATTTACTTTTCTCTCAGGCTAACAGTATCAGTTCATGGACACAGAAGAAATGCAATGGCAAGGTTTCTCAGCAAGCCCCATACTCCAACTGCCAAAAACACATACAACATATTTTTAAGAGAAGGTAACTGGCATCGCAATTGTCAGGCTTTTGAAAAACCATGTCAATCCTTAATAAACCGAAAAAGCTTAGTATAGAGAAAAGTAAACATTATGTAAGAGACTGTACCCAGTAGTTCTCAGATGATAAAAAGGAACCACCTTTTGCTCTGGAAACAATACTTGTCTAAACCTCCTTCGTTTCTCTCCTAGGTTGCAGGTTATTTAAAGACAGGAACTATGTTTCTACACCTTCCATGAAGGTTTGCTGAATTGAACGATGGGTGGGAATTAAACTGTGATCACGATAATTAAAAGGAAGGATTATAATACCTGAATGAGGTTAGAATAAAAAAAAATACTGCCTACTCATCCTGAAGAGCAAAAAAAAAAAAAAAAAAAAAAAAAGAAAAAAACTCATAAGGGTTGTCTAAGGAATAGAAGACAAAATAAGTACATTCTCAAATGCCCAGTTTACTTTTAAATAGTTTTTAAAGTAAATGGCCTCTGTTGGTTTGTCTGTTACAGTATCACACGCAAAAGGCTAATCCATAGTCTATTTCTGGATTTGGAGGGTATATTTAGAATGATCTGGCTTAAAATGTAGGAAGATGCAAAATTTATACTGGGGGCCTGAAGGGAACCTCACAGGCAGGCAGCCATGCTCAAGGTCAGAGACAATTCTGTTCCTCAGAGGACATCTGACAACGTCTAGAGACGTTTTTGGTTGTCACAACTGGGGTACAGAGACAGGTCAGGATCCTGCTAAACATCCAACAATGCACAGAACAGCCCCCTACAACAAAGAATCTTCCAGGCCAAAGTGTCAGTAGTGCCAAGATTGAGAAACCTTGCCCGAACGTTAACACCTTACATGGCCATGGTTCATGTGTCAAAACTAAGAAACCAACATGGGTCCACTCTGATTAACTAAATGCTACAGGGCACCTAACAGGCAGGCAGCTATCCTCTACAACACAGAAGCTGAGAAGCTACGATAGGCCTGTTCAATTACTGATTGGTAGAGAACTGCTACATTGGTTAACACGTTGTGGACAGAGAAATGAGATGTCATTTCACACCTGTTAGAATGGTTATCATCAAGAAGACAAGAGATAAGCATTGGTGAGGCTGGAGAAAAGGGAACCCCTGTGCACTGTTGGTGGGAATGTAAATTGGTTTAGCCATTATGGAAAACATTATGGAGGTTCCTCAAAAAATTAAAAATAGATCTACCATGGGATCCAGCAACTGCACTTCTAGGTATAGATCCAAAGGAAACGAAAACAGGATATTGAAGAAATATCTGTACTCCCATGTTCACTGCAGCATTATTCACAATAGCCAAGACTTGGAAACAACCTAAGTGTCTGTCAATGGATGAATGGATAAAAAAAGATGTGGTGTGCATATATACAGTAGAATATCATTCATTCAGCCATGAGAAAGAAGGAAATCTTGCCATTTTTGACAATATAGAAGGACCTTGAGGGTGTTATGCTAAGTGAGATAACTCAGACAGAGAAAGACAAATATGTATGGTATCACTTATATGTGGAATCTAAAAAAGCCGAACTCCCCAAAACAGAGTAGAATGGTGGTTATTAGAGGCTGAGGGTAGGGGAATTGGGGAGATTATCCACTTACAGCTAGTAGATAAATAAGTCTTGGAGATCTAATGCACAGCACGGTGATTATAGTCAACAATACTGTATTATAAACTTCAAAGTTGCTAAGAGACTAGATCTCAATTGTTCTCACCACAAAAGAGAAACGGTAATTCTGTGACGTGGGAGAGCTGTTAGCTAACACTAGGGTGGTACTTATATTGCAATATACGTGTCAAATCAACACGTTGTACATTAACCTATAAAATCTTATATGTCAATTATACCTCAATAAAAAATTTTTAAGGTTGTACATTAAACTTATACCATGTTATATGTCAATTATACCTCAATTTTTAAAATTTTAAGCTAAAAATATATTTACATGTTGTGGAGAGAGGAAAGAAAAAGGACTGATAAATTTAAAAAGCCCAAACTGGAAGTAACAAGGGAACATGCTAAAATCGTAGACCCTGATTTGAAATCGGGTTGCTTTTCAAATAGAAACTCTATGCAATGTATTTCATGACAAATAACAGAAATTTATTTATTCATGGCAAATAATTAACCAAAGCAAGGTTAAGGCAGTCAGCTAGTACAAGAGTGTGTGTGTGTGTGTATGTGTGTGTGTACATGTGTGAGTGTATGTTTTCATTTCTTTACTAGAGTTCCTGCCCATTTCGAAGAAAAATAATAAGTAAATTTATAAATATTGCATGCATTCATATGCATGAATAGAATTTCCAAACATTCTTATTGACAGAAATTTATGGAGAATACTGGGGACAAACCACAGATTTTTTAAAAAGGTTAATCTCTCCTTCCTGGCCATTTTCATCTGCTGTTTTCACTAGTAAAATGTTCCCTTCATAAATCCAAATAATCCTTTCAATATCGCTGCCATTGTTAATAGGTTATAGCATTAATAGCTGACAACCCAACTTTTCTGGCCCTGATTGTAAAAAGCCCTAGTGTTTGGAAAGATTTTCTGAATTCAAATTGATCAAAACTGTTTTGTGAATTACAGTCTGTACACAAAGATTTAGAAGTACAAAGAGAATGGCTAGCCAGGGTCAGACGGTATAGGACAGGCAGTTCCTGACTGTTCCCTGAGCTGTTATTACGATTTCTTTAACAACCTCTAAATCTACCAAGGGCATCAGTGGAATATTTTACATAAGAGAGAAGTCTGCACTAGCAACGAACATAAAAGGAGGAACAAGTTGTAAAGAATATTAATGACTCTTCTTCCAAACAATCCCAATTTTTATGAAAATCAAATGAGTGATAAAAAAATCTGCTATAAAACTATACGAAACCTGCATGTAACAAAACAGAAGGAAAGTGGCATTTTGATCATCTTAGACATAAGATCCTTGTGTCTTACCTCTGAGTTGTTGAGGAAACTATAGTGTAGGGGCACCAGGGATCATTTATATGAGGCTCCACACAATGATTTTTCACATCTTGTTCTTAGTCTACGCTACTTCTATTCAGAGAACAGTTGGTCTCACGTGAAAGGCCACACTATACATATAAGACTGTTTTCTATATCCTGTATCTCTGTTACAAGAATTGTTACCCAGAAGATCAGGTAAGACTTGGCTGATAATGACCAAGCTTTAAAGTATGTACAGTAATCCATATCCCTTTCTGCCTTTTCCATTTACAACACTTAGCATATAATCAAAGAAACCTGGGGATAAGTAACTCTTGAGATAATCTGTTTCACTTGATGTTACAGATGAAAAAAGGCTCAAAGAGGAAACAGCTCAAGATCATCTATTATTTTAAGACTAAAATATGGATGCCTAAAGGAGTTTTTAAAGAAGGGTGGACAAAAGTGATTTCCGATGGGAACATACAAGGCTGATCTCCAAAATCTTTTGAATCTTTAACTTGTCCAAGAGTACGAGAGGCTCTGATATCTAAATATGGCCTGCCTGAGACAATGCCCAGGTACCAATCTTGAACTGAATTCTATGCTGGTCTACTGAGAGCTACATGAAGATACAACTGAATATTCAATAAGCACTGAGATAAATGCATACTCTTATCTCTTCTGATCGGCTCCTTTCCTCCTTCTTTTTGACATTACGTGTCCTTCCTCCTACCGTTAGATGCTATGACATATACGAGCTACATGGACTGACAGGTGCCAGGTTAACATAAATTGAGGTAGCAAAAGGGAAAAAAGAAACAGAAAAGCCTATGAGTTTCTCAATCCTCATTAGCACATAACTCAGGTTATATGACTTGGTCCCACAAAAGAGTTGGCTGATATGGAAATGTATTTATCAGACACATGCTTACATTGTTATGGGGGAAAAGGACGGTTAATTCCATGCACTGGCGTTTTAAGCAATGTCATGGCAAAAATAGTACCCAAAAGCAGCTCAGTCAGGAGAAGTCCCATTCTCTCTACACGCAAAATCACCCTGGGTGTCCATGGTGATACTCAGAAAAAGAGAGGGGAAAAGTGGGAGCTCTGTTACAGAAGAAAACCAGCTAATACGCGCAGAAAGAATGGTAGAATGAGAAAACCACTATTAGGCAACCACTAATGTAATCACTGAATTAGAAAAGGATCATCAATGGACGCTAAAACCATAGGGTGAAAGGCTGTAGAGGAATAGGACGCTCACAAGCGCTCAAAATATCACAAAAATGACTTTCTAATTACAAAGGGAAAAAGATACTTTTACAATGGAAATATCCGACACCACCTTACCATTCTTAGCATTACTGATAAGAACCAAGTGTCATTTTGTCCCTCCAGTTGTGATGTAGTGGGAAAGACACAGCAGCGCCTCTATCGTCCTCTTACCAAAACAAAAAAATTCAACCTGAATCTAATCCAAAGAAACAACCAGAAAAATCCAGAATATGGGACATTCTTAAGAAAGCTGCCTGGACTCTTCAAAAATGTCAATATCATGAATGAAAAAAACAAAAAATGCTGGGAGACTGTTCAGATTAAGTGAAAGTACAGAGGCATGACAAGCCAATGAAAGACAAAGACCTTGACTGGATCCTGGAAGAAAACTACCAGAAATAAGAAACATTCCGAAGCCATGGGGACATTTCAATGTGGACTGCATGCTAGATGGTATTACTGACTTAATGTTAAATTTGTGTGTGGCAACAGTATTGCAGTTATGCAGGAGAAAGTCTTTTTTTGAAACAAGATATATGGTGAAATGTTCAGGGGTTTATGTTTTATGGTATGATGGCCTTTTACCTTTAAATGGTAAAGGGGAAAGATGTGTCTGTGTGTGTAGATTCAAATACACACATACATGGGAAAAGTGAAATGTAAATGGGGCAAAACGCTAACCAGGGGTTGGACAGATGTACGAGACATACAGGTGTTGATCATACTATCCTTTCAACTCTTCTTTATATTTGAAATTTTTTCAAAATAAAACACTGGTTGGAAACCATTGTTTCTTACCAAGCACCCCTTCCTGGGGGAGGGCAAGGAAGGCAAGAGTGTAAGGAACTGTGGGAACTGTGAAAGGGGAGGGGGAAATGCATTAATACCAATGGTATAAAATGTGAAAAACTCTTCAGAACTAGTTTTCTCGCAAAACACAAACCTAACACCAAACTGATGTCCTCCCTGTTCTCTTAGCTTCATTGCTCTAATGTGTCCCCTCATATACTCGGCCGAGATGTGCTTTCCCCAGATACCCGACTATGAATTTTCAGCCATAAATACTAGTTTAAGAAGCCCAACATTACCAGAAACTTTCTTGTTTGAAATAAGGATTGAGAGGTCCACAGTTGTGTTCATGAGACAAGAAGAAGTAAAAGGCTTCCCATAACTGCTGTCTTGGGTAGAAATCAAGTATTTTATTTAAAGTTCTGAAGATAATGAGCAGGTTGGAGGCCAGCAGTCACTGCTCTAAATATTAATCAGGACTCTGAATCACCCATTAAAGATAAAATAAGCCCAAACAATAACACACAGTGATTATCCACTCTTCATTTACATGTTCAAGGACAACTGTCCTGACCTCAGGCTTTCCACTCCACCTGACTAATAAACCAATTAACACCATGGCTCCAGGGAACAGAAGCATAATTTTTAAATCTATGCAAACCTGTAAGTTATTAATTTATGCTAGAGAGTTCTTATTTAACAGAAAACTTTCACAGGTACATGGTAGAGCACATATATCTGCCTGTAGATATCATGGAATATCTTTTCTCAAGTAGGTATCAGGACAAATTATGCTCAAGTACAAGACAGCACATTAACTCTTCCACTGCTGCCTCCTACAATCATTTAAAATCCAGTTCAGGAAGAGGCAAAAGTATAGGAACAGAATACAGAGTAGTGGTTTCCAGAGACTGGGAGCAGGCAGGATGACAACAAAACAAGAGGGAATTTTAGGGGTGATGGAAATGTTCTGTCTTGATTGTAGTGGTGATGACAAAACTATATGTCTAAACTCAGAGAAGTGAACACTGGAACAGACTGTACTGTATTTTTTTAATGTAGCTTAAAAAAAAAGCTAATTAGAAATTTTTTTTTTTTACTATTTTTTCAAATGCCCTCCCCCAAAACCCAAAGCAAACAAAAAAAACCCTTTAGCTGTTAGTATATCAAGACACCCTGGATAAACAGATAAGGGTATCCCAGGAAGAAGTTTTGCACTTCCCTTCATCTTAAATAATCTTCGTAGAAAGACAGATTTTTTAAAAAAATCCAACTTACAAGCCAGTGACAAACATGGGAAAAAAGAAAATGGTAAATGTTGAACTCATATTTCCTTGTTTCTCTGAGCTTTGTGGGTAAGTATCAGTTTGAGTTAGAATTAATGGTGAACTGATCAAAGGGAGTCCAGAATACACTTCCAACTAAAAGCATGGCTCTCAAAAAAAAAAAGGTTTTTTTCATTAGCACCTCTGCCTCAGCTTTTGTAGGAAAGGGGGAAGAGGGGAGGGGAAGGGAGGGGAAGGGAGGGGAAGGGAGGGGAGGGGAGGGGAGGGGAGGGGAGGGGAGGGGAGGGGAGGGGAGGGGAGGGGAGGGGAGGGGAGGGGAGGGGAGGGGAGGGGAGGGGAGGGGAGGGGAGGGGAGGGGAGGGGAGGGGAGGGGAGGGGAGGGGAGGGGAGGGGAGGGGAGGGGAGGGGAGGGGAGGGGAGGGGAGGGAGGAAAATTTGCTCCTAACAAAGACTTCTGCTCTAGAAGGGTAAAAAGGAGAAACAGAATGACATGTGCTTTTCCTTAGCAGTAAGTGTATAAATGAAACAGGTTTCAACTCCAACACAAACCTATCTTTGAAACACTGGTGAAGAAAATATCTACCGCTCCACATGGAGAACTTAACCGCATAAACCACGGCATAATTATGAAGGTAAACCACCACAGCTTATAGTCAAAATAGAAAAGAATAGCAACTGAAAACCAATAGTGAACTCCCGACAATGCTGATAATACCCTGATAAAAGGTCTTTCCCAAAAATTTGCAGGAATTCTGTCCACGAGCAGGCCCAGTAGGAGCTCGGTGATGCTACCTCTACTTATACATACCAAGCCCTAGTAACTTATATCGTAGTTATTAGTGAGTATCCATCAATCCAAACGGGTGTAAAAAGAATGTCCATAAGACCAAAGGGCCCATATTTTTTTTTTTTGAAGGAACATCTTTATTTTATTTTGTTTTTTTAGGCCGCGCCATACAGGCATGCGGGATCTTAGTTCCCCGACCAGGGATCGAACCCGCGCCCCCTGCAGTGGAAGCGCGGAATCTTAACAACTGGACCGCCAGGGAAGTCCCAAAAGGGCCCATAACGGCCAAAGGAAACCTAGGCAAAGCGGAATTTTTAGGAGTTATTTTAGGGATGGGAAATATAAAATGTGATCAATTGGCATGAGGAATGCTGTCAAACTGGTTAAGAAGTGTGTTGGCATGGTACTTTAACACCATCTCAAGAGTCTCTAAAATCTAATCTACAGATGCTGGGTTATGGATAAAAGGAACTGTTAATCTTGGTGGGCTATTCTCATGTTAAAATACACTTTAGATAATCATAACTAACGCTCAGTAAGTACCTACTATGTGCCCACCACTCTAAGTGCCCTGCCTCTATTAGCTCACTTAATCCTCACAACTGCTCCAGGAGCTTAGGGGCCAGGAAGGTCAAGAAATGTGCCCAAGGTTGCACACCCAGCAAATAGCAGACCTGGGATTTGAACCTGGGCAGTCAGCTTCAGGGCCTATGTGCTTAACCACTCTGCCACTCACTACTCCAGATGTCCTGGAATGATTTACTATTTACACACACACACACACACACACACACACACACACACACCTTGTTCTCGACAGTTGAGGTGGTAATTTATTCCCATTTCTGTATCATTCTATATTACAGCAACTGTGCACAGATGATATTCATTTTTGTCAGAGGAATATAAAAACTCATAAGACAGATGAAAAAGCAACTTATTCATTTTGAATGCATGAATACAACAGGAGGCAGAAAACAGATGTAGAATAAACAGATTTTGGCACACAAGCTCTTGTAGGTGAAGCATATTGAATATAAAGTTGGTACACTCGATTCTGTCTAAACAATAAGGTCCTTAAAATGTTTACAGAAGAAAATACTACAAAGACTATCAGGGGGAGGGGTGAAGGGAGTACCTCTCAGGGCACTGCCAAATACCAATTTACAGATACATGACTCTTTTCTGGAGTCACTTTTAAAAACGTAAAGTTTTGCCCACCTAAGAGGAAATATTATTTCATTTCATTTGGAAGTAGACTAGACACCTGAAATTGGGATTAGAGTATTTTAAATAAAGATCATAGTGTGTGTGTACACATGTGTGTTGGGGTACGTGAAGGAGTGTTCATTTAGCCATATATCCTATTATAACCTAAAATTCATATAAAGGATCATGCTAACACTTTCTTCGTTCAGTCTAATATTTGAACTGGTTAAAGCCATTTACTTCTACTCAGATGGTTTAGCAGAAGGAAATGCTGGCTCGGAACATAGGGAACTTGGGCCTGATGTCTAGTTCTGACATAAATATAATTGCCGAATGTAGAAAATATTCACTCTGCCTCTCTGGGTTTCAGTTTTCTCATCTGAAAAAGGAGAGATGGGGACAATCTCTCAAGTTCCTTCGGGCAGTCTGTTGACTCACTGCCAGGGCAGACCTGGCCTTGCGGAGGTCATAAGGATCAATCTGTTCTGTTAACAGGGAAGATTCCATGGAATATGAAAGCAGATCAACCCGATGATGCATTAATTGAAGCTGTATTTCCAAAACAAACTAGTTTCAAATCTTTACTTCTACTACTGCCCAAAAGAGTCATTTTCCCAGTACACGTGTTGACTGCCATATGCTTCTAATGTAGAAACATATCCTGTTGCCTCCTTTAATATCAGTGAAGATACTACTGTCAAATCCATACGTTTATAGTGAATTTTCCCCTTTAAAATCCACAGATATGACTTCATTTCCTGGCCTCATGGATAATTCCTTGATGGACCTATACTGATTTTTAAATAGGCAAAGCATTTTCTTTGGACTTGGCAATTTCCTTTTCTCTTTCTTTTAAAAAGTTTTTGGGGTTTTTTTCCCAATTTTTAAAAATTGTGGTAAGATACATATACCATAAAATTTACTATCTTAACCGTTTTTAAGTGGATAGTTCAATGGTATTAAGTATATACATACTGTTGTGCAACCATCACCGCCACCCATCTCCAGATGGGCTGAGGAAAGCTATAAAAAGATCACCCAGCTAGCACTGCACGTGCAAACACTGCTCTCCTCCTGTCCCTGCCAGGCCCTTGTCTGAGCCAGAAGCCGACACTTTCCTAACTGTACCGACCTGAAAAGAAGGAAGTTTTCTAGTCGGTGACAAAAAAAAAAAGGAAATAAAAAGACTATAGTCTGAAGTCAACTTCTCCTTCTGTGATGCAGGGAATGTATTTGTAGGAGAAACAAGTACTTTCCTGCCGTTCATTTCCTTAGGCTGGTAGAAAGAACAGCCTTTGAGCACAAGCTTGCTGAAGGAACCAGCCCGGCCCCATTCCCAAGGTCTTATGCTTCAAACAAAGGGCAGGGGGCATTTTCACTCCTGTTATCTTTCCCTACAGCAAACATTGAATTTTCATGCATGCTGCATGGTTTCCGAAAGGCAAGGTGACAGCCAGAGCTCCTGGCTGAGGAAAAGCCCGCCAGGGCTAGGACGCCAGTTCCGAAGGAAGAATTCACAATGGATCTGTTCAAGCAGACTGCCAATTCCTACCAAGTAGAGAGGGCCCCCAAATCTGAGTAATATAAACCTCGCCCGGCTCTGTACCCACAGGACGTGCACCCCAGCCTTTTAGCAACATCCAATTTGCCAACGCTCAGTGTCTTAAAATGAGGATTCCTCTTCTCCCCAACTCTCCTATGTTCCCTGTTTTGTTATGGCATCATGTATTCTAGCAGAGACCCAGAAAAAAAATGCCTGTTATTTCACCTTGGGAAGCTGGAGAGCCTTAAAATAAAAAAATGCATATTTGGGGATGAGGAGGAAAATGGGGGGGGGAGGGGAGGCGTCCGCTCTGGAGTAGGAATCACACTCTTCCACCAGTTGAGGAAATGCAGGGGCGCTGATAAATTGTTCATCTATTAAAACAACAATAAAAACAACCCCCCAACCTGCTAATTCTATTCTCCTCAAAGGGTTTGGGAAGATTAAATGAGAGAACTGTGTGAACAAAAGTAAAATATTACCATCAGTAGCAGTAGTAACAGTATTATTTACAAGCATGGTCAGTACAAATGGTAGGGAGAAGCTGTTACTTGGTAGTAAAAGCAAACCGTGGGCAGCTACGGAAACAGATCAGGAAAGGTTTGAGAGTTAAGTAGAGAAATTAGGATTTATTCAGTGGACCGTGAAAAGAAACTGAAGATTTCGAAGGACGGTGTCATACAGTGAATACGTTTCTCTAAAACCAGTATGAGAGCGGTGAGACTGACGAAAGGCACCAGGGGGTCTAGAGGAGGCTTGCTAGGAAGACAGTGCAATAATCTGTCTATGCAAGTGATGAGAAGGCCTGAAAATAGCGTATGAGTGGCAATGAATAGGAATCAAACAAAAGATGTTTCTTTCCCTTAAAAAGAAAAGTTAGCACTTTACTATTTTTTTTTTCTAATTCTAAATGTTCAAAGAAGAAAATCTGGAAAATACAAAAGAGTAGGGAAAAAACCCCGTCCTGTTACCACTGTTAATATCTTGATGGATTTCCCCCCAATCTCACAAAAGACCTTTCTGAGAGCTTGGAGACTGGCTAGCCAGGATGCGTTCAATCACTATGCCATCAGGTAGTGGACTGAGTTCAAAGTTCTGATGCTGAGAAGAGAGTGTAGCTGTCACAGGGGCAGGGACGGAGCGAAACAAGAGGAAGCAGGTGAGTGAAGAAGGCAAGCATCCCGCAAGAGAACGCAACAGGCTGTCGTGGAACAGACCTGGCTCCTGACAAGAGGACGGCACGACGGAAAGTAGAGTTTCTGTTCAGCAGCCCCTTGTCCCGACAACCAAGTTCAAGAGGCTAGAGCTTACTTATTCCCACCACAAAAGAGAAATGGTAATTATATGATGTGATGGCGCTAACTACTGCTACAATGGCAATCATATTACAATATATAAATGTATCAAATCAACATGTTGTACACCTTAAATTTACACCATGTTATATGTCAGATACATAAAAAAAAAAAAAAAAAGACAGAGAGAGCCAGAGTCTGCAGTGAGGGTGACGGTGGCTGCAGCACCAGCAGTTCCACGAGGCGACAGGACAATGGCTCCAGTGGCCCTGAGGCCAGCCCGCCTGACTTTGCAGCAGGAACCGTCTCTCAATAGAGATGGCTGTCGGCAGGTTCGCGCTCTGACCGTTACTCTCAACCTCAGTCACAGGACACACACAACTGTGTATACATGTATATACGAACACGTGTGTGTGTACGTGTGTGTGTGTGTGTGTGGTTTCACAAATAGAAAGTAAAAAAGTCACTGAAACTTGACTAAAGAGAAAACGCTTCAGAAAAAAAATTAAGTCACTGCAAGTTGTTTTATAATAGGATTTTGAAAAAAATGGATCTGGACTATTTGTGGCCATTAATATTCATGGTGTGAAAGTTACTTGTGTCTACGTTCTGGAGTAGAAATGTTAACGCAGCAACGTGTAAGAAAAAACCCAGAGGAAGTGACAGTCTATTCACGTTTTGGGAGATTTGAGTATGAGGTGAAAAAATGCATTTATTTCTCCACATCTGTTTTACTTTTATAGCCAATTTGCCATAATTTTGGCAAAACAATCCAAACAGTATATCCAATGCTACATTAAGTGGCCTTATTATGTGTGCATTTATTTACTCTGCCTAGTGAACTATTAAATGAATGCTAAAACTGCTCTAAATATCTAAATATTCACAATGTTCTGCCCAGAAGGCCTTCTATGGTTTTATCCTAGTCTGTGGTCAGACTACATATAGGTCTAACCCAGTTATTTGTACAACTAGCTCTATCGGTAATGAGATTACCATGGATGGATAGAGAAACTCCATACAAGAAAAATAGTTCTTAGCATTTGAAAAACAACATAAGAACACTGTGAATAATGTAACACTCCAAATATCTCATTCCTTCAGTGCTGGTGGCACTACAAACAACTTTTGACAAAAATCCATCTGGTAATATGTATCAAAACCACAAAACTGTTTATATCTGGTAATCCCATCTCTGAGAATTTATCCTAAGGGAAAAACTTGCATCAAAGAAAAGAGCTAACTACATAAAGATGTTCACTGCAGCATTATCTATCTTACCAAAAAAGAGAACAAACTAAATGGCTATCAACGGAGCACTGAGGCACTTGGGAGCAAGAGGGTATTTCTGGGGACACTGATTATGGTGTGGAAAAGGCACTGGGGCAGGATACGAAAGAGAATGGACAGGAGTGTGTGCAGCTAGTGACAGACATTAGCAGAGAGTACAAACCTCCGACCTGGTTGTAAGCCTACGGGAAGTCACCATCCAGGCCTTGGAAAAGTAGAGGAATATCAAAGTTACAAAAGGAAAACTTTAGGGACTTCCCTGATGGCGCAGTGGTTAAGAATACGGCTGCCAATGCAGGGGACACGGGTTCGAGCCCTGGTCTGGGAGGATCCCACATGCCGTGGAGCAACTAAGCCCGTGCGCCACAACTACTGAGCCTGTGCTCTAGAGCCCGTGAGCCACAACCACTGAAGCCCCCGTGCCACAACTACTGAAGCCCACGCGCCTAGAGTCCGTGCTCCGCAACAAAGACGAGCCACCACAAGGAGAAGCCTGTGCACCGCAACGAAAAGTAGCCCCCGCTCGCTGCAACTAGAGAAAGCCTGCGCACAGCAACGAAGACCCAATGCAGCCAAAAATAAATAAATAAATAAATTTATTTATTAAAAAAAAAGACAGCTGTGTCAACTGTTTACCAACAGCTACTGAAAAGAAGGCTACGATGACAGAATTAGGTTAGGAAAAAAAACCGAAGAGACTAAGACACTCACAGACAAAGGTCATTTTCTTTTTTACAAAGGATTTCTCTGGCTGGAGATTTATTTCCTCCCTTGCTAAACCATGCAGACTCCCTTCCCTCCCAACATCTTAGGAACTGTGGGGTTCTGGATGCAGATGCAGATTTCTTTCCCTTCCTTTGCACTGTCCTCTCTCCCCAAACCCACAGTTCCAGAAGCCACTGCCTACAGAGGTTTCAAATATCAAAAATCCCTTACCTACCTGCCTACGGAAGAGCTAATGTGAGAAACTACAGTTCTGTGGGTTTTTATATTAATTCTAAAATACAAAAGAATAAGTATGTTACTTAAGAAGGTGAATAACTTACAAATTGGAAGCAGCTCCTGACACTCGGCTCAATGTTACTGCCCCCAAAGGATGCGACTTCACCCAACTGTCTTGGGATTTGGATAGAATCATGCAGAAGGAGGCCCAGTCTGCGCTGGTCACAAAATCCCGTTGAACTGGCCACTTGCTTGAAAAGGTCTACAAAAGGAAAAAGGGAATTGCAACCATCAAAAAGCAGAACCAAGTAGATGTTAGCAGAATCTAAGGACCAACTCAATTCCAGCACCAATTCTCCAGAGTAGCCAATATTCCCACAGTGTACTTCTACTGTACACTAATCTGCACATTATTTTTGTGGATCAAGTTAATCATCACTGTGTATATATGAAGTGTGACAACTTTTAAATAAACTACAGCCCTGCAAGTAATGAGAGCTCACGTACAGTTCTGACACGTGAGTTTTTCCTAAGCCAGAACATAATCCTTTGGAAAATATTTTATATATAGGACATGACCACCATCATAAAATAAATGTTTTAGCCTTAAGAAACATAGAACGGGCCCGAAGCACCATCCCCTTTGGACATCAGATTCCAAAATATATCAAAATTGGGACTTCTTTATGAAGTCATACAATCACTGAGTTTCTCGTACATGTTCCCACAGGATGCTGTACACATTTGTAATTAGCTCATATCACTTTACACTGTCACTGATTTCATATGTGTCTTTTTGGCTGAAGAATGATATCCCCTCAAGGCTGGGACCATATCTTGGTCAACTGTGTGCCGGAAATGTGTGGCGTAGAAGAGCAGCACCTGGAAGATAGCAGGTGCCCAATATACGTGCATTCACAGCATGAATGAATATACCAAACACTTGCAACATGTTTTGTTCTCAGAAATAAAATTATTTTAATCCTACCCTGTATTCAAATAAAAGTTGCCCAAAAAGTAAGTCCACGGAAGATTCTCCTACTCATAAGCACACTTTAAACCCTAAGAAATTAAATGTTTTAACGAGGTATTTAAGATGGCAGTAACACTGAGCTCTCACAGCATTTTCTCGTCTCTCCAGCACACACACATAATTTCAGAATTATGAATTATCTTCAAACATCCCAGCTTGAAGTTAACATTTTTGTTTCGCCAACCTCAAACCTGTTCCCTCTCAGTGGTTATTTGAAACACAAACTGGAAGCTTCCTTGATGAATCAAGTTAGTATTACGATGTGCTGGTACTATACCTATCCCGAGTAACTACAATATTTAAAGGACGAAAGCCCACAGAAATATTCTATTTTATCCAAAACACATTTTCAGATGGCTGCCGAAAGCTGTTCTGTTCTTTTTTCTTGGGTTCTTAGGACGAGAAAACTCAAGTGGAAACTACATAAAAGTGAGAGCTAAAAGAGCTTGTGTATTTTGTGGCTTACTCCTAGGGGGGAAATGCGCAGTAGGACACAGAGTGGCTTTGGAGGAATTCAATCTCTTTTATCTCCTGCCCGTCCTTAAGCTCAGCACATCTCCACATCCCTGTGTGGCTAGGCCTTAGGGGAAAAGAGAAAAGACAAGATACACTAGGTTTGTTTAATATTCCTACCGAAAAGATTTCTCATGAGCATTTAAAGGGGAAAAACAAGTACATTCCTTCACCGTGGGAATGAATGGTTGCTTAGTCATCTCAACTGTCCCTCCTCTAGCATTTGCTTTTAATTTGGATTTACAAATTTTAAGCAGAAGAGCCCAATAGCTAATCAAAAGGAAATTCTGTAAGGTGTTATTCACCCTGTAAGAAATGGCAAGCTGTCTCTCAAATAATAAAATGTTAATCACATCACAGAACTGGGTATGTCAGTACAACTTGCAGTAAGATGATTATAAAATAAACAAGGTTTCTTGAACACGAATGCCAGACAGTACTCTTTAAATAAGAATCCAAAGACGAGGCAAGTGCACGGATTAAACCGTCACATTTATTTTTCTGACTTAGACAAAGGGGTTAGGAAATCGGACTTTATCCCCGAGGAACGTGTGTTTTACTCAGACACAGTCGATGTAATGTAAAATAATATTCGGACCGGAGAAGTTAATCCTCATTCTCTATTTAAATACCTACAATTTAACATCTGACAGGGAACGGCACAAATCAAATTTTATGACAGTCTGAAAGCAGTTCTATATCTTACATGAGGAACCTGCTGTCAAATAAGAACACCATGTTATTCCCCATCTAGAACTGGGGTAATTAGCCAACATTAGTAAAAGAATACTGAGTTAATATACATGACTTACATCTGTACTTGTCTTCCAAATGTGCTTTACACAGAGAAATGATGCCAGTTTTAAAAGACAGGACCCGGATCCTCCCTGTTCGTCCCCTGTTATGAATAATCAAAGCAGAAAACAATTACTGACACTTTACTGAACGATAAACACTTCTTAGTTAAGAGGAAAAACCTTGGATATGGAAACTCTACTGACCATTGTTTTATTAAGATCATTTAGAATGTTCCTGAGTCCATTATCTATTTGGCTGATGACCTAGAATGCGATGGAAATTTGACCAACTCGACCAATGAACATTTACCAAGTTTTCAATTCTTAAAAGCCCTTACTTGAATGGTAAGAGTTTCTCTACATAAAAATAAGAAAAATATCCTTCTATTCATCTATGGAGAGCCACCTGGGTTTATGTCGGTAAGGGGAAGAATTACTACTATGTACTAAGAAAATCACCTACTTCAGTTATTGAAGCCAAAAAATACCAGCAAGTAACTGCTCTGCCCTCTTAACACTCATTTAGATTTTCATCAGATTGCCCCTTATTGAGAAGAAAATTAATCACTTCAGGCCACAAAACACACAGTATAAAATATGAACGTTTATCCCTACAAGAAAAATATGATATAGTCTATTAGAGAGCATTTGAATAGATTATCTTAATGAACAATTTAAAAATAACCTATTGCTATAGCAATGTTTTAACATAGGTATGCTTTCACTTTACATATAGACCATTCCACATGACAAATTTATTAACAAGTTCATTTTGCCCATGGGAAAAAATTAAAAGAATGAAAAGTTTTTCATTTTGTAGAAAATGTCTTTTGATAATTTTCAGCTTTTATTTTGTTATGAAAAACAACTGAACCATATATGTCGGTTAAAAAGAAAGTCTGTAGAATAACTGCAAAGGATAGGTCCCAAGAGTGGTTATTTTTGGTGAACAATATGCTTAGCTTTCAACTGGTACAATTCACTAAATCCATTAGTCAAACAGAAATCCTGGGTCCTACTACGTTAACAAAAGTACTATCATTGGAAGATTTTATCTTTTTCCCTCTTTAAAACAGCAAATCAAAGTTTAAGAAACTTTATATAGTGACTCAAGTCTTCAAGGAGTTAAAATTGTCCCCAGATAATTTTCAGGCATAGAGAAGGGAAGTTATATACTCAGAATCCATTCGTACATCATCTGCAAAGAGAATGGTGCCAAAATATATTTGAGGGAAGCCCTGAATAGAAACCCTTATCAAAGCAAGTCTAAGGATAATCCGTAATTAAAATCCAACATGATCAAGGGCTTGGTAGATAATGATGAGAATTCAACAGCCAGGTGATCTTGGAACTTAAAAAGCAATACCTTATCAAAATAACAAAGAAAAAAGGTATACATTTATATCCAGGAGGTGGTAGAAATCTACACCAAAGGCAAAAGCAAATAGTTGCTATGCAACTCCTTTCAGAAGACCTTCCCAGATTTCCAAACGCAGAATACGTTCTTGTTGACATGTGAAATCAGGCATATAGTAATTTTGATGTCTAAGAAGAATTCAGTTGAAATTAAGACCAATTCCTTCTGCTACCTTCCTCAATTGTCTTCATTAAGCTCAAGACAAAAGTGGGGAGTTCTCCTATGTGCAATCCAAAAGAAATAAAAGAGTGTTTTCTAAGAGAGAGGGATGAATGGAGGTGCCAAAGTGAAACTTCGTAAATCCTTATTAAAAAAAAAAAAAAAAAAAAAAAAAAGACTTCCCCAGTTTGAGGATCTGGATTTGCTGCATTAGGGCTTGTTTTCTTTTTTTTTTTAGCTTATCAATTTACACTCTTCTGCAAAAAATCTCTCGAGTATCAGCTAACACTATTCAGAGCTGGTGACAGGTGTGTCAGCATCTCCAGGAGCACATCCGTTTCTGCCGGTGAGAGGGAGCCACCCCCGAAGAGGACGGAGGAATTCAAAATTCACAGGCAAGAAAGGGAAAGAACTCATGGCTACACACTGACTCATTCTACTATTTGAAAAATGAGTATCTCGGGGTTTGGTTTGTTTTCTAATCTGAGAGCATTCTACGTTCTAGTTCTTACCTCCCAGCTTATCAAAATATTTTTCAGTTCCATTAAATGCAAAAATGATTAATCACGGGGATAGCATTAGGTCACACGGCCTCATGAAACTTTCATCCTGAGGACTGTATTTCTAGACTGGAGCCCTGCTGTGATGCTAACTACACCGTCACCGGTCTGTAAACTAAGCCTCCAGTGGTACAGTCTGGAGAAAGCCTGCTGTACGTACGTGTCATAAACATTCAGCAGCCAATTGAGACACATGTCCACGCAGAGAGGGACGTTGACCAGACTGTTGTGCTCTTGCTCCAGGCGATCGTAAATGGTGGTCAAACAATTAATGATCTGCAGGATGTCCATGGGCTGGTCATTTTGCTTGAGGTTGTGCTGGTCCAGGGCATCGCATGCAGCTGACAGGCTCAAGAGATCCACTGCAAGAGCCACATAAAATCACAGGTGATTCAAAGGGGAAAATCCTTCTCTCACTGTTTTTCTTTTTGACAGTCCTGGTAGGATTGGCTTGTACCCTTTAGTAAACAGCAAACCCGAACCCTACCCTCTTTGATTAAAGTGTTTTCTTTTCACCCCTCGGCTCTAAGTTTGATAAGTGTGATGAGTATTCAAGCTCTGAGGCTGTCCTCAAGTCCCACCGGCATTGGGTGAAGATGTGGATGAAGAGACAGTTCCCATTCCTGAACTATTAGGAAATATTTGAGTGTTAAGGGGACCTAGAGTGTTCTACAGGAACAGAGTCATTTCCACCTGAATTAGAAAGAAAAAAACTGTTTTACTAGAGATTTTCAAAGAGGTCCTGAGAATACTTTCTTGTATTAGTACTAGAGGAGGTCACTTTGATTAATCTGCATGGTTAGGGTTGTGTAAACTCTTATTTCCAGCTATGCATTTATAATCATTAAGCGTTTTCCTCCTTGAAATATCAGTCACCTCCTAATCTCTCTGCTACAGTAACACTAGGTGAAAAAATAATCAACTTCACTAAAATTTTCTATAGGCCAACTAAAATAAATGCATCATCTATCCAGTTCTCAGATGCAAGGCTCACTTATTTCTCCTTTCACCTTCAAATTACAGTCCACAACGTACTTTTCAAGTCCGCTAAGAACTTTATAAGTTTGGGGGGTGGGGGTGGAGGTTCCCGTGATCTGAGGTGGTATTTAATCATATACTGAAAGACAAACATTTATCAAAAGTGAAGCCTCAACACTGTCCAACATCAGCAAATCGTAAGCTTTACTCCCAAGTGTCACAGAAAGATGCTTTTCTGTAAGCCAATTTATTAGCCAAATTGGAAATGCAACAACATTGCTTTTATAACACCTTATACATCCAAGCTCTGGTCTGAATTCTCAGTCCTTTGAGAGCAAGAATCAATGGTAATTAAGTAAATCTCTCACATATCCAGGGGGAGGAGGCAACACAATTATAAATGTAACTGCAGATAAACACCACCATCCCAATCAGTAAACAGCTTGCCCCATACTAAACAGATGCAAATTTAAGGCTTTAATGCATTTTACTAGTTACTATTTGTGGCTACTTCTAATTAAATGTTAAGGACCAACCTCTCAAATGGTGGTTAATACCTATGTAGGTTAATACCTCTGTATTGCATGTTTTCCTCTTTTCAAAAAGGAAAATAGTAACCTTTTGAAGTTTCCCTGGAAGCATGAAGGAGACCCGGGGGTGGAAGCAGGAGGTTTTTTTTTTCCCCTTTGTCTTTCATCCCAGTGAGTAAACCTCTCTGCTCCCGTGGACCAGTTTCCTTAAAATACCCTGGCCGAGCACTCATCCTATCAAAGCCAAGCCCCCACTCCTTTTGCTTAAAAATACTCGAAAGATAAAGGAGTGACCTCTTTACATTGAAGCCAAGACTTTGTTTCAAGTGGCAGAAAGGAATGTAACTTGATTTGAAAGGGAGGTAGGAAGGAAAAAGAATAAAGAATTTAAAAACATGACAACACAAGCAGGCAGGGGGACAGGAGGAGGGGAAGGCCGAGTGGGGACTTTATGGGAGACCAGAGAGACATGCAGAGACAAGACTCCAACTTTCATCCTCTCTGCTGTGCGCCTGACTTTCTCTGAGGACACGTTTTCAGGTGTAGGTAATGAGAACGTTTAGGAATGCAGCACCCCATCTGCATTAGCAGAAGAGAGGAGCAGATTTCCTCCGAACACCAATATTCCCAACGTGTTTCTTTATATATTGAAGGAAGTGATGGGTGGCTTGAAGTTTTTCTAGTATTTTCTCTCTGTTACTTTGCCGTAATCATTATAAATATTTTGCTTTATATCCAAGGATATAAGAACTAACAAGTGAGAATTTTCAGACTCACTTTTGTATGAAGAGTCTAATTTCCCCGTGTGATGGAAACAAATAACCAACAGCAAAGTGGCATGAATTTTTTATTGGGCCTACTCTTCTCTCCGTACAGGTGAATGGGTAACACACAGAATAGGAAATTGGGAGCATAAATAGCTCCAGAGGGGCGCAAAGCAATTGCTCTGAAATAACAGGAGCGGGAGGTGACATAGTTGGGAGAGAAACACTGTGCAGTGCGCTCTGCTAAAACCAAATGCGGTTAAACACAAGAATGATCCATCACAGAAGACTGGAGAACTCATTTTCCCAAAACAAACGTATCAAACAGAATCCCACTATCATGCAACAATTTGTAAAAGACTCCTATTTAGGTGTATATAGCCGATACTGTGGACTTGAAAAGAGGTGAGAAAATCAATAGGGACGATGTAATTGCCCCACAAACATACACTTAACTGTTCAAAATGAGCATCTTAAAGAATACATTGCGATTCTTTGATGAAACATTAAACATAATGATTAGCTGCTGCTGGAAGCCTCAACAAGCAACCAGCGGACACAATTTTGTAAAACTACCCTTTTACCTCGAGCTAGGAATTTCCATTTAGGAGAAAATCTCTCTCTCCTTTAGTGTATTCACTAGGGAATACATTTTAAAGCTATATAAAAACCCAAGTGTGTTCTAATAGACCCTTCTCTTTCAAAAATTATTTTGACAGTAGAAGATGCTATAGGTTTTGACGCCACTGAAGAAGAGAGAGCATCTGGTGGTGCCCGTCATGCATCAGGGGTGTGGGGTGAAAGAGGGGGGACAAGACAAAAAACGACCGGCTCTCCAGGATCCTCTCTGCTAAGCACGAAAAGCAGGAAAGGAAGGAGATGGGATGGGATGGGATGGGGTGGGGTGGACGGTTCCTGAGGCGCTGGCTGTGCCCAATCATCCTCTCAACACCCTAGGTTCAAATGCTAACTCTGTTCTTTTCCTCATACGCCACAAGTGAGGAGCTCAGATGGATTTCTTTTTTTTTTTTTTTTTTGGTCTTTTACAGAATCCTAGGCTTTGAGAACTCAAAAGCACCTTTAGAATCGTTTTTGCAGTGGGGAAAACTGAGACTGGACAGGAGGAGACCTGCTCTGGGTATTATGGCAGGACACATGGAGGTATGTACTGAAAAGCAGAAAGGTGGGTGGCAGAAGGTGTCCTCACAGGCTATACAGAAAAAGAAAAGAAAACCACCCCGCATTCTCTACTAGCAATAATACTGGGAGAAAAAAGCAGCACCAAAATGTTGGCTAGAATAAGCCCGATGGTGCCCACACAACCCCGGGCTCATCCCATGGCTCAACCTGGATACCCCAGGTTAACAATATAAACAATCCTGTAACCTAATTAGCACAGACACAGACAGGGGCGGGCGGGTCATGGTGGGATAACTCCTGTGTGTCTGCTGACTTTTTGGCCCAGGCAGCAGAAGGCGTCTGCGGGAAGAAGAGGCTGTTGTGGACATCACATCATTCTACAGGCAGCTTACACTTGAGGCTGAAGGACTTTCCAAGCAAATCTTTGCCCAGCAAGAAAGTCAAGCACTTTGCCGTAGTTATCTTTGCTGTGAGGGTTAACTCCAGAGGCGCTGAAGTTGGCAAGAGATGTTTTGCTAAAACAGACACACAATGCAGACCCTTTGATCAAAGCGAGGAAAAGAAGTGACTCATTGTGTTTATGGGTAGCCATGAGTTACAGGTTATCACAGCTGTTTGCTGCTAGCAATAACATTAGCCATTTTTACCCAGTCTCAGGGATGCCCAGGGAGGCCACTGGGTTTGGGACCGGCTATGTAAGAAGACGACGTCCAGATTACCAGCAGCTAAAAGCAATCCTGGCTGAGACTCCAATTAGCGCTCCCTGGTTTCTAAAGTGGTGTGTGCTCACATTGGTGGGTCTTGATCCAAGAGATAAAGTGCATCCTGGTATGGCCCTGGTAGAGAGAGGGCACTTGGCGCTTGTACTTGGCCTCTCCAGACCCTATGCTGGAAGGCATCCTGTGGTTGTGATGCGTATCCTTGTTTTCATGTTGCTGCTGTACTGTAGGCTTTTCCTTTCTACAGTCATGAACTGTAGATTTGTAAGGACTGTCATTTGGGTTCTGTGAGTCCTCGTCAGCTATTGAGCTTAACTATCATCCCCGGAGCAATTAGTGCCAGAATGGAGATTGTTTAGAAGACCCCAACTCATTATTAGCTGAAAATATGGGTAAGGTATTATTTTAAAAGGAGAAAAAAGATGATTCTAATAAAAGGGATGAAAATAAACCATTGATGCTGGTTGCCAACCTACCCTTGGTTTGAAGTAGCACAGGCCTTGAAATTCGTTATCAATAATACAACTTTCTACTGCAAACTGGAAATGGTAGAACCTGAACTCCAGGAGCTAACGGAATGGATTAGAAGGGGATTGCGAACTGATGGTAAGTCTGCTAAAAATTCAATTCCTTGGTTGCAGGAGCAAAAGCTCAAATAAGTTCAGCACCTTCTTCCATTGCGCTTCACCCTCTCTGGCCTGCAGGTAGAGTTCCAACTAAAGGAACCTGGGAACTGGCACTTTTTGATAAATGGGCGACACCTGAGAGACCAATTACAATTAAAAAGATAATTCAAGTGGGGGAACTTACAGGTGTTCCCTACTTTACCACAATTTTCTCTTTCAGTGCCATACTAGTAGTCTCTGGACTGGGGCTACAATTAAGTGTATGGAACCAATGTGACCCCTTATCAAAAATTGGGAAGAGAAGGGGAAGGGAAAGGGGAAGCCCAGGCATGTCTTGTCCTGCTACCAGCTAAATATGGACTAGTCCAGTGGCCGAACCCAGGGGATATACTCTTTGTTGGGGGAGAGAGTTTGGATGAAAATTTAACAATAAGGAAGAAAGATTGTTGCCGAAGGGAAGCAAGCCACCAAATGGGTGTTAAAAAGGGAAAATCTAACATAATGCTGGTGCCTAGAAAGAGGCTTAAAATAAGAGAATCATATGCTACCTTGGCTATGACTCAGATGCCCTTTTAAAAAGCCGAGAAGTGAGCAGGACAGCTGGCCAATCTATCGAACACACTGGGTGAAGAGGTGGGAGTTCCGACTGTGACCAACACCCCACGGAGCAGTATTAAAGTGGTTATGGATTTTGGTGCTTGTTTCACAGGACACATCTGTCATTAAGCACCTGCTTTGGAAAGTACCCTGTGGGAATATTTACCCAGTCATATCTGGAGAACACTGATTTATAATAATCTGAATGAAGACAGTATGGTCATTAATTGTGATGATGAAGGATTACGAAAGGTATTGGGTATGTGGTAGAAAGTTTATATGGTATATGCCTCATCTGTCACAATATTCTGTGTTAAAAAAAAAAAGCTAGTGTTAGTGTGTGAGGAAAGCTACAAATCAGTGGAGGGACAATTGGGATGCTTGGATCATTGAGGAAAAGCTAAGTTGAATTTGGTGGGCCTACTTCCCTGAGATTGAAAAGCCAGAAATTTTGTTGTTGTTGTTGTTACTTAGACATTCAGATTTATCGTTGACACCTGTTTTCTTCATATTGAAGTTTTCACATAGAAGTCTGGATTAAGTTGATAATATGGATGTAATATACATTTACTTTTGAGAATTTTCAATTCCATTTTAAATGATCAAGTAGTTTGTAAATCATAGGTGAAACCTTCTAAGATGTTTCGAGTACAGAAGTTTGTTTGACATAGGCAGGATTCATGAGATGTGTTGGGGATAAATGGTAAGAACAGCATGTTTATATTAAACATAGAAAGGGACTGAAGGACCAAGAGATATGTAATATTCCAGAGGCAACTGAGTACGAAGTGTTTATTGTATATGAAATATACAAGAGGCACTAATTATACACATGGATACTTAATATTCATGAGGTCTTAATTCGGGCACCCATCAGTGAGACACATTCTGGCCCCATGTGTCCTCTGCTCCAGAAACTCAAGTAAAAACCATGGCCATTGACCAGGCTAAGTATCACACTATAACTGTGGACAGGTGCGCTTGTCTCTGTGTCCTCAATAGAGCAAGTTTATGTCATTGGCCTAAGGTGAAAAGCCAGAAATTTGCTGTGGACGGCTACAGATATTTCTGTGGCATACCCAAACCAAAGTTCATTTAGGAGTGACTACTATTCCTATGATGTTTGCCTGGGAGACTCAACATTTCTGTATCTCAATTGTATTTCCTAATTATAGTAAAGACGTTAGTACACAGTGGCAACAACATGTCTGGTGGACCAAAGAGCATGGGACTGCTTGAAATAAAAGAATCTTAGGAGAATTAGGAGCTGGGCGAGGACTACCTGGCAAGGTAGAATTTGCTTTGAGTGAGAAAAGAGAAACCGATGGAAAAGACCGCCTAGTGCAAAAAGAACACATCAAGGGAATCCAATTCCAGGAGAAAAGAGGATATCAACTAGAAATGGAACCAATGATAACCCGAGAATGGAACCTACAAGGTCCTCCTTAACAGCCTCAGCACCATGACTGAGAACCCACGCTTCTTTCCCTTAGTGAGCAACTCGTGGGTACTGGACACATTTCGAACAGGACTACAGTGCACCCCCTGGGAGAGAGATGCCTCCTGTTACCGGCCGGACCCCTCTCTTGGGGCACCGATATCCATCAAACCATGTAAGTGGAGAAAACGAGTTTGGTTCCATCCTCAAGATGTTCTGAATTCTGAAATAACAGAGACCTGGCCTCCAACCTACGTGAAAAATAATATAATGGTATACGGGAAAAGGAGATTTTTGCGGGGAAGGGACAAATAATTACACTGGCCTCTCGGGTCCCCTTGCTGTTGAGGTAGCTGGTGGCTGTGGAGGCATACTGTAACGCTGTTGCCTTCTTGTAACCTATGCCTGCAAGAGACTGTAGATTTGTAAGCAATGTTACCGTGGGTCCTATGAGTCTTCTTTAGTGACCAAACCCTATCTGATGCCACCTTTCAGTGCATGCACAAAAGGTGACGTGCTTGTACCAAGAAGGGAGCACCTTTTTTTACCTGGTATGTCATGGTAAGGATGAGTCTGGCCATTGTGCCTCTATTCAGACAACTCCAGGCTGTACAAAATTTCTCTACTGTGTGATTTAGTTGCTGAACAGAAGCAAATTGTTCTATATTTCTTGTTTGCAGAATATCTGTCACATTTATCAACTGCAGTATATTTAGCCCTATGGTTTGGGCTCTCTCCAACCCACCACACACTAATAAACTAAATACATGGGCTTTGTTAAGTGCATTTTTATTTCTGCTCTTAGAAGTTGGCTATATTTTTAATTTTAGAAGCTGCAAACCTATAGGATGCTCATGAGAACTACAGCCGGAGAAAGAAAAAGCTTAGATTATCTTCCTCATAACTTTCAGTGGGGTATCAGCCATATGAACCGGCTTATAAATCCTTCTTACCCAGATTTTCTCTTTGTCTCTGCTTCTCTGTCGAGTTTAATTTTCATTCACAATGCCTTGAAAGGCAGTATGGAGTCATGCAACATTAAACGGATTACAAACTGGGGACATTATAGGCCAATGGTGATGCTCTAGACTTAAATAGCAAATCCTCTATAGTGGATAAAACTGTGGTATTCAGGTTTCTGCAATACTGAAGCTTTGATAGCGAAATGAAAAAAATAAGACCAAGTGCTTAGCGGCGGTAGCATGGCATATTTTCTAAGGCATCTGTAATTCAAACTCTTTACTGGCATCAGGAAATCACTGAGATAACGTCATTAATTTTCATTAAAGTAAGAGTTAGTGGACACGACCTTCAGTTGGAAAAGGTAGCCAGGACAAGTTTTGTTTGTCTGTACCACAGACAATAGCTCTTTATCATGGCTTTACAGGCACAGAAATGACAAAAAGGCTGGAAGATAAACCTAAGCAAATCTAAAATTAAGAGGAAATTCTGAAATCATTTACTGAACAGTTAGTTAAGTAATGTGACCACGCATGTTTTCAATAATAAAAGGATAGGTGAACTCTTCATTCTATATTCATACTACACGTGGAAACCTCCTACCATTCTTGAGAATCTAGTACTTAATTTAGATAAATACACCCTAATTTTGCTGTACCTAAATCTTTTTCAAAT
Source organism: Eubalaena glacialis (assembly GCF_028564815.1). Lineage (NCBI taxonomy): Eukaryota > Metazoa > Chordata > Mammalia > Artiodactyla > Balaenidae > Eubalaena > Eubalaena glacialis. The sequence goes on from NC_083736.1 coordinate 28,626,019, forward strand.
ATGAGAAAAGTCATGCTTAGAAAGGAAATGCTGAGAATTTCAAATCTGTTTAAAAGTGAAAATTCTACAGTCTACCTTCAGAGCTTAGCTTTATTACAGGGTTATAATCGCCCATGGCCAAATTTTTTTATAATATCAAATCCCCCTGTTTTTCCAACGTTTATTGGAAATGTTAATATACACTGAAATAATAGATAATGAGACACATATGTGAATAGAAAGTTTTTAACAGGAGGAGAACTGAATAATGCCTAAATCCAAGGTCAAAGGGAACATTATGGAAAGGGTTTTTCCAATCTAGTCAATCTGGGGGCTTTTTCATAGTATAACCTGGAACAGCTGATTATCTCTTCTGAACTTTTAGTATCTCACTTTTACATCTCTCTATGTACTATAGCACTTTACAGTAACCATTTCATAATTGCCCCTTTCTCAATGGAAGGCACTACCTCTGGGATGGGGCGGGGACAGAAGAAGAAAAAGAGGCAGAAGACTTTCTCCATCCAGCCTTCTGACTCCACTCCATCCCAAACTGCCTCTTTCCAGCTTTGGTACATTAACAGGTCTCTAAGGAAATCCTAGGCCTGGGGAGTCCTTTAAAAACCACTTGGCAGCTATACAGCTGAAAAATGATAGCTTCAGACTATAAGCTATATGGAAATGGAAGCCTGAATTTACTTTCATTCATGCATCCATTCCTTGAAAACAGATTAAGTCCTTCTCTGTGCCAGGCTTTGTGCTCAGCATTGGAGAGACCAAGAAAAGGAGGAAAAGCCTACTCTCTCCTTCCCAATAATTTCACTTCTAGGCCATTTCTTCTCCATCTCCATGTAGAAAACCACACACGGGCAACACCAGTTGACTATCTTACTGCTAGCCTCTGCAGACCCCCTGGGTCAGACGCCTTCATTCCTGAAGACTGGGTAGCCAGGGGTCACAGCACTCTGCTCTTCCCCAGTTCTGGCCCAATTCGGGGTGATTTCAACCTTGGCAGCGATGACTCGTGCATCACTCTAGCCTCTCAGTTCACTAGCTTCCTATTTCATCTCCACGGAAATTCACATCTGGTCCGCCTCTGCCACCCACGCAAATGGTCATATCCTAGACCGAGCCAGCCGAACCGTTCCGCTTCTGAAATAACGTTTAGCTTTTGCTGCTGTCTGACCACAACTTCTTGGCTTTCCAGTCACTTTCGCACAATCTCTTCCTCTACCTCCCTGAACAGCTGGCCTCTCGATCCCTCTACCTCCTAATTACCAGCTTCCACCCAAATTCCCAGCCTCTCCTACCCCATGCAGACTCGACGGACAGCACTCCAACCACTTAACCACTCTTTTGCCCAAATCCCTACTTCACTTGCCCGGCTGGCCTCTGCCCACCTGGGACAGAACCATCTGGCTCCTGACTACTGGCTGTGCCTGGAGAAACACCCCTGCGGATTGGTGCTGTCGTAAACCGCTCAGCAGGCTCTGGGCTCCATGACGCTGCTTCTCAAAATAGCCCTCTCTTTCTCCACAGGGGTTAAGGCCAACCTCGACTCCATCCCCTTCTGCCGTTAGCCGCAGCACAGGACCTCTCCTCCACCTTCACACAGAAAACAGAGCCCCCCCGCGGCATCCCTCGCCCGCTTCCCACTAGGTCTCCTTAGTTACCTAGCCCGGCCCAGCTCCTTTCCTCAGCCCCACTCCTTACAGTGGAAGACAGGCGTCCCCTTTCTTCTCTCGGCCTCTGGATTACCTTCCCCTCTCCTCTGAGAACTCACATGTTTTAGTATCTCCTGAGCCGGCAACTTCAATTTTGTCCCCGCTTCTCATATTCATTTAAACAGGCTCAAGCGTCTCTCAACCTATGTGCACGTGCACTCCATTAGCTCCTCAGCCCCTTCCAGCTAACCACCGCCCCTCTCCCCTCCCCTTCACAACTAAATTTCTCCAAGAATCGTCTCAACTGTCTTTACATCCCCACTTCTGCTTTACTCTGAAGCTTTACTCTGAAGCTTTACACTTCACCACCTCCACCGTGCCTCTAAAACCTCACCAAAGTTACTAAGGACCTCCTTGTTGCTAAATCCAATGGGCACTTTTGCCAACCTCATCCTGACCTCCCAGCAACATCTGACCCCGGTGGCAGGCCCCTTCTTTCTGCCCACGCAGTATGTGCCACTATACCCTCTTTGTGTTTTCCTCTGCAGTCCCCTCTGTACCTTGTTCGCTCTCTGTCCTAAATCCTGTTTTCTTGTTACTTTACACTCTCCCCGAGCATCTGCACGCTTATGATTCCTAAACATTGCTCGTATGTTTCTCCTGAGCGCCACAGCTCTATGTCCAGCTCTGCCAGGCACGTCCACCATTCACCCCAGGTGAGCACCTAGGTATCTTCCTTGATTCCCCCTCACCTAGCACATCAAACTCATCACTAAGCCCTATCAATTCCACCTCGTATTTTTCAACTCTCCCCACTTATCTCCATTCCTCCTTTGCCAATTCAGGCCACCATATTGCTGGTTTAGACGACTGAAACTGCTCACCAAGTCTCTCCCCCAGCAGGTGTACACCACCGCCAGGGTGCAGGCTCTATTCCACAGCCAGAGTCATCTTTCTAAATGACAATCCCATCGTGCCATCCCATTGCACGGCTCCCTACTGACCTCTAAACTCTTTAACTTAAGTTTAAAAGGCCTTTCACAATCTGCCTCCTGCTTCTCCTCCAGCCAAATATTTTACCACAGTCCCTCCCTGGAGCTCCTGTGCTTTAGCCAGGTTGCAGTATTTTCAGTTCTTGACTGCATCTCTGGACCCCACGCCTCAGCACATGCTCTGCCTTCTGATGAGAACATTCTTTCTGGAGTGAGCTCTACTTGCCCTTCTGGACTCACATATCATAGATGCCACCTCTTCAAGCAAACCCCACAACTCATGGTACCCATTCTTCCACTGTCACATGACTACATATATGACCTTGACACTGTCCCTTCACTTTTTCTCAGGGTGTCCATAAAGCCTTAATAGAGGTGTTTTTTGTTTTTTTTTTTTTTACAGATTGTAGATGTTCTTGATGATCTTATATACGTACACCTATGTCTCTAGACTTATGGACACCCTGTATATCCCTCATTAGACTGTAAGTTCCAACAGGGTAGGGACTGTGCCTATCTGTTTCGTGGTCACATTAACAACATACATGGGCTCTCAAACAATATTATACCTGGTAACAGATATATAAACTATCTGATGAACAGACAGCATTGTATGACACTGGGAATTTTTCCCACTGATGTAAGCTATTTAGCAAAAGCAGGAAAACAATCTTGTCATCTTTCTTCTCTGACAGTATTTATCTGAACATTAGCATTCAAGCTAAAAAACAATACACATCTGTGAACTTTGGTTTGGGTAAGGCAATCTGATGCTAATACTTCAAATATTCAATACATTTTATAAGAAGAAGTAAAGGAAGAACAGGTGGAGATAATTCAAGTTCCATAAAGATAATTCTGGATGCCAATGCCATTAGTTAGAAAATAAAAATTACCGGTATCTTATCAATTCAACATCAGTAGCTGAGGAATGGTGACAGGAATGATTCTAAACAATGTAACAAAGCAGTCTAGGTGAACACTCAGCCAAAGATACTTTAAAAAAATGAATTCTATGTTACACCTGGACTTGAGAGAGCTATTTCTCCCTGCTCCAACAGCAAATACTCCCAACCATTTTTTTTTTTAAACCAAAGAATAACTATCAAGTATTTCGAGCACTGGTTAATACTTACAGCAAAGGGCCTTCTGCAGTCTTCGGAGTTTCATGGCAGTCCTATAAGCCGAGAACCTGACATTATTCAGGTCAGCTGAAGAAAAAAGGGGGGAAAACAAAGATCATTTGTTATTTTCTCAAAAGGCACAGATAAACTCCCAATGATTTGCCAACAACAACAGCAAGAGGCTAGGGGAAAAAAATCTCTTGTATATGCCCCAATTTTGGAAAGGTGAAATTCTGTCGATGTGGGGAAAGGAAAAAAAAATGTCTTTTTGCTCTTTGACAATCAGGAAAGCTAAGTTCTGTGAGGGACGACAGTGACATAGCCTGCAGGGAGCTCATGTAGTCCTTGTTCCCAAGAGGGAAAAGAAGGACAGGTATTTCTTTTTTCTAGACTGTAATCTTGGTTCTATTGTAGTGAATCTTTGCTACACAAGGTGAAAGAGAACAGGGAAGATTTCCCTGAAACAGCTATGAGAATTTAGCAAACAATCAAGTGGCAACATAACATGTTTTTCTGATTATCAAAGTTATACATGCTCACTGTGGAAAACTTAGAAATTAAAGGAAAATATAAAATCAAGTAAACAAATCATCCGTAATCCCATTACGCAAAGATATGCACTGTTAACATTTTGAATATTTCTTACCCAACACAGGCGTGTGTCTGTGTGTGTGAGATGTATTTTAAAATTTAATTGGCACAGTTAACCCTCATTCCAGGCTTAGGTCCACCTGATCCAACAGGTTCCTTCTATTTAACTATTTTGCATTTATCTAGAAAGTAACTAATTCAGCAAAGACAGGATAAAAGAGAGCTGGCTTAAAAAGAAGTTCACAAACTCACATGTGTGTACACACACACATGAACTAATTGGAAGTTTTTGCTCAAGAATTTGGATGCAAGCTAAACATACAAAAATGATACTAGATGTCAACAAGAAAAGTTGCGAATCCGTATCAGAATGGATATTTGTTTCTGTACGTATTCTGTACTAATGAAGATACTGCTATTCTAAAAGAGATTAAAATAAGTAAAATAAAATTGGGACTAAAATAAACATTTAGCTTTATATTCTAAGGTGCAATCATTCTAATATTCTGCACGTATTAACAGCTCAACCATTTCTGCTACAGTGCTTTCTACTGTCACCTGTCTATCAAGCCCCAACTCACCTCACCTAGCAGAAATCTATATTTAGATGATGCCCTCACTCAATTTTGCGTAAGCCTTGATATACGCCAAGCTATATTTCTTTTCTTGCATTTTTGTGTACTTATGTTTCATAAACCCAGCTCCAAAAAGCTCCTTGAAGACAAGTACTCCGTCCCCTACTTCTGTCGTATTTCCCAGTGACTTAACATACAACTGCTCTCTGAAAAAACAGGTCTAATACAGCTCAGGGACTGACTGACAAACTGAATGAATATGTGAACAAAAGAATGAAAAAAAGAAAAAATATACTGGCAAACATGACTAACTGCCATAATCAAATGGCACCCACAGAACCAATTCTAACTGGAGGTTAAGAAAGGGAAATAATTTAATCCATATCCAAGCTGCTTGGGTCAACATTATTAGATTGATGGCCTTCGCAGAGACCGAATAAAACAACCTAAATTGAAATTAGGGGAAAGAAAAACAATGTCTGTAATTTACTTTAAAATATTCAACGTAAAAACCAAAAAGACTGACAATACTAAATGTTGGCAAGGATGTGGAGCAACTGGAACTCTCAGACACTGTTGGTGGGAATATAAAATAGTACGACTACTTTGGAAAACCAGGTTAGCAATTTCTCAGGAAATTAAACATACATCTACCTTATGACCCAAAATTCGACTCCTAGATATTCAGCCAAAAGAAATAAAAACACGTCCACAAAAAGATGTGTACGTGAATGTGCATAGTAGCTTTAATTCATAATAGCCAAAAACTGGGAAGAAAACTAGAGTAGAATGAATAAACAAATTGTGGCGTAGTCACACAACAGGATACTACTCTGTAATAAAAAGGAACTAACTACTGATAAAGCAACAGTGTGAGCTGATCTGAAAAACATTACCCTGGGTAAAAGCAGTCAGACACAAAGAGTAAAAAAAAAAAAAAAATACTGTTTGATTCCGCTTATATGAAATTCTCGAAGAGGTAAATCTCACCTATACACTGACAGAACGCAGATAGATGGTAGCCGGGAGCGGGGACGGGGTGGGTAACTAATTGAAAGGAACACAGGGGTATTTTTTAGGTGATTGAAATGTTATATATCTTGATTGATATGAAGGTTATTTGAGTGCATACGTCTGTCAAAAACTCAAACTGTACACTTAAAATGGGTACATTTTATTGTGTTTAAAGTATGCCTTAATAAAGTAGATTTTAAGAGTTAAAGAAACCCTCACAGGGACCGTACAATATGAAGTATGTGTGTGTTAGCTTAGCTACATTGCAGAGGCGGTCAGTTGTCTTAATCAGGAAAGCACACTCCAGGGGTGGTTGGCTAGCAATTAATCAAAAAGCCTCACTCCAGAGCCCCCACTGTTAAGTGCTTCAGCTATATTTAGCTCTTGTTACACCTAAAATCCTATTAATACACCTAGTATCCAAATTAATGTTGGATGGGCTTGTGTTAGTGATATTAGTGGTTTACAAAATACCAGGACTGTTGAAAAGGGTTTAGAATAGAAACATTCCCTGCCCTTACATTAACAGGGTGTGGGAAGAATCTAGCAGGCCCTCCACCTTTCAAAATGGTGCCCTAGGCCGGATTCCAAAATCTCCAGCTGTAGCTCATTGGATTCTTGGTTGCCTGAATTCAATTAGATGGCTGGCAAAATCCTGCTGTTACAGCAGGGGTTTGCCAACTTGAGCGTACACCAGAATCACCTGGAGGGCTAGTTAAAAATACATATTCCCAAGCCCCATGCTCAGATGTTCTGATTACGCAGGTCTGGAGAGGGCCTGAGAATCTGCATCTCTAACAAGTTTCTAGGTGCTCGATGCTGCTGGTCCAGAGACCACACTTTGAGAACCACTGTGTTAAGGACTGTGGCAAGTGTGGATTGTGAGGCTCTCCCGCCAAACGCTCAAAAAGGCAGGGCTGTGACTTCACTGTGCCTTGGGCACAGGCTTTAAAATTGTTCTCTGCTCTGTGGCTAGTAAGTGTTCATATGTGACAGCTTGTTCTGAGACTTGCTTTCATCATGAACCTGGTAGCCAAGATGTGGATAAGAAGGCAGCCCTCACCTATGTCTTAACCACGGGTGGCTACCAACACCTACGTACCCCAGAGAACCTGGGCAGATCCTTTTTACCCAACTTATGATTCGAGGGCCAACAGCACCAGCACCTCTTTGGACCTTGTTAGGAATGCAGAATCTCAGGCCCCACCCAGCTCTAAGAATCAGAATCAACATTTTAACAAGATCCCCAGGTGATTCATATGCACCTTCAAGTGCAATGGAGTCTTTAATTGTACATTTTAATACAGTTTCTTGTTCCGTGTTGTTAAAGTGCAAGTATAAACTCTGTACAGAGACCTGTGTGGGCTTTTGTTTTTGTCTTTCTACATTCCATTTTGTGGGCTTTCAGGGTATTTAATGACTATTACAGTCAATTTGACCAAAGACTCACCTCTGGGATATATTTGTGGGTCTCTTGTTTATGATGAATGCCAATAAAAGGTATTCGATAAGTTAAAAGTATCTACCCTGTCCGATTTTCCTGGATCTATTCAGAATTCAGGACAAATGGTCTAAATGAGGTCAGAAGCTCCATCCAATCCTCACAGTTTGTATCAAGAATTGGCAAATTCCAGGAGCTAGAGATCCAAGTGGGAGAGGCAAGGATGATCTGATTCTTTCAGGGCGTGGTTCACGGTAGAATACTGTCAGAGACAAGCATCTGGAACATTCCTGCTCTAGCAGTGCTCTCAGCTTCCCTAAAGCAGTTCAAACTTTCTTCCCTTTCAAATCCTTCTAACTATGGCACATTCTGCCTGGCGTTAATCCACTCTGACACCCTTTCAAGCATACCCCCAAACACAATGCAGAGAACAAGACTTCTGCCACCAGTTTTCTATGTACCACAGTCCAACCCATTATCAAACAGTGACTCAGGAAGGCCAAAAGAGAGTAGCAGGGAAAATGTCTAGTTTTCAACATAATGCAACAGAAGCCATACAAACTTATATCCAGTAACCATCAGTGAACTGCAACGGAGTTCTGGTGCCCTGTAAGTCCTACTCCAGAGAGTTAACCATCTGTGTTGTCTGAAACCGCCCTCTGGCTTACAGCTGGAAGAGATAAGTCTCCGCCGCCTTGTGAAAATGTGTAGGATACACACTGAAACCTCAAGATGAGGTACAGCTGCGGACAATGTGACACTGTCCGGGCTGAGGCTGGAGCTGATCTCGTAGCTAAAGTATGCATGCAGCATAAAACTTCAAGTCCCGATCCCCATCCCCCGTGGGAGGCCGGCCTCCACTTTCCCTGGGAGCTGCCTTTTCAGGACTTTGGCCCAAGTTGTGATGAGCTCACTAGCTCTCACAACCGGAACTCAAGAGGCGTGAGACGATCCAAGAAACGAGTCACACGACGTTTGCATGGCAGCTGGTAGAGAGCGCACTTGGAAGGATAAACATGCTGAACTGTACATTCCTCTTCATGACTTGAATTATTTTATCCAGGGCTGGTTCTGGCCTAAAAATGGAGAAATCTAGAAACTCAAGGAACAAGGGGAAATATTATACCATCTACGCTCTCAAGTTGAATCACCAGCTACTGAAGTGATGGTCCATTTGACTTTTATTTTGAGGCACAAAACAAATAACAGGTTTTGCTGCACCTTTCTTTGGCCTATGAATTTCCCTTGACTTTGGTAAGTATTTCTGTTACATGACTTTTACTTTCATTCTGTGGAAGGTAGTGGTGGAAGGTGTCAAATTCACCAGAAAAGAGGAATGACCGATCAAGTTTGAGCCATAAACCTACACATTGTTGGACTCGCTCTTGCAAAACGACTGAAAAACACCGCAGCATTTTAAAGTTATGGGAAATTTTGGAAAATATTATGGAAATAAAACATTAAGGCCCTTCATTTCAATTTTACAGCTGGTTTCTGCCTTTTAATCATACTTCAAAAATCCTGCTACCCATGACTGAACTGAGGTCTAGAATTTAAAACAAGGAGTATTTCGGTCCAGCTTTCCAATGCCTTGTGGGCACTTTTTAGAAAGGCCCAAAGTTTCAGTATGTTTATCTATATTAGGTAGAAAGAATGACAATGACCCCATAAATGTAATGAGTGGAAAGAGCTGGATGGCTGAAGATTATCCCAACAGATGAATTCGTGGTGTGGTCTTTGTTTCCTACCGACTCTATTTCCCAGCAGAAATGTATTCCAAATCCCTCAGGTGATCATGAGTGAAAAATAAAATCTAGAGGAAGTATGATTTTTTGGGGGTATAGTTCCAACTTCAGTGTTGGCATACAATGTGAATTAAACTACTGCATGTCCATTTTAACAATTCTCCAAATTTTCTAAAGAAGCCACAACAAGGTAGTCTCCCCCTACACTAATATAATATATAGAAAGGCAGTAGATTTTAAAATATTAATATAATAATATATCTCTGATTCCCCAGCCTCACTCTTCCTATAGCGTTCTAATGGACTCTCCACACGACAAGTATTATTCTTATCAGTTCAAACTCACTAGAACAGACAAGAGCCACGGACAGGCCTTTATGAGGCTTGAGATAAACTGAGTAATTTAAACCAAGTCTGGCTTGAAAGCAAATTAAGCCAAGATATCCAGGCTTCAGAAGCTTTAGAGTACAAAGTAGAATTGTGGGGAACTCTTCAAGAACTCTTCAATAATACGGAGGATTTCTGGAACATATCTTTAAAGAATTAGCCGAGAGAGAGGAGGTACATTAACACATGACACTTGGTCTATAATTTTTGAGATATATTTGAGGCCTTTTACAATCTACACTCATTAAAACCTCAACATCAACACTGAGCTTTACTTAAGTGGGGAAAAAATAAACCTACATAGAGATAAATAGGAATGACACATTCATACTTGTATGAACTGCAGATAGCTGAGTCTGTGAATTTATAATTACCATCAAGTTGTTTCCAGGTGTGAAATGGTATTACTTATTTGCTACCAGTTATTCTCTAGAATTCTTCTGAAAAATGAAGAGAAGCAATAAAGTATCCGGGGTAGCACAAATGTGGAAGACTTAGAATTGTGAAAGAGAGACACAAACCGACCCAAACCAAAAATAAAAAAATAGGGAAGTTCAACTGTGAAGTAAAAGAGAGCACCAAATCCTGACTGTGGGCTGTTCAAGGGCTTTCTGGCTCCCTCCTCTTGCTTGGCCTTCCTCAGCTCAATCTCACTACTTCTTAGCAACACTGTTCTAAGAGTTGAAGAGTTGAAATTCAAATTAGCTTTGCTTTCTTGTTTGCTGCTCTGGTAAAAGGTTTGTTGAGAAAGCAGTTTCTATAACAAATGGCCAATGTAAAGTTCTGCAGGGGGGGGAGACACTGTGTATCTTAAATACTATTTCTGGGCCTGACTTCTCCCCCGGATAATGGAGAGGGGACTCCTGTGGACACTGCTGCACCATGTTCCTTCTACTTAAGCTTCAAATCAGAAAGGATTTGGGCTCTAATTCTCAAAGCCTTGTCCACCAAAAAATAAATGTAAAATAATATTAACGATTCAGAAAGACTCTTTAGGCAAAACTGGTTTATAGCTTTTTAAAAGACATCCACCAAATAAAAACAAACACACAGACAGAGAGAACAGAGTAGTGGTTACTAGAAGGCAAGGCAGGGAGGGGAAAATGGGTAAAGAAGGTCAACTGTGTGGTGATGGAGGGAAACTAAATTTTTGGTGCTGAGCACACCGTAGGGTATACAGAAGTAGAAATAGAATGTGTACACTTGAAACTCATTTAATGTTATAAATCAATGTTACTCAAGGAAAAAAAATTTTTAAAAAGACATCCATCTATTCATAATCCTTCCACCTATCTTTTCAACGCTTATCGAGAGTGAGCACATAGGGAAACACAGGCCAGGAAGGCCTCTCTGAGAAAGTGACATTTAAGCAAAGATCTGAAGGGTGATGGGAGTTAGCCAGGCGAAGAGTAGGAAGAGCAAAGCGAGACGAAGGGTCAGCATGTTCAAAAAAGGCCCTTAAGCGGCTTCCCTGGTGGTGCAGTGGTTGAGAATCTGCCTGCCAATGCAGGGGACACGGGTTCGAGCCCTGGTCTGGGAAGATCCCACATGCCGCGGAGCAACTGGGCCCGTGAGCCACAACTACTGAGCCTGCGCGTCTGGAGCCTGTGCTCCACAACAAGAGAGGCCGCGACAGTGAGAGGCCCGCGCACCGCGATGAAGAGTGGCCCCCGCTCGCCGCAACTAGAGAAAGCCCTCGCACAGAAACGAAGACCCAACACAGCCAAAAATAAATAAATAAATAAATACATAATTTAAAAAAAAAAAAAAGGCCCTTAAGCAGAGAAAAGTGTAGACCATTGAGAATCCTAAGAAGGCCCAGACTGCTGAAATCTCAGAGCGCAAGGATGAAGAATGACCCCAGGTAGGCAGGGGGAGGCCCACTGTAGGGCCCTGCGCTTCATGTTAAGGACTTAGGTCTTGGGACTTCCAGCTAAACGTGGCAGATGGAACAGACTCGTGTATTTCTCATGTCAAACTACTAGGATGACAGAAAGAGAATTAAAAATGACATCTACCTAAAAGAAAAGAGACAAAACTGGAGAGGAGATGAGAAGAGACTCCAGTGTCTTGGAAGCTTGGAAGATGACCTGATAGTAGCTGATTCAGGAGAAATCCCAAGCCTAAATTCATGTGAGGGGAAGAGGGGCAGTTGGGGCACTAACAAGAAGCATATGCCCATTTACGCAGCCAAGAAGTCACAGAAATTAGAGGCCTCGGGTTCTTCTGAGGGCTGTGATGTGGCTGAAAATGCAGGGAGTAGTTGCAACTCTTTAGAGCCCTCAACACCTTCTCCCCCAGCCCATGCAGCCAAGGATGCAGCCAAGCATCCTAGCCACCCCTGGCTTCACCCTGACAGAAGGCTGGAGGGTTGATCTCAGAAGAAGCTGCACCAGACACGGAGGCATCAGAAGTAACTAAACCTGGGAGTGACGTAAGGCACCTAAAACAGAGGGATCAAGTGCCATGGCACTCAAAGAATGTAAATCCTTAACTTCATTCCCTACTCCCGAATTCCGTATTGTGCCTTTTCTCCTTCGGTCAACTCACTGAAAAAGCTATTCCACCCAAGCACTTCCTTATTTGCCATCCTTAATGGTCAGAAGAAACGTCAATCGGCAAGGTCTCTAAACTGATCCTCTATCTCTGATCAGCCTTCCCTGTCATCTTCTTCATGCTCCAATTAGAAACACAGCAAATCAAGCCAATGCTCTTTCCTTCTGGTCTCCTTCGTAACAAGAGACTAACAGTCACAGAGTCCACTCTCATCACTGGGCTGAACGATATTATTCCCTTTCTCTGACTCAGAACCTTCAGTCACTGGTCTCCCGTGTGTTCCTTGAGCCTTAACACGGGCAACTCAACTAACCGACGCAACTATCAGAACTCCGCAAACTTATAAAATTACCCCAGTCTCCTTCAACTCTCTTCTACACTTCATTAACCGTCCTTTCCACACTCTCTTCACAAATGAACACACATCCCAGATTCTCTAGGGCACAGACAGTTTAATTAAATTTTACTCTGTATAATAAAGGTGAGACATTTTTAAATGATCACATGTGACTTGATTTTCATACCTTTTACAATTTTTCATATAACCAAATTCACAAACAGTTTTTAAAACTTTTGTGCCCTATTTGTCGGGGGCTGGAAAAACATACTTTCTTTGTAATAGGGTTGACACTACCTATTTCAAATCTACCATCCCTTCTCACAGTTGGGGAATCTGTGGTAAATCTATTTTCATGATAAAAATAAACAGCAGTAAGTGTCCATTTCCTTTAATGCTAGCCTCATCTTTCAATGATTTCTCCGGTAACCACAGACCATAGGGCACAAACTGGCTGAATTTAGTCTGCAGACCTGTTTTTTGTTTTTGTTTATTTGGTTGGTTTGGGCTCCCGTAATGGTTTTTTAAATTGTTGAATGATTTGCCAACAGTTAAAAATCTGGAGACTTCCCATCGTCTTGCTTCTCTGGAAGAACCTAAAGACTCACCTTCCTGCATGTCAGTGGGGGAAGCTGAGGCCCAATTAGCCCCAAGAGAAGCTTTTCAGGTTGACCCACTTCCCACCCAGCCGCCTTCAGTCATTGAAATGACCAGTTTGGCCCCAGGAGGCGTTTCTTTTTGGAGTTCTGCCTCAGCCAGACCACTTCCTATTCTCCCCCCAAATTTACTTCCACCCTCTTTTTCATGTCTATGTCAAAGCTTTTACTGTCGAGTTCCTCCAATAACTAGCTGTTATCTGGCTTTCACTCAAATTACGCTGTGGAAACATTTCTTACTGGGTTTTCCAAAAATTTCCCAGCTATTAATTCTTTGGACTCCACCATTTACTAATGCATTCAAACTAAAGGACTGTGCCACCAAAAATACTGCCTCAGTACACTTACTTTTCCAGCACAAGAATATGGGAAGACAGAACCAAAACCCATAACTAGTCTACTGACTGTATATCATGAAGTGACCATTACTTATACATTTAAAAATCATCAATTCACATTTATCTAAGCGCCTATTGTGGGCCTAACTGTATACTAAGCTCAGGGGTGGAAGATTCAGGCTTCTAAAATACTGGGAAAAACACAAAGATAAATATTTCACTCACACAAAAATCAGTATGTATTTTCTTTGGTTATGTGAGCAGGCTTCTGTACATACAGAAACATACACTGCAAAGAGCCTTGTATATATCAGATGCAAAAGTAGTTTCCAACAGGACATAAACTATTCCAGTGGACATTTGTAAGGTTAATGGAATTGAAAATTTTCCATATAAGCCATGTTATTTATGAAATAGTGATTAATTTCTACGTTAGCCCACAAAGGCTTAAGATTTATTTAAATACTCAATATACAATAAAATCTACAGCAATACTGGTAAAAATGAATGATATAACTAACTAGAAGTAGCTTTATCTTTCTTTCTTTTACTTGAGGAAGAAAAGATGAGAAAAGGAAATGGAGACTTCTGGAAAGATTGTGTTGTGTTCAATATCACTGGCACCGAAGGGCAATAAATGTTGGTGCTCAATAAATGGTTTGAATTGAATGAGATTCGGAAAGGAACTTCCCTACTTTTACCAGGTTTAAGCCGTTAGTGACATTGATACCACATCTGATTTCTCTTCAAATAATATCACTTCCCACTGCTCTGGATGAATCACTGGAATAATTCTCTTGCTTACCCCTTACACCCTGAGCTTGGGCTTCTTTTCTGAAACACACATAACATAGATATCAAGACTTTCCCAGACATAAAGGAGTTGGAATAAAAGGAGAAAGAACAAAGGTGATCTAGAGAGAATGCTTGTAATCTAGAAAGTTGACTCAGCTGTATTTAACTGTGGCAGATTGTGTAGGTTGTTTCACGCAATACTCATTTTCAAAGTCTTTCTCCCTGGTCTTTCTCTACTACAAAGTCTGGAGGATCTCAATTCTCTAATCTATAGCCAGTGGCGGCCATGTGGACGTGGTTTTGGTCAATGCTTGACAAGATATCTGCAGGGAAGGGTTTCCTTTTCCAAAATGAAAGACAAAGAGCCTGAGAGGGAGAAGGTCCTTTCTCCTTCCTGCCTGAGGGGCAGCAGTCATTAAGCAACTGGGAGGTCAAAGGTCACTCACTAAAGATACTACAGCAGAACAAAGGCCCAGATCTCTGATGGCATCACTGAACTCTTCCTTAGCTCTCTACTGTCTCCAGACTTCTTGTTATACAAAAAACATCAACCCCTATCTATGTGGTTAAGATACAGCTGGTCAGGTATTTTGTTACTTGCAGCAAATGTACTTCTGACACATTAATTGAACTATAAGCAACAAAATGCAGAATACCAAGTAGAGAGCACCATCCTTCCCTTGCAATCCTCCTCGGGGCAGAGGAACAAAGCAGTAAGATCTTGGATCACAGGGTTCCCCATTCTTGCTACCAAGCGGTGTCATGGATGCAGGACAGCTTGACAGTTAACTTAATGTTTAAAACAATGTTACAGTAGACGGCTTACATGGCTAAGGCACTCTTCCAGACATAAATAGATCTGCGGAGCATCTAACTAGACATTTGTTTTGCATGGGACTATCACAAATCTGATTTGGCCCAGATATGAGGATTAGAATTTTTAAGTATACAAGTTATTTCTCTGAAAATTAATGTCTACATATACATGAACACTTATAAGTAACTAATTTTTCATTAACTCTTTAGACACGTTTATATCTTTATCTCTTCATTGGTGCAAAATCTCCTTAAAGCCAAGTAGCATCTTTCCTTACTCATCGCTCTTAAGATAAATGTTATTTAAAAAATGTTAAGCTTTGGTAACTTTCAACTATTCAGAAGTCTTAAAACTCAGATTAAGATTTCGTAGTCTATCCTTTATCTAAGAGTGTAAGTTTTAGGTTCTAATTGAAAATGATTTGCATCCTGTCTGCCTCTCTCCATTCTCTGGTCCCCAATTCCCACACACCCCCAGTATCCATTCCCCGCAATACCACTGTGAATAAAATAGATGCCAAAGTGGACCTCAGTGGAAATCTGACCTTAAGTACCATGGGAAAAACAAATTAACCTTTTGCAAAACTCTTTTTTTGGAACGTTCCTGCCTTAGGCTGGTACTCACCGTTTAATCTTATTAGGGAAAATAAATTGTTTCGGTTTTTATTATTGTTGTTGTTATTTGAGAGGTGGAAGAAGATAATTTGTTAAATCCTTAAGCACGAATAGTTAGTCCAAGATAGTACACAGTTCAAGATATGTAAGTGGCCAGGAACATGATAAAATGTGCTTGTTTCTGTGTTGTGTATACTCTAGCTGGGGAGAGGAATAGGTGGGACATGACTCAAACTGACCATGTATCCAGAAGTCTCATGATAGTATGATATTTATAAAAATGAAGTATGTTTCAGTTTTATGTGTTACTTTTTCTGGAGACTAGATACTAGTGATTAGATCCTTTTAAAGATACTAATATAGAAATCATTCTTAAAAAAGACAAAAAAGACCCACCACTTAGCTGCAGCTCTTATAAAATTAATCAGTGGCAGGAGCTTTTCATTAGATAATGGACTGCCTTGTCCCCTGACATAGACTGAGTTGCTTTTAATAAGAAAGGATGCCTTAGGGAGAGATCCGCATTCACCCATCTATGTGTCTAGACAATACATTTGAATCAAGAAATGAAATTTTCATGTTAGTGGGAAAAGACTCTTCTTTATCACCTCAAAACTCTGATGTAGTTGGAAGTTGCCTGATATGAAGCACGTCCTCCCTCATTTGACCCGTTTGAGGGTTCAGTCCAAGAATTAGGCAGACTCTGAGTTCCTCTGCACATCTCCTAGATGGCTCTGAAGTCTCACAAGTGAGTGTTCCCCTTTCCCTTTTCAGTAGCCATGTCCAGGCTCCCCCCACCCGCTTTTTATTGACTCCTACTGCACAGAAGGCGGGAACCATTCCCCCCTTCTCGACCTCTTATCTCAGCTTTCACTGATTCTGACCCAGCCTTTATTCTCCTTTGACTCCTGGACAAAACTACTTGGGGACAACCTTAAAGCAGCCTTTTTAAAAAATGTAGGTGACTCTTACTTCAACCCTTTTTGTACCCAAGTATTCCCTATAGAGTTTAAGAGAAAAATGGAAGTGGTGAGCCGATGGCAAAAGGGACGCTAACATTCACTGAGCGCTCAAGGGCAGATGGTGTTGTACCTCATGCCACTGAGTCCTCACAATGCCCTGAGTTCCATATCACCAACCTCATTCAAGATCAGAAAAATGAGGCTCACAGATCTTTAGTAACTTCCCTAAGGTTGCATCCCAGAGCCTGGATTCAAGGCCAAATCTTTCTGACACCCAAAGCACTTGATGGCCTTCCCCACTCCTCCTCTGTTATAGGAGAAATGGGGCTTCACTTGCCCAGTGTGCTTGTAATCCTAACCAGCATGAGGGTGATGGGTGGTACGCTTGGAAGGACCATGATGCAGGGCAGGGGACAGCGGGTGGGGCAGGTTGAGAGATCACAGAAACCTTCATATAAAGAAAAATGAGGACCAGAGAGAGGGAAGCTGAAAGGTCAGTGGAGTGACCAAAAACGCAACTAGACCTCTTATGATTAAATGTCCAGTTCTTCTTAACCAGAGAAGCTTTGGGAGTAGAGAAATAAACCCCGGCAATGTGAGTTTCTACCCCAGAAGCATTTTGTTCCCATAGAAACACGTAGCTGCATTCTATTCATACCCTGCGGTGCAAGAGGCACTCTGAGGGTTAAATTAGATTTTGTGACTTGGGGACCTAACCACCCTTTATAACACATTTTATTCCAAGCTGTAAGCAACTAACTTACAAATAAACTTTCGGAACACAGCCCGAGGGTAAGTTCAAAAAGGACTAAATCTTGTCTCAAGGCAGGAATGCGGTTCTTGCCTGACTGCTGAGGGATTTAATGGTTACTGGGCAACCAGGAATTAAATTCTTTAGGTAGCTTTAATTTATCTCTACCTACTCCTTATGGGTATTCCTTTGGGGATGAAAAAACTAACAACATTACTTTCTTCAAATAAGAAAATGATACAGCATCTTAGAACTAGAAATCTCTCATTTTAAATCTTCCTTTTCCAGACGAGAAAGCAAAGGACTAGAAAGTTCTTGGTAACTTGTCCTGGGTTCCCTACTCAGAAGACAAACAAGGACTAGGAGCCAAGGGTTCCTCTGTTTTCCCTCCTCCCTGCAGAGAAAGGGTGCTTTAGTTAAATCAATAAAGTAGCTGAGGAACTCAAACAGGCAAATGCCAAAAATTTTCACATAAGCCCGAAGCATCATGTTCCTGTATGTTCCCCCACCTTCTCTTATTTATCATTTTATTTTATTGTAGTAAGAACACTTAACCTCCTAATGCAGCATCCCTTCCCTGACCGAGCCAGAGAACAAAATACAAAGGCTCATTCTCAGCGGGACTTTGAAACTACTCTTTCGGCTTACGGGCTCCCACTTGCTCCCAATTTGAACAGAGACCCTGAATTTCTTCAACCCTGACAAGTATTTGACACGTTCACGTTACATCTGAAAAACGAATTTTCCCTGAAGCCAGCAAGTCCTAATTTTCCCCCGTGAGAGGAGTTTCTAGACCTTGTGATCTTCTTAAATTTTCAAGATTCAGCTCCTTCTAAACCACCCTGACATAGAAAGTCACGACTGTTCGGAGGTGGAGCGTGTTACAGGCAGAAGTCAGGAAGGGAGGACAGGCTCGGTTTCTTTTCAGGAACATCAGCAGTCCAAAGCCCAAAGAAGGCAGCCAGGTCCTAAGCACGCCCTTCAACGTGTCAGCCTATAAAACAGTTCCTCTCCATCCTTCTAGTAATCTTAATTTCTCCATTTAATAATAATAATTTTTGTTTGTTTTAGACATCCGGAGAACCAGTTAGCATTTATACAGTTTTTAATGGTTGTCTAGTTTGACTTAAAGGCCACCAGTTGCCAATTTTGAACCTCTTACATTTATTTCTGGGTTTCTGTCTCATAAAAATACGAATATAACCCTCCATATAACAAATTTTCATAATCTGTCAGGCTGTTATTCTACAGAAGAAAAGTGCTTTAGTTTAGTTATGTAAAAGGTGATGGCATCAAAGAAGAGAACACTGTCTGTTATGGTATCACTGTGTAAATAGGGGCATATTTATGTCTATGTATGATTGTATATACATAAAATATCTACAGAAGGGAACAGAGAACTCTACCATTAATTGCCTCTGGAGAGTGACACTGGGGGATTAATATCAGGGCTGACAGGGAGACTTACTTTTCTCATTACCCAGTTGTATTGTTTCATTTTTTAAAATCATGTGCACATATTACTTAAAAAAATTACTGAGTGTTAAATCTATCTTCTTTTCCATACTTCTCTGTGATTTCGTCCAAATTCTTCGTTTCATCCACTATCTTCCGCAAGAGTACTACTGTATAATGGGAAAACTAATGGCTAGAGAAGAAAAGTCGATGGGTTCTAGCTATGACTTTGCGATAAAAGAACAGTACTTAATGACTGCCATTAATTGGGTGCTTACGATATGTTAGTAATAAATACATACATCCTCGGATAGTATCTCCAACTTTGCTATTGTTGTTTCAGTCCCATCTTACAGACAAGCAAACCAAAGGCCGAAGGATTGAAACTCAAATCTGTTAGACGCTAAAGCCACTCCCCTTAATCGTGAAGCAGTCCCCCAGTGTGCTTGGGCAAGCGACCTTAACTTCCCTAAGCTGCAGTTTCTTCATTGGTAAAGGGAACCTGTTCTGAGGGCTGCTGTGAAGACTACATGAGACATGGTATCTTAAAAGCTCCTAGGAGAGAGATATCCAGGATATCCACTTGCTAGGTAAAAGTTAGGAACCTTACCTGCCCCTAGTATTTCCTATATAAACTGCAATAAAAACACAAGGAATCTTTTTATCACGTTGATGATTCTAAAATACTTTTCTAGTTCCCCTTTCGAAAAGCCATCAGGATAGTTCCTCTTCAAATTGCCACTATCACTTCCCAGGAAGAAAGTTTAGCTCAGGGGCTAAATCACTGAGTTAGGAGTTGAAAGTACATTTAAATCCCAGCTATGCCAAGGGAACAAATTACCCACATTCTCTGAGCCTCATCTGTACAGTGGAGATAATAATATACTTCACAGGGCTTTTGACAAGATTAATGAGAAATATATGCTTATGATATCAAAGTTCATACACCTGTATGAGCTACCCCAAAGAAATCTTTGTAGAAAGATAAATAAGTCCAGAAGTACCTAAAATCAACACAATTCTGATACTTCCTATTGTCCCAATCAATTTGCAATTTCCTCTTTTTGTTCAGTGGTATCACCATTCTCTGGGTCATCAAGGCTGAAAATCTAGAAGGTATCTTATAACTCTTCTCTTTTCTTTAAAACCTACCAATCTGTCATTACTTTCAGACAATTCTACCTTGGAAAGAAAACTTCCAGAGTCATGCCCCCATGTCCTTCCCCCATTGCTATCCTAAGGCCTTTATCATCTCAAGTTTTGCCACAAAGCAAAACAAAACAGAATAACTAATCTCTCCCCTCTCTTCCTTCAACCATCCCATCAAATTCTCATTCCTAAGAACAGGACACGGACTTCATCGTGTCTCTCTTCTAAAGATTCAACATTTTTCCCACTGCCAATCAAATGAAATTTAAACTTCTTGTTCTATAATTTAAGGCATTTTAATTTACCCTGAATTTAATGGCACCAAATCAGGTTTTCCTTCAAAAATCTGGAGAAGGTTCTCACAAAACAACGTCCTCACTGACCCTTAAACAAGCTAGACTTTCTCTCAATTATACCTTTGCTTATGCTGTTACACTATCCGGAATACCCTAGCCTACACTTTAATTTACATAAGTCTTACAAAATTCCTTCCTAGAACAACGTTTTATTCTACTCTCCAAATAGCCTTCCCCAATGATTCTAATCGGTACCGCTCTTTCTACTGTACAAGGTGCCGTACATTTGACCTCGATATTATGTAAGTCAGTATACAGTCTTATTGCATTTATTAACTATTTCATGTATGTCAATTTTATTCCCCAAAGGAGACAGTATGGTCTTTTGTGAAGCTGACATACTGCTTCTCTAGAATCTGTACACAACAAATACAGTGAAACCAGGCAATAATAAGCTCCGTGTGTGTATATGTTAGCTTGAATTTAAACCTTCAGTCATTCCAACTTGAGACATTTAAACCTGCCTTGGAAAACAAAATGGGTATATGCTGGCATTAAGGAACTATCAGCAACAAGAGAAAATAACATGGTTGTCATTTGGGTTGCAAAGGCAGAAAGGACTCAGAATAACTGAAGCACTCCCCCACTGGCCCCAAGCAGAGCCGGTGCTGTGCCTGTCACTCTCATAAGGCAAGGACTTCTATCACATCGCAGGGTCCATTGCGTGGCCGGGTTCATACCCACTTGGGAATGGACGGGGATCATGCCTTATGTTTCTTTGTGTCCTGTTACTCAGAGCAGGGCCTGGAACATTCTAAGTGCTCCATATCTACAGGGGAAAAAACCAGCGCCTCACATGGGACTGTATAACTATGGTAGGTATGAGCTTCCGTCACTCAAGAGGCAGGAAGCAACCTTCCTTCTCCACCCATACTGAATAGCCCTTCATTAAGAGAACTACTGTAGTTTAGGGTTCTGCACATACAAGAAAATGTGAAGAAACTGAAGCTGGCACAGAGAATAAGAAAATCTAACATAATGGGTGGATAATAGGTCCACTGAGGTCGGATAAACGGATTAGGCTTATTTAGCTTGGAGAAGAGAAAGCTAAGGCATAATTCAAAAACTGTACTGATGTAATCAGGAGTCTCGCATCACCAAGAGTCCCTCAACACAATGAAAAAAAAAAAGATTACATTATGGAAGAAAAGTTTGGAAGAGTTTTGTTCAGTTAAATCGGTTTTGCTTTCGTATTACTCACAAAACAGGAAAAATGCTCAGTGAACGTTTAAAAGAAAATGTTCATGATCACTAGTAATCAAAGATATGCACGTAATGACGACGATATGGTTTTCCTTTACAATTTCAAAAGTAAAACTAACGCTCCACACTGGCAAGGGCATATAAGATGGGCACTCTCACGTATTAAGTGTATAAATGGACACCACCTTTGGAGGGAATTTCAGGAAGTATATATACCATGAAACTTAAAACATTACTATCCTTTGACTCAGTGATTACACTTCAATGAATCAAATATGGAAAGGCTTTATGCACAAAGATGTTCCTCACAGGCTTACTTCGAGCAGTGAAAAACTGGGAAACAACTGTGGAATATATTATTAGCACCATACTCTTTAAGTGCACCTTGGCCAGAAAATGTAACTGAAGCAAGAGGCTACAAGCCTTAATTGACAGTGTAACAAAGAACCTTGAACAGAATGCGCTCATTGTAAGCACAAATGTTTTGGGAAGAAAATGTGTGTGTTCTGCTAGCCATTCTCTTTCCAGATAGGTAAGTTAAAGGTAAGTGAATTTTTGACAATTATAATAAGTGATTGCAAACACAACGGGAATCAGACAGTAGGCTCTTGCTCTACAGAAACTGAAGAAACTGGAAGATAGAGCTGAGGAAATATCACAGATTACAGCTGAAAGATGACTTCTTTATGGAAGATAGCACAGAAAGGACCCACACGTATCTGTGAGGTGTTCCAAAAAGACAGGACAGAGAGAAGAGAAAAGCGGCAATAACTGAACAAACACTGCTCACAAATTTCCAAAATCGATTCAAGACACAAATTCTCAAAGTGGAGAAAAAATGAAACATAAATCTCAAGCAAGATAAATAATACATTCAGCATAGGCACAGTGTGTAGGGAAACTGCAGAACACTGAAATGAAACAAAGTATTTTAAAAAGAGAGATCATTGAATCTAAAATACGATACAAATGAATGTATATAGCAAAACAGAAACAGACTCATGGACACAGAAAACAAATTTATGGCTACCAAAGGGGAGAGGGAGGCGGAGGTACAAATTAGGAGTTTGGGATTAACAGATTCAAACTGCAGTCCATAAAATAGATAAGCAACAAAGCTTTACTGTATAGCACAAGGAATTATATCCAATATCTTGTAATAACCTATAATGAAATATAATCTGCCAAAAACCTGAATCACTAGGATGTACACCTGAAACTAGCACAACAATGTAAATCAACTATACTTCAATAAAAAAGAGTATTTTGGAGATTAATATCTGAAAAAAATAGGTAAGTGAATTTTTACATATCAGTTATTATAAAAATTAAAACTTACAGGAACTTATCATAAAGTTGAGTTTCTGTCTAAATTTGTTTGCTAAGAAGGCAAAGATTTTTCTGTAACACTGAAAGTTTCCAAGGATAGTTGCCTTGTCACCTTGAGAGCATAGATATTTGGCAAAAGAAATGTTATCAATTAAAATATTTGTGGTAGAAAAGTGTTTGTTCATGTAAATTTATAAACTGTATTTATCATAGGATAAATTTTTCTTATCAGCCTTCTGATTACTGACTGCCTATTTTTGACTACACTGACTTTTGTTCTGTAACATCTCTAATACATAAGTAGCTTTTTGGACAGAAGGCATCATAACACTTTACTTGGCTTTCTTCTCAGAAGCCTGTTTGTAATAAGTCTCCAGAATCTTAAGGATTTATTTCTACAAATTCAACATGAATTTGAGTTTCCTTTGTCATAAATTAATTTTTGAAAAATGGGAAATTATTTTTAAAAAGTGATATTTCAGGAAAATGCAACTTGGGAAAAATAACATCCCCAAAGAATTTAAGAATGAGAGAAAACTTGGGACATTTAGTGAATAAAGTATCATACAACGTTATAAACAGGATATTGCCTCAAACAACTATATAAGAAATGCATAGAAAAAAAGACTGGAAGCAATCCTCTAAAATGAAAATGGTGGTTATTTCTGGGCGCTGAGATTGAAATTGATTTTTGTTTTCTTTTACACTTCATCTTTCCAAATTTTTGGAATGAACATATGTTTTGTAATGTTCAAAAAAATAAGATTACTGTAAAAATGTTTATACCTTCAATAATATTTTTAGCCTGTTGTCCTAAAGTGTAGGATTCACAATGCCTGGCACACTCTTAAGTGTTTATTGAGTTAAGAAACCAATGAATAATTGAGGCTACCAGCACACCAAATTGTGTTCAGTGTTTCCTTGTTATTTAAATTCCAAATCCACGGTGACCCTTTCTTTCACGGTCTTAGCTCCTTTTTTTCTCTTTTTTAATATTTATTTATTTATTTGGCTGCACCAGGTCTTAGTTGTGGCATGCGAGCTCTTAGTTGTGGCATGTGGGATCTAGTTCCCTGACCAGGGATTGAACCCGGGCCCCCTGCATTGGGAGCACGGAGTCTTAGCCACCGGACCACCAGGGAAGTCCCTCAAGGGTCTTAGCCCCTTGATTATCAATGAGTTATTCCTTTTAGAATAAAATTAATTCCAGGGTAGCAGTTCACCTGGTTGTGCTAAGATATCAAATTGTCAATAAAATTTACAACTTGACTGACATTCCCAATTTTTCTTACCATGATGCTTTATCTTCTACTTTCTGGAAAGAACTCCATCTCTCCAGAGACTTCCATCTTGCTGGTTTAATAATCTGCCTTAGGAAAACATCATCTATATCTTTCTGTCTTCTTTTTATCATTTATTTATTTATCTATTTTTAACATCTTTATTGGAGTATAATTGCTTTACAATGGTTAGTTTCTGCTGTATAACAAAGTGAATCAGCTATACATATACATATATCCCCATATCTCCTCCCTCTTCCATCTCCCTCCCACCCTCCCTATCCCACCCCTCTAGGTGGACACAACTTTCTGTCTTCTTGAGTGGTATTTGTCTTCTTCCCCAGCAAAATCACTCTCGCTTGCTCTACTGTGTTTCATTCAATGAACATTTATTTATTCAGAGACTACCATGCACTGGGCGCTAGTGACAAAGATGAGGAAGACAGTTCCTGCTTTAAAGGAATTCATTAGTCAGTCTTGAGAGACTTGAGCATAAACAACTATAAATAATGCAAGTACTACAATCAAATGCACCAGAGCTTATTCTTAGTGTTTGGACTTCTGTGCAGATAACTTTTTGACTGCTACCTCCTCTTTGCTTGTTTTTAGGTCAGTTTCCTTTGAACCCAGTGTGCCCTTTTAGTGCCTCGTTTAAGTTGCTTCAGACTCAGGAAATCCTATGCAAGCTTTTAAGGCTGTGTGTCTCTCTTCCCTGCATATTGGCACAGATGGCTGACTGCACCGCAGTCCGTGAGGCCTCCTGCCCTTCAGCCACTTGCTCGCTGGTTCTCAGATCCATTCTCTGACGTTCCCCTGCTCTGCCCTCTATTACAGAGAATGGCATTTTCCTGCTCCCTTACAATTGGCTTCTAGGTAAGTATGGCCAATGGCGGTCACCGGCAGAAGAACTGAGGGAGAGGACAGGAGGAAGGAGAGGCCAGGCTATTTCTCCCTTTCTCTCTCTGTCTTCAGCACAAGCTCTGGCAGTAGGTGTGTCCCCTCCCTGGATCCCGCCTCCCCCCCCCATTAACCCCTCCCTCAGTGGTCCCAACTGGCCACTGGTTCTAGCTCCAGCTGATGGCTCTGGCTTCTGGAGCTCTGGTGATACTACCTCTTGGCACTGTCCCTCCAGCCCTGGGTACAGCAGAGGCTCCCTGCCGTCTATTTGGCTTCTTAGCTCTTCCATCACCGGGTAACCAATTTCCGGCATAAATCCCCTCTGTTTGAAATAACTAAAGTGGTTTCTATTTTCTGACTGGACCCTGCTTGATACTTCACCCAAGTCAAAAATCTTAGCATCAAAGCCTTCAACATGTCATATGAGTTTTTTATGGTGTCATCCCTCCTTACCTCTGCAGCCATTCCCTTGTCCCCTCCCTACCATAATAGTACCACCACCATTTATTAGGTGTTTACTCTGTGTCAGGCATTTTTCTGGGCATGTCACATTCTCGCACAGGCTTTCTCCTTTCTTTTCACTCTTGAATTATTGTGCATGTTTCTTTCTTTTGGATAAGGAGGGACATGGGGTATGATAGTAATGCATCATCATCATCATCATCATCAATAGTTATAATTCCTCGCGCAGTTACTATGCCAGACATTTTGTAATTTTACATCTATTATTTCTAATCCCCACAACACTCCCCAAGGTAAGTACCATCATAACCACTTGATAAATCACAAAACTGGGGTTCAAAATTGTTACTGCCTTTGTCGTGGCCACAGAGAACTGGCGGCAGAGCCAGAATTTCAAATCCATGTCTCACCAGCCTCAAAGTCAATCAACTATTATGCTGCTACATCACTTTACCTCCCAACCTCAACTCATAAAGTGACATAGTCACAGTATAATCAATCAGTTCCCCATTGACTTCAACACACAATATAAAGAGTACACATGCCACATTTTATGTTCTAGATAAAAACAAATTTGTATTTGAAAACTATGATATGTTATACACTACATTTAATTATAGGGGTGGAGGAGGCATGAAATTAGGCAGCAGGGTTCCTGCCACTTCATACCCAGCCCTTTCCTGTATTGCGTGGTCCTGTTACCTTGGCCTCCAAAATAATTGCTAAGGAGGCCTATGAAATGGGAAAGAATATAGATCTCTCCTTTGCCTGAACTTGACTCAACTGGCAAAATATAAAATCCATAAATAACATTTTTCAGGTGTTCTTGTTTGGTGTCAGTTAATTACCCTCTCCCAAGGTCACCTGATTTGAGTTTACATTTATACTTTCAAAAATTAAATGCTCTAGAACAGTGCTACTCAAAGTACAGTTTTCCACAAACATAGAAACTAGGAATGTGTTAAACAACTTTTATAGCAACTTGACATTGCCATGACATCCAAATGCATAATCAATGGGTCCATTTCACGGAACA
The DNA here is from genome assembly GCF_028564815.1 of Eubalaena glacialis. Lineage (NCBI taxonomy): Eukaryota > Metazoa > Chordata > Mammalia > Artiodactyla > Balaenidae > Eubalaena > Eubalaena glacialis. Next base: position 28,652,524 of record NC_083736.1, read on the forward strand.
AGGTACAGACTAGGTCAAGCGCGGCTGAACATGTGCGGTGAGTTATGTGTGATGTGAGTGTACACTAGTCAGTTTCAAGAAGGCCACCTCAAAGTCCGTGACATACTGGATGTTGTAAAAACAATTGTCCTTCACCAGTTGGAGAAGCACTGCTCTAAAACTGACAGCCTTTTTATAGAACTAGAAAGCAAAATATAAAATGAAGCACTTTCCACCAAAATTAATGCTTGATAAAAAATATGTATGTAAACATATAAATATATGTGCATGCAGGTATGCGTGCACACAAACGCAAACTCATATATAACGTATGTCCTAGTTACATAAGCTTCAATTTATGAGGGGGCACAAGGACTTCCCTGAAGTTGTGCAAGGGATCAAGACTTTGTGGAATGGCAAATTCTGAAACATTCTCACAGAATACCACCAATTCATAAATAAGCTAATGACTCATCCACTATGTCATAAGAGACTCTTTCAGAATATTTTTAGGTCACTTTATTACTACTGTAGAGAGTATGGACTTTAAAAACTCACTATCTATTTTATGTGAGTGTTCCGACTGTTCTAAATCTCTTTCCAGCAAAACTGCAGCTCCCGAGAGACGTACAGAGGTAATCAGACTTGTGTGCTTAAAAAAGAAATATTGGAAATGTCTGGAAAAGAGCAGACACGTTTTTAGACGCCTTTACTTCGTGTGCAAAAATTGTCTTCTGCAGACCCAGCTACATAAAATTGTACACATCCAGCACTTTTCTCACAGCTGCAGGTGTAACCTTAATGCTCCTCTTATTTCGATCAAGTAAACTACCAAAAAATTGGCAGCTCTTCTCACTTGTAAACCAGTCTAAGTCTGAAAGAGAATCCTTTTGAGTTTCCTTCCGAAATAAGCTTTGCAAGATGCAATTCAGAAACATCTATTTATTTATGTTCTTCAATTAGAAGCTTTAAATCAAGTTATTTGAACAAGAAAAATATTATAAAAGAATATCCCATTAAAACGCCATAAATTTTGATTCGAAGATTACATTTCTCTCTTACAAATGGGGACAATCAATCGATTCTAACTGAAGTGAAAAGAACAGATTATTTTTCTTTTCTCTTTTATAAGCAGGATAGACGTAAAGGAAGAACATTTATAACAGCTTTAATGTCTTATGCCTTCTGTTTTGCAAATCTGAGTAAATCTCCGGTGTTAACTTTGTCAGCTAGGGAATAAAGAATGTCATTTGAGATTCCATAGCTTAATTATGCTGATAAAGCAGTTTTATAAATCATGCTACGAGTAATGGATGTTCCTTTGAGAACAGCAAACTAGGAGCCATAAAATGTGTGCTCTGGACTTGGTTCCTTATCTTCTACCCGTATGTCAGTGTGAATAAGTCAAAGCAAGTCTTGCGCCTCAGCCTGCTCAAGTCCAAATAGAACGGAGGAGGAAACAGTTGCCCCATCCACTCATATGATAGCATAATTTTCTAAATCAACAACAGGAGCCTACTCAAACGGATGGCAGGACAGAAGATCTGAAAATGACAGAAAATTCAGGTCATATGCCACCTATATACCTAATTTACAGCTGCGTAAAGATTAAATACGGTTACTTCTGAAAGCTCTCTGCACACTGTAAAGTGCTACAGAAATGAAAGGACAAAAATTACTCACTCAATGATCTTATTATTCCTATCTTCCAGGCTGGTGGGGACAAAGGGAAACTGGGGTGTGGGGCACGGCATTCATGAGGCCAAGCCAAATCCAGTCAGAAGTTAAACGAAAACCAGACACTTAGAGATGGAAGGTTGCTGCCCAACCTGATAAGCCAGAAATCTGAGACTGAGGGAAGGCAAGGGACCAGCTCAAGGTCACACCCAAGCTGGGATCTGAACTGAGGTATTCTTTCCAGTTCAAGGCCCTATGCTAGTAGAAAATCCAGAGGCAGAAGTTTTAATACTTGGCAATACTTAAAGAACTAGAGATAAGAGAAGGAATATGCTAAACATTGAGTCGCTTGGTTGAGAACAGTTGAGTTTACAAAATATGCGGAGAAAAGCATTAGGACATGCTCCCCACGCAGAAGGAATTCATAGTCATTCAGAGTCCCGCAGTTCCTAATCGGCAGAGCATCCTCAGGAGGGAATACTTAATGGAACGTAGAAAGCCTATCAAAAGAGAGAGAGAATAAGCTAACTTATTTTCCTTCCTCTTGGCAAACTGAGGAAAGAGGTACAGGATTTGTATGGCAGTGTTTCCAACTCTATCTGAGCAGCTGCAGTTATTTATTGATAACAATATTGATGTATCCCGAAGAAGCTCTCAGCCTCTTGACTTGACTGGTGGTCCTCTTAACTAGGACTGCTGAAGAATCACACCAGCCTCAGACCCATCAGACCCTAGAACTGAGCCCCCATTTGAACATTCTGAAGCTCTTCTCAGGCAACAGACATGAGGCTTGGGGCCATGTGCTGACAGACTGCCTTCAAATCACAAGGGTTTTTAAGACCACTTTTCCTAAGAATTCCTAAAACATTTATAAGTCCATTTTTGAAAACTGAGAGATTCTGCATCATTTGGGTAAGCATCATGGAGAGTGGGCTCCAGAATTTGGGCAACAGCTAAGAGGGGCTAGATCCTTCTGGAGAATGCCAGACCCGCAGGAAAAGAGGGGAACCAACACCCCTAGAGAAAACAAAGCTGGTGGTGAAAGGGCTTCAAAGAAGGAAAAGGAAATTGGGATAAGAAATGTCAGATCAGCCAGCACATCTAGATTTTAGTAAACAGTTTGAAATGAAATCAGTTAACCTTCTGAAGCTTAATGATTCTCTCTTCACCTTAGCCTATTTTTTTAACCTATGTCTCCTTTGCAAACTGCTATTCCTGCGCTGTACTGCTCGTATCCCTCATGCGAATACCTCATACTGTAGGGGAGAAAGAAGCCAGGGAGGGGACCACATAAAGATTTTACTGTATTTATAATTAATATATTCACAATAAGACAGACTAAGAAATACTTTTTAAAAGTATTTTTAAGCAGCACATATTATATGTGTGGGGGGGGAATGGTTTTTTTTTAATGTTAAAATTTCAGTGACGAACTTAAGAACCTAGACGTAAATTGTGAGAAAACGAGAGGCTTTTTATCATATAACGGCACTCCATAAAAATCAATATTATATTAGTATTTCAAAATAAATTCCAGAGCACATTACTATCTAACATCTACTGATTTTTAAAATGCCTTTTGGAGCCTTAAAGAGCTTTACGTTTTAAATCACCAAGATAAGCGTTTGGAACAACAGTCTTGCCATTCCATTTGTAAAGATGCTAACAAAAATCTGAAATTCACCTCATGAAGGGAACATATTATTACTTCTAAGAAATGAGGAAGAATAGGCCTTCTCAACAGCAAATAGATGGCCCAGCAGGTATATTTCCAGAGAGCCTCCCTACTTGATATCAGCCTGTCTCACTTGGCCTGTAAGACAGGGATGGGCGGCAGGATCTTCTCCCTGTTGCTTGTTTGCCAAGAATGTGCATTTTTAAAAACAGGAATGATTAAACTTTTAGAAATCCATTTGTCTGCAGAATCAGCCAAAGGTACTTCTTGAAAATTATGATCACAGCAAGTTTTGGAAACAACCTACCCCACCTCCGCCCAAAGCAAGAGAAAAACAAAATTCTTCAACACTTTGGTCCAATACCGTCATTCTAAGGATAAGGATAATAAGGCCACATAAAAAAAGATACGGGAAATTTTTTTATATACCACTCACCCCACCACATTGGGGGTAGTCAGAGAAAAATGCTGAAAGAAAACTGTTTTCGAGTTGTCCTTATTGATTTCTTCTCTGCGCAAACAAGACAATGCTTTTGCCAAACCGTTAATGTTGCGTAAAAAATTTTCTGGAGACCTTCCAGTGCTCCAATTCCTAGTGACTGTCAGGTCATGTCTGTGAATGTTTAAATTATTTCTTTACTATGCCTTGTTTTGTGTTTGTGTGGGAGCCCAACAATTTTTTCCTTCATAACTTGGAATTTTTTGAGTGGGTACACAGCCTAACTACATGGGGAAAACACAATATTTTTAACGTTTGATGAAAGCTCACTCAAAAAAGCCATTTTAGATCTGTTGAGAATTACCTGAAATGAATTCTTTTACATTTTTTAAATAAAAAATTTAGTGGTAAAGAAGACAAGGCTAACTTTTTCTAAGTCAGCTTTTTGTGAATGGACATATTTAGAGACTAACGACGCATGAGATGATCTCCTTGTGTTTCAATTTACCTGATAAAGTTTATGGGAATCAGGACTTAAGCATAAATTTTTTATATGCATACGTATGTGTGATGTGTATATGCGTGTGTGTGTGGCTATTGCTGCTTTTCTGTCATAGGTTCTCATTGGTTGATGAATTAGAGCTGCAGGGACACTAAGGAAGGGGATGGGGGTACTGATGAAGAAACTTTTTTTGCTAAATATCTAATTGTAAATAATATAAACTCATTGTAGAAAGTCAGGAAAGGAAGAAAGAAAAATCACCTAGAATTCGAGGTCTCTGAGATTAACATTTCGAGTAATACCATAGCCTTCCATCAGTTAATGCTCAAGTCCTACTTTTTCAGTCCTTACCAAATGACTCTGGCTTATAATACTGTGGTGTTTGGACCAAGGGTCGGGGGCGGATCACGTGAACGCGTTTGGGGGCAAGGCAGAAAACAGAGTGTGTTAAACAGGCTGGTTGGGGATTTTGGCAAATTAGAGAATGGAAATCCCCTCAGAGATGGGCATATTTAGGAATGTGTAACATTTCCTGCATGCTGTGAGTCACTGTAGCTTCTACAGTAGAGTTACGTCTGGAGTTGGCGGTATGGTGGGGATTAGCAACTTCTTGATATTTTCAACATGTCACCACAGACAAGAGGTTCAGGTTCCATTAGGAGAGGGCCCGAGGTATGGTCTAACACTGTGACCACACCAGACCAGTTTTGCTTTCATGATACCTTTCACGAACTAAGTGTAGTTGAAGGCTTCCAACCATCTCATCCAGTTCAAAACAGCAACTTGGACCTAAAGGGATACCTCGCGAGGAAAAACATATGCCAATATATAAAGATAAAAAAGAAATCAAAGGCTTCTTTTCAGTATGTTATGCTTATATTTCAACTTCGAAACACTGTAATTTGGGAGTGGGAAGGGCACTAGTGGTACTTAGTCTTGTAGGTTATCTCAGGGATGTAGACACACAACAAACTACTAAATCAATCATTCCATGTGTGCCTGGCAATGGGGAAAGGAAGCGTGTCCACTGTCCAGGAATCCACCATACTATTTCTAGAAATGTAATGGTTTGTTCCAGAAATACCATTCAAATAACTGTCTATCCATAGGTAAAACTGTCAATCTGTACCTATTTGTAGCAGGTGGGTGGTAATCTACACGGACATACTTTGCTAAGTTAATAACATCAGTGAGATAAGTGCAAACACTAACAGAAGATCTGGGGTAGATCCCAGTGTAGAGCCATACATATGGCTGTGTATCCCTGACAAAGGGTATCTCTGCGCCTGACTTCACTGCCCTGTGAAAGAAGGCTGTTGATGACATCTACCAGGCATGATGGTTGCTCACATACATTTCCATGCACAGCACACACAGTACGCTCTCAATAAATGGAAGATGTTATGTAATGTGTCACCATTTGAATAAAAGTTAGCCCAAGTAATATGTGATTGTAACGAAAATATTGGAAATATAAGTTTTGAAAGCTGAAAATCAAATTTCAACACCTAGTTCATTTCCAAGATGTTTGTTGCCAGGATAACAAAAACCAAAATTTCAAAGCAGGGGGTAGCGACTGGTGGTGGTGGAATTGACCACATATTTATGATGGCAGCATTTTAATCTATGTAACTGATCTCAATTAAGTTGATTTCATCAAAGAAAAAGTCTGTTAACAAATGAGCTCTAAATTTCCCTGCAACTGTAAAATTCCATTATCTTCCAAAGTCGGGTGATATGCCCAAGGTTTCAAATCATGCCAGATTACCAGCTTTGCGTTTACCACCGCATTCGACCTACTGAGAAAACTTTAGAAATATGACGATAAAAAGCATATTTAATTCCTATTGAAGGTGCAAACACCTCTTCATTGAGAGTTCATAATTAGCTTTTTATCAACCATGTTTGTGATTTCTCATTACAGAGTAATTAAAAGTAAGCTGGTAGAGAATACAATGCAATGAAATGGAAAGATGGCCATGGTACATTACCTTTAGGTGAATAAAAGCTGATTATCAAACAGAACGACCCAACTTTTGTAAAAATGTATGTATAGAAAGAAATTTTTGAGGATACCTACTAGATTGTTAAACATTAGTTAACTAAGAGGTGGGTTACAGATGACTTCTTTTTTGTTAGCTTGTCTATATTTTTTAAACTTTAAAAAATATGAACAAGTATTGATTCTATAACAATCATAATTTTCAAATAAAAGTAAATTAAAATATTAGAACTAGACATCACTGTGATTAGAGTAGAAAAAAATTATAAGTAGGCTGAGCCTATGTAAACCAGAGGTTATAAGCAGGAGGCCCAGTTTCAACGAGCTCTTTATTGAAAGATTTCTAGTTTGTCTTGAAAAATCCAACGTCTTGAGAGCACTGGGCTAGGACGACCAGCTCCTCCAGCACAGCCACTGCCCACTTCAGATGAAGTCTCATTCTCTCACTTGCCAAAATATAAGCATTCAAGTTTTCCACCTGTGGTCTAAACAGTGCAGCATAAAAGCCAGAAACATTCTGCAGGGGCTGAAAATGTAGCACTTGAAGATGAGTTGATCCTGATTTTCCTTAAGTTTTTAAAAGGGAGCGTGTGTACATATGTGCCTATACACACACACACGCTCTTACTGCTAGACTGAGCTGACATAATATTACTTGAAATGTATTGGTATCTCTGGCTAGTAGAATTATAAGTGACTTTTCTTTTTCACGCTTTGTATTTTTTCAGATTTCTAGAAGGAACTTCTATCATTTATAATAATGTTGTGTTAGTTTCAGGTATACAGCAAAGTGATTCATGTATCTATTCTTGTTCAAATTCTTTTCCCATTTAGGTTATTACAGAATACTGAGCAGAGTTCCCTGTGCTACACAGTAGGTCCTTATTGGAAAGAGTTTAGGGAACAATCTGGGGGGGCTAATATCTCCTACTCCATGCCTTAATGTCTCTATAGCTGCAATTCATTAACCAATGGGAACCTATGAGAGAAAGGCAGCAGCAGCTACACACAGATACATGGACACACACACGCATCCAAAATTTATGTTTGAGCACCCTGAGTCCCATGGGCTTTGTCACATAACTTAAAACCCAAAGAGTTTCACCTCACTCATTTCAGTCTGTAAATATGTCCGTTCGCAAAAAGGGACTTAAAAAATGTTTAGTAGTAGAGACAGCATGACGATTTTTTAATTAAAACAACAACTAGTTACAATGTGAGGTAATTCATTTCAGGTTATTCCCGAGGCATCGAAAACGGTATAGAGTGGACTTTCATCGAGCATGCATGCTGATGACCGGACAGGCTTAGGAATTAGGAGCACTGGAGTGACTGCGGAAAATTCCTTTACACGGCATTCGTGGCTTGGCAAAAGTGCCTTCTTGGTTTCACAAGGAAGAAATCAATAAGAACAACTTGAAACCCTTTTCTTTCTTTGGGGGGGAAAACATAGTCGTCAATTGCAAGTATTTTTTCCATCCTTTTAGGCAAAAAAGAAAACTAGCAAGACCTTTTGGCCCTCTCAGATATACTGAATTTTCGGGAATCAGTGAAATCCTAAAACTTATTTTTAAGCAACCTCGGAAAAAAAGAAAGCTGATTGTCAATTCTGAATAGAAAGGTGTCGCTGTTTTCAACCCTTAAACAATCTAGTGATGTATTTAGACAACAAATGGCTTGCGCGCTACCAACTACTTTATCCTACGAGTCATTTGTCATTTCACCTGGAGGAAACATGGCCATGTCCTTACCTAAAGACTGGTAGAGCTCTGTCATTTTGGGATGGTCCCAGCAAGTTGTTTGGGTCTCGTGGCTAAAACATAAAATACAAAGAGAGACTTTAGAATTTAGAATGAGCAGTAGAGAAAAGGAGACAAGAAAAAAAAAAAAGCACGGTATGCCTTTGGCTCATTTGGCTTCATTACTTCACAGGCCTTCCATCTTGCAGTGACGAATGTTTATTTTACAAGGAGAGAGACCCCAACCTTTGCTCTCAACAGGAAAAGCAATATGATCACTATTTGGTAACCAGCATTTGTTTCTTTTTTCTACCCACAAGTCGGCTGCACTTCTGTTATGAGAAAATGACCTTGTTAGGTACTCAATAATCAAAAATCAGGATTTCTTCAGCCGTCCAATTCAGAACATACAGAAAGGACACTGACAAGTGTTATTCAACTCTGTCAAAGAGATACTGACATTAGTTTAATAAATAAATCGCCTCAGTTCTCATTTGCTTTCACTGTCCCTGACACTTTTCCATGACTTTCTTCTCCATATCCAGATCTCATCTCTATGATGACTGCATTTCACTTCGGCTTAAGGTTCATCCATTGCCTGACTCATAGATTGTATCTTCCCTCTTCCCATTACTTTTAGAATGTCTTTTTAACTCGGCACTCTATATACCACCGCGCCTTTTCCTATGTTTACTTGGGCCTGAATGAAGCATTCACAGTTCTCTTCCATTTCTTGAAGTTTAGCTAAGTGTGTTTGCTGGCTATCAGCTCCTGCCACAAAAAGAACAAAACACCTTTGTTCCGCATTCGATTCCGTGAATAAACCTGGGAGAGATAACTACATATACTTTTCCTTACTTTGGCCCATCTACATAAATCACCATAGCATCGTATTTCCAGTTTTCGGGGATTACTTGACTGGGCTTTGATGCAGTAAAATGCAGCCCTGAACAACACTTCAGTACTCATAAGCAGAGCCTATTCATTATCTTTGAGGGAAAGGTGGGAGTGGAGAGAGGAGAAATAGCTTAGGTGTGGACACTTCAAGGGGAGCAGAAAGCACAGCGGCCGCACGCAGAAAGAGGAGCTTAGGGAGGCCAACAATGTCAAGTGCAGGTGTTAAATCTTAGGACTGGATCCTGGCTCTGTGGCCTACTAGCCGTGAAATTTGGGGCCAGCCCGCTTACCTGGGAGCGTTAAAGGACGAGCTGACATAGGACGAGCTGATATAGACTGATACCTTCTGGTGCTCAATACGTGGTCATTTCTGTTATTATGTGGCCCCCAAATTACTGCCCACTAAAAAGCAAAGCTTTCATTAGTTGATTATAATATAGATGAGGATCCAACTGTGGTTAAGTCAGCCATACCTAAGACCCTTCATAGAGGGCAAAAGTAACACTCGATGTGTATTACCTCTGTTTTCAAGAAAACAAGCAAAAGAGAGAAACATTTATTGTGGTTTGATAAATAGAACACAATCACAAATGACAAAACACATGTGGAAATTCCCCCAAAGTGTGTAACTTCAGAGACCATCCCTCTGATATTTACCATTCAGCAATTGAATGGTGAAGGCTAGTGAAAGAAATTTACAAGACAGTGTTCATTGGGGAAGGGCTGTTTCAGTCTCTTCCAAACCTGTTTGTTTCTGTTTGACTTTCCCACAGAGACAATTTGCAGTTGAGGAGTACCTCAGTCGAGGGAATGTACCAGAGTAGAATCCAAATCTTACAGAGCAAGACAAGCAAAAGATACGGTCCATGCTTTAGGGGGTTTCTGAAAGCCCCATGTCCACATTGGTTTATGATCTGGAGAAGGGGTGGGAGGGACTGCTACTTTATATGCACAGCACAACGAGGCTGCAGCTTGCAGCTTCATGGAAAAAGTGTTGCTTATTCTCGGGTGTTTTTTTAGCTCCGAAAGAGATTGTGTACCAATTCCATACACAAGTGTCCAGCAAGGAAAGGTTACCTTCTATTGAGACCACCCTGCATTTAGACCTCTGCCATTTCCAAAGGCCATCATATGTGAGCACCACGGAGGGAGGAAGGGAGAAGAGGGGGAAAGCACATGTGTCCACATGTACAGGCTCTTATTACACACACTACGCAATAACAACATCCCATCTCTACCACATGTGGGAGGACTGTAGCATCTTCAATCGATGGGCAGAAAAACGTCTGTCTGAGCTGACAAACCTAACCTGACAGAGACAGAGAGAACCAGTCTGAAAAGCCACCATCTGTAATGGACTTCAAATCGGAGGAACACGGGCAAGAAATAACTTGTACCAAACGCAATTCCAAAAGAAAAGAGAAACTTGCCTGTGAGTGACAGGAGAATCCCACATAGACTGAATGGGAGCTTCATGTAGCTCCCTCCCTCCAAAAAAGATTTCATGACTGTTGATATACCTACACTTCCACCTTTTTAAGGAATTTATTCCAGTGGTTAAAAATTATGAAAGGGATTTTAGAAATTATTATTTAATCCATCTGTCCATAGCTAAATTGAAATGTCCTTTACTGGAGGAAGGAAGAAATTCTAAGCCCCTACTTCTGCGCTCCATTCATGTGCTAACAGATACCAGTTAGGCCTTTCTAGGTACTCATTCTTTCTCCCAATTAGTTGTGATTCTGGGGTATGTGAATAACCTAGATAAATGAACTCAAATCCAAAAGCTAATCTTCTTTTACCTTCCTCTCCTCCAACACGCAAGCCTTTTATTTTTAAGCAATGCAAAGTAACTAGAAAACCAGATTTATATTTCACCTTTGCAGAGTTAGTTTCACTTCCATTACAACCCGGCAGTAAGTGAAAGAAGTGATCACAAGTGGAAAGAAAAGAATAAAGGGTGTGACTAATCCTCCAAACTAGAAAAATAATCTTTTAATCATTTAATGCTAAAAACAATTGGCAACATAGCTGAAATGACTCTAGCTTTGGGGGTAACTATATGATGAACCAAATAGTCACTTCACTGTATGTGGATATTTTCAATCTGTGATGAATCCAAGGCCCTGGTGGGGCATTATTTAACCTCCTAAACAGATAGGAAAGATGAGTATGAACAGGATGAGATGGTAAACACGAATTTGCATAACTCCTATCTATAGTCTCCCTTATAGAACAAACCAACTTTTGGTCTGCGATCAACACAGGTTTTACAGCTGTATTTCTGACTCTGTGCCTATCTTCAAAAACAGGAGAGGATTCTCAGTAGCTCCACAAGAAGCACTTCAGGTTCACCTGGAATACACAGGCAATATAGAAAAATATGCTGTGCTGGGGAGCTGGTGGTGGAAGGGTGGGTGGTACTGTTTTTTTGGTTACTGTCTCTTTTCTGCACTTCACTTTTCACATCGGAAATGCACTGCCCATATACCATGTCCAACCAGAATGGCAATTCTGGACCCTGTTCACAAGTTAATGGTTACATCTTTGTTCAGTCTTCTTGAAAACAATGATGTTCAACATAGATCAAAATTCTACATATGCATTAACACAGAGACCAGCCTCATAAATAATCCTTAAAACGTCCTTTAAATCTTTTAAAAAACGTTATTGATTTTGGCCCTGATGGTTCCAAAACCTGGCATCAGATGTGCCTCTCTGAACAGCCTTCAAACTCCGATTTCCCCTCCTTTTTTTAAAAAAAATGTGTATAAGCTACAATAATCTCTCTTTCCTCCTTTATTTTCAGCCATGATAAGAACCGGAAACAAATTAAAATACAAAATCACTGGATGTGACAGAAGACCCCGGCAACACCTACTTGTCAATAATAAGAAATTAAAGCATTACTCCACCGAGCACAGGGCTGACCTAATTTCCTACCACACAATTTAAATTTTCTCTCACCTTCTTTAGTTTCAAGCAGTGTGCAAGGTTATTCTAACCGCCTCAGAGCTGTTCCTGCTGTCAGTGCTGGAATATCAGACTTATTGGAACTGCTTTTTTAGTTTCTTTAAAAACAAATATTAAACACTTATAAAAAGTAACAAATTTCTACTGCTCTCCCCGGGAAAATGGCAGTTGCCTAATTAAAATAAGATTTCTTCTGCCACCACTGATATTTGGTACTGAAAATATTCCAAACAGTTGCCTTTTTGAAAAAATATCTTTTCACTACTTCCCAGGGAGGAAACTAATCGCTATGCAGCGATATAAAAAGGTAACATTCTCTTGCGATTTGCAGAGGATTAGAGTTTGGCTTCATATATAATCTGAAGCCCATTGATCCACACACACAAAATCATTTCCCTTTAATCTGGGGATCAGACTCTCTTTCTAGAGAAACCTTGGCATTTGCATGGTGAATGTTGAACTTGGCTTGCATGGCTGGAATACTGGCAGGGTGGGAATGGGAAAATATATTTAAAAGTTTCTGCTACTGTGGGTAGGGGGTGGGGGGGTGTCGGTCTAAGCATCAGAAATCCTATTCTAGTCTCCATTTCTTGCTACCTGGAATTGTTAACATTTTACTCTGCTTGGCTCAAGGCAGGGCAAAGATGATTGCCTCGGTGACTGTTCCAGCTGTTACATGTCCTCCGTTCTGTTTGCTTTTCAGGGCTTAACTCCCACCCACCCTCAATTTTGGCCAAAGCAATTTCACTTCAGGGTCGTGTCCAATCCAAGATCAAACAATGAGGACTGAAAACAATTCTACGGTGACCAAGGGTCAGAAACCTTTCATATACCCATGTTGTTTCATTTGCTCCTCTGCTTCTCCAAGAGCAACAGTATCCTCCAAGGAGGGGATCTGGGACAAGGAAATAAAACATCTAGGCAAAAAAGAAAGGGTGATGGGGGGGTGACAAGGAGAGGAGACAGGGGTAAAGAAGCAGAGAGACGAAGAAGAGCTTGTTGGCCACAAATGTTTATTTCACTTAAAAACTTCGGTTCGTCACTTAAACTGGATGAATTTTTTTCATGTTAAAGTATTTTATAATTAATAATATGTCTCCCTCAGGCAACTAAACCCCTTCAATTCAAGCTTCAAACTTAACTCCAAATTTAACGGAGATAAACAGTGTCCTGCCCTTTTCAGTGCCATGATCGGATCGGGAATGACAAACTTTGCTTAAAGACAAGCACAAACACCTGGGGAAAAGCGAGAGAAGGACACCCAGAAATGACTCCACACTCAACCCCAGAGGGCAGAGGAAAAAAAACACCCTCAGTCCTCTATGTCAAATCCTTGACTTCTGGGCTTTAATTGCTTTTCCTTTCTCTCCCGATTTCTGCAAGTTTTGGGGCATGGGACGAACACAGTAGAAAATGCAACGAGGGAAATGTCAGTTGGAATCCTCGGAAGAAATCAGGCAGAAAGTTGACCTTTTGGCACTTGCAGCGCAATGGAAGGTAGAGCCTGGCGCGCCCCTTCCTTCTGCGAGGTCGGGCGACGATTTAGGAACAGCCTGCCTGGCTCACGTCCACACAGACAGCCCGGAAAGGAGCAAAAAGCTCCCGCGGCCCCAATCCCCGTGTGGGGAACGCTCTGTCCCCTCCGGGTACGGCGAGACATCAGCCTTTTCTCTCCGAGCCCGCCCCAAAGCCGGGGGAAGCGTCTCCCAGCGAGCCAGGCGCCGGGGGGGAAGCCCCGGGGGCGCACCTGCTGCGGCGCCGCGGGGACCCGCGGGGGAGGTGCCCCTGCGCCCGGACGCCGGGGGTCCAGCCGCCGCGCGGTTCCAAGTTTTGGCCGCCTCGGCTCGCACCCTGCTCGCGCCACAAGTGCACTGACTGCGGCGATCCGAGGGCGCCGCGTTGCACTTACCCTTTGAGCTGTTCCCTCATGGCTGCAAGGGCTCCGCGGCCGGGGGAGGGCGCGAGCGGAGGAGTGAGCTTCCCAGAGCCGCCGGGCTCCCCGAAAGTCGAGCGCCGCCGCTGCCGCCCAAGCTCGCAGCTGAAAGCACTGCGGAGGAGCCGGCGCGGGTTAGCGGGCGGGAGGGCGGGGCGCGCGGGAGGGGGCGCTGCTGGCAGACGGGGCGGGGCTGGGCCGGGCTCCGCCCCCACCTAGCGCCCTGGGAACCCGGACTCCCCGAGACCCGGCAGTCGGGGCTTTCAACACGGAAAGGAAAGACAAAAAAAAAAAAAAGAAAGACAGACGGAGGAGATTTAAGGTAGTGCCGGGAACCTGGAAGCCGCACACCGCCCTGCCAGCACCCCCTTAAAATCTCCAGCAAGACTACTTGTTGCCTAAATAAATGACCTAGGTGCAGATGACCTCATCGCAGATAATTAAGTGTGTGGGTCCAGAGTTTTCTTTTTAGAGAATGAAAGAGAAAAAAAAAATTCACAAACATAATTCTTCCCTTCCCGCCGCCCCCCCCCCCCCAATTGAAGATTAAATTGGTGGAGATGTAAGGACATGACATTCAGGTTCCGCTCATCCTGGACTAAATGGGCTTTTAAGGAAGCATTTGTCTGTGTATTTGTGATATAGCAGTGGTTCTCATCGTGTAGTCCTGGGACCAGCAGTAGCAGCATCGCCTGGGAACTTCTTAGAAATGAAAATTCCCCAGGGCCCCAGCCCAGAGAGAGCTACTGAATCCGAAACTTCGAGCACACTGAAGTTTGAGAACCAGTGGTATAGACTCTTTAAATAAAAACCACCACCAATGATGTGGCACGGTGTGGTCTTTTAGTATTCTTTAGAGAAATCTAAAAGGAAACCATTTCCAATGGAACGTTCCATTGGAAAAGTTACAGGGCCTGGTAGTTCAAATATTTCTAATCGTAGAGTTTGCAATATGACGACACAGGTTAAGTATGCAAAATTCTTACAGGCTTGGAAATATTCTGAAGAGAAGAAAGCCTTCATTAGCACAAGAATTTTTCTCAGCCTTCACATAATATCTTCGATTAGAGTCCAAAGAGTATTTTCAGATAAACTCCCTTAGTGGTTTCATTGTCCCCTTTTGTCCATTTATTTTGTTGGCCTGCTTTTTCTTTTTATCTTCTTTCAACCATTTCCTTTTCACTCTCTGTTCTGGTTGATGTGTTCTACTTCAGTTTACAGTTTAAAAAGTGTTCCCCTTTATCTTTTTAAATATCCTCTTTTTTTTTTTTTCCTCAACATTTCCCCCGGCCCCGGAGAATGTTCGAGCTGAAAGGACTCTAGACATCAATCTCCCTTTACCGTCTGCTACAGCGCGACAAAAGAGGCAAAAATAAAGTGCAGGAACCAAAGGGAAAGGGAGTGCCAAGTTTCTTCATTACCCTTGACAGACCAAATACAAATGTAAATGTTATCACGGAAGACACGTGCATGCAGATCTGATTGGTGTTGCTATTTTAAAGCAAATAGGGCACTTCTGGCATTCTGCCTGCTAAACTGAGACCTTACTGCTATCTTTTAGTCATTTTGAGCCAGTGAGTTGTGGACGTGGCTGCTCTTAAGGTCTGGGGGGCAGCGGGGGGCACGCTAGGACTGGCTTTGGGTGAGGCTGTCCCTTGGTCTTACTGGAGATTCTACATCTGCCCCTATCTTTGACTGGGGGAGAAGGATTAGTGTTCTGTGATAAGGAAGTGGTGGCCTTTGCAGTTAATCAGTGACATAATTTCTGTGTCATTCAGTGACATAATCTCTGTGTCAATGTATCAAGCACATCCCTTAAATATTGTTTATGTCTATTCCAATGAAAAGACACAAACCTCCCAGCATGGGCATTTGCAAATATTAGAAATCAATCAACTAAAGGTTTGTAACACCTATGTGATAGGATACATTGTCTTTCTCTGTTTTTTTTTTTTTTCTGTCTGTTTGTTTTACACTTTTAAATTACCTGCTCAAGCTTCAGGAGTTCTGATATGTTTCTCTAAAATATAAATGCTCAAGTCTATTTTCTCAGTGTCCAGCTAGAAAACTACTCGGAACAATTCATTGAAAAAAAAATGGAAAATTAGAAATCACTATTCAATTGTTTTCTTAAATTTGACAGATGGCAATCCTCAAAAATACATCTTTAAGTTCTTTTTTAGACTGGAGTTATAGGCACTTGAAGGCTTGTTCCCAAATCTTGATGTTGTTTTAGAAATTAAATACAGAAAGTATTATTAAGAAATGACATGGACAGGACTTCCCTGGTGGGGCAGTGGTTAAGAATCCGCCTGCCAATGCAGGGGATACGGGTTCGAGCCCTGGTCCGGGAAGATTCCGCATGCCACGGAGCAACTAAGCCCGTGCGCCACAACTACTGAGCCTGTGCTCTACAGCCCATGAGCCACAGCCACCGAGCCTGCGTGCCACAACTACTGAAGCCCGTGCGCCTAGAGCCTGTGCTCCGCAACAAGAGAAGCCACCGCAATGAGAAGCCCGTGCACCGCAATGAAGAGCAGCCCCCGCTCGCCGCAACTAGAGAAAGCCCGTGCACAGCAACAAAGACCCAACACAGCCCAAAAAGTAAAAAAATAAATAAATTAAAAAAAAAAAAGTAATGACATGTGCCTCACTGCGACTGCTTTGTTGTTAATTTCAGTTAGATTATGAATATTGTTTTATTAGGGAAAGACATTAAGAAAACATAATTTATATATCCTCATTTCATATATGAATTAGAGTGATGCCATGTACGATAATACATTAATTGCCTACTTGTAGTAGCTCTCCTCTTCCTCCTTATTATTATTATTGTTTTGATGTAAACCACAGATATGAAAGGAGCATAAAAAAACTTAAGTTGAAATCCTGCTTTTAAAATCTACCATGAGCTACTTGTCCTCAATACCATGGCTAGAATGTGGCAGTGCAAGGATTGGAACTAGGGAGTCTGGCTTCAAGGCCCGTGCTGTTAGCCACTCTGTCATGCTGCCATCCAGAGAAGTGGCTTCTTTTACTCTGGGGGAAGATCTGTATTTTTTCTTGTGTGCTCATAAGCGATCTCACTGCTGGCTGACAGCAGAGGAGAGTCAATTTGCTAGAAACAGAGGTAAGGAAGGAATGAGATAAGATAAGGTCTAGGAAGGCAACCTAGTAAATTTTTCCATACACCAAACTCCAGTTTTTGAACCACTTAAATGTTGTAGGTACATAGAAAAATGAGGACCTCTCTGACCTACGGGACTGTGCTGGGGATTTCCCCATTCTTCCTTCCAGCTCTATTTTCTGCCCTTTTCCACTCTGCTCTGTGGCCCACGATGTTGGACCTCTGTGGATGGCATCAATCAGGCTCTCTTGCCCACTAGCTTCCTTTCACTTTCAGCCAATGGGAGGTAATGATGAAAGGCCTGTAGCAGGAGATGAAAGGGCAGGAGGAGAGAGATGTTGGGGTATTTATTCCCCAAGCTCCCTCCTGTTGGTCTCGAGCCTGGCAGTGGCCGAGTTTCTTTACCCCCGGCCACGAGTCTTGTGGGACAGTCATTTCTACAGCAACAGCTTGCTCCAGGTTCCTTAAACCGTTCCCTCCCCTCGCCCTTGTTATTTCTCCTACACAGCTCGGATGTTAGTAAACAGCCTTTTTCATCACACTCTCTTCAAGGACCACTTTTGAATGTACCATCTGTTTCTCCCAGGACCCAGACCAAACAGGGACCCACCCAGTCAAAGCCACCCTCTGGGGCACTTGATTGGTCGCTGGGTAGGGACCACTGATGGAAGAGAAAGTTAACTCCATTTGTTGGAGCTGAAAAGGAGATTAGGCTCACTCACTGGAGAGCTATTTCTAGAAGCCTCCTCTGTAGGCCCAAAAGGAGTTTCTGGCCCATTGGGGGTAACGGCAAGTCAATAATTATGAATGGTGATAACAGCAGGAGTGAAGGTAAACAGGCAAGAAACAGCTTATTCTTTCTAAGAGCTTCAGTGCTCTCCTTGAGAGAGAATGTCCAGATAGAGATTAGAGAGGTAGACAAATTCAGAAGGACCTGGTGTGATGATCCAGAGTTTGACCTGTATCCTGAAAGGTATGGGTGAGCTTTTTAAAGAAGGAATTTAAGCGTCAGTGTGGCTCTGTCAGATTTGCCTTTCAGAAAAATCACTTGGGCAATGGTGTGGGGCTGCATCAGAAGAGTTTGGAATAAGGATACCAGATACAGGGTGACTGCAGTGTGATGAGGGTCTGAACAATGGCAGTGGGAGAGAGACTGGGGAAAAAATACAATCATGTTAAAACTACAGGAGTCTTGACTGATTGGAGGTAAGAATGAACGAGAGGGAAGACCTAGGGCAATGGTCCTCAAGCCTGGCCACCACTGGAATCACCTGGGGAGCGTTAAAAAAAATTCGGATGCCTGGGTTTCACCACCCTGAGATTTCGATTTAACTGGCCTTGGGCACTGGGATTTTTAAGGCTCCCCAGGTGATTCTAAAATGCAGCCAAGGTTAAGGATTACTGTTGTAGGCTGACTCTCAAGATTGGACGAGTAATACTCGCCAAGCCAGGACTTTCAGGAGGAGGGGACAGGTTTAGGCAGAAGAGGGTCAGGGAGAGATGATCAATTCAGTCTTGAGCCTGCTGACTTGGAGGTGGCAGTGTGATGTGAAAGGCAGTTGGACATCTGAGTCTGGAACTCAGAGGGAAGATGTCTGGAATGGAGCTATCGATTTGAACTGTCAGTATTTGTAGGGCGTGGGTTTGGATGATCCCATTTAGTGGACGGTGTGAAGGGTCAAGGACGGAGGCCAGACTGCTCCTATCTTCCACAAACCCATCCTTTTCCTTTTAGGCTGCTCGTGGTTTCAATGTTAGCCTGATTTTACCAGGGTAAAATGAGGAGCAGAAAGGGAAAGGAAAAGACAGGGAATGGTCTGCAGTGGGCACTTGCCTGGGGATGGCCCTGAGGGACTTCACCACCCCCTAGGGGCCAGCTTCCCTCTGGCTCCAAGAGTCTCTATCTGAACTGCTTTTCGTTCTGTAACTAATCTTAAGTATAACCTGCATCATTTTATAAAAATCCATTTGGAATATAGGTATTGCTTCAATTAAGCATAGCACATAGTTTATGGCAAAGTTTCAACATTTGGGTATCCAGTAAAGGCATAAGGATTCCATGTTGCTCTTTGCACAGTACAAGTATTAGCCATGAACAGTGAATCAGATGTCTCACAAATGCGTACAGTGATGGTGAGTCATTGTCAGGACAGATATCATGGTGTACTAATTAAAATATGTATAACAATCCCTTTAGGTCAATCTGAAACCAGCATCTTCTGGATATAAGCATATCCAGTCAGTTCGCATTAACTAGTAAATGAAGAGGCCTCTACATTCAGACACAGAGCACTTCACACACACACAAAAGCCTATTTTTCCATCTAAACCAGAGATTTCACCAAACAGGTTCCAGGTAAAGTCAAGCTGGGCTTGACTCTCATACAGTATTCTTCTAATAAGATTTTTCAAAGCTTCACGGAGCCACCTATATCAAAGCGAACATCTAAAAAGATGTGAAGTTTAGCATCTTCACTAAAATAAAGCCACACTTCTTTAACCTCACAGGCCCGGCGGTTGCTCCGCGTTACCTATTAGCCTGCCAGCTGCAGTGCTGTACCCCGGGTACACGGAGCACACCACCTCCCGCTAAACATGGATATTGGTTACGGTGGTTCAAGCAGATCTGACTACGGCATTCGTGGTCCACCTTAACAACAGCTCAAAGCTGTAACTATTGGTCTGCCTTTCCCAAATGGTGGTGCCAAATAACAGTAATTTCAAAACTAGGCAGAAATTCTGACACTGCATAATTGGCCTTCCTCTCCAGCTACAAATAAGGCTTTGTATTCCATTAGACTCACAGCAGGTGAAAACCCCAATTAGTGAATTCATTCTGGGGCCTCTTTCTACCTTCCTCCCACATACCACAGTTAAAAAAAAAAAAGGGAAGTCTCAGCCTTTTCTCAAATCACAAGTAAATTAACCCTTGGATCTGCCCAATCAAGCCATGTACCACATGAAGAATTTCCATAGGAAAGTGGCAGGCTGTTGAAAGATGTACCTTTCTTGACGTCATAATAGGGGTTACAAAAAATTCTATTTCTCCAGATTTTACTGTTTTCTTCAAATCTATAAATACTCTCAGATTTTCTGATCAATCTAGAAATTAGTTTTCTTTTTACCTGAATACTCACAAAGCCAATATCATCTAAAGAATGATTAATGGAGAGTCGGCTACGAGAGAGAATTATTTTTAAGTTATGTTCTTATTTTGGTGTATTCGAGGAGAGAGAAAATATTAAATTTTAGTTTAAACACTATGTTTTGGCCTTAGGAAGCACACAAACTCTATATTTCATACTTTGTAAATATTTATTTGTCAAAGGAAATTCATCATTGGACTAGGATAGAGATTTGGTTTGAACGTTCAAAAAAAAAAGCAAGACAGCTTTAGTTCTTAGAGTGATTTACTTATACTTTGTCAACTGCTTCTCTGGAAATAATTCACAACCCAGCTTTATTTATGAGCATGTGATTAAAAAAAGAGCAGCTTCGTCTTTTTTAATTGTTTTAGTCCTGTCACTTTTCTTGAAACAAGCCGTAGGACTTATTATCCACAAGAAAATACTGAACATACATCAAATAGTAACACAGCTTTTAGAGGTAGTCATCTGTTACTGTCAGAGGTTCATTTCATTTTGAGGCTTTTTAATTAAAATGCAAAATTCTACACACATTCCTGCCTAACTTACCCCTTTCTGAAATACTCGAATTTCATAAAAAAGTTAAATGCTAATGTAACCATTTTTAATACTTATGACTTGGTTCTTGAGATTCCGAAAAAAGTAAACAAAGGAATTACCAGTCAATTAAGCGAACAAGGAAGTCCTCCTAAGTTGAAACAGATAAGGAAAATTTAATATTCAAATGCTACCGAATGAAGACACTGGGTTGTTTTTTTTTTTCCCCTTTGAGATGAATATCTACCAGTATCAAAAGCAGCATCTTAATCTTCAGTAAGCGTAGCTGTATATTCTGGCAGAAGCATTAACTCCAGCAAGGCAGAGCTCTAGGCCAATTCTGCCCCTAGAGGCCAGTCACTTAACCCTCAGAGACCAGTCACTTAACCCCTCTGGAGCTCTGGCGACTCTTCTGTAAAATTCGGACACTACTGCAACAGGCCAAAGTAGGGGTCAAGTGACATAATGACTATGAAAGCAATTGGAAGGCTGGGGGATGCCATGTTAATGCAAAATAGCCTGTTGTGCAGGGGTAATTCCTTAAAGGAAACCCAGTAAGTCCAGGAATAGTGTTAGGAATATGGCACAAAATAAATCAGCACTGTCACTTTAACTTTTCATTTTTAGACTGTTGTATGAGGGAAGACACGCGGTCCAAGAGTTTCAGTCTTTTCTCTTTAACAACTTGCAAAGGGAACTTTTACTTCTTTTGTTTTCTACATTTAAGAAGGAAGCAAGTAGGTAAAATAAGATTTCTTTTTTATTTTTTTGGAAAATAAATCACTAACCACAAGCCTGAGATAGGAGTAAAATTCACACCATACTCTATTACTTTTTGGGGCTGAGGTTAAAATATCAATACTATTCACACATGTTAAAAGATGTATTCACATTCATATTGGCAGAGAGCAGAACCCTAGAGTAGTAAGAGAACAAGTGAATATTGGTTTTATGGGGGACAGTGGGAGGGAAAGATTCCCTGCACCCTGATGGAGAAGTACTCTTGGTGCAGGCATTGAACAGCCAGGATGTGGTAGGAATCCCTAAAAGGGGAAATGGAGGTTAAAAACCAACTTAGCTGGGACTTCCCTGGTGGCGCAGTGGTTGGGAATCCGCCTGTCAACGCAGGGGACACGGGTTCAATCCCTGGTCCGGGAAGATCCCACATGCCGCGGAGCAACTAAGCCCGTGCGCCACAACTGCTGAGCCTGCGCTCTGGAGCCTGCGCGCCACAACTACTGAGCCCACATGCCTAGAGCCCATGCTCCGCAACAGAAGAAGCCACCACAATGAGAAGCCCGCGCACAACAGCGAAGAGTAGCCCCCGCTCGCCACAACTAGAGAAAGCCCGTGCGCAGCAATGAAGACCCAACTCAGCCATAAATAAATAAATAAACAAACAAACACTCTTACTTAAAAAAAAAAACCAATTTAACCAATTAATGATTTACCAAGGGCTGAATCTTATACTTCAGTTCTAGTTTATTTTTGTCAAGACATTTTTTGAAGATAAAAGGGAAATATGAATACAAGGAATTTTAATTAATCCACAAATTCCCAAGAAATCTTTTTCATGTCCCATACCTAGACTAAGTTTCGCTATTAAATATTGCCCTATATTCATTTCTTTAAATGACTGCAATTGTGGTGTATTTATGGGGCATTTATATATGTCTTTGCTTGTGAAACTCTTCTCATTTTTCATTACTATAAGTAAAACCTGGGAAGTGTTTGGAGGATGGACTTGGGAATATTTTAATATTGCAACATTGTAATCAGTTTCCTCTACCAGAGGGACTCAAATATGGCCTTGATCTGAAGGAGCTTACAATCTAGTGGAGGGGAGGAGACAGATTCACACATGATGAAGCACAATATCAGACAGATTCTAAATACAGAAATAGAGACATGGAAAAAAAAGCAAAAAGAGAAAGGGGGTTAGTTTGACCTCTTGGGATTAGGGAACATACATTTTAATTAACCGCTAACTAGGCTTAAGTCACCAGGTTTCATGCATGTTTTTGTTAGTGGAAGAAGAGCTAAAGCAAGTTTCTTAAGTTGACTCTGTGAGCTAATCTCTCATATTAATCATTTACTAAGGCACAGATTCTTTTTTTAATGTTAACATACTGCTGTGTTATGAAATCAGATTATGCTTTTTTGGAGTTCAAAAACGTATTGCGCCAATATAGGGTTTTGTATCTCAGGAAGTACGCAGAAAATACCAACATCCCCATTAGAATATGAGATCACATTCCTGAGTTAATATCAAGCCTGTAGTGTGGAAATCTAGGTCTTCACAGCTTGAATTACTCTCATCCCTTAGAAGTCTCTTCTCATATATTGGATAGAGAAGAAAAAATTGCCATCACCTGTACTTCTGAGTGTTTTTCGTTTTAAACAGAAATTAAATTAAATTAAATTTGGAGTGGGAAGAAACAAGCTTGAAAAAGAGGGTATGGATTAGAATGGGAATGTATACTACGGAGACTACATTACACTAGTCCAGTTACGAGAAGATAAAGGCCTGGGATAAAGAAAATGGCACTGGGAATTGGTGGAAAGGTTGAATTCAAGATAGGTCATAGGATAAAATCAACACTGCTTTTCAACCAATTGGAGGTGAGGACTGGAGGAAAGGGAAGACTAGAATTTCTTTTTTTTAAATTTTATTTATTTATTTATTTATTTATTTTTGGCTGTGTTGGGTCTTCGTTTCTGTGCGAGGGCTTTCTCCAGTTGCGGCGAGCGGGGGCCACTCTTCATTGCAGTGCGCAGGCCTCTCACCGCCACGGCCTCTCTTGTTGCGGAGCACAGGCTCCAGACGCGCAGGCTCAGTAGTTGTGGCACATGGGCTTAGTTGCTCCGCGGTATGTGGGATCCTCCCAGACCAGGGCCCGAACCCGCGTCCCCTGCATTGGCAGGCAGACTCTCAACCACTGCGCCACCAGGGAAGCCCCAAGACTAGGATTTTTGATAATGGCAGCATTAGCTGAGGATTCAGATTTGTGTTTATACTATGTATGTATTTGTACCTCACATTGTTCCACAGAGGCTTTAGGGCAACTGATAAGAATGTATAAATTTCAAAAATTAATAGATAAAATTAAGGATTAAGGATATAGAATAAAATACGAAGAAGGGAGGAAAAGTTATAACACAGATTTGAAGACCACAGGGCTTGGTATATCTAGTAAATTTAGCTATGTACACCAGCCAGAATGAGAAAGACAAACAATACAAACAAAGTGTTGGGAAGGATGTGGAGCAACTAGAACTCTCATGCTTTGCTGACAGGAATTTAAGTTGGTACAACCACATTGGAAAACTGTTCGGCAGAATGTATAAAAGCTGAACATATATATTCCCTGTGACCCAGAAATTTCACTCCTTGATATATTTCCAAAAGGGATGTATACATATGTTCACCAAAAGACACATTTTAGGATGTTTATAACATCATTTTTTGTATCAAATGTCCATCAACAGTAGATTTTAACATTTAGCGCATTTACACAATGAATTATTATACAGCAATGAGAATGAACAACTTCATGCAACGGGGATGAATCCAAGTCTTAAAAAGTCAGACATAAGAGAGTACATGCTGTATGATTCCATTTACATAATGTACAGAACCAGGCCAGATGAATTTATGGTGTTCAAAGTCAAGATAGTGGTTACCCTTGGAGGGTGGGTAATAATTAGAAGCAGGCACAAGGGAGCTTCACTGTAATATTCTATTTCTTGATCTGGATGCTGGTTACATGGGTGTGTTCAGACTGTGAAAATTCTGTGTATATTTAAGACTAAGCCTTTTTTGATATATCAATATATTTCAATAAAAATTTTAAAGGGAATATAATTTCGCTGTGGGCTTCCTGGATGCCAAAGTGAAAGGAAAAATATAAAAGGAAATATGATCAATTTCATTATTTGGATTATTGATAAGGGGAAAAGAACACAATTCTTTAAGTGAAGCAAAGTAAAATCTAAATTCTGTTCTTAGATCTAAATAAAATCATTGCCTGGATTTTCAGATGGGAGACACTGCATGATGTCAATCTTCAATAAAATCCCTTTCAGTAGTTGTCTTTACAGTGCCTCTCAACATAAGTTAAGGGTATGATGTAATCTTATGAGGATCAAGGCAAAGTGGTCCAAGAATGTAGCTTTCTGATGGCCAAGCCTGAGGTATGGATAAAACACGGTACAGCATTTTCCCAAACTACAGGTCATGAACCGTTAATGGGTCTTGAAATCTATATAGTGGATCACCACTAATGTTGTTTGTAATGAAATAGAAAAGAATAGGAAATATGAGGATGAATTAGGTGGCAAGGATAAGTCATGTTTTGTGAAACTCTTCTTTCCATTGCATAAACATACATGGAGAAATATTTATAGATAGAGATATGTGTGTGTTTGCACTGGCATGCTATATAAAATGTAATTTTTACTGTGGATTGGTCAAAAAAGATGAAAGCTAGAAACCTCTACTGCATAGAGAAATGGATAGACTGTATGCTTATGGGACAGTTATGCAAAAATAGAATTTCTCTAGACTAAGATCTGGAAGTAAGCTAGGGGCAGACAGTTTGCAGTTTTCTTCCCCAGTAAGGGCTGGAGCATTACAAGAGATTGAAGGGGAATGAAAAGATTCAGGAGAGGGAACAAGCTAGGGAGGCATTCATCAAGTCTGAAGTTCAAGCCACACGAGGTGCTGCAGGGGTTGAGAGTATGTTTCAAGTTTTAGGGCGTGTCTTCTCTGCCAGCTGTTCGTTTGCATGGCTGTTTGAAAGTATGCTCAGAATCACTCAGCCCTTTCTTTTTATTCCGAATGGCACGGTGATACTGTCACATTGCAGAAGGAAAAACATTGCTGCTAAAAGTATTGCCAAGGGAAGTAACAGGTAGTTCACGCTACCATACACAACTGTATGTTGCCTGTCTGAGCAACACACTTCAAAACATAAACTGAGAAATAACTCTTCTGCTCTCGTGCTGCAATGGGACCTCATCTGAAGCCCTTGCTAGCATGCCCCGGTCGAGGCCAACAAACTGGCAAGTGTGTGCCTGATAGAATAGTGACATTTTAGGGCTGAATGGTCTCCATTCTATTTAATACCTATAAATTTATCCTATTACGTGCTTGGGGGAAATTATCTGAATAAGTGTTTTTGAAGACTGGCAATGATTATGCTTACACAAAAAGGCAAAAAAAAAAGAGAGATTCTTATATGACTGTAGGAACACTTTTTTTTTTCTTTTTGGATTGTTTCGAGGTTACACTGGTTTATAACATTATATAAGTTTCATGTGTACTACATTATATTTCTACTTCTGTATACAGTCTGTGGCTATGGGGATACGATGTGTATTAAGAGTAAAAATAATAACAGCTTTGAGAATAAAATTCTTTTCAAAAGAGTGGCCAGCTAAGAGAGTAACCAGAAGAAAGTCATAACCTTTCTTCAGTATTAAATCACAGCAGTATTCATTAAATTCCCAGCAGTAAGTGGTTAATAGATGATATTTCTCATCTGTATTTTGTATATTTTAAAATCACTAGACTATGGATACTGTATTTCCACCATTGGCTGAGAAGCTACAAACCAACTGCCTAGCTCAGCAACGATTACTCACAAAGCAAGAATTATCATAGCACATCTCGTTTTACATGCATCTAAATTCAGAGTCCTCTCAGTCTACAAAACATGCTGATAACTTTTCTCCAGTACCTTGTGATATACTGCAAAATGGACACAAATTCTGGCCCTCTCCCTGGCATCCAGCTCTTGCAGTGTATTTCCTCCCATCAGAAGGTGGAGTCTTTCTCCACACGTTGTATCTGGAATGACTCTATGACATGACTTGCTTTGGCCGATAGACAATATCAAATGTGACACGAGCACAAACTTGACAAGTCTCCATGTAAAATAGCCTGGGCTAGCCTGTTGGATGATGAGACACACAGACCTAGTTGCATCTGCTCCTAAATGACCTGTCAACCGTAAGACGTGCGAATCACGTCATGATAGCTCATCCAGCCACTAGCTGACCACAGATGCATAAGCAGGCCCAGCAAAGAATACAACAGCCCCCCTCATGCACATTTTGGCTTTCCATGATTTCAGTCACCTGTGGCCAGCTGGGGTCTGAAGATGTTAAATGGAAAATTCCAGAAATGAACAATTCTTAAGGTTTAAATTGCACACCATTCTAAGTAGTGTGCTGAAATCTCATGCCATCAGTCTCACCCAGGATGATCCCTTTGTCCAGCATATCCTGCCCGTTAGTGACTTAATGGCACCGTCTGGGTTATCAGATTGACTGTTGCAGTATCACATTGCTTGTGTTCAAGTCACCCTTATTTTCCTTAATAATGGCCCCAAAGCACAGGAGTAGTGATGCTGGCGATTCAGATATGCCAAAGAGAAGCCATAGATGTTTCCTTTAAGTGAAAAGGTGAAACTTCTTGACTTAATAAGGAAAGAAAAAAAATTATATGACAAGGTTGCTAAGATCTACAGTAAGAACGAATCTTCAATCTGTGAAATTGTGAAGAAGGAAAAAGAAATTCATGCTACTTTTGCTGTTGCACCTCAAACTGCCAAAGTTAGGGCCACAGTGCATGATAAGAGCTTAGTTAAGATGGAAAAGGCATTAAATTTGTACAATGATATTCTGAGAGAAAGAGAGAAAGACCACACTCATAACTTTTATTACAGTATATTGTTATAATTGTTCTACTTTATTATTATTGTTGTTAATCCCTTACTGTGCCTAATTTATAAATTAAACCTTTTCATAGGTATGTATAGGAAAAAACATAGCGTATGTAGGGTTCGGTACTATCCGTGATCTCAGGCATCCACTGGAGGTCTCAGAACGTATCTGCCATGGATAAAAGGGGACCACTGTAGTAGCTGGTCCAGAGGACCAAAATGGGCCAGTCTATCCATCAAATAGTGAGCTAAATAAATAGTTGCTGTGTTAAGGGATCTACAAAGTATGGCTCATAGACCAATCTGGCCTGTGGCCTGTTTTCATATAGCCTCCCACCTAAGTATGATTTTTACATTTTTAAAGAGCTATAAAAAACATAATATGCAAGTGTACATATGTAGCCCACAAAGCCTGAAATATTTACTACCTGGTCCTTTATAGAAATGTTTGCTGACCCTTGTGGTAAGCCATTAAGTTGTGGGATAGTTTGTTATACAGCAAAAGATAGCTGATACACATCTACTCCCAAGAAAGAATGTTAGACACTGAGACTTTCTCAGAGAACTCAGCTGATATCTGCTCAATTTATCCTTGGTACTTGCCGTCTAGGTGCTTGTTAACTAAGATAACACTTGAAGTTCTTTTTGTATTGTGCTTCTCAAAATTAAGATTTCTAAGGCTAGGTAGTAGAACAAGTACACAGCTTTTAGCAGCTTTATTCATAATATTCCCCAAACTGGAAACAACCCAAATGTCCACCAGCAGCTGAACAGATCAACAAAATGTGGTATATCCATACAATAGAAAGTACTACACAATTAAAAAGAAACGAACTACTGATTTTCAAACTACAGATATTTGAAGTCATTATGCTGAGTGTAAGAAACCAGCCACACAAAAATACTGTGTGATTCCACTTACATAAAATACTCAAAAATGCAGACTAATCTAAAGTGACAGAAAGCAGACCAGTGGTTGCCTGGGGCCAGGGGTGAAGGGAAGAATGGCCTGCAAAGGAGCACAAGGAGGCTTTTGGAGGGATGAGAATATTTTGTGCTCTGATTGTAGCAGTGGTTTCATGGGTATATATCTGTCAAAAATCAGTAAATTGTACACTTTAAATGGATGCAGGTTATTCCGTGTAAATTATCCTTTAATAAAGTTTTTAGTTTTGTTTTTAAAAAAAGCATTTGCCCTAAAATAAAATTTAACATTCACAAATGTATACAGTTGGACAAAAAATGAGGTGCATTGCACAGGATGTTTATATAAATATAGGACAGATTCAGGTCATGCTGTTAGTCCCCTCTGATTGATTCTGAAAATATCAAAACATTAGATTCAGAAGTGACCTTAAAGCTTAATGAATTACATCTTCTCATCCAATATGGAAACTGCCTTTAGGGGCGAGACAGTCATTTCAGCCCTGAGTATCTACTGTTTAAGGAGTTTATTGCTTTTTAAGGCAGTAGATTCTGTGTTTTGGTAGCTCAGTTACAAAATTTTCTTTAATATTTACTAAAAATTTGCTTTCTTGTAACTTCCACATATGTACTTGAATCTGTTCTTAGGGCAAAACAGGAAAAAATAAAGCGAGGAAAAATACAAACGAACAAAACCAAACAACAAAACACCAACCAAAATGCAATAAAACACATTTCCTCTAACCTTCTAAATATTTGAGGCCCCCTACTGCATTCTCCTTAATACCACTTCTCTGTAAGCTAAATCTAAATACCTGTATTTACCTCTATTTTTTTTTAGCCTTATATAATACAGCCTATAGACCCTTGGCTATTCTGGTGACACTTTAAGAAACAAGATCCATTTAAAATGTGATATCCAGAACTGAGTTAAGTGGTATGCTTACATCCTTTTTTGCCCTATTAATGCCATCTATAACTGTTGTAGCATTTTAGTTTTGTACATGCCATCAAACTTTTTGTCATACTGAATTTGTGGATTACTAAAAACCCAAGGGTTTTTAAACACAATCTGATATTAATTAAGCTCTCTTTCCTCCTGCGTTTTTAAATTGATTACTGAGTCTAAATGTGAGATTTATGTCTTATTTAAACATGCTTTCATATTTCATCTTGTAATAAGAAATTATCTCTCTGATTTAAATCTATTAGAATTTTGATATATTTATCATATAAAGTATTAACAACTTTTGTCAATTTCAAATTTATTAATCAACATAGCTATTATCTACAATCATTCCATCAATAACTGAGTACCTATTGTGGATTCAGTTATATTAGGTAGTAAAGAGACCACAATGGATCAAAATGGTCCTTATCTTCTTGGCATTCATAGACTAGAGCAGGAAACATACGTATAAACAAACAATCCCAATTTAGTTAGATAAGTGCTGGTGAAAAGCTGTGCTCACTGAATACAGCCAAAGGAGGGTTCACAGAGGTAGTGATGCATGGGTAAAATTGACTAACTGAGGTCTTCAGGTAGAGGGCTGAGATTGTGGAAGAAAAGTTGATGGAAGAAGAAATAGCCATGTGCAAAGGCATGGCTATCTAAAATACAGGTCCAAGGATAGAGATTCTATTGCATGTTAACCCTGATCTACCAATTGACATTCTTTGGATGTCTTTATCAGCTGCAAATTCACCCTATTACCCAGCCCACTGTTCTTTATTTTGTTCCCAAGATCCTCAAAAGAGAACTTGAAAAATGTGGTGTAAAATCATAATATACACTGTCTATAATAGTCCTCTCATCTAACCATTGAGTAGCCATAATAAAAATGGAAATGAAGTGAATGTGGCATGACACATTTTGAGGATATCATGCTGACTCCCGGGAGCATATTCTTCTAAGTACCCATTATTCATCACTTCAATGTCATTTTCTAGGATTTTATTGCTTGTCAACATCAAGCTGATTGGTTTGCAATTTTAAAAATTCATCTTCTTTTAATGCAAATCAAAACTACAATCAGGGGCTTCCCTGGTGGCGCAGTGGTTGAGAATCTGCCTGCCAATGCAGGGGACACGGGTTCGAGCCCTGGTCTGGGAAGATCCCACATGCCGCGGAGCAACTGGGCCCGTGAGCCACAACCACTGAGCCTGCGCGTCTGGAGCCTGTGCTCCGCAACAAGAGAGGCTGCGACAGTGAGAGGCCCGCGCACCGCGATGAAGAGTGGCCCCTGCTTGCCGCAACTAGAGAAAGCCCTCGCACAGAAACGAAGACCCAACACAGCCAAAAATAAATAAATAAATTTATAAAAAACAACAACAACAATACCAAAAAAAAACTACAGTCAGGTACCACCTCACACCGGTCAGAATGGCAATCATGAAAAAGTCTACAAATAACAAATGCTGGAGAGGGTGTGGAGAAAAGGGAACCTTTCTACACTGTTGGTGGGAATGTAAATTGGTACAGCCACTATGGAAAACACTATGGCAGTTCCTCAAAAAGCTAAAAATAGAGCTACGATATGATCCAGCAATCTTACTCCTGGGCATATATCTGGACAAAACTATAATTCGAAAACATACATGTACCCCTATGTTCACAGCAGCACTATTTACAATAGCCAAGACATGAAAACAACCTAAATGTCCATTGACAGATGAATGGATAAAGAAGATGTGATATATACACAATGGAATACTACTCAGCTATAAAAAAAGAATGAAATAATGCCATTTGCAGCAACATGGATGGACCTAGAGACTATTATACTAAATGAAGTAAGTCAGAAGGAGAAAGACAAATACCATATGATATCACTTATATGTGGAATCTAAAATATGATACAAATGAACTTATCCACGAAACAGAAACAGACTCACAGACATAGCACACAGACTTGTGGTTGCCAAGGGGAAGGGGGAGGTGGGGGCGTGATGGATTGGGAGTTTGGGATTAGCAGAGGTAACCTATTATATATATGATGGATAAACAACAAGGTCCTACTGTATAGCACAGGGAACTATATTCAATGTCCTGTAATAAACCATAATGGAAAAGAACATGAAAAATTATATATATGTATAACAATCACTTTGCTGTACAGCATAAACTAACACAACATTGTAAATCAACTATACTTCAGTAAAATAAATTTTTTAAAAAAGGAAAAAATTCATCTTCTCTTTACTTTTTAAATGTCAAAATAATGCTTTCTGATCTCCTTATATGACATCACCAATCCTCTTCCCATGTTTTCTCCAAGACTACCACCAGTAGCTCTTTCCATGGGAGGAGGAGTAAGGTTTTAATTGGTATTAGGTAAAAAGAACACATTCCTGTTGAGTAGAACGAGGGGCTATGTACCCAAATAGAGGTTAGACATTAGAATCACATGACAGCACTTCCAGCAAATCAGATGTGGCCTCTGAATTGATTTTATTTATTTTACAATGAAACCACCATGAGTTGAGACTGCCTCTGAGATAGTCTAGAAAAGAATCCTGTTCCCATTAAACTTGAATAAATTTTGGTTGGATTTATGTCATTTTATTTTATTTTTTTATTAGTTATCTATCTTATACATATTAGTGATTGTATATATGTCAATCCCAATCTCCCAATTCATCTGGATTTATGTCATTTTAAAAGCCAGGATAGTTTCCTAAAAACAAGTGATTTAAATGTTTCAGACTGTATTTAGTTGTTCTTTATTCATGTGTGGCCCTCTAATGAATTTATGTCCTTCAGTAAAGAAGTGATTCTCTATTTCTGACTAATGAGTCATGGCAATGGCAGTGGAAGGGTTAAGAAGGTTAGCTGAGATTTGTTTCGTTGTTTTTTGATGATTGCTTTTTGTTTGGTGAGTAAACAAGGTAATATACCTAGCGTCTTTTAGTTATAGAGCAAAATAATGTTTATTTACTTTTCTGAAATTGTACCCTAAATCTATGCAAATCTCCAATTTGCATCACCCACAAGCCTCCCTATATTTTGGCAGATTTTAACTAGAGCTAAATAGTTGGCATATATTTATATTCATATTGCAAATATATTTACAATTATAATTAAATGTAAAGACATGTATGCAAAACATAGACTTCACTCAATGCTCTCTTTATAGATGAAATGTGATCGTAGAACTTGACAGTAGATCATTCACTGAGGGGAAAAGTGGTTGATCCTCCCCTTGTCTCTACTCTTCTGCCCTTTGATGACATTGGTTATATTTCAAGATTCTGAATGCTATAAGTGAACATTTTACTGAAGAAGCTTCTTTACCCATGGCAAAAATAAATGTGCCACCTAAAACTAACAGTCGTTCATGAGTTTCAATGAAGAGAAAATGCAAATGGTTAAAATAAATTCCATTATTTATCAGCAGTAAATCCAATATTTTTTGGTAAAACAGATTTCACAGAAGCTCTACTTATGTTAGCTTTTCCTAAACCTTGCTACAAAGTGTCAGTTCTTTCTAATATATAATCAAGGGAATTTTGTGTCGGGAAGAAAACTTCTCATCTTTGTAAAGGACAGTTAGAGGAGAGGTAGGGAAAAACAAGAAAGACCATGCATGAGGATTAAGTGTAAGGGTATGAACTGAATGCATTTCAAGCATTATTTTAAAAAGACTGATGTGAAAAAAAGGTCACGTTTTGAATCAAGTGGAGTCTGATTTCCAATTTTAGAATATTTCCAAATTTAGTAATAACATGCATTATTCTGAAAATGAAGACAGAAATACAAAATAGCCATAAATAATTCTGAATAAAATTCATCCACTGGTTTTTCTTTTTAAATTTCATAACTTTCTATATGAATCTATCAACTTGTGTTTTTCAACTCTTCTAACTAAAAGAAACTTCAACAAACTTTAATAATAATGAATTTAATCAAACTTTAGATGAAATTTCTTCGTGAAAGAGCCAACAGAGTTTGATTAAGCTGTGCCTAAATTTCACTTTTCACATAAAAATGAACAAAAGTACAACAGTTGAAATCCAACAACAAAAAAACCTTCAGAGGAATGAAAATGGTTATGTTTTCACAGATGGGGTTTATATTTATATGTATCTTTTCAACCTGGCAAATTTAAATCTAAGATACAAATTCACACATAGTTTCCGAATGGTGAGGAAAGCCTAAAATCTTGCCAACCCTACTGAATTAAATTATGGTTTTGAAAAATTACACTTTAAGGCCAGGAGGTTTCTTTCTTTTCTGAGGTTAGCTCTCTGAGGCAAGTGCCACCAACTTGTTAAAATAGTAATTACAAAAGTTTTGGATTGTCATAAAAACTCACACTTAATTTGGTCCTCATAACTGCTCTGGCCTGGTCTACTTTTCATCTTAGTCACTATTTATTCTCTGATGTGAGAGTAATGTTAAGGGCCACAAATGTTATGTTGAGAATGATAAAACATGTGGGCTAGTTTTTGTGAAGAGCTTACCTTTGGAGAGAGAAAAGAAAATGAAAATATCAAGCAGATAAAGAAAATATTGTTTTTGACCTCATCTAGGAATGAGAGTATTATCAGCAGACTCCTAACACCTTTCCTCCCCAACGCGACGGCTGGCCACGAGGTGGACATGCTCACGACATGCGTGGTGGCATTTCAACTGGGGAAATAGCTGATACATGCAGGCATTACTAGCAGTACTTCTGGCTCCAACCCAGATATTTTATTGATACTTCCCAGTAAGGATCTGCATTTGCAGGAAGAATAGAGAGGAGAAAGAAAGTCATGAAGACAAAGAATTCTTGGTGATAGGAGCCTGAGAAAGAGAAAAAAAAAGAACCAATTAAAGAGGCTCCGTGGAGCTCGGGAGTCCGGAATCTCAGCCTAGAAATTGAGTATATGTTGAGCCATAGAGAACTCAACTCAGTCTGGTTATCATTCCTTTCCTATCACTGCCATGGTGAAGTGTCAGAAAGGAAATGTAAACTCCTTCCTCAAGAAGTACAATAAAGAACTGTTTCTTATGATTAAGTTCTGTTCTTCCCATTCCAATTCCCCTTAAAGATAATACTAATCACACACACACACACACACACACACACACACACACACACACACTCCTTTTTTTTTATCACTCTCCTCCTGTCCCTCTTACACCTTGCTTTGGAATTGACTGGTGCTTTGCATTTCCAGTCATTTATCACACATTGTGTAGACCCAAGGTTTTAGATATTAAATCATTCAGACTGTCAATCTATGTAGGAAGCACCCTCAATGTCTTTAAAATGCTATTCTGGAGCATTTAAAGAGAGCCATCTGCAATAAGAACGATCATTAGATGATGATCCACAGTACTGGGTCACAGATGGAGAAAGTAATAGTATTTGAGAGCCATTTTCATGTTAATGTTATAGATTACATATTAAAGAAATGTGCCAGTAATGAAGCAAAAAACAAAGAGGGCCATTGGAGAAGAACAGTTATGCTATTGAAAGCAATGATATAATAAGCAGAATGGCCCCAAGCCATCTGCTTTTAAAGCTCACCATATTTAGGCTGTTAGGACCATTCCATTGTCCATGGAGGTGCTATTCTGAGATAACAAGGAAGTGGGAAAAGCTAATATAAATTAAACTACTGTCAATAATTTTTAAAAACTTTATTATAACTTGGGTTTTTTTCCCTACAAACAAATCTAATGCTCTCAGAGCATACCAGTGGGATAATATAAACTTTTTTGCTCTTTTTAGGGCATTAAAGAAGAGTTATGCCAACTTGAGATATTTACCATTTGTGTAAAAAGAAGCAAAATTCTTAAATACACAGATACTTGTGAGTGAAGAGACAAAAATTTCAGCTGGTTCCTTCAACCTTAGAATTATATCTCTAAGGGATATACAGGGAGATACACACATACACCAACATACATAATAAATATATAGTTATATAAGCACAAAATAATTTAACAAATGGAGAAAATATTGGAAAATACCTCAACTGCTACCTTTCTAAATAATGATCACATATGCACTACAGAATATATGACTACTTAAAAGGAGTTAACTTTTCACATTTGGGATTTTTTTGTTTGTTTCTTAGTGTTGATTTATGCACATCACAACTCTGGAGAGACTAGAAAAGAAGCATAAACTATGGTGCTTACAGTCTTAAACTGAGGCTTTTAGATATTGATTTTCATCAATGCTCTCCTCTAAAATGGTTTCAGTCTTTTGTGCTTCCCAAATCAAAACTTTATCCTTAGGTTTTGCAATTTGGATCTTGTAAGGAGATAAAGAAGGAAGAAAAAAAGTTTATGATTCAGGGGCGTAATAAACTCCAGCTGGCGTATCATGAGCCTAGTTATGTCAAAATAAATAAATGATCAAAAATAATCTTATTAAAAAACAAAATCATATTGGGACTTTGGAAAATAAATTCAGGTAAAACAAATGAAATGAAAATAGGAAGAATATTAAAATTCAGAACCTGATTGATTATGTATTAGCCACATCAAAGCCTCTGGGTGATAATGAGCCACTGAACAGGGATTACCACCTGTCCTGTTCAACTAGCAGCTGGACCTACCAAGAATAGCTGGACAAGAACACATATAAAATTAGCCTTTAGAAGCATAAGCTAAGTTTTTTCACCTGCTTCTCAGTTCTGCATCTTTATCACTCATGCCAGAAGTAAAAAGCTTTATATATTTTGATGCTGTTTTGCCTTAGGGAAAACACAGCTTTGAACACCAATCTTCCCCACCAGCTTGCTACCAAGTAACAGAGGTTGTCTTCTAGACCTGATAAGCTAGGATGTCAGATGCACTTGGGCTTTCCTGTCACTGCCTCATCTTGTGCTCTTATATTTAAGCCTCACAAATTCTTTCAAAAGGCAGTAGAAGCATAAATTCTAAACAAAAACCAAATTATTAAAAGTCATTTATCCCTATACTCCTACTCATATATCATCATTTCACTGGAACCTATTTAAAATGACAATAGATATGCACACTTGGAAAGTTTATCAAATGATTTTCATTCAAGATGGTATGTTGAAAAATGAGGCACATGACAATATTTATTTGGTGCTCTAAACTGTTTTAAAGTCAGAAATCTGTTTTGAGAGGTATGATGGAACAAGTGAATGGGTAAGTCAAAAATAATCTACTGCCTTGCTGTTCAAAGTGTGGTTCATAGACCACCAGCGGCGGCGGCGGCACCAAAGAGATTATTAGAAACACAGAATCTCAGATCTCACTCTAGACTTACTGAGTCAGAATCTGGATTTTTAACAAGATTCTCAGACGACTCTTATGCACATTAATATTTGAGAATCAATGTTTCTCTGTGTTCAATTAGGACCTCTCTTTCTTTGTTCAATTTGTACTGGAATGCTTTTATTTGAACAATACATTTTAGCACAAACCAATGCCTAGGAAGTCTGTGTATTAAACCAACTAATACTTATGGGATGCCTACCATGTGTAAGTGTAGCCCATACAGATTGCACATAAAGAGGAAGTTCAGCATAAGACTATTATACAGGAGGTTTCCTGATATTAGGACATCTGTACACCTGTATAATGGAATAGCTTTTTTTTCCCATTAGACTCTAATCTGAAAGTTTATCTGTCTGA
The DNA here is from genome assembly GCF_028564815.1 of Eubalaena glacialis. NCBI lineage: Eukaryota > Metazoa > Chordata > Mammalia > Artiodactyla > Balaenidae > Eubalaena > Eubalaena glacialis. The sequence goes on from NC_083736.1 coordinate 28,689,410, forward strand.
GATAACTGAGAATGGAATTTTTCTACTCCCACAATGCAAGATAAAAGGTAGAAGAAGGGAAGAGGGAACAAGGCAGGAAAGGTGGGGGGGGAGGGGAAGGGGGAGGGGAAGGGGGGAGGGGGAGGGGAAGGGGAGGGGGGAGGGGGAGGGGAGGGGGAGGGGAGGGGGAGGGGGAGGGGAGGGGGAGGGGGAGGGGAGGGGGAGGGGGAGGGGAGGGGGAGGGGGAGGGGAGGGGGAGGGGGAGGGGGAGGGGAGGGGGAGGGAAGGGGAGGGGGAGGGGGAGGGGGAGGGGAGGGGGAGGGGGAGGGGAGGGGGAGAGGGGAGGGGAGGGGGGAGGGAGAGAGGAAGTGAGAGAAACACAGGAGAGAGAGAAAACATTCCAGGTGACATGTAACTGGCAGCAGGCACTCTGCATAACATCTTGGACATAGCATGCGTCAGCAAGTGGATGAGGAGTCCTTATTTCAAATCTGCACTTGGTGCAACTGCAGAGAGATCAAGAATTCTCGTCAATGAGTATTAAAACTTCTGATAGAAGAAAGCAACGTATGTGGCTCAAGACTGGAATAAAGCCCAATGAAGAGGATCAATATAAACTGGATGTTGGGAGAAAAGTGTAATCTATAGCAGGATTGGGATAAAATCTCTTTTTCTGAATCTTCTAGTTCCTGATAAGGAGGAATTGAAAGCTAAGATCAGAATGCCCTGGTATGCATTTAGTCATATACACATTCATTTAATTGTGTTTATTTAAATTTTTTAGTTATATGTTTTTATACCTAATCAGGTTTCAATTAAGTATATAGCCAATGGTAAACAATTCTCGTTTACATAGCATGAGTTCAGTCATTCTCAGTGAATCTTTTCTGATGCTTTAAAGCCTCCAGTTAAAGTCTCCTTCAAATACTCCAATCAAAGACAGTGAGTGATTAAGAATTCTTCCCCATAGACAAATGTCTGAACCAGGCAGTCTTCAAAATGGTAACTAGTGTTAGGATTCTATATTCAAAAAAGATGTATCAGTCAGTCAGTAAGCTAATTGACTGAGGGAGAGAAAAGGATCGCTTCAGGGTAGCTGGAAGAAGAGTGGGAGTGAAAGCAAAGGAAAAAGGGAGAGGAGCAAGATTTAAGAGGCAGTGGGACAGTAAGGTGTGTAATGGTTTGAACTGGGACACTAGTCAGGGAATAGAACGTCAAAAGAACACGAGAGTGTTTTTGTTCCTCTCCAAATAGAAAATGCCGTATACCTTAGACAAGCACTTCCTTCACTAGTTGAGTCTGTGGGTATCATCTAGTTAGGGCAGGTAGGACATTTGGTATCGTCAATCTTTTGCAAAGGCTTGAAATCCAGGTGCATGCAGGAGTAAGAAAGCCTTTCCCTTCACTACTTGTAAGATAAAGCTGGTCAACTGAGTGAATTTTATGTCAGTTAAAGGAAGTAATGTGGGTAGGTTGCCAACAATTTATCAGATAATCAAGTACAATCCCATTAAGAGAACGGTTATACCCCTGAATTGAAGACTTATAGAGCCATATAGAGGTCGCTTTTGTCTGGAAAGGACAAAGGGACTGAATAGTGTCGTCAATTTTTTGCCACAGAGACATTAAGACAAACCAAGAGATTTTATGTGTGCTTTGCCCATTTTATCAGAAATAACAGGTGATTTTATTACATTGAATCCTGTTCAAAATGCTAAGAATAACTGACAGCTGCCAACTTTGGAGGAAAGACTCCTACCAGTGTAATTAAATTTGTGCTGTTCTAATTTATTCAATTAGTCCAAGATCTAAAATAAATAAATAATAGAAAATTCCAAAATCTTATTTGTAGGACTTTTGGATGTATAACTAGTACTAACATCCTCTATAAACTTTTTTGCTTTTCTTAAAGAAATATGAGGTCATAAAATGTTACCACTCTGATACGCAATTATAATTAAATGTTTAGGACTTCCCTGGTGGCACAGTGGTTAAGAGTCCGCCTGCCAATGCAGGGGACACAGGTTCGAGCCCTGGTCTGGGAAAATCCCACATGCCGCGGAGCAACTAAGCCCGTGCGCCACAGCTACTGAGCCTGTGCTCTAGAACCCGCGAGCCACAACTGCTGAGCCCGTGTGCCACAACTACTGAAGCCCACGTGCCTAGAGACCGTGCTCCGCAACAAGAGAAGGCACCGCAGTGAGAAGCCCGCGCACCGCAAGAAGAGTAGCCCCCGCTCGCCGCAACTAGACAAAGCCCGCGCGCAGCAATGAAGACACAATGCAGTCAAAAATTAAAAAAAAAAATGTTTATTATAACTGACAATACAGATATAGCTGTGTTTATTTGCTTGTTTAGATAGTTTTAAATGGAGAATAAATTCTAATTTTTGTTAGTTCCATATTGAATTTAAAAAGTAAATAGACCCTTTAAAGTTATGTTTCAGTTATTAATTTGCTTCACAGAACACTTAAAAAAAGATTAACAGAAAAACATGTGAAAGTTTGAAGACCAGGCCTGAGCCCACTCAGCCATCTCCTCTATGAACCTTTGAAGTGTCTTACATGAAATGACAGAGATTTCCAGACTTGAGTTAGAAAATGCTGGAACCTAGGCTCTAACACTGTGTGGTGTTGGAAAAAATCACTGCTGTGGTCTGAATGTTTGTCTCCCTAAAATTCATATGTTGCAATCCTAACCACCCCCCCCAAAAAGGTGATGGTATTAGTAGATGGGGCCTTTGGGAGGGGATTAGGTCATAAGGGTGGAGCCCTTATCAATGGGACTTGTGTTCTTATTTATTATTTATTTATTTTTTGTTGTTTGTAGCTTTGGGCTATTACAAATAAAGCTACTACGAACATGTGTGTACAAGTCTTTGTATGGATATATATTTTCTCTTCTCTTGGGTGTAAAGCTAGAAGTGCAGTGGCTGGATCACGTGGTAGTTGTATGACTAACGAATAAACTATCACAATGTTTTCCAAAGAGTTACACCATTTTATGTCCTCACCAAAATGAGAGTTCTTTTTCCTGTGTATGAGAGTTCCAATTCCTCTGCATCCTCGTGAACACTTGGCATGTTAGCTATTTTATCTCTTTGTGGTTTTAATTTGCATTTCCTAACTGAGTAGTGATATTGAGTATCCCTTATGTACTATTTACCATTTGTATATCTTCTTTGATGAAGTGTCTGCATATTTTTAAAAATTGGGCTGTTTTCACATTTATTTTTCTTTTTAATTTTTTTTAGCACTTTAAAAAATGTTTTTATTAAACGATACACATACAGAAAGTGTGCAAATTTAAATGTAAAGATCAATGAATTATACCACAGTGAGCAAACTCTTATAACCACCCCCAAATTAAGAAATGAATCACTACCAGCAACCCAGAAGTCCTGCTTACATCCCTCCCATAATTAGTCCCTCCCTCTTCCTCAAAGGTAACTATTATCCTGACTACAAACACCACAGATTAGTTTTATCTGTCTTTAAAATTTTTATAAATGGGATTATATATTGTGTATTCCTTTCCCTCAATATGTTTGTAAGATTGGTCCAATGTAGTTGTGTATAACAGTAGTTCCTTCATTCACCTTCAAGTTTCATTCACTTTATTTATACATTGGACCATTGATAGATATGCGGATTTGGGGTTATTATGAGTATTGTTATTATACTTATATATTTTATATAATTATATATTCTATATATATTATATGTTATATATATTTTATATATATATAACTTTTTTCCCACTTTTTCCTTTATTAATTTGAGATACCTTCCATTTATCTGCTTTCATAATCAGATGCATTTTTGTCTCTACTGATATTTGAAATAAAATACCAAATGTTTCCCTCATAAACATTCTCTTTCTGAATAAAATGATACTTTTAGACTACTTCATGTTCTTATAAAAGAGACCCCCACAGAGCTCCCTAGCCCCTTCCTTCTTGTGAGGACACAATCACAAATCTGCAACCTGGAAAAGAGCCCTCACCTGGCATGCTGGCACCCTAATCTCAGACTTCCAGCCCCCAGAACTGAAAGCAATAAATTTCTGTTGTTTAGAAGGTATCCAGTCTGTGGTATTTTGTTACAGCAGCCCAAGCAGACTAAGACCTCACATAATCTCTTTAAATATCAGTATTGTTGACAAAAAAATGAGAACAATGCAACCTATCCTACATACCTTACAGTGTTTTTTTAAGATTTAATGAGATAATATATACAGGGTACTTTATAAACTAGAAAATTAAATGATTATTTGATTTTTAGTTTAGTGAATTATATAAAAACACTACTTAACTCTTCATATAATATTGTCACTTATTATTTTATTTTCAATTGTTTAACTATTTTTCTTTTATTCTAATTTCTTGAATTTTCCCTAGAAGTACAGATAAATAGGTAATGTTGGTAATGGTGGTAATAATGAGATAATACCTAATCCTGAAATTAGCTGAAAAATTTCCTTAGACACATACTGATTCTCCAAATACATGAACTGTTGTATGTCAAATAAATACAATTTGAAAATGGTTTGATTATTCAAAGTTCTTATATTTTTAGTGTACTATTTTATACTTACATATATGTCATTATACTACAAGACTATAAAACACAATCACAGCAGTCTCTATGCATTTTTGTGGTCTCCACTTGCCTAGTACAGTGGCTATAAATACTTGTTGAACAAGTGAAAACAATACTTTTAGAAAGGTGTTCCTATGGATAGTTTTTCATTCATGATGCTTCTATCCTAAGTATCTGATCTACAGATCTTAATCAAAAGTAATCTCAATTCCCTGAAAAAATTAAAAGGAATCTGAGATTCCTTCACCATATAAAACCTTGAAATGTAACTAGGCAAAAAACCCAATAACCTAAAATGAGACGAACCAGCTTTACTTGAGAAAAGGTAGACTATGATCTAGACAATTGTAAAACTGACTTTTACAAATCAGTCCTTTGAAAAATCCAAAAAATACTAAGTTTCTTCAGACTCACAGACTTAGAAAACAAACTTATGGTCACCAAAGGGGAAAGGTGGGGGGGAGGGATAAATTGGGAGTTTGGGACTGACATGTACACACTGCTATATTTAAAATAGATAACCAACAAGGACCTACTGTATAGCATACAAAACTCGGCTGAATATTCTGTAATAACCTAAACGGGAAAATAATCATCTGAAAAAGAACAGATACATGTATATGTATAACTGAATCACTTTGCTGTACACCTGAAACTAACACAACATTGTTAATCAACTATACTCCAATATAAAATAAAAATTAAAAAGTACAAACTTCCAGTTACAAGTAAAGTAAGTACTAGGAATGTAATGTACTACATGATAAATATAATTAACGTGCTGTTAAGAGAGTAAATTTTAAGAGTTCTCATCACAAGGAAAAAATTTTTTTCTATTTATTTAATTTTATATCTGTATGAGATGATGGGTGTTCACTAAACTTACTGTGATAATCATTTCATGATGCATGTAAGCAAATCAGCATGCTGTACACTTTAAACTATACAGTGCTATATGTCAATTATATCTCAATAAAACTGGAAGAAAAAAAATACTAAGTTTCTCATCAAAATAAGATTTAGGGAAAAGCAAATATAAAAGCATGAGAGTAAATGAAAATATTCTAGCTGTTCATAGACTTGGGTGTTTTAAAATTGAAACTTAAAAAATATATGGTATCATTTATTTATCATTTATCAGTAAATGATAAACTAACAAATTCATATTCAAATGTGAGTTAAAATAAATAAATATCAAATAGAAATGAATTTTATTATTTAAAAATTAAAATTATATCTGTGCTATTGTGCTTTTTTATTAGTTTGGAGTAAAAGTTGCAAACTAGCAATCTTTGGGCTATATTTGACATGTACACATTTTGTTGAGCCCATACAGTTTTTTGTTTGTTTGTGTGAATTACTCAACACTTAACTGTTCAGAGATTTTTTAAGAGTGATCTAAATTTCTGACTTCTCATTTAAAGGGAATCATTTGGCTATACTGGACTCCCTTTCTTACATGGTAATATTGGCTGGAGCTGACATTCACCACTCTGTAAAGGGGCATGCACTCTGTAGTCCCCACCAGTTCTGATTACCTTACACTTGGCCAGCCTTGCTCATTTACATTAGCAAGCTAGCCTCAGTTGGCATTTAAATTTGCAGCCTCTAGTTACAGCAGCAAGACTTGACCATAGCAATCTTAGGGTATCTTAATCTGCTTTAAGTTAACTAACACTGACACATGAAGAAAATGAAAATTGGAATAGTCCTATAATATTAAAGAAATTGACTCTGTAATTATAAAGTTTCCCTTGCGGAAAACTTCAGGACCAGATCACATCACAGGCAGAAATACCAATCTTACATAAACTCTTCCAGAGAAGAGGCAGTACTTCCTTACTTCCTTTTATGAGACCAGAATCATCCTGACACCAAAGCTTGAGAAGAATTACAGACGAATATCGCTAATGAACATGGATGCAATAATCCTAAACAAAATATTAGCAAATCAAATCCAAAAATGAATGTTTAGAGTCATACATCACAACCAAGTTGGGATTATTTCAAGAATGGAAGTGGTGCTGGGCCAGCTGGATACCTATGCTGTAAAAAATGAAACAACTCCTATCTCAAAAGTGACACACACAAGAAAACAACTCCAAGTGGACTATATATCTAAATATGAAAGATAAAAAAATAAGGTTTCTAGAAGACAAGGTAAGAGAAAATATTCATGATATTGGGTTAGGCAAAGATTCCTTAAATAGCACACAAAAATAATTAACTATAAAGAAAAAGTTATGTATTGGAAAGATCTATACATCAAAAGACACAATTAAGAGAATTAAAAAGGAAGCTATACAGTGAGAGAAGATATTTGTGACACATATAGTTTACAAAGGGCTGTAACTCAGAATATGTTAAATAAAAAACTCCTACAAATCAATAATAAAAAGAGGGATGAACCAATAAAAAAGTAGGCAAGTGACTGAATAGATACTTCACACAAGAGGATACCCAAAATGGCCAAGAATACATGTAAAAATATTCAATCCCATAAGTAATCAGAGGAATGCAAATTAAAATCAATTGAGACTCTACTACACACTTATTGCAATGGCTAAAATTTTAAAGACTGACTATATCAAGTATTGTTGAGATGTGAAGCAAGTACTTCATGTATGGCTAGTGGGAGTGTAAGCTGGTACAACCACTTTGGAAAAGTGTTTGGAAGTATCTACTGAAGCTCAGCATATGCACACCCTCACACTTCCAGATATATACCCAACAGAAATCTATGCACACGTGCACCAAAAAACACATAAAAGAATGTTCACAGAGGGACTTCCCTGGTGGTCCAGTGGCTAAGACTCCGAGCTCCCAATGCAGGGGGCCTGGGTTCGATCCCTGGTCAGGGAACTAGATCCCACATGCCGCAACTAAAGACACTGCATGCTGAAACTAAAGATCTCGTGTGCTGCAATGAAGATCCCACGTGCCGCAACTAAGACCCGGTACAGCTAAATAAATAAATAAATATTTTTAAAAAAAAGAATGTTCATAGAAGCCTTATTCATAATGTCTCCAAACTGGAAAAGAACCAAAATGTCTATTAGCAATAGAATAGATAAATAAATTATGGTATATTTTTATAACAGGATATCATACAGCAATGAAAATGAATGACAGGTACATGCAACAATGTGGGTTCATCTCATAAACAAAATGTTGAGTCACAGACACAAAAGTTTATAAACTGTATGATTCCATTTTTATAGAGTTGAAAAACAGGCAAAACTAAACCATGGTAGTAAAAACACAGGGTAGTGGTTACCTTTAGGATAAGGGAGGAGTAGTGTTTGGGAGCGGGCACAGGGGTGAAGTGGTGGTTTCTGAGGTATTAGTAATGTATTATCTTTCTCTCCAACGTTTTTATTTTGAAATTTTCAAACCTACCAAAAAGTTAAAAGAATACCCATCAACCATTCACCATATTTGCTTCTATTCTCTCTCTCTCTTTCTCTTTCTTAGATAGATAGATACTTGGATAGGTAGATGATAGATAGATAGATAGATAGATAGATAGAGTCTCTTTTTGGGACACTGATAATGTTTTATTCATTGTTCTAGATGGTAAACATGAGTGTGTTCATTTTGTGGTGATTGCATTGCGCTGAACACTTATCATTTTTGTACTCTTTCTGAATGTGTTATTCTTCAAGCTAAAAAAAAAATCTGATTTAAGCTACTTGTTTGAAAATGCCCTTGAAAACAATTCATTGAACACAACATATTACTCAAACAGTACAGCCTAATGATTTGCTGTTGTTTTGACAGCATTTAGGAAAAACTACACCATATTTTTGGATCCATTTATTGAAGTAAAATACTTTAGTGTAGTAATAAGGCTTAGATTAAAATCACAGTGTCATAGCCTCACCTGCTGGTTGTTTTCCATAGCCATATTTTATACCTGCCTCTGTATTATATGGAGATCAAAAATTTCCCCATGCTTGCTGCTTTTAAGATGTATGTAGGACAGGACTGTTTAGGTTACAGAGTGAGACACAGGGCAGGGCTTTAAGGGGTTGGTGGCAGTCTGGGGTAGATATCAAACGGTCATATCAGTTAAGTGACTACATAAAGCACAGTTCTGACCCTCAAACAAATGGTTAAACAAGCTAGCTAAAGAAAGAACATAATATTTTCCAAAGCTTAGGTGAAAGTTGGAATGTCTGGCCTGGGGATGAAAGAGAGACATGATTATCAACATTTTCCCCTTGTATTGCTTATCAGGAGGAATGAATCAACAACATGGCACAACAGTACAAGCCCTCAGCTTAGAGAAAAATGACTTACATTCCACCTTTTACTCCACAGTCAGTGATCTTAGGTAAATCAAAACATCTTAGAGCCTCAGTTTCCACAGCTGAGGAAAAATGAGGATAACCATATATGCTATTCAGACCCTTCACGGGACATTGCAAGAATCAAATGGGGTAACAGATGTGAAAGGGTTTTAGAAAGTACTATACAAACACATGGGACTACCTGTAAATTTCCTCCTTGCACAACCATATGCCTTCTATTCCAACAACCATGGCTTTGTAGAAGTACCATGGGACCGGGTCTCATCAGATCTAGTTTTCTAGGCCAGTTTTAGCCGCCTTACCAAAATTACTTTCTCCTTTGGACTTCCGTTTTCTTATCTATAAGGTGAAAAATTTGGGTTGGATAATCTCTAAGATTCTTTCTTCTTCTTACATTTCGTGATTTTATCTCTTCACACTTGAGTAAACCCATTTCTGTAGTCTTATTAGCTGACTGTAGATACCAGACTGATGACACATTATAGAAGTGTGCTATCAGAGGTAAGTTAAAGGGCAAGGTTTCAATCCTAGGGTCTTTGGAGGAGAAGACCCGATCCCTTGAATGATAATAGCAGAAAATGATCACTGAAGAAAGGTAAGAATTATCTGGTTTATGGCATGTTGAATCTATTTGCTTAAATAGAACTCAAATGTAAAATTCCTGTGCCGAGTGAGGTAGTGTTGACTGAACAGTGTTGATATAGGAGATGCTCTTAAAGCGTCCAGTGTGCATGTGTGTTTCAGTAGAGTGTACTTGAAATTGAGTATTTGTCTGTGTTTGTAAGAGACACTGTGAGTTAGCTTTCAGTATACTTCTAGAGTGTGTGAATTAGTATTATGTATTGGTAATATACGCAATTGATTCGAAGTTTTTTGGCTGCTCTATTCAGGGGGAAATGTGCTAAAATAAATTAAGACCTATATACCAGCCAAAAAAAAAAAACCCCAAGAAACTCTTCGTTTTGAATATTGAGAATAAACTTACAAGAGAAGTTTAATGTTCATGATGTAATAGATTCATTTGTATTACCTAAAGCTTGAAAGCAGAAGCCAAAGTGTTAAGCGTACTCAGAAGCATGTGTTCTGGGTATGAGAAAAACAATCCAAAGGGCAGGAATGGAGATGCAGAGGTAGAGAACGGACGTGTGGACACGGGGGAGAAGGGGAGGGTGGGATGAATTGGGAGATTAGGTTTGACGTATATACACTACCACGTGTCAAACAGATAGCTAGTGGGAACCTGCTGTACAGCACGGGGAGCTCAGCTTGGTGCTCTGTGACCACCTAGATGGGTGGGATGGGGGGCGGGGAGGGAGGCCCAAGAGGGAGGGGGTATATGTATACATATAGCTTTGGAAAATATTACGTTCTTTCTTTAGCTAGCTTGTTTAACCATTTGTTTGAGGGTCAGAACTGTGTTTTATGTAGTCACTTAACTGATACGACCGTTTGAGATCTACCCCAGACTGCCACCAACCCCTTAAAACCCTGCCCTGTGTCTCACTCTGTAACCTAAACAGTCCTGTCCTACATACATCTTAAAAGCAGCAAGCTTCACTGTATAGCAGAACCTAATACAACATTGTAAAGCAACTATATTCCGATAAAAAAAAAAAAATTTAAATAGAGTAGAAAAAAGAAGTGACCGTTTACAATGGGAGACATTAAAAAGTTTGGTAACTAACTCTTCAACATGTCCCTGAGGACAGACCAAAGATTTAAGATCAGAAGAAGCTATTAAGAAAATCTTCCTGAGGCGTTAAACATTGCACATGGACTAGCCACAAAAAGGTGGGAGATCTCCTTCCTGAATCAGAAGAGAATAGATTCTTGTTGATGTGGAATGGTTTCAGTTCAGCTCTGCCATGGGAATAAACTGAAGGACTGCCCTACAATTGAATAGTTCTTTAAACTGTATTTTATAAATTCTATAACTATCCGTAAGTATGGCATCTAAAAATAAGGCTGAGAGCTTGAGGGCTCTTGGTTGTGAAAAACGACTGAAAGTATCACTGACAAGGCCCAACTATTTTCATTTTCAAAAAGCTAACGGTAACCTTTTTTTTTAATCCAGTGGATGACGACTTCAGTAAAGACAATTTTGTCAAGAGATGTTTATGGAGACCGGCAGTATACTGAATGATTCCCCTGAGAGAACTCTGTTTACTGCTCCGTTTACAGTGGGTCAAGAGACTCTGATTTCCAGCACAGAACTATTTTATGGGCATCTTTCTAAACCGATCTAAAGGCAGACAAGCGGGTCCTAATGTTACAAAGAACCACTCTGAGCTAAGTGAAGGGATTACAGTTGGACAAGTGCTCATAACTGCAATCACTGCTCACACGAATCATGCTCATAATATTCCTAGTGCCACGTCATAACTGTTTTCTCATCTCATCCTATTGGTAGAACTTTCTTATTGGCACCAGGCTTTTCATTATCCTTTAGGATTCATGCTCCACACACGGACTAGCATGGCTCTAAATTGGATTAAACCTTAGAGCACCAGAGGTCAAGTAAGATCTTCCTAAACCATTAGCTATTCTTAATCACTTGAGTTCCTATATCAAAACGCATACTTTGGCATTTGGAGAGTGATCAACTCTTAAGAAAATTAATCTTTTCTAAAGTCTGTACTTAACTTTCCTGACCCTGATATATTTGTATATATAGGAAAGCATGGCCACTTGCAAATGCTAATGCCTCAGCCAGGGAAATTAATTGACAAAAAACTGGAGAAAAGGCCCTGAAAATGAAAGTCTATAATTGTATACTACATCTGTAACTGCACTACCTGTACCAGTTTATACCCCACATTCCTCATACAGTGGTAAACTAAGCCTTGTCCGATGTACTCTACGCCTAAAAAGGAGAAGAGAGCAAAGGCTGAAAAAGAGCAAGGGGTTTAGATGTGATCCAAAGGCCGCTATCCTCAGGCTGACAGAGCAAGTGACTAGTAGTGGATGTGAGAACCCTCTGTTTGTGTGGTTTCTTTGGAAATGTGTAGTATAATTATTCTTTGAACTTATATGTATAAGATAAAACATCAGAACGTTGAAGAGAAAGATACGATGTTTGGGGGTTATTCCCATTGGGATTCTATCTAGTTTTTGGCTTTGTAAGATCTGTTGGAATGAAAAGCTAACTTTGAAATCTTTCCTTTATGTGAGAGAAAAAGAAAGATAGTAGGTGTTGGTACCCTAAGGTCAGTGGTGGTTTTCATAGTAGTCAGTCACAGATCCCTGCTTAATGGGTTTGAGTTATCCTTACACAGTGCATATTATGAACACAGACATCTGATTGGTTTGTACTGCCTCTCAACAGGGTCACGGCAGATGGAAAATCTAAAGTAAAAGTTCTTTTCTGGTCACCATTTGATGACCAGCGTGGATTAGGCAAAGATTGGGTGTAGCACTGAAGTGGCGGGTGTATATGCACATGAGCATAGATATGAGTTCGATGGTCCTACTGTCCTGGAGCACACAGTGGAATATGTGGTTTCTGGGAGTTGCTACCTTTCAATGCCACAAAAACACTGGGTTACAGCCCAATGACTGAGTGGCTCAAGTTGGCTGAGTGGCTCAGGTGATCTAGAGACTCGTCCAACTGTGAGACAGAACTGATGAGAGCACAGATGCACCCCTAACTGAGAGCCATGTCCTCTGCTCCATTTTGTTTTGTTCGTGTGGGCTAGCACAGGCTTGTCTCTAGGCACTTGAGCGAATGTACAACTTCTTGTCGTTACATGTAACAGGGAAGACAGCTATGATTCATGTTGAAATGTAAAAGGTACACACATACCTGTCTACATCCAAGCTTGGGGCAACACTTCTAGGTTTGAGCTCTCACATTTTTGTATGATAAACGAAAATTTCATAATTACCTACTACTAGTGTGATTTAGAAGCAGCTGGTAGGTCAATATGATACTCTCTTTATGTATTTTAGTACTGAGAAAAAAAGACAAATGCTAGATATACCACTGTTAAAGTTTCCCAGACTATTACAATTCAAACAATACACACACAAAGTAATAATGTGATACCATTGCTTGAGACTCAGCTAAGATAACACTGGTCTCTATTTGACTCACTTTTTAATTCTACCTAAGGATGAATGAGAATAGTCATTGACCTATATCTACAACATGGTGCTATTTTTTTTCTAAATGAGTTCGCTAGTGGATCTTACAGCATAAATCTATTTCCCACGAATTAAATGCAAAAATCATGAATGCATATAACGCTTTTAGATTGAACCAAGGATTTTCATGAATACAGATCCTCTCTGTCCACATAGGAAACCATATTGGTGAGCAGCGGGTTGGCAATGAGTAAATGCTGCTTAGCAGGTCAGACATGTACAGCTGGAGAAAGATCATGAAATTTAGCTAGTATACTAGAGAAAACACAAATCTGGAAAGGAGACGATCCACACTGCAATTAAAAAAATTGTATATAAGACTTAGAAATCTAGTACGGTACACATGCACACAAGAAACGTAAATATCTACCAAGAGAGTTTAGTAGGCATTGCCTTTGAAGATTTTCTTTCTTTTTTTGGAAAACAAAACACAACAAAACACCTCCTGTTGCCCTGAATGCTAATGATGGAAGACTGTTGCTATGGTGATGCTAATTTCAACACTGTTGCCTGTGGACTTCACATGAACTCGCTGTTTTAACTTCTGCACATGTCACTTACAAAATGAAAACCCATTAATGATTAGCAAGGGCACAATGTTCCACTTTAATTAGAATAATAAGGAATGCTGATGCACAAAGTACAGGTTTGTGAATTGCTACTGAGTCTACAGTGTCAAAATTAATTACTACCAATGAGGATGTGGTTCTTTTTTTTTTTTTTAAGGAAGCTTTACATAGAATAGTTGTATTTTGACTTAAAAGGAATTAAAAACTCTCCGTATTTTAATTTGAAGGTTAAAAAAACCCAAAAAGAACATCTCCCAATGGTACATATAAAAACTAACTGTAAAGAGCAAAACAAATTACAAGCAAGGGTCAGATATTTCTAACTGAATAAGAACTGAAGAGAAACCAACTAATTGTTAGTTTCTTTAAAAGGCATGGGGAATGATGGAGATAAGTTGTTTAAATACTTAAAAACTACATATCTGAGGAAAGAGCACTGCATATGACAAACATTCTGATGCTGGATATATTCTGATTTATGTGTTCACACAAGGGAATAAAGAGAAGACCTAACACAACTGGAAATAGACAAGAAGGAAAAAAATAAGTTATTTTCTCTCTGATGGCAAAAGATTAACTGACCTTAAAACAAAGATTTTTTTTCCACCTGCACAAATTTCGAAGTAAAAGCTAAAGATGAACTGGGAGGGGTGTATTCCATATTTAAATGTTTCTACATGGTTTGCGACAAAGGTTTCCTTGGACAATTTTATTTTCGATGATCTAAATTGTCATTCTGGGTCATCCTCTAGTCAGTGAAATCATTTTGTGCCACTGACACAACCAATTAAATACTGGTGGTGTTTTTACCAGATGTATAAAAGGAGCAAAACACATTTTCAATATTAAACAAATCTTCCTATAGAAGTTCCAAAGCTGTGGGCTTTGGAAAAACAAGATGAAGGGGAATGACACCAATACTCTATATATTCTCTAGAGTGATCCTCGATAAAACCCCCATCGTGTTCTGGGTCTTGAGCCAAGCAATATTATAGGGTCTGTATACAACTATCAAATTACCTGTGTTATTGAGGTGAACGTAGAATTTGCCGTGGTCTTACTTGCCTGCCTGATACTAAGCCAAGAGTATTTCCCTTGGGAAGATAGCTGACATCTGTCTTCAAAAGGGTAAAGTAAGAACTTAGAGCACCATTGTATTTTAGTATAAAGTTGCATGGCTCAACAAAAGGTAGGATACAAAATTGTATAAACAATATCTTCTGTATTTTATTAGGAAATTAAAAAAAAAACTGGAAGAAGACATTACCAATATGTTCATAGCTGTTGTCTGGGTTGTTATGGGCGATTCAAAATTTTTTTCTTTATCCTTTTCTGTGTTTTCCACAGTAAACATTTATTATGTTCGTTATAAGAGGGAAAACTTAGAAATATTAATTTTCCAAAATCTTGATCAGACTTCGAGTTTCAACTGAGAGATGTAGAGAGCTACAAAGAGGTAGCTCCCATACTGACAACAAGAAAAAAGTTGGATAGGTAAATTAATGACTTTTCATCAACCTATCAGAGAAATGAGGTCATAGGACAAACAAACCACCCTGAAATCTGGAGAGTCATCTTCAGTAAGACACAGGGCCTGAACATTTGGATACCTGGGGCAGAAGCCACCAGATGCTATATAAACTGGTAGGGAGATTAAATTCCTGGAGGCCATGTGAGGGTGTGAGAGTGTGAAGCTCCTGGAGCCATAGTCATAGCGGGGTTCCTGACTTTTTGCAGGTTTCTTCCTCTAGGAACTGAACCAGCCTCTCACAGGGAGAGGGCATGGGGAGAATCTGGAGAAAGCCCTCTACCCTGAGTGGTGCTGACTGGGGAAAGGTCACAGCAGCCAGCCACTGTGAACCTGCCCAAACTCTTCTCCCTTAAGGAAGGAAAGGCTTAATCAGCAGAGGGAAGGACATCACTTGAGGGCACTGGTGAAACATCATGACAGTTGAGGTAAGGGAATACCACCTAGATCTAGACCCCTCTCATTTCACTTAGGTGAAAAGAGAAAAGAAAGGAAAATAAAACCTTAATCTGCAGGGGAAAGGGCCTCAGAACCATAGACTGAGAGCAATGGTGGACACTCACTGCAGCCAGAGGAGGGGAATGGAAGGTTGAGGAAGTTCTTCCCCTGGAGGAAGCCACACCCCTAAGATCCAGGCCAACTGTGTATTAATCAGAACATTAGAGAATGCCCCTGCCCCACGCTCCATCACCACACTAACAAGCCTCCCGTAATAAAACAGGGTTACCAGAGGAATTTGAAGGCTCTGGTGCCCATAGTAACAACGTATCTCAACAATAACCATAGCAACACTTCAAACACAGTCCATCTCCCAACCAGATTAAGATAAATCACCACAATAAAAGTCTATTTACCTCAGTGTCTACTACTCTATACAAGATATCTGGCTTTCACCCAAAAAAATACAAGGCATGACTTAAAAAAGAAAAATCACAGTCTAAAGAGACAAAGCAATCATCAGGACCAGGCTCAGATATATTTCAGATGCTGCAACTATCAGACAGGAGATTTAAAATAACCATAATCAATATGTTAAAAGCACTAATGGAAAAGGAAGACAGTATGCAAAATCAAATAGGTAATTTCAGCAGAGATGGGAACTGAAGAATGAATCACATGGAAATGCTAGAAATCAAAAACACAGTAACAAAAATAAAGAATGCCGTAAATGGACTCATCTGTAGATTTGACACAGTCAAGGAAAGAACCAGTGAACTTGAAGATAGGGTAATAGAAATTACATAAACTGAAAAGGAAAAAAGTGAAAAAAATTCTTTAGTTTTAATACAAATGTAATAGTTTTCCAGTATTACTTTGGTGTCTAGAAAACAGATATTTGTCAGATTAAATAACTTTGGTGCAATTATGCTGATCAAGTATAAAGAACTAAGAATTGAAGAGTTTATTCACAGAAGTAAGCTCTGCTAGGCAATCAAGTTGGTACAAAGTATTTAATGGGTTAGTGACATTCCACTTGCTTATAATGATGTATTTTTTAAATGTTTTAGATTAAGAGTTTTAGGAAATAAAAAAGGTCCAGAATACAAAGTAACAAGAATATTTTCTCCCACTGCCCAGAATTACTAATGGTTAACACTCGGTCATTGCATAAAGCTTCTGTTTAAACAGAATAAAACACTGAAGATGAAACTCAGGTCCCCTTTGATGCCCCCTCCCTTACACTACAACTATTATGATAACTTTGATGTACATTTTTGCAGGCTTTTAAATTATTTTATTCTATTGTTTTTTAAAAAATTTTGTTTTTAATACTGCAACTGCCCTTCAAAAAGTAAACAGCTTTAAAAATTGTCCTTCCAGGGCTTCCCTGGTGGCGCAGTGGTTGAGAGTCTGCCTGCCAATGCGGGGGACGTGGGTTCGAGCCCTGGTCTGGGAAGATCCCACATGCCGCGGAGCAACTAGGCCCGTGAGCCACAACTACTGAGCCTGCGCGTCTGGAGCCTGTGCTCCGCAACAAGAGAGGCCGCGACAGTGAGAGGCCCGCGCACCGCGATGAAGAGTGGCCCCCGCTTGCCGCAGCTGGGGAAAGCCCTCGCGCAGAGACGAAGACCCAACACAGCCAAAAATAAATAAATAGATAAATAAATAAATATTAAAAAAAATTGTCCTTCCAAAATTTAGCATTAGAATCTCACTCACACCCATGGTTTCAGTTACCAGTTATATCCAAATGCAATCTAAATTAATAACTTCAACCAAGACCCACCTACTTCTCTTTTGAACTCTAGACACATATTATCTGTCTACCTGGCAGTGCTTCTTGGATGTAACAAATCACCTCAAACTCAAATGTCAACAGTCAAATTGCCACCCCAAATCTGGTCTTTGTTCAGCGTTCCCTATCTCACTATAAAGTATCATCAACTGTCCGTTGCCCAGAAATCTAGGTGTGACCCCTCGACATGTTCTTTTTCTTTGCAACCCCTGCCCATGTTATCTATCCTCGAGCCCTAAGGATTTTTACCTCCTAAATTTCTCTCAAATCTCTCGGCTTTTCAACATCTCCAACCCACCATTATCATGGTCCAAGTACCATCATCTCTCACCTGGATTTCATCAGTAAACTTCAAATATTTACATCCATGTGGTCCCCATCCAACTGCATCAGCCAGAGAGCTTTTCAAGTTTTCTCTCCACCCCCTCCAACAATAGTCACACTGTCATTCTAATTCCTTATATTGGACCAGTTCCCTTCTGCTGAAGTGCCTTGACACATTAACTTCCCTCTTTTCAGTGTTAATACAGTAAGTCCCCTACATACAAACCTTCAAGTTGTGAACTTTCAAAGATGCGAACGTGCGTTCGCATGTCCAATCACATAAGTTAGTTCATGTGTCTGGCGTACATTGTCAAGTGCGTGCATCCTCTACAAGTGGTTGTGCTTTTGTGTACTTTACTGTAGGGTACTGTATAGAGCACAGTAGTACAGTATCTTTATTTCAAGCCCAGGATGTCTGGAAGCAAGCGTAAAAGCAGCGGTGATGTAACTGGTACTGCTAAGAAGCACCAGCTCTTGTACTGTACTACTGTACTTTTCAAGATACTGTATGTAAGATTAAAAATGTTTTCTTTATTTTTTCTGTTTGTTTTTTATGTATTATTTGTGTGAAAAGTATTATAAACCTATTACAGTACAGTACCATATAGCCGATTGTGTTAGTTGGGTACCTAGTCTAACTTTGTTGGACTTACGACAAACTGAACTTACGAACGCGCTCTCGGAACGGAACTCGTTCGTATGTAGGGGACTTACTGTACTTATTCACACTTAGTATCTCAACTCCATTATCTTCTCTCTGGCTATACTTTGAAGATAGCATGGGTATTACTTACACAAAGCTATCCTCTACATCTAGCACGTATACTATGGTAAATAAATATTTATTGAATGAATGAATGAATCAATCAGTCAAGAGCATATCTTTAAATAACTACCTGAGGTTTTTCTTAGGCAAGGAGAATCTAACCATTTCTTTTTTAAAAATTATTTATTTATTTATTTTTGGCTGTGTTGGGTCTTCGTTGCTGTGCTTGGGCTTTCTCTAGTTGCGGTGAATGGGGGCTACTATTCATTGTAGTGTGCAGGCTTCTCATTGCAGTGGCTTCTCTTGTTGCAGAGCACAGGCTTTAGGCACGCAAGCTTCAGCAGTTGTGGCTCATGGGCTCTAGAGTGCACACTCAGTAGTTGTGGCTCCCGGGCTCTAGAGTGCAGGCGCAGTAGTTGTGCCGCACGGGCTTAGTTGCTCTGCGGCATGTGAAATCTTCCCGGACCAGAGCTCGAACCTGTGTCCCCTGTATCGGCAGGCGGATTCTTAACCACTGCACCACCAGGGAAGTCCCCAACCATTTCTTAAATGCATTAAACAACATTTTAACATTTGTGTCAAATTTTGAAAGCAGTAATAAATAGCAGTTTCTGTTTTTACAAATATAACTGAGGTTAAACAAAATATACTAAGTAAAAAATAACTTCATACTAAATTGGCTAATTATGGGTGAAATTGGCCACTTATGCTTCAACAATGATCAGAGACACCCTTATAAACTATGCCTCTTTAATGAATAATAACGCATTTTGTAGTTTTATGCTTTCATTTTAGCATTTCAGAACAGTTCACAAATACACCAATTAATCTGCAATGGTATTGTACTCTTATGTTACAGAACAATTCAAGGAAGTAATAGCACAACCGATTTCAAAAGCACAGGGAAAATTCTTGGATGCTTAAGACAACGCTCTCTACTTCTTGCACCTTGTTTATATATGTTTTTATAGTCTTATATAGATCTTTAATATAGAATTAAAATAAAAACAAAGATAATTATTTTAGCTATTTTATTTGAATCTTTTGCAAATTTATTACTCAATTCATTTATTTGGGGGGCAATTTTTAAAATTGTGGTAAAATATACATAACATGAAATTTATCATATTAACCATTTTAAGTGGACAATTCAGTAGCATTAAGTACTTTCACAATTTTGTACAACCATCACTGCTATCCATTTCTAGAACTTTTCATCATTCCATCATTCCAAACAGTAACCCTGTATCCATTAAACTATAACTCCCCTTTCCTCTTCACCCACTTCCTAAGCAGGCAACCACTAATCTATTTTCTATCTCAATGAATTTGACAATGGTAGGTACCTTATATGAGTGGAATCATACAATATTTGTCCTTTTGTGTCTGGCTTATTTCACTTAACATAATGTTTTCAAGGTTCATCCGTGTTATAGGATGTATCAGAATCTCATGCCTTTATAAGGCTGAATAATATTCCATTGTATCTATTATCACATTTTTTTCTCTGGTCATCTGTTGATGGACTTTTGGGTTGTTTCCCACCTTTTGGCTATTCTGAATGGTGCTGCTATGAACATTAGCATACAAGTATCTGTATGAGTCGCTGTTTTCAATTCTGTTGGGTATATACCTAGAAGTGCAATTGGTGGATCACAGGGAAATTCTATGTTTAACTTTCTGTGGACCTACCAAACTGTTTTCCACAGTGGCTGCACCATTTTACATTCTGACCAGCAATATCCAATTTCTCCACATCATCATGAGCACTTTTTGTTTTTTTTGTGTTTTTTTTGACAATAGCCATCCTACTGAGTGCAAAGTGCTATCTCATTGTGGTTTTGATTTACATTTCTCTAATGACTAAATGTTGAACATCTTTTCATGGGCTTATTTCCTTTTTGAAGGTTGTTTCCATTCTACTAGAAGCATTAAACATTTTGAATAATCAGTTTTAAGTCTTGGAAAAAATTTGCCAATTTACAATATGCTAGAATAGTTAATAGCAACTACCTGCCTCCCTCGATCATTTTAGGCCCCAAGTCCTATTTGTCCCATGTCTATGTCCTCCACTAGGAGTTCCAGGAGAGCAGGGGCTATGCCTGTATTGCTCATTACCAGATTTCTGGTGTCTAATACAGTATCCGGCACAGTAGCCCCCAGTAAATATAGTTTGGTTAATCAATTTAGCAAATCTACTAATGAACACATCTGCATTGGGCAGAGCAGAAACAGGTTTAACATTGAGAAGTCCTAGGGTTTTCTCTCTCATCCCAGTGTATGACATCCCATCCCATGACTCTAAGAACCATACATAGGTTGATGACTCCAAAACTTATAGCCCTTGGCCTGACCTCTTCCTTGAGCTTCAGATTCATACTTTTCAGCTGCACGCTTAGGTATCCAATAGGTGCTTCAAACTTTACATGTTTAAACCCAGGCATTTCCAGGATTTCTATATAGAAGAGTGGCTATCTAGTTGACAAGCTTATTCTTTTGCTCAGATCATATGTTTGCCTGTTGTTGCTGGGGGTAAAGAGTGGCCGGTGGGCATTACTGAGACCAAAAGTTCTCCAAGTCACCCCTTGGTGCTGCCAGTGGTGTCTAAGACAGATCTCTTGTTTTCCCTACCAAACTTGTTGATCTTCAGGTACCTGTTCCAGCCAAAAGCCCAGGAGACATCTGCATTGCCTTCGTTCCCTTACTCCTGACCTCCAGTGCATCAGCAAGAGCTGCTGATTGTTTCCAATATATATCCCAACCACTTCTCAAGAGCTCCACTGCTACCATTTTCCAGATCTAATCTACCACCAGTGCTTTCCACACACCTAGCTGGTCTCTCTGTTTCCACTCTGGCCCTTCCTATTTCTTCACCCCTTTTCCACATGTTCCACCAAGTATATTCGCATAGCAGTCAATTATGTCCTGCCAATCTAGTCTGGTCTCAAACTATACTATAACAAGGCACCAGTGTAAAACATAACAAAAGCAAAACACCTCCATGAAACTTTACTTGGGACATTGAGAAAGATTAGTGTTTGTGTTTCAAAAGTTTTCCTCTTTGGGGTTGCAGAAAAGTGTATTCAGGGCTTAACTTCAAGAGCCTTCTTATTTACAAATCAGATATATTTTGCTAATTTGTAATAGAATTGAAAGTAAGGTTTGGCAGTAAGTGTACTTTACATTGTGAACATTGAAACAAGCAAACAAAGCGTGTTGTCTGCCAAAATGCTTTTCGTTTTTGTTGTTACTCATGGTTGTATGATTTGAACTATCGTAGAAAGACAGTCGGAGGAAGGCCCAGGCACTACGGCATTTAAAGGATTGTCTTTCTTTGTAAAGGATGCATGAAACTTGGAAACTGGAAAAATAAATTTACTGCAATGCTCAAAGTATCAAGAATTGCCCAATTAGGGTTTATTTTAAATTAGTTTTCAAATTTAAAGATAACGGGATTAAATTATACCTTTATAGTTTATATTATACACTTACTTAAGAGTGGCTTGTATATTTTCTGATTGGCTTATAAGCAGACGTGACACTACTGTGTTCAGGATCACTCCCCTTATTTCCCAGAATAATGAAGTTCAAAGTGCAGTGCAATTATGTAAGGGCATACATGCTATTTCATAACATCTACAGAATTTATATCTTTAGACACTTGTGCCTAAATATAATCTCATATCGATTTATTACTACATCTCTGTCTTACTTTGGTGTTTTATATCCCAAATTAAATTTCCCACAGAGTTCCTTAGGTGTATTATTAATCTGTACAAGAACAATAATCTACTCACTACAGCCACCACTATTAATAATCTTTGTAATCATTTACCATGCCTCTATTTTTAGTTTGTAATACATATATTTAGGCAAGGAGAAGCAAAAAGGAATCCTCAACTGACAGAGTACTATGAATAAATTCAGTAGAAGTTGGTACAGTCGAGCATGAAACTCTGAATAAAGTTACCAGTCTTCGAGAATTATATCCAGTAATCCTAAGTACACTTTTCTTCACTCTGCTGTTTATAAAACTTGGTGATAAAGGTTTTTGTTCACTACAGAACTAGACGTTATTTGGATAAAAATATTGCTGGTCTGGGATTCATGCTTCCCCAAGCAATATTGATTTGCTGGGGATTATTTTCCCCCATTTTTAATTCAGTGTTTGTAATTTCAAATATTTTGTTTATTTTTTCCCAGTGTTTTATTGAATTAATTCTATATTTTTTGGGCCACAGCAACTATTGTAAAGGTATGGCTCAAATTGCCAGATGATATTATTCAGTATTCTTCTGCTTATCCCAGATCCTTCAGACACAGCTATTTTTATACATTCTATTAGACATCAGGATTTTTAGGTTTTAATTTTAAAGAAATGTTCCACAACTGAGCCTTCTGATATACCCTGAGCTCTAGTTACAGTTACAGTCAGATAACTTCTCAGGAAAAATGACTTTGTAGTTTGAACATGTTTTCTCCATCCTTCTATATTAATTTTTTCCAGTTCACAACTCAAAACAAGATTAGTACGCTTTGAATCTACCAGCCGGTATAGAAAGATCAAACTTCTACCTCAACATTGCTTCCTTTCAGCTTATACATCTTCTTCTCAAGCAATGCATTCAAGGACTTGGAATATAATTGGCAATTTTGTTGATGATGAACGAAGCTGAGCAGAGTAAGGATGACTTTTGCTACTCTGCAGTGCTTACAGTAAAAAGAAATGGCTTGGCGGCTGCATATATGAAATACAAGTTAGATAAACAACTCTAAGTTCCTTGACAATAAAGTCTATTTAAAAAGATATCATGCGATGACTTCCGCCCCTACCAAAACAACCACAAACAAAACAAAACTCTATCAACATTGACATTTATGCAATTAATCTATTTTCTATGTGCTTGATAAATGACATCTAGTATTTATCAGCAAATGGCAAGGACTGGTTGAATATAATTGAATTCCATACTTGAGGTCTTTTCTTCCCCACTGGATGCCACTATGGCTCTGCCGTAATGTCTCTCTTAGATTCTACCACCTACCTCATCCCAACCTCTTTCAAAATCTTTTACTATTAAGACATAAGCTTACATGCACTCACCAAACAACCTTAGCTCCTGAGATAGCCTGTGTGTTTTGACAGAAATAGAATTTGAAGGCATTTTCCTAAGATATCCTCACAACAGTTTTGGCAAAGGAGCTGCTAAAGGAATACATTCACTTAAAAATGCTGTCTCTAAAACAGCAACTTTCGAAGATTTTCAGTTTATAGACAGTTCAACCAGGCATCCAACCCCATTAAGTATTTCTCTCTGCTCTCAACCAACTGAAACGCAGAAAAATGAATGAACTGATGGTTGAAATTGTTTCCAAAATATAATGTAATCAACTGTAATTCCAGTTAGATTACATAGAATAAAAACATTATATGGAACACCTCTAATCTGTTATTATCTGTTCCTTTATAAGAATGCCTATTAGGATCAGAGCTAAGTTCTCAAGGATGTGTTTAATCCTCAAAATCAAACAAAACAAATTTTAAGTATTTATTCTCAATTTCTTATGTCTGAGATAATAAAGTGCTAAGAATGGTGCAAAGATGCATAATGCACACGTGTCATCAAGGAGTTTACAGCTTAACTGGGGAGACAAGTGATCTGAAAATTAACAAAAATATTTCAAGAGTTAAACAGCAAAGATGACTTAGGACTTCAAGGTTGTTACAGAGGTCCTTGTTATCTGAAAGAATGATTCTAAGGTAACTTTTAAAAAAATTAAATGTCATTTATATAATTTTCAAGATAGAAATGTATAAGTGCTTTATCCCTCACTAATTTTGACCCTGACCTTTTCTTAGACCTGTGATTTCCTAGAACTGGGGACGACATGATAAGGGAAAACACATGGACCCATTCATTCTGCTTTTTCTTTCCTTTTTCTCACTGCAAAGAGAATTTTTAAATTAAAACAAATACACACTGTATAAGTATAAAGGGTTGAATTTAGAACTGGACTCACATAAATCATAGATTTTATCTTGTTCCGATCTTTACTAGTGATTCAAAGGATTATAGGGAAACACCAGGCACATAAAACATTCTTTGCCTGGAGGAACCTGAAATAATCAGATACACTGCCCCCAAATATCCCTATTCTTTCACATTATGATATGTTCTGGTTTCTATTAACAGAAAAGTTTTTAAAACATTTATGCATAAACAGTGATATTGAAAGGAAGCCATTTTAGTCTCCAAAGGTTTCCATTTTATAATCTGTTAATGACAATAATAGGAAAATGCTCACGTGACTATGCCCTGTCTTCCATCCAGTCATAACTCATAAATCCATAAATTCCAGGTTTATTTACAATAAGTAAAGTAGCCAAACCAGGTATATCCTGCTAAAAACATTTTATAGATGGGGACTTTCAGGTATCTTTCTGCTAGTTAAATGCCATTAACAAGATTAACAAGAAGGTCTGGGAGGTCATTAGTGTGTTTATAAGGTGGTCTTTTGAGTTGAGGTCATTCTTTCCCCTCAACCCCCCAGGGAATGAATCACAGGCTTGCTGTTAATACACTTTTCTCCTCCACCTCCCTCTCTCCCTCTCCTTCCCCCTGCCCCCTTCTCTCTCTCTCTGTATGTGTGTGTTTACACACATACATATATATGTATGTATACACACACACACATACAGGCACGTATGTAAAATGTTCACAAGTTTTCTTTAAATTTTAGCTATAAAGATACTTATACCTTGAACTTTTGCTATAGCTATGCTTGGCCCCTCCTGCTCCATCTAAGAAGCATTCATTCTTCTCTATTTGATGGTTTTTTTGGCGGAAAAGTTTGTAGCACTGATATAAGTAAGAGTGAGGAAAAATAATCAATCTGGCCTTTTATTTGATAAAGCACTTAGATTCATAGATTAATTCAGGGTAACTCTATACATTCAGATAGACATTTTTCTTAATCTTCAGGAAATACAAGTTATTCTTTATCCTCAAAAACATATTAATTGCCCAAAGTGGTTTGGTGACTTTAAGTCCTTACAAGAGAAAGTGTAAGAAATTCTTCTTTGCCACCACATAGTTACAATAATAAAAAAAGAGAGAGATCATTCTGCAGTAAGATGAGATTTTTCTACACGTAATACATGGGGTTACCCAATGCTCAATGTCTAGGGAAGTCATGACTTATGGCCATAGGCCATATGCGTTTGCCTCGTAAGGCTAGAACCATAGGCCTGAGATTTATGGAAAAGGTGAAACTTTATTTGTTACCTGAAGGAGGGGACAGTATCAAATTCAAGGACAAGCTCTAGCGTCGCAAAGGCTGCTGAAGAGCTGCCCTAGTCCACCTGAGTTGACCACGTCTTACCCTTCAAAAAGGCTTGGCATTGGGAGTATGAGGAGAAACACATGCTGCGGCATCTATTAGCTTACTGGTCTTGCCATACTCTCATCTTAGCGAAGCCCTGATGGGAAGTGGCAGGATGTGACTCAGAAATCCTCTGCTTTCTCAGCTTCCACAGAGGCAGGCAAGTGCCTACATCAGGGCTGGCCAGGTTTTTGTTTCATTTTATTTTCTGTTGCCCTTTATTGCCAAAAGCAGTAAAGAGAGACTTAGGTCTCGGCAAGAGCACAGTGGCAGAAGCTGACTGGTTAGGTAAGCCAAGGGAAGAAACACCAGCAATGCGGGGAAGGACCAAGAGGATAGTGTTGGTGACTCCCAAGACAGCAGTCCCACAGCGGAGGACTGGCCACACTTGGTTACACTAAGAGCCAGTTTTCAACCAACAATACTAGGAAGTTGAAAGAGTTGGGAACAACAGGTAAAAAGTATTATTGTTATTATTATTTGAAATCTCAATTCTCTACCCATTTATTAATTTTTGTGCTCCCAACCCTCAGTATCTCCGCTACCAAATGCATCCCTACCTGCATCCTCGAGAACCCTGTCTAAGCTGGCCCCTGCGCTCCGGGGGTAGGCAACTAACTCCCTCCCAGGTGGGCAGCTCCAAGCAACTTTGACCCACTAGAGTGTGCGTGTAGGGGGTAAGGGTAGTGATTGTGGAGGTCCTAGGCTGGGCGTGAGGTGGGCCAAAGCCAACTGAGGTCACAGGGTTGGTGGGAAAAGGCACAGAGCGGGTCACTATTACTGTGACTTGGGAAAGCCACCAGTCTCTCTGAGCCTCAGCTTTTTCTTCTTTATTAGATACTAACTGGTGGTGCTAATCCTCATAAATGGGAAGATACAGCTAGTCTTATCACTTAGCACTTAGTAGGCACACCTTAAACTTGGCTTTTCATCCTGTCTAGGAGGTTATATGGACCGTAACTACGAGATACTCCCTTGGTATAAAGCACAAGACCGAGAAGAAGTGACCAAACCAAAAGGAAACAAAACCACAACTAAAAGTTCCTTCTAAAACAACAAAGAAGCAAGTTAAAAATTACTCTTTGCACTATCTGCCTTGCAATAGCTTTGGGGACCAAGATGGATGTGGATAAGCTGAGAAAGGAAAACAGAAAAAGCAACTGAAAGTTCCAGGGGGAGCAGGGAAGCTTCTCTGTTTCATCCACCTGGGAGTTAATGATATCAAAGAAGACGTGATCATTTGCTGAATGCTGACAGTGGGCTAAGCCTCATATAGGACCTGTTCTTAGGAGCTTTACAGACTGCCGAAAGCAGAGATGGGTTTGTTTTTCTTTTTCTATCTTGTGCAAGGATTTAAAAATTTTGCAATGTGACGGCACTGATTTATACAACGCACTCAGTTTATTGTTTAAAAGAAATTATATGTGTGTGTGCGCGCTAACTATCTTCCAGAAAGAAGCACCTAATTCCTTCTCCCTACCCTCTACCCTCCCCCACCCTATCCTCTGAAATGATGGGGGGGGGGAAGACTGAACGGGATTTGGAGTTTTCCCGCTGAGAAAGGGACATTTTCTGCAACCAGGTCAATGTTCAAAGGACTAATGCTCTAAGGAAATTATCCAAAGGGGTGAGGCAGTTCAGGGTTATTAAGTTATTTTCAAATGCTGTCTGGGTTGCTGCTGACCTTTGTGAAGGCAACAGGATGCTGCTTCCCAGGGGGGCAGGATAAGAAGCAATTAGAGGAGCCTAGGAGAGGCTCAGGAATGTTTGGGAATTTACAGATACCCAAAATTATATGGGAACTCCTAGAACGAAAATAAACTAATTTGATCAAGGACATATTTGTGTTCTAGAAAATATTCTAAACATGTAGCTAATACTGGATATATCTGTAAGAGTGTTTTCTTAAAGACCCAACACTCGGTATTTATTAGACGTCAATTAGGCTTCAGTTCAATTTCAGAGAAGAGAAGTAAAGTTAATTCATATTCCTTGTATGCCAGAAAGTAGAATGGGTGTGACGTTAAGTATTCACAGAGTCACAATATGATAAAGCTGGGTTTCAAATGAAGGTTTATCTGAGGCCACAGCCCATGTTCTTTTCTACCACATGACTATGGAAGAATGTACAATGCTTAACAAAGTTAGAAAAAGAAAATGAAGCAATAGCTGAAATAACTTACTCCTCTTTTTTGGGGAAGCAGACCTAAATATATTTTATGAACACTATCACATTCCAAAAAGTGCCACGAATGAGGCAGAGGGAATACTATACATGCGTAATATATCGGAATTTTTGGCATGTACACAACATTATAGTTTAGCTGCAGCATATATGTGTATATGTACATATGCTGCCACCTTTAAGCATTACATATAACAGAGAATGTTATAAAAATTTTTCTGTAAAATAAAAACTTATCAATATCATTCTCTTAAGACTCAGTGGCTACTATGTCCCAGCCCCAAAAGTAAATCCTGTATACAAATGCTTAGTGAAACACAGTGGTTGATCAATTTAAAGCTCTGCTGACCACTGCAAAGGCATAAGAAGTATCATGAGTGGCATTTAGGAAAAACAAAAAGACCCCAGTTCTGCTGGAACAAAGAAAGCCAGAGCTCAGAATGATCTCAGGCATTATCTAGTTCTACTTCCTCACTGTTGGTGGGAAAACTCAGTCCCAGGTGGGCTGAGTTATACTCCAAATCATATTGTTAGATAAAGACAGAACAGAATCTAGACCTCAGGATGTGGTGTGTAACAGTCAGACACTCAGGCTAAGGATGGTCTCCTAGGCACCAAGTATAGGAGACATGAGAAACTCTGTAAAAGACTAAGCATACTTTCTAATATTAAAGTTGATATCTACAGGTTATGAGAGACACACTTGGGTGGTAGATCTAAATGGACACACAAACACCTGAAGATTTTTTGAAAGTAAAAGGAGTCAGGAAACTGTAAAGCATGTGGAATTGCTAGTAGGTGTTCATTCATTCATTCAAATATCTACTGAGCACATGCTATCTGTGAAGTACTATGCTAGAAAAAGAGATACAGCAGCTATCCTCATGAAGTCCATATATTTCAGTCAAGGTTACATGTACCAGCTTATGAAACTATAAAGAAGGCTGTGAGATTTTTTTGTGAACTTTATGAGACACAGAAGATACTAACATCCATGTCTACCAACAAGGTCTACAAAACCGAAGGCTAGAATCAGCACTCCGTATAACACTATGGCCTCTCCTTCACTCTCTTTCAGTTAATATCTTAAACTGAGTTGTTTTCATGATTATATCATCAATTATGCGTTACTGACCATTCCTTCATTGTGGCTCCAGAGCTTAATGAGACTCAGCTAATGTGACCTTTGGAACCATCAAACTGTGGAAGAGAAAGCACAGCAGAGAAGACTGACCTCTGGGTTATCTTTGTGTACAAAGCCTTTTGAAAAGTCAGAGCACCAGGCTTCTGGCAGCGATTTCACAAATTTAATTACCCAGAGATACTCACCAGTATCCTCAAAGACTGACAGCTGAAATTAGACAGCTGATTCTCTATTACATCCGCTTCCTATTATCAACGGTGCTAAACAGTTAAGCAAAAAGTTTAATATTATTTGTCCTTCCCATCTTGATAAGATTGATGATGCAATAAGAATCCTCAAGGGCGATATGAAGATTTGTTTTCATTCCTCTGGAAAACTGTTATGAATAATTTCTGTTTCAAAGTCAACATTCATAAAATCAGGGAATGTCGGGACTGGAAATAACCTGTGATCTCATGTGATTCAGCCCCCTTGGATGACAGATGGAGAAACTGAGGCTCAGAGAATATAAGTGATTCATCTTTGGTCAAATAGCTAGTTAACAGCAAAGTTGCAACCAGACTTCAAGTCTTCTGTTGCTTGGTCAATTTACTATTTCTGCTATTTCATGTGGTCTTATCAGCTGCTAAAAGGTATATTTTTATTTTTATTTTTTTATGGAAGCATCTGGGATTATGGATGTGAAATGATAATGTAAAACCCACAGTCCAGGCTCCCCTAGTGAACGCTAATTTTTTTTTAACATCTTTATTGGAGTATAATTGCTTTACAATGGTGTGTTAGTTTCTGCTTTATAACAAAGTGAATCAGCTATATATATACATATATCCCCATATCCCCTCCCTTTTGTGCCTCCCTCCCACCCTCCCTATCCCACCCCTCTAGGTGGTCACAAAGCATCAGCTGATCTCCCTGTGCTATGCGGCTGCTTCCCACTAGCTATCTATTTTACATTTGGTAGTGTATATATGTCCATATCACTCTCTCACTTCGTCCCAGCCTACCCTTCCCCCTCCCCGTGTCCTTAAGTCCATTTAAAAGGTATATTTTTAAGGAAAATATACATGTGAAGGATCTTACCAGAAACAGCACAAAATTATATTCTGAGAAAAACTAAGAAAACCTCTGCCAATCTCAACCAATGTTCAACTGAATGTCAGAACACTAGAATCATTCCTAGAACAGTGAGGTATCAGGAATGAGACATGGTGGAGTGTTTTCTAAGCTGGATATCATAATCCGGTGTTCTTTATAATAAGAGCCCACCTCATTCTCAGAAGATGTTTCCACTGCAAACTAGCCAACACAGATATTTAGCACGTTGATTTGCCGTTAAAGCTGAGACATAGCTAACTACTGCTTCCTCTCTATACACAGGTACAGAAATAGTAGTCAATAATTCAGAGGAACAAATAAACTAATCTAAAACTTGAATCAGAACAACTCCTGGCACAAATAATAGGGAGCTGGAGCAAGAATGAGGGCAAGATATGCTTTAAATATGGGAGGGATTTGGAATCTGAAGAACTGTCCAGAAAATAGAAATAGAGGCAATATGGTATGGAGGGAGGTGGTGTCAAAACTCAGATGCTGGGACTTCCCTGGTGGCGCATCTGCCTGCCAAGGCAGGGGACACGGGTTCGAGCCCTGGTCCAGGAAGACCCCATACGCCGAGGAGCAACTAAGCCCGTGCGCCACAACTACTGAGCCTGCACTCTAGAGCCCGCGAGCCACAACTACTGAGCCCACGTGCCACAACTACTGAAGCCCGAGCACCTAGAGCCCATGCTCCGCAACAAGAGAAGCCCCCGCTCACCACAACTAGAGAAAGCCCACACACAGCAACAAAGACCCAATGCAGCCAAAAACAAACAAACAAAGAAACAAAAAACTCAGATGCTACTGGAGTTAGAGAGCAAGGGTACTCAAACTCAGAGCAAGATTCATCACTTTAACTGTGAATAGACCAACAGGATACAAGAAGACACAAACACCAAAAGGTAAGTGTAGGTGGATAGCCATAATTTCATGCAGAGAGTCAAATACTTGTACCAGTAGAGCCAGAGGGATGGTAGTCATAAGAATATGGGAGAGTCAGAACTCCAATCAGCAAATTTGGCAGCAGACACAGCAATAGTAATAAGAAATGTTGACTGAAGCGACAGTCGGCTTCAGCCAGGGAGGTTTTATTATATATCTCATTTTGCTAAGCAGAAACCACCAGAAAGTTGCGAGCAACTCAGATATAACAGGTGGCTGTAGAAACATGCCTGGGATTGAGAATGGAGAGAAGGGTAGGTCAAGGTCACTAGACAGCTACAGCAATGTGTACAACAATCAAAATAACCAGCAGGAAAAGACAGACACTTCTTTAGACATGAGTTGTTTCTTGAGCATTGCATGTAAAAAAGAGCTGAAGAGTTAGCATGTTCCCCAGAACCCCATTTTTCACTCTTCTGTGAAGTACTTCAGAAATATTTAGAAAGGCAACCTGATGAAATGCATTGCTGGTGATTGAGTCAGCAGGTTTACTCCCAAGTTTCATTAGTGAATGCCTCCCAATATTTAGCAATTGCAGCATCTTTGAAGGAGGAAAGGACCAGCTTGCCTAAAAATCAAATCCTTCCTAAGAGTCAGCTGGCAGAAATATAAGGTCAAACACTTGATCTGGTATTACAGAAAAGTAGCCACAAACCAACCTTCAGCTAGAACTAATATATGTAGAACAGGTTATGACCTCAATTAGTTTCTCCATTTCTGCACCAATGGGAGACGGTGAATAGCATTTACTTTCTTCATGACTGAGTGGAGACTAGAGACGATGCTAACAAATCTAATAACCAATATTTGGGCCATTCCAGTCACGACATCCCAAGGAAGATACGACAGAGCTGGAAAAGATCCAGGGAAAAACAACTAAGATAATCAAGGGGACTGCTTATCTTTCATTCAAGGACAGACTAAAAACCTAAAATGGATTAGAATTTCTCAGACTGGGAAGATGAAAATGAAAAGGAGTTAGTGAGGGGATGTGAGATTAAAGTCGACTCTGGGTAAATATAATTGTATTCAGTGAATTTCATAGCACTTAATTGGGGCTGTCCCTTGAGGTTAAAGAATGTAGATTAAAGAGAAACTGAAATATATCTTTATTTGTTTATAGAGAAATCAGTAAGTTTATAGAACTTATTATTGCTAAAACAAGACTGAACTGGAGAATGGGGAAAGTTTAAGAAACCATTGGATATACTCAATGCCAATTGATTTAACAGTGCATTACTAAGAAATGGTCATGATGCATCCTAATTTTTTTGAAATGAAAATTACTAGGTTGACTGACAACACAGCCATTGGTGCCTACATCTGGGACAGAGTTCTGGGCTAGCTGCCCTGTTGGTCTGACCCAGGGCGCTATTTCTTATGCTCTTATTATGTCATCTATGCAAAAAACATACTGCATGCAAGTTTGGGATTCCTAAATTCTTTTGACAGTCCAGAACACAGAAGAATAATTTTCTAACTCATTAAGAAAGCAAGAGAGTCCCAGCTCTTGGCTCCGCTTGGTTTACCCATATGGGAGTATGCAACATAAAAAGGTGAAAGAAATTCTAACAGAATGCAGCAGCTGGTTAAAGGCTATTATACTGAAAATTTCATGAGTTTGACAGTAGGCCAAAAGACTACAAAATGGCAGAGAATGGAAAAGGCAGTTGTAACAGGTTGAACATTGTTGGTGATTATTTTTTCAGTGGCAATGAAAGCTGTCATCAAATAACCTGAAAGAGATGCTGGCAGTGGTAGGAAAGCCCCAAGGGAGAGGGAATATGAAGACTGTAACAATGATGTATGCTATGGACTAATAAACTAGACAAACATGGAGTTTGAAGTTTCTTAGCATCATATGAAAAGCTGGTGTCACGATGCAGGCATAACCACTATCTGATTTGCGATCTAGAGCAGAAGACGTTGTTAATGACTTAAAACCTCAAGGATGAATGCACGACTCAACAACTAACTGGAACTGTGCTATTAGTGTAGAAACCTCTTGTTACTTAGATGATCAGTTTATCTCAGCATTAAAAAGGAAACATTATAAAGCATTAAAAAATATCCAGAGAAAACACTTGCCTTTGCAGCTGGAAATGTGTGGTTAAAAACTCTTGAATGGAAGTCAGGACAAATAAGAAAGAGGACGAATGGGGACTGGTTGAAATAACGTCATTATCAACTTACTATTATTGTTATTTGTGGACCAATAAGGCATCTCAAATTACGAATGGCATCTGCAAGTGCATGAAGTCCACTGGACCTTGTACATCAAAGTCATTTAGTGTAAACAGAATATTTTAGACAATAGTAATGTGTAATAATAAATCATAAAGGACATTAATAATCTGTTTACTGAAAATGTAAATTTCTTGAACATGCGTTCTCCCTATATTATGGCTTAACATTTTAGGGGTATATTTGAGAAACTGTACAATCTCTAATTTCAAGTAGATTATAATCGTACAGAGAATTGATCTCCGTAAAGTTTCAGGGACATCTTTGAGAAATTAGGTAATCCCTCATTCCAAGGAACTGATCACTTCAGAGGCTTTTAAGGTCTCCATACTCACATTTCTACTAATTTTCCTGTCTACTGTTCTCTGTTTCTTACCATTAAACTAGGAAGAATAATAGTCCTAAATTAAACACCAAGATTTAAGCTCTTTAAATGGGTATCTGGAGAAACTGGAGTGGGTTGAGAGGGCATATTCGAAGCTAATTCACAGTGGAAAAATAGAATTCCTATGTTTTTTTTTTAAACTGAGAATTTATACTGTGTTAATAATGAAAATAAAGAATTTTTTAAATAAAGATAAACTTCTTGAAAAAGAAAGCTGAGATCTTAAAGTTTTTGAATTTGGACAAGACCATGGAATGAGCCACACTCATTGATTCCTACAGCTACAAAGGAACTTAGATATCATCGAGTCCCACTCCTTATTTTATAAATAAGAAACCAAGGTTTGTACAGCTTAAGTGACTTGCCCAAGGCCATACAATCAACTAATCACAGAGCCCCCGAAGTCAAGGTTTCTTATTCCCAGATCTGTGCCCCTACCAAAACTGCCACCATGATCTTCAAGTTGGTGAAAGAGCACTGGAGAAATAGGAGAACAAATAGGAGGACAAATGGAGAGTATCTGTTCTCTGATCCCATCAAGGAGCAGTAAGAAACTAGTATACAGGGAGGAATTACAGCTTTTCTGGAATTTGTCTTCTTTTTATTTTTTGGACCGAATTCATTTTCACTGCTTCACAGAACTGTACTGGGATCTTTTGTAGTAGGTGTAACATCAGGGAGAAGGTACATATTTAGGGAAAGGACAGTGGGACTAGGGGGGCACTCTAGGAATCCCGTGTGAGACACTTAATGAGCCCTAAACAGGTAATAATTTGGAGAATGATGGCTTAAAGATGTCTTGGATTCTCAGGTGATCCTAAAATCTTGGCTACAAAAGGAGTCATTCTTTTAGCTCATAAAGGAATTGGATAAAGTGAGAGTTTTATAAATGGGTTGAAACAGTAGCAGGTCTCAAACATCTTAGTCAGAAATGGAAATTTGTAATGACGAAGACACTGATATAGAAGATGACTGGGAAGAATTTGAACAAAATGGTTCCACAAAATATATAGTGGATGTAAAGCAATATAGTGCATGCCCAAATCAATATATTATTTAAGAAAATGGGTGATTTTAAATAGGTATTAAAACATGTACTTTAGAGTGACTAAATAACTATATACAACAAAAATAATAAAATAAAATTAAAAATAAGAAAACTAAAAAGCAGGATCAAAACATTGAAGGAGAATTTTTAAAGTTAAGAGATACCTTGTCTGTAAAATTTAATAAGACAAATTTTCCTAAAGGATGTATCTCTCCTTGAAGAGCCAAAAAAGTTCCCTCACCCCCATTCTTCTGAGTTAACAAAATTGAGGCATGAAATCAAATTTCTTGAGAACAGTAGTAATGAAGATCTAGGAATGCTGTTATTGCTTTAGAACTGAATTATGAAGAATTGATGGGCAGTGGAAGAATAAAAACAGACTTGATAAATGGAAAAACATTTAATATTTTTAGTCAGACTATGGCAGAAGCAAGTTCAAAGACCTAAGTTGGTACTGAAGACTATTTCATGAATCCAATTAATTTCAATTGTTGTTGAGGTGGCCGATAGAAACTTAAATTTAAGCTGGACTCAGTTATACAACTGATGAGAAACTGTTAAGGTATCATAGTAACTCAACATCCTCTCTCCTCTTTCTTCCATGGCGACCCAAAGTATCATAATTTGTATTTCATGCAGCATCTTGCAGAAGGTGCTTCTAAGAACCTATATTCCTTTGACTGACACAAATGACCCCTGGAAACAGTATCATTTTTGTTGTTGCTATGTGAAAAATGCTGAGTGCTACGTATCAAGAATGAACACCTCAGCTCCACAAATCCAGAACCGCTACTGACTGCCTTTTGGGTACATCAAGTATTTATTCACCTAAAACAGTTTGGGTACAGATAGCTGCAGACATCTTCCATCTTTGTCTAAAGAAGAAGTGTGGGAAAACTCCTAAATAAATAAAATTGTTCTTGTAAATATTCATTGCCACTATCCATAATATTATCAGCAGCTTTTCGTTCTATCACGAAAAATCCACACCACCTCCAATCACAAAACACAGCGTATATGCTGCCTTAAATGGATTTTTCCTAAAGGCGACTCCCTGTAGCATCAGCAGGTTTTCAGTGGTAATTTTAGCATGAGTTACCTATCCAAGCTTCCTCGGGGAAGAAAGAACTAGGTATTGTAGGCCAGGCTAACGTTGAGTTTTAAAAATAAATTCATCTGTGAATATACATATTAGCCACAATAAATGCTTTTTTAAGAAATGATGCTTTCAACTTACTTGATATAGTAGGGCACTTTGTTTGGTGAGATGGCTCTCTCCCAGGGACCCTGGACAGAAGCTGAAAAAGGGGGGGGGAAAAAAGGCAAAAGGTCAAGTTCACGCAAACAAGAAAGACAACATTAATCTCCAGAATTACAATTTTACACTGATGTTGGTCTGTTTGTTCAGTTGCCCATGAAGACAGGACGGATTAACCTGCTGTTCTAATCCTAATCTAAGTAAAACTGAACTCATTCAGGCACAAAGATAAATGCAAAGAAAAAAAAAATTCCACTGCTAAACCTATAGAGCAGGTAAGAAACTGAAAGAGTAAACTGACGGGTTTTCTCTTATGTGTCTCCATTGGGTGCTTTTCTTATAATACTTCCTGTTGCTGTTTCTCAATATCTTTTACTGTTTGATTGACTGGGTTTTATTAGTTTAGCAGCTGAAACATCCCTCTGTGATATATTTACATTCTAAGTTATTGAAGGTAAACTACTCCACTTATCACTCTGATATGCTTGTTTTTCTCTTTATTTGGTTTAAACAGAATCCAATTTCATTTACCAATTACATGTTTAATTGGTGCCTCAAAAATGTCAGATGACCAGCATGATCTTATTAGAAAAGATAACCAAAAGTGAGAGAATGGCACCCAATACCAGAGTGTAATAAAATGTTGGTGATGAGTGATGAATCCTATAGGTGAAATTAAATTTCCCATACTGGGAATTTGTTTTATAACGACTTTATTGTGTATCAGTCAAATCAGTCATCTTTAAACTGTGTTTTAAATGCTTAAGCTGTAGGGGTTTTTTTCTTTCCCAGAGTTGAAATACTTTTTATATACGGTTTAATACGATGGCGTTTTTTGTTTCTTTAAGACAAAATAATCATGTTAGTGGACACTATACCATTTCCTTAACAGTAAAATCTTCCCCCTGAACAGAGTTTTAAGAAACTGGAGTTTTTGAGACATAGAATAGCATCAAGAATATAAATATAAGAAGCATTCTTATTAACAGCTAGCAATTTTATGTGTATGTCCCTTCTTTCCTGAATTTTCATCCTGCTTATAATTTGAAACACAGCTGATGTTGACCATTGTTTCCTCCTATGAAAAGCTCCCTTCTAAATTAGTCTCACAGTAAATTCACTCCACAGTGTATTGAGATGCAAGAAAACATCAAAGCTAATATATCCTTGACTACACTGCATAATATGAAAGAAAAGCTTCTAATAAAACTTTGCCCACTGCCAGACAACTTAAGGGTAATGAAACTATAGATTCTTTGTTTTATATAGAGTAATAGAGGGATCAAATCACCCAACCTTCAACCAGACATGCTGCTTTGTACCTTGGCGATATGTCATTTAAAAGATATAGAACATGAATTTGTATTTAGCTACCTAATTGCACCTTTTCATTTTGGCAGATGGATTTTTAATATGGAGAAAAAAGACATTTATCTGCTGTTTCGAAGTAGTCCCTTGCCTTCAAACTCTCTCTGTCCTTCTTTTTCTATTCTTGTCTCCTTTGCCTTTGTCATTCTCTGCCCAACTCTCCTCTTGTCTGTTTTTCTTCTCTAGGACACAGCTCTCTAGACCAGATTAGTTCACAGAGTAATAAGAGCTGATTTGGGGACTTAGGCTGAACTCTCTGAACTGCCTGGCAGAGTCTGATGTTATGGAAACCTAAAAACCCAAGCCCTCTGTAGCATGAAACATGGTGGAGAGCCAGAAATCATAGCTCCTGGTTGCTCAGCATGCCCTCTTCCTAAAGTCACGGCATCACAGAAGGAAGAAGAGAACTCCAGAGAGCATTTGGTCCAGTTCTCATTGGCTGTATTGCCAAGTCTATGAATGTCTAAACTGAGAAAGAATGCTTATCCTTTTCTTAAAGGTCACTATGGGCTGAGCCCCACCATTTCTCTCATTATCCTTCTCCAGTTCTTTATCATTCTAATGGTCCAGAAAGCCTTTCTGAGTTGGAGGATGCTGAGTACATCCTCTGGTAGCAGAAGAGTCTGTTTGCATTTCCTATATTACTCCTAGGCATCTCTCAGAGAGAACTGGTCTACTGGCTGCCGGGTTGGCCCGGGGGGGGGGGGGGGGGGGGGGGAGGGGGGGGAGGGGCGGGGCTCCGCCTGAGTGAAACAACCTTCAAGCAGAAAATCTAGCAAGGAATAGAAGAAAAGTGACGATGCCGCGCTGAGCTCATGGCAAGACCTGTAGGTATCTTGAGTTGACTTTGCATTGTTGAACATTAAAAGGAAAAAAAAATTCCCCCCAAAATGCCAGAGAAGTAGTCAGAATATGCTTGAACTAAAGAGCTGAATGGATTTAATTTTAAAAATTCCAAAAAATAAGTTCCAGATCAATATGAAATTTTAAGCTTTTGTAACTGGAGTTCTTGTTAATTTTTATAGAGTATATAAATTGTATATGAAAATTGTTAATTTTTTACTTTCTAAAATAAAAGCCTTCTGCCTTTATGTGTAGCTATTAAACAGATCCGATGGTGAGATTCAGTGAATTTTTTGTGCTGAAAGATGTTTTTCCCGCTTTGATTCACAGTTTATAAATGCACCTAAGCAACTGCTTTGCAGTCATCATTTGAAGGTCTGAAATTTTACACTAAAAAATGTCCTTGAAGCAATAAAAAATGAAAAATAACCACAGCCTTCCCCCAATCCTCCCCTGCCCCATCACTACCACAGACACACACACTGGAGCTACTTGCTTTAGAAATGACACACAATCGGACGATGGTTCTATGCGATTGGAATCAGTGCCCCTTCTCAGGAGATTGTTAAACGGTTGTTGGGCAATTTCGCTTGGGGCTGCCAGATGACTCTGGTCTTGCATATATTCAAAAGTTGATCCAATATATGGTAACTCTCATAAGTGTGTCCCAGAATTATCATTTCATTTCTTGCAGAAATGCCAATGCCAACAACAGCTGTTTCTTATCTCAGTGTACCAGTGGAAGCTTGTCATCCTTCACAAAGCTAGCCTACGCGATAGACACGCACACGTCTCTTATGCCTGATGTGGCCATTTTTAGTAGCCCATCAAAAGCAGATTTATTGGCAAATAGTTTTTATGACACTATGCTGTCCTTTGGTATTTTCTTATACAGATGTTTCTATAACCGCTATATGTAATGCCAATGCAGCTTTGTGATTCAGATTCTCGAGTGTAAAAATCATCCATTATCATATGGCAACAGCACCGTGGGGTACTGTCTACTGAATTTAAATAGCAAACTACGTACGAGTTTATTTATTCCAAAACCAACCTCTGAATTTCCCCTTGCGTTACAGATGCAGTATGTTATTAAGAGCAAGAAAGGGTAGCAGTTCTCCCTTCAAATGCTTTTCCTCCCTCGAGGTGACAGGATTCAATATTGTGCCCAAGGAATTTTTGAAAATCACAAACACAGGCTCCAGTGTTTAAGGGAAGTTCTTATTTCAACCACTTTCTAATGCATGATGAACAGAATGGGCCAAGTGACGCACCCTGGTGTTAAGCCATGTTTTAATCGACACAGGGGCCTAACCAGAAAATGAAGAAGAATGCTAATATCATTTAAACTGTGTCAAAAGAGCACTCTCTGGAATTCAGACCCTAATACATTCATTAATCTTTCTACTTTTCTTTTTTTTTTAATTTTTTAATTTAATTTTATTTATTTTTTTATACAGCAGGTCCTTATTAGTCATGAGTTTTATACACATCAGTGTATATATGTCAATCCCAATCGCCCAATTCATCCCACCACCACCCCCACCACCCCGCCGCTTTCCCCCCTTGGTGTCCATACGTCTGTTCTCTACATCTGTGTCTCAGTATCTGCCCTACAAACCGGTTCATCTGTACCATTTTTCTAGGTTCCACATATATGCGTTAATATACGATATTTGTTTTTCTCTTTCTGACTTACTTCACTCTGTATGACAGACACTAGGTCCATCCACCTCACTACAAATAACTCAATTTCGGTCCTTTTTATGGCTCAGTAATATTCCATTGTATATATGTACCACATCTTCTTTAGCCATACGTCGGTCGATGGGCACTTAGGTTGCTTCCATGACCTGGCTATTGGAAACAGTGCTGCAATGAACACTGCGGTGCATGTGTCTTTTTGAATTACAGTTTTCTCTGGGTATATGCCCAGTAGTGGGATTGCTGGATCTTATGGTAATTCTATTTTTAGTTTTTTAAGGAACCTCCATACTGTTCTCCATAGTGGCTGTATCAATTTACATTCCCACCAACAGTGCAAGAGGGTTCCCTTTTCTCCACACCCTCTCCAGCATTTGTTGTTTGTAGATTTTCTGATGATGCCCATTCTAACTGGTGTGAGGTGATACCTCATTGTAGTTTTGATTTGCATTTCTCTAATAATTAGTGATGTTGAGCAGCTTTTCACGTGCTTCTTGGACATCTGTATATCTTCTTTGGAGAAATGTCTATTTAGGTCTTCTGCCCATTTTTGGATTGGGTTGTTTGTTTTTTTAATATTGAGCTGCATGAGCTGTTTATATATTTTGGAGATTAATCTTTTGTCCATTGATTCGTTTGCAAATATTTTCTCCCATTCTGAGGGTTGTCTTTTTGTCTTGTTTATGGTTTCCTTTCCTGTGCTAAAGCTTTGAAGTTTCATTAGGTCCCATTTGTTTATTTTTGTTTTTATTTCCACTACTCTAGGAGGTGGATCAAAACAGATCTTGCTGTGATTTATGTCAAAGAGTGTTCTTCCTAGGTTTTCCT
Organism: Eubalaena glacialis; assembly: GCF_028564815.1. Classification (NCBI taxonomy): domain Eukaryota; kingdom Metazoa; phylum Chordata; class Mammalia; order Artiodactyla; family Balaenidae; genus Eubalaena; species Eubalaena glacialis. Next base: position 28,730,299 of record NC_083736.1, read on the forward strand.
CTAAGAGTTTTATACTGTCCGGTCTTACATTTAGGTCTCTAATCCATTTTGAGCTTATTTTTGTGTATGGTGTTACGGAGTGTTCTAATTTCATTCTTTTACATGTAGCTGTCCAGTTTTCCCAGCACCACTTGTTGAATAGACTGTCTTTTCTCCACCGTATATCCTTGCCTCCTTTGTCATAGATTAGTTGACCATAGGTGCATGGGTTTATCTCTGGGCTTTCTATCATGTTCCATTGATCTATGTTTCTGTTTTTGTGCCAGTACCATATTGTTTTGATTACTGTAGCTTTGTAGTATAGTCTGAAGTCAGGGAGTCTGATTCCTCCAGCTCCGTTTTTTTCCCCTCAAAACTGCTTTGGCTATTCGGGGTCTTTTGTGTCTCCATACAAATTTTAAGATTTTTTGTTCTAGTTCCGTAAAAAATATCATTGGTAATTTGATAGGGATTGCACTGAATCTGTAGATTGCTTTGGGTAGTATAGTCATTTTCACAGTATTGATTCTTCCAATCCAAGAACATGATATATCTCTCCATCTGTTGGTCTCATCTTTAATTTCTTTCATCAGTGTCTTATAGTTTTCTGCATACAGGTCTTTTGTCTCCCTAGGTAGGTTTATTCCTAGGTATTTTGTTCTTTTTGTTGCAATGGTAAATGGGAGCGTTTCCTTAATTTCCCTTTCAGATTTTTCATCATTAGTGTATAGGAATGCAAGAGATTTCTGTGCATTAATTTTGTATCCTGCAACTTTACCAAATTCATTGATTAGGTCTAGTAGTTTTCTGGTGGCATTTTTAGGATTCTCTATGTATAGTATCATGTCATCGGCAAACAGTGACAATTTTACTTCTTCTTTTCCAATTTGTATTCCTTTTATTTCTTTTTCTTCTCTGGCTGCCGTGGCTAGGACTTCCAAAACTATGTTGAATAATAGTGGTGAGAGTGAACACCCTTGTCTCGTTCCTGATCTTAGAGGAAATGGTTTCAGTTTTTCACCATTGAGAATGATGTTTGCTGTGGGTTTGTCGTATATGGCCTTTATTATGTTGAGGTAGGTTCCCTCTATGCCCACTTTCTGGAGAGTTTTTGTCATAAATGGGTGTTGAATTTTGTCAAAAGCTTTTTCTGCATCTATTGAGATGATCATATGGTTTTTATTCTTCAATTTGTTAATATGGTGTATCACATTGATTGATTTACGTATATTGAAGAATCCTTGCATTCCTGGGATAAATCCCACTTGATCATGGTGTATGATCCTTTTAATGTGTTGGTGGATTCTGTTTGCTAGTATTTTGTTGAGGATTTTTGCATCTATATTCATCAGTGATATTGGTCTGTAATTTTCTTTTTTGTAGTATCTTTGTCTGGTTTTGGTATCAGGGTGATGGTGGCCTCATAGAATGAGTTTGGGAGTGTTCCTTCCTCTGCAATTTTTTGGAAGAGTTTGAGAAGGATGGGTGTTAGCTCTTCTCTAAATGTTTGATAGAATTCACCTGTGAAGCCATCTGGTCCTGGACTTTTGTTTGTTGGAAGATTTTTAATCACAGTTTCAATTTCATTACTTGTGATTGGTCTGTTCATATTTTCTATTTCTTCCTGGTTCAGTCTTGGAAGGTCATACCTTTCTAAGAATTTGTCCATTTCTTCCAGGTTGTCCATTTTATTGGCATAGGGTTGCTTGTAATAGTCTCTTAGGATGCTTTGTATTTCTGTGGTGTCTGTTGTAACTTCTCCTTTTTCATTTCTAATTTTATTGATTTGAGTCCTCTCCCTCCTTTTCTTGATGAGTCTGCCTAATGGTTTATCAATTTTGTTTATCGTCTCAAAGAACCAGCTTTTAGTTTTATTGATCTTTGCTATTGTTTTCTTTGTTTCTATTTCATTTATTTCTGCTCTGATCTTTATGATTTCTTTCCTTCTGCAAACTTTGGGTTTTGTTTGTTCTTCTTTCTCCAGTTCCTTTAGGTGTAAGGTTAGATTGTTTATTTGAGATTTTTCTTGTTCCTTGAGGTAGGCTTGCATAGCTATAAACTTCCCTCTTAGAACTGCTTTTGCTGCATCCCATAGGCTTTGGGTCATCGCGTTTTCATTGTCATTTGTCTGTAGGTAGTTTTTGATTTCCTCTTTGATTTCTTCAGTGATCTCTTGGTTACTTAGTAACGTACTGTTAAGCCTCCATGTGTTTGTGTTTTTTACGTTTTTTCCCCTGTAATTCATTTGTAATCTCATAGCGTTGTGGTCAGAAAAGATGCTTGATATGATTTCAATTTTCTTAAATTTACTGAGGCTTGATTTCTGACCCAAGATGTGATCTATCCTGGAGAATGTTCCGTGCGCACTTGAGAAGAAAGTGTAATCTGCTGTTTTTGGATGGAATGTCCTATAAATATCAATTAAATCTATCTGGTCTATTGTGTCATTTAAAGCTTCTGTTTCCTTATTTATGTTCATTTTGGACGATCTGTCCATTGGTGTAAATGAGGTGTTAAAGTCCCCCACTATTATTGTGTTAGTGTCGATTTCCTCTTTTGTAGCTGTTAGCAGTTGCCTTATGTATTGAGGTGCTCCTATGTTGGGTGCATATATATTTATAATTGGTATATCTTCTTCTTGGGTTGATCCCTTGATCATTATGTAGTGTCCTTCCTTGTCTCTTGTAACATTCTTTATTTTAAAGTCTATTTTATCTGATATGACTATAGCTACTCCAGCTTTCTTTTGATTTCCATTTGCATGGAATATCTTTTTCCATCCCCTCACTTTCAGTCTGTATGTGTCCCTAGGTCTGAAGTGGGTCTCTTGTAGACAGCATATATATGGGTCTTGTTTTTGTGTCCATTCAGCAAGCCTGTGTCTTTTGGTTGGAGCATTTAATCCATTCACGTTTAAGGTAATTATCGATATGTATGTTCCTATGACCATTTTCTTAATTGTTTTGGGTTTGTTTTTGTAGGTCCTTTTCTTCTCTTGTGTTTCCCACTTAGAGAAGTTCCTTTAGCATTTGTTGTACAGCTGGTTTGGTGGTGCTGAATTCTCTTAGCTTTTGCTTGTCTGTAAAGCCTTTGATTTCTCCATCAAATCTGAATGAGATCCTTGCCGGGTAGAGTAATCTTGGTTGTAGTTTCTTCCCTTTCATCACTTTAAGTATATCATGCCACTCCCTTCTGGCTTGTAGAGTTTCTGCTGAGAAATCAGCTGTTAACCTTATGGGAGTTCCCTTGTATGTTATTTGTCGTTTTTCCCTTGCTGCTTTCAATAATTTTTGTCTTTAATTTTTGCCAATTTGATTACTGTGTGTCTCGGCGTGTTTCTCCTTGTGTTTATCCTGTGTGGGACTCGCTGTGCTTCCTGGACTTGGGTGGCTATTTCCTTTCTCATGTTAGGGAAGTTTTCGACTATAATCTCTTCAAATATTTTCTCGGGTCCTTTTTCTCTCTCTTCTCCTCCTGGGACCCCTATAATGCGAATGTTGTTGCGTTTAATGTTGTCCCAGAGGTCTCTTAGGCTGTCTTCATTTCTTTTCATTCTTTCTTCTTTATTCTGTTCCGCAGCAGTGAATTCCAGCATTCTGTCTTCAAGGTCACTTATCCGTTCTTCTGCCTCAGTTATTCTGCTACTGATTCCTTCTACTGTAGTTTTCATTTTAGTTATTGTATTGTTCATCTCTCTTTGTTTGTTCTTTAATTCTTCTACGTCTTTGTTAAACATTTCTTGCATCTTCTCGATCTTTGCCTCCATTCTTTTTCCGAGGTCCTGGATCGTCTTCACTATCATTATTCTGAATTCTTTTTCTGGAAGGTTGCCTATCTCCACTTCATTTAGTTGTTTTTCTGGGGTTTTATCTTGTTCCTTCATCTGGTACATAGCCCTCTGCCTTTTCATCTTGTCTATCTTTCTGTGCATGAGGTTTTTGTTCCACAGGCTGCAGGATTGTAGTTCTTCTTGCTTCTGCTGTCTACTTTTCTTATATTTGGTGGATTTGTAGTTTAATAACATACTTGGGTCAAAAGAAAGTGGGGGCAGTTTATAAAAATAAATAAAGTACAGCATTCACTGGGGACAACAGGGAAACCTCACCTACGGGGTTATGAAAAAGGCACTAGGGAGGATCAACTAGCCGCTGGCACTTGGCTCCTCAGATGTATGCAAATTCCAGGAATGGTTTTATGGACACAGTCTATCAAGATCGACTCTAGAGCAACGTTTCTCAACCTTTTGCCACTATGTGCCCCCAACTCCAGGTATCTTTTTAGACATTTTTGCTCCTGATCACCCTATGCCACAGATATCCTGTACAGACATCTGTTTCTGTATTGTATGTATCTGTGCCCTACATATAAAGAGTAAGATTTTTACATCCCCCCAAAACCAATTTTTGACCCTTTGGGGGCAATATCACTCCCGTTGAGAATTCTTGATCTAGAGGAAGTGATGGAGGGGGTGGGGGAGAAAGGAAAACCCCTTCTGTGCCTGAAACATGACCTCAACTAGCTTATTTGATACTGAGTGACCTGTGATGTGGGTATTATTATTATTTTTATTTTGCAGATGATGAAAGAGTTAAGATCACATGGAATGACACATCTAAGGTCATAAGTCAGTAAGTATTATATCCTAATTTCGGTTTATTACTCAAACTGAAGTCAGATGATTCAGGAAATGGAGAAAACAAAGCTGTCCCCTGTCTACTCTGTACCACGCACTGTATGTTTCTTAATGTAATCCTTCCAAGCACCCTCCGTGGTCACACTATTCCATTGTTGCACGTAAAGAAACTGATGCTCAGAAATGGTCAGTAAACTAACCCAGCTAGTAAACGGTCACACAGCTAGTAACGAGTGTATCTAGGATTGCCACCAGGTCTCCTCTTCCTTGGTAACAGAATTTCTAACTGCTGGGTACAGCAATGTTCCCAAGGCTTCTGAATGTCACTTGAGGATATTCAGGTGAGGCTTCTGGGAAAGTTCTTTAAAGGTGGCTGACTAAATTGAAAGGCAGCTTTGCCCTTTTCCCATCCTCTTTCTTCCTGCCTTAGATGTCATGATGTCCAGAGCTATAGTAACCAGGAGAACAGAAGCCGTCTTCGTTGCAGTTCCCCAGAAGTAGACAGAGACAAAGATATGAGTGCAGTGAGTTTGAGCCATGATTTAGGGAAGCACTGGTAGAAGAGCCGGAAGTGAGACAGAGCAGGGAGGAAAGCTGATAAAGTTTGCATTACTGCTTCGGACAGCTGGGGCCCAGTGCAGCTGGGGCTTCAGTGTAGAACACACTGAAGAGTTATCCCTCGTACCCCCCAGGGGAACGGGGAACTTATCTACTATTGCTTGAGGGCTACTCCTGGAGCATGGGGAGTCTTTAACTCCCCGGCACTTCTGGCCTGCCCCTCGTGCTGATGAGCAGGTTCTGACGGCCAGAGAAGAAGGGCTTAAAGGCAGAGTCACAGGTATGTGTCGCTGGAAGCCTAGGCTTGGCGAGCCTGGGCACGGTGAATGCAAGAGGGGATATGGGCAGGACTCTGACAACTTATGCTACAGGAGCTATGCACTAAGAATGACTGAGGAAAAGATGTGAGAAATCTGCGTTCCTGATGAATATGCAGTTATCATTCTGGTTTCTCTCTGGATTTCTATGTGAGAAACTTATAAACCCCTACTTTGTGTAAGCCATTGTTATTTGAGTTTTCTGTTACAGTCAGGTAAACCTGCTTCTAACTGAACCACTCTCACCCACTCAAACCATCTATGGTTGCTCACATCATTCCTGGCTTACATTTTAAATGGCTGAATAGTATTCCATTAATGGAAGTACCATGATTTATTGAAGAAGTTCCCTCTTTGGGAATATTTAGGTTGTTTCCAATTTTTCACTGGTATGAGTAAGGCTGCAATGAACATCTTTGTAGAGAAACCTTTGCACACATTTTTGTTAATTTTCTTAAGCAAAATTCCTAGAAGCATATTTACTTGATTCAAGGAGAGGAACATTTTAAAGGCATTTTATACAAATGACATTCTTGCCAACAGGAGTCTTTCTTTATTGATCAAGGTGGAAAGAGAAAACTCCACAGTCCACAGGTCAATGGCATTCAGTTGGTATAATTCTCAAGGCACGTTAGATACATTGCATGATACAGTGGACTATTTGAGAACACGCGTTTCACATCTCCTCTTTCCATGATAGCTTATAAACTTTTTGAGCTCAGAAAGGCATTCAGCACAGTGGCTTTCTATCTCAAATCCCAACCTAGAGTCCTGAGGGGTATCTGGATCACTAAGGGTGTCCAGAACACATATTCAGAAGGACTGTATTTGAGTCCTGACTCCACCGTCATTGCACGATCTGAAGCAAGTTTTGTTTTCTCCCTGAGCCTTATTTTTCTTATATGCAAAATGGGAATAATGATATCTCCCTTACCGAAATGTTATCAGGATAAAATGAGAAAATGGATATAAAATTGCTTTGCAAAATGTTAATCACCATACAAATCATGTTTGTAATCACATACTTATGGGGTGTTGTCTGAATGATAGTAATCCTGGAATCAATCTCTCTGCCTCAACTGGGCAGCATTGGCCTTTAACCTTTGGATCCACCCTTAACTACTATTAATGTGCCTCATAGAGTATAAAGTGTGGCAGAGAGAGATGCCTTTGAACATTATCTAACTGCCTAGGCTTCTGGTACTTCTTTCTTCATCTCTGTCTGCTTAGACCAATGCCATCTGCCCAACAGAATCTTCATTCTTAGGTAGACCATTTGTCCACTATTCACCAGAGTGAATGATGAACAGATTAGTTCATATATGATACAATGGGAAATAGAGGGTCCTAGAATATTTTATAATCAGAGCATTCTGATGATGAAAAGATAAGAAGATGGTTCTTGTGGTGCTATATACAGTGGATTAGAGGTAGGAGAGTGGAGTTCGAGAAGTAGTTCAGAAGTGAATTTGGTGCCCAGTGAAAGTGAGAAATCATAGATGACTCTATACTTCTAAGACTTAGTAGGCAACTGGGAGTTTCACTGACAGGAAAAATAAACTGGGAGGTGAATTTCAGATAAATTATGTGTTTAGGTTAAAATATTTGTAAGGTGGGTCTTTTCACTGAAACTCAGTGAAAGAACAAGACTGTAAGTACTGTAAGTATGGTAGCTGAAGCTATAAAAATGGCTGGACTCCTTAAGGAAAGAAGGCTGTTAAGAGAACTGTACCCTGGGGAATGCACCAAAATGGTGGTGGCAATAGAAAAGCTGCAAAGAACTGTTGGTGGGAATGTAAATTGATACAGCCACTATGGAGAACAGTATGGAGGTTCCTTAAAAAACTAAAAATAGAACTACCATACGACCCAGCAATCCCACTACTGGGCATATATCCTGAGAAAACCATAATTCAGAAAGAGTCATGTACCACAATGTTCACTGCAGCTCTATTTACAATAGCCAGGACATGGAAGCAACCTAAGTGTCCATCCACAGATGAATGGATAAAGAAGATGTGACACATATATACGATGGAATATTACTCAGCCATAAAAAGAAACGAAATTGAGTTATTTGTAGTGAGGTGGATGGACCTAGAGTCTGTCATACAGAGTGAAGTAAGTCAGAAAGAGAAAAACAAATACTGTATGCTAACACATATATATGGGATGTAAAAAAAAAAAAAAGGTTCTGACGAACCTAGGGGCTAGACAGGAATAAAGACGCAGACCAACTAGAGAATGGATTTGAGGACACGGGGAGGGGGAACGGTAAGCTGGGACGAAGTGAGAGAGTGGCATGGACATATATACACTACCAAATGTAAAATGGATAGCTAGTGGGAAGCAGCCGCATAGCACAGGGAGATCAGTTCGGTGCTTTGTGACCACCTAGAGGGGTGGGATAGGGAGGGTGGGAGGGAGGCGCAAGAGGGAGGAGATATGGGGATATATGTATACGTATAGCTGATTCACTTCGTTATAAAGCAGAAACTAATACAACATTGTAAAGCAATTATACTTCAATAAAGATGTTTAAAAACTAAAAATAAAAAAGAGTGGTGAAGGCCAAACCAGATCATACAAGCTGATGGAGCAGGTAGACAGAGGGGAAGTAGCAGGATTAGGTTCTAACCAAGCATTTGAGAAGCTGTGTATGAAATGAGGATAACGTAAATGCAGAGGGGGAGTATCTGAGGGTTAGTCATGCCTCTCTCCTGTCCTGTAAACCAGCCCATTTGATTTGTTTCTTTATGCAATTTGTTTAGGGTCTTCTTTATAATAATAAATTACATGAAACTTATTTCTACCTTTTTTTATGTCCTAAGGTCATAATCAAGATTATAATACAGTGTTTCAGTCTTCATGTAGTTATCAATGCCACATGTATATGTATATATGTCATTTTTCCCCACTGCATTTGCTTTCTGTATGATTTCTATTCTCTTTTGATGTGATCCATATAGTTCCTGCAGCAAGAGAAAGTATTCTGTCATTTAAATGAAAGGCCAAGTTAAATTTAACACTTTCCAAAACATTAAAATAAGAATAGTATTTTATATGTCTATATCATATATCAAAAGTAAAGATTCAATGAAAACTTTAAGATCACTTACTAAACTTTCAAAGACGGGCAGATTTTCCATAAAGATTTCAACAGCCAAGACAGATGGGCTACATTCCAGAGGGCAAGGTCACAAGAGTGATGAATGAGACCTCTAATGTCTGCCATAGCTGTGAAAATCTTTATGGCTAACTAAAATTCCTCACGAATAACAACCTGTAAATATTATATGAGCTGTCAGACAGATAACACAGCTCTGAGACCATCGCGTATGGTGGACAGAATATCACACCATGGGATTTGTCATTTAGAATATCAGGCTGACATTTGATCTGGGAAGTCAAGAGTTCATACTAAACTGCTTGGCAAGGTGACTGAGTTGTGGAGATAAACACTATGTCTAACATCCAGCGCTGCTGGCTACACAGTCCTGCAAAGTCTAATAACCAGTATTTGGTGACATTACTCGAGAGAAAAGCTCCTTCAAACTGACTTATACAAAACTCCAGGAACCTCACTGTGATTATTAAGAGAGTAAGAAAAAAAATCAAGCCTCATAAGGCCCCATATAGGAGGATCGGTGCCTATATAAATCGAGCCATGACTGACTCATGGAATTTCTGAATAATTTCGAACAGAATTGGCTGACTGCATTAGCACAGAGCTTTCCTCTGGGTAAAGGTGGCTGCAGTCTTTAGGCCACCTGGGTTAGCCAGGTGACGAACAAATCAGCGCCACGTTGCCAGGTGCGTTTAGTGTCTCTCCAGATGTGCTTTGAAAAGGCAGCAGGCAGTCAGTACCATCTGCTGAATGCTCTGTGGGAATGGTATTGGATTAGGCACCAGGGAAATTTCAAGGAAAGTAAAATTTGAAACCTGAGCCCGTAGGGAGCCACTCAGATATTAAAAACCAAATGACTATAGATGGGATGTATATCCATTTAGGAGGCAAGCTAAGAGTGAGAAAGAGCTAAGAATATGATAGCAATAAAAGCAATAAGAGGGTGGGAGAGATTACACTGTGGCCTCAATTCTTTACTCCACTGTAAAGGAATTAAATATCTATACCTTAGTCAGAGCCACAGGGCTGGCAGAGTGTGCTTCCCAGCCTCTCGTCCTTGGGCTTGACCATATGATTTGTTTTGGCCAATGGGGCTTCAGCAGACATGATATAAACAGAAGCTTGTGCTCTTACGCTCTGGTGAGCTGCCATGAGCACATGCCCCAGGTGGCCTCTGATCCTTCAGCCTGGGCCTCAAAACCCACCACATTTAGAGACAATCTGAACTGATCCAGCAGCCAACCCGTAGATCAAACCTAGCCAACCTGCAGCCTGAAGCAGAGCTCCCCAGTCAAACTATCCAGATCACCTGAACTATAGTTGACCTGTAGACCCGGAAGTATGACAACAGAAACTTTCCATTCTCATATAGGAGGGCAAGGGCTAGAGGGCGAGAGGGCGAGAGAGCAAGGGAGGAAGAAGGGGAGGAGGAGGGAGGGGGAGAGAGAGAGGGTGAGGGAGAGAAGAAAGAACATCAGAGAGATTAAAGAATAGAAAAACATTCGCAAGCCAAGTCTCCTCCAATTGTTACTAGCCACTTCCTCTACTATCATCCAAAGAGTTAATGGGGATTATCCCCTTTAGTATATGCAGTTGAGACTTGTGGGTTGCCACTCACTAGTCCCTGGAACCCCTTCTCTGAAGCTGATAATCCATAATGGTTACAAGTGTGAACTTGAATATGTGATTAAACTTCTCCCGTCTCAATTTTCTCTTCTGTGAAGTGGAGACAATAATATTCCTTAGTTTACTGGGTTGTTGTGAGGATTAAGCAGGTTAATCCATGTGCGATGCTTTCCTCAGTGTTAAGAGCTCAATATTTTTTGTATTCCTATTCCCACCCCTATTATTATTATCATCATAATTAATGTAGTGAGTTAGCAGGATATGTATTCTATTAACTAACTCACTGCCAGTGTGAGGAATCCCAGGGTAACCAGGCAAACGAGAGAGACTCTATGGCTGTAGAGTTAAACAGACTGTTAACCACCAAGTCATGGGCCTAGGAAGCGACTCCACTAAATAATCCCTCTTCTTCCTTTCCCAGCCGTTTTCTGACTCTTCAAAAAAATTTTAGGCAGCTCTCAGAGTAATACAACTTGAAAGAAGACAAATCTTCCTTTTGGCATTCTGATGTTGGTGTCAACTACAAAAGGCAGCTGTGTTTTATCATTCTATATTAGTATTGCTTAGGAACTCAAAACAAGTAGGTAAGCATTTATAGAAAGAAATAAAACATTTCATTTTCATTTCTATTCTCAGTTCTGAGTTTTAAATTAAATTTCACATCACCAAACTTACTATCTTCGTTTTTGTTCTATTTAACTTGGTGCAGGTGGTTCATGTTAGGGTAATTATCTGACCTGTTCTGTCTAAGACATAAGCCGTGTTGCCCTTTATTTTGCCCTAAGATAGCAAGGGTTCTAGTGAGCTTCTGTGTTGGGCTCCAGGAATAACCAAGGATTTGGTTTCAAAACTTTCCCTCTTCTCCTGACAGCTCTAATGGATGCATCTGCTCCAGACTGCCTGGGCCAAGTCTTTTGAATTAGTCTCTTTCTCTTGATAGCTGGCCTAGGTCAAGTTCTACAACACGAACTCTCACCGTTTACCTTTTGAGACTAAATCCCACTGTCCTTAACTCACATCATAAATGAGCTCATTCCATTCCATTCCTCTTCTACATTTTTTCCCAGACATTTCCTGCTCAGATTTTCTCTTTCAAGTCAAATTGCCCCCATGTTGACTAATCCTTCAATTATTCTCTCATCTGCCTATTTCTAGCTCATTAAAACATTAGCACTCTCTAAAACCTATATTTATATTCATTATACATACATAAGAAATCCCTTTTCTGGACAAAAGGGCTATAAGGAGGCTACAGGTGAAACTGGAAAGGGGGATAGTCATCTTATCAGAATGGATAAGGAGAAGGGAGAACCTGATTTTCATCACTGAACACATCCTGTGACTCTTGCTAAGTGAAATCAAGGGCCAAGTAATCAGAAGTATTCTCTGCCAGATTCCTATCAGATGAAATAGTCTCTACCTTGGATTTGCATGTAGGTGCAGGGACAATGTGCATTAATACTAGTCTATACAGAACATCTCATTTTCCTCACTGTAGAATTTCTCCTTCCACTCCACTCCTGTAACACCCACTATTTACCACAACTATAGAGGGTCATGGTTATTTTAATAGGTCTATCTCTTTTTACAGGTCTAACTCAAATGATTTAGAATTTGAGTGTCCCAAAGCCAGGATTCTGTCTTCCTCATCTTCCTATTCCAAGTGCCTAGTGTTTGTTAAGAAATACGTGAATGAATGAATGGATGCTACAGGCACAGTAAGTCAGATCATGTCGCTTCTTAGCTTAGAACCCTCCCAAGTCTTCCCTTCATACTAAGAACAGATTCCGCCTGCTTTTAACTGTAGTCGACAAGACTCTACCTGGTCTGGCTACTGGGTGCTCAATGACCTCCTATTATTCAGCATCTTGCTTCCTCAGCTTCAGTCATACTAGCCTCTTTATTTTTCCTCAACCCCCCTAAGGACGCTCCCATCTCAGGGCCTTTGCATTTACTGTTTCCTCTACCTGGAACCCTTTGCCCCCCCATATCTGCCTGGTGTGCTTCCTCATTTCTCTATGAAATGTCACCGCCCTGACCACCCCATTTAAAGAGTTCTTTTCCCCTATCACCTCTAGCCCCTTTAGACTGCTTTATTCTTCTTTATCAAACTGATCATGACCTGATTGCCTTCTCCTATTAAAATTCAAGCTCCATGAGAGAGAAATTTTCTTCTATTTACTACTGTTTCCCCAGTACCTAAAAGGAGTTTGACCTATATTGGTCATTGAATAGACATTTGTTGAGTGACAAAATGAATCAATTCTTAGCTGGCTGAAAATAAAGTGAAGCTCATAACTTTTTTAGGACATTAGGCTAGGCACTAGACTAAGTTCTTTCCTACCATATTAGAGCGGGAATAATCTTTAGAGTGCGCAGTTATTCATTCAATCAAGGCACATCCTGCATCTATCTGCAAGGTGTCAGATGCATGAAATTAAAAAAAAAAAAAAAGAGCAATGCATGTCCTTTACCCTTGTGGCGCTCAAACTCCAACCCATTTCCTTTTATGATCTATTTTATTGAGTCTCCTTCATTCTAACCCTTGCCTGTCATTGGTATGTATCCTGCTGAGCTTTAGGTGTGAGGCAAGGAGCTGATGTAATTTTAAGCTGTCCCAAAAGTCCTTACCCATTAATGGAGCTCGTGAGGTCAGACACCTTAAATAATGATTATCACTACATACACTGGACAAAATCATCAACATCGTTATGAAAGCAAGAGTAAATCAAGTTACCCAGTGACTAGAATGAGTCTATTATAATGCTTTTTTTCTCAGATGCTTCTAAATGTCTGTCAGTTACATTGCCCTGTCACAGATTGGGTTCCCCAGGAAGCAGACTCTAAGACAAAGTTCAGAGAGCAGGGTATTTAGTACGTTGTGCCTTTGCGATCAACACGTATGGAAGGGCGAAGAAGGAAGCAGGAATGGCAACAGGGAGAAGTCAAGCAAGGGTGCGGGTCCAGTGACAGTCTCACTCAACCCCTCAGGGAGCTGCCCGTGGAAGGGGTGTGATCGTAGGCAAGGCAGCTGAGGCCATTCCCGAAGGGACAGACAGCTGAAGGTTGTCTCTTCACTGAAGGGGACCTAGAAGTGCAGAAAAGTAGTCTCAAATGATTCCCAGACAGAGGCCATTCTACTTACTGTTCCATGTGACCCTACTGCAGTGGCCCCAAACTGTCCAGGGGTTTGGTATACAGGAGTGGTCCTCAACCAGGGGCAATTCTGCCCTCCAGGAGACATTTGATAATATCGGGAGACATTTTTGGTTATCCCAACTGAGGGAGAGTGGTACTACTGGCACGCAGTGGGGAGAGGCCAGGGATGGTGCTGAACATCCTATAATGCACAGGACAGCCCCCACGATCAAGAACTGTCTGGCTTAAGATGCCACTAGTGCCCAGGTCAAAAAAGCCTGGTTACAGTCTGGTCTTGGCTTATGAGATGGTCTTCATCCTAAATAGATAGTAAATAAGTGAACCAATCAGATGCTCTTTCTTAGAGAGCCTGATTGTAATACACAGAGAGAAATTTAGATGGTAGAGAGGTGGGGAAGTTAGAAAAAAGTCAGGGAGCTAAAGAAGAAAACAAGTCACAAGGCAGTGGAAACTATGAGTAAGGAGAAGGTGGAGGGAAGAGAGAAGCTCTGTACTAAGAGAGCCTGAAGTCTACAGCAGCAAAGGCAAATACAGAGAGAAGCAAACACATGCTTCATGGCGAACGTTGTTCCCCATCCTTCCTTATGTTTCCATGTATCCTTAAAATGTCCCTCATCACCTAAGCCCATCCTTGTTCCTTCCAGCCTTAAGGAGACACAGCGCGTTCCGAAGCACATCTGCAGTAGACTGAAATCAAGATGATTGTTACTGCTGATATCTGAAAGTATATTTAAAAATTCAAAAGAGTGGTTTTTAAAACCAGGAATAGTTTATGTAAGTCTACAAAAAAACCAAAATGCCTTTTGTCCTCACCTCAAAGTTCTCACCAAAAAGTATTTTCTAATCCCAAACTGGCTGTGTTCTGAAAATGGAAAACATCCAAATAGAAAAAACAAGAGTAATGATTTTTGCCCACAGGGATGTGATTCCACCATTTCTGTTGTGCAAAGCTTTGTACTTTGGGACAGATGACAAAATGCTACCCTAGGCCAAACGCACAAATGCCTTCATTTTCTGGGGAGTGTAAAAATATACCTTTCAGAGCCAGCATTCCACTAAAATAGTGCCCATGTGTCAGGAAACTGATCCAGTGCTGTGATGCTGGTCTCCCTGCCCTAGGTCCTCGTGAGGCCCAGAGGAATCTGTCATGATAAGGAAGATGAGATAAGAAAGAAACAGGTGCTTGCCTCACCTCTGCCATGCCACTAGGCTAATTTCCACGCAGGTATGTGATGAAGGAGAGGTGGTTAGTGATCAAGCTAAACTTCACCATTTAGCTCGAAAGCCAGATAACGCACAGGGTATCACAGTAGCTTCATGAAGTCTGTAGGAGAGGTCCATGCTATCGGTGTCCTACTCAGATCCCCTCTCCCCAGCTGGTATACCCATCCCCAGCCACTGTGAGCATTGGCTGCTATGGGTCCACTGCCCCCAGCTCCAGAGTACCTCCCTCAGGGAAACGGAAACTGCCTCGCTGCCCACTACTCCCCAGAAATCCACGGCCAATGGCTGACTGACACGGGGGAGCAAAAAGCCCAGCTCCCTTGCCTCAAAATGGGGCCACGTGTGGGGAGCAATTCGTGCTCTAGAGTTCCTGGTGGGATCAGGCTCAAGTGAGCCTCCACCGCCTTGCTTAGCCTGACTCCCTGACCACTCTTCCCCCTACCTTATCCTGCTTCCCTCCCTCCCCTTCACCTGAGAGCTGCTCTCTCAACAGCTTACTTGTACAAGAAACCTTGTGTAGGGCTCTATTTCTGTGGAATGTTACCAAAGACGAGGGTGATCAACCATCCTCGTGTGCCCGGGACTGAGGAGGTTTCCTGGGACGTGGGAGTTTAAGTGCGAAAAGCAAGAACATCCCGGACAAACCAGGACAAATGGGCATCCTACCTAAGGCAGATAGATATTTGGGTCCTGAGCTTTGCCTCCAGGGACTTGGGTGATCTGAATAACATAAATAAATTTGCTGGTGTTCTGGTAAACCAGCTATGCCAAAACGAAAAAGAAAGTCTTGATTTGCAGTATTTGCCAGTTTGGGAGGTGGGCGTAAATATTCCCACTATGGCTGATTTCAAGCTACCAAAGGTCAGTTTGACAACCAGCTCTCAATTCCTGTATATGTAACACTCGGCTCTCTTGAGCTAGTAGAAGCCAGTTCAAACACACAAATTCCCACAGCAGAAACTGAGAACTTTCCTAAGCTTCCTCCTGTGTTCAAATAAATGGGTATGTAGGGCCAATGATGCAAAATTTTGTTACTGAGGATACTCCACAGCAAATAAATCTAAGATCTAAACTGGAGAATATAAATTTGAGCTCAAGGCGAAAGGGCCATAGAAATAGGTTTTGAGAAGAGAGTGTAATGATTATCACCATGACTTCTTTTTGCAGGCATCTGAAAGGCTAACTTTGAACTTATGGAGGCGTTATCAGCATCACTGATAGGTTAGACGGCATTTGTTCCAAATTCCCAACACTCAGGACAGCACGTGACTGTTGAAGAAATTGGCTCAAGTTGTTTTGCCCTGAGATTTTACCTGATGGCTTTAGGCTGAAAATCATCTCACATTGTACCTGCAAGCTTCTTCCTGACTTTTATCATGATGGCTCCTCTAAGCTGATCTGAGCTTTAAATTATGGGCCTACTCGTATTTCAAATTCATCCATCCCCTGAGGACAATGGTAGCATAGATCCCAGCACTGTTAAGTGAAATGTCAGCAATTATTAAATGTGCTTAAAGTTTTTCCCCCATACCTTTTTTATTAAGTGTGTGAGTGGAGGACGTGGTGGTGAAGGTTTGGCAACTCTCAAGATGGAAACAAACTTTTCAGCCTTATGTAGCAAGGAGAAACCGTAAACACTTGGGTTACTTTAACAACAGGAAAAGAGTTAACCAGGGATTTGATTAAGGCAGTTAAGATTATAAAGCCTGCAAGAAATAAGTGATCAGTTCTTTCTTTTTACAGTGTCTCATAATCTGAGAAATAGAAGATCACTCAGTGAAACCCATAGCTTTTAAATTCAGAATAAATAGTAAAAAGGAAATTCATCTTCCGGAGTTCCACCGCCTTCAACAGAGTTTAATACTGCAAGAGGTCACTGGGTTAAGAGCTAGAGAACAAAAATTTTTGCCTTTACTGTTTTTTTTTTCCATCATAAAAGAAATACATGCTGATGAGTAAAAACTCTTTGAAAGTAAAAAGAAAGTAAAACATAACAGCTGTTTCCATTTTGATGTATTTGATTTTCAGTCTTTTCTTTACGTGTACCTTTCTGCTGTTTATATTTTATTTTCTAATAGAGTTGTGATCATGCTGTAACATTGAAGACAGCTTTTTCCCTTAATATATTACATGGCACAGTAGACATTTAGAAAAAGGACTATGTAAAGTTATGGATGCTATCAGTCATTGCTGAGAGGCAACATAAGAGGTCATATTATTTATTGAGTGTCTACTATGTGGTAGTCACTATGCTAAATCTCATGCTACTGTGTTTTAACAATAGGAGGAGGAAATTTACCTCTTCTTTTGAGTATAAGACATAATTCATTCTGTGAATGCTTTTATTGAACATTTACCAAGTACAGATACTGGGTTAGGTACTGGAGGATATAACTGTCAACAAGACTAAAACCATCCTGTCCTTACAGAGATTAGGGTCTACTCATTGATTACTTTTTTTAATAGATTTTATTGATTGATTGACTGATTGATTGGCTGTGTTGGGTCTTCGTTGCTGTGCGCGGGCTTTCTCTAGTTGTGGCGAGCGGGGGCTACTCTTCATTGCGGTGCGCGGGCTTTTCATTGCGGTGGCTTCCCTTGTTGCAGAGCACGGGCTCTAGGCACATGGGCTTCAGTAGTTGTGGCATGCAGGCTTCAGTACTTGTGCCTCGTGGGCTCTAGAGCGCAGGCTCAGTAGTTGTGGCGCACGGGCTTAGTTGCTCCGCGGCATGTGGGATCTTCCTCGACCAGGGCTCAAACCCGTGTCCCCTGCATTGGCAGGTGGATTCTTAACCACTGCGCCACCAGGGAAGCCCCTACTCATTGATTATTCACCTATTCATTAGTTACACAAGTAACTGTTGAGCTCTTATAATATGCAAAACACTGCACTTTCAGATTAGAACCATGAAAAACATCTTCGGAAAGGAGAGGAACTACTTACACTGAGAATTAAATGCAAGAGAATGAATGCTACTTTTATGTCTAGTTTGACTCTAATAGGCGGATACTAAGTTACACTACCAAGTTGATAGTAAAGATACTAATACTAATAGCAAACACTTGTATGGCACTTATTATGTGCTAGGCACTGTTTTAAGTGTTTTACATATAATATAAACTATAAATATAGTGAAGTTAGATCTTCACTATAAAACTATGAGATAGTATTACCATATTTCATTGAATTGAAAACCCCATTGGACATAAGGTATATTTTGATTTCAGAGCTGTTAAAACAGGGGTGGGGTATGTCAAATTTGAGGAAATATGTTATTATTATCCCCATTTTACAGATGAGAGATAAAGAGATTAAGTATCTGAGCCAATATTTGACCCTAATTAATCTAGTTTCAGAGTCTGTACTCTTAACCAATATCCCATATCATTGGTGGGATGACACTTGGCCCAGGGGCATTGAGAGAAAAATTCAGGCTCTATAAATCAACTTACTATGGCCCAGACCAAGAGAAATAGAAGAGAGAAAAATCTGTGGCAATATCAGATAGACTAGACAGTCACTGGCCTGCCTGTTAGTTCTTAATGGGTAAGGCAACGCGAGGTGTGGCATGCAAGTCCAGAAACTGGGCTCTAGTCCCAGATTTATTATAACCATCTGTATGACCTTGATTATGTCATTTGGTCTCTCTGCC